>NC_134312.1:195734873-196344873 GCF_964195595.1 Calonectris borealis
ATTCAAAGCTTTTAATTGGTCTTCACTGAGATATCCCTGTAACCAGGAGAAAATGTATTCAGTATCTTTTTTTATTAATTAAAAAAATCCCGTCAGGATTTTTACATAGCCTCTTTAAGTGTTTGTCCGTTACAAGCAATTTATTGTTCAACTGATACACTACCAGGACTTGCAATGAGGTATGTTAACACAGTGGGAGTCACCAGTCTTGACCGGTACTCAGCTAGTGCTCCGTTGTCGAAGTACTACATTACACACTGTTCTTACGTATAATTAGTGAGAAGCCCGCTTAAGAATGCATAACTAAGGTGAATATTTAATATAACAGGCATGCTTGCCTGTTTCGTAAGAAAGAAGAAATATTAGGAAAAAATTCTGTAAGAAGAAAAAAGGAGTTGTACCTCTCAGCAGGTTGCTGTCTCTGAGCCTACACACTGACTTACACTAAAATGCATCAGGAGTGTTACCTTTCTGACCAAGCCTTCAAGATGCCTTTACATGTAGCACGACAGATATGCATAACATTTTATCAAATAAAGTCACAGATCGTATGGCTGTATGACAGTCAAGGACCCTGACTTGCAAAAGGCAAGGCATGCATTTAATTTTTAACAACTGGCAGGGACTAATCACCTGCATCCTATTAATAAAGGCATAAACACTTAAAAATTGTGATTGAACTGGAACAGGGAGTGAAGAGAGCAACACTTCAGTGAACAGCATGCAAGAGTAAGTGTGTGAAACTCAAGACTTGCGAGATGCATTTAGCTTTCATATATGCAAGACAAAACAAAGTAATAAAATTACACGTAATATTAACTTTTAATTGTGCTATATCATATATATCTCATACAAAATTGTGTGATTTTTGTTTCAAGAGAAAATAACTTATTCTGTTTTGCAATCCAAGATATTAATCTATTTTAACAAGCCTTCATGAAAATATTTTCAAAATTTTTAATCTTAATTTACTTAGCAATAAGCATGCTGTAGAAAATCTCAAAAGGTGGCAAAAATAAATTGTAATTTAACGGTTGTTTTTAGCAGGAGCTACTAAATCGTAAATTATTCCACAAACATTTCAAAAGTAGCCCAGAAGGATCTACAGTTACCTCCATATAGTCAGGATCAGATGCATTCTGAATTGCTTCATAAAGTTCTGCACCATCTTGCAAATTATGGATTTGCTGTCTCGTGACTATGCGTGATCTCGGTGTTCTTCTGTTACTTCTCTCTGTGGAAAAAAAAGCCATTATGTTGAGTACAGCAACACGCTTCAAAAGTGAAGGAAAAGATAATTATGTAAGAAGCATGGTAGTACTTAGGCCTTGCCAGAATGAAAACACAAAACACTTCTATATAAGAACTGATATATATATGTGTCTGTGTGTATATTATATTTATATTAAAAATACAAGCAGAAAAAAAATCTCGTTCATTTAAATACAACATAGATTAGAATATTGTACAAACTTTGGGGAAGCCGGTATCAGTGTTTGCACTTAGGAGAGGGTAGGAGACTTAACAGGCTGCCATGAAACTTCATTGATACTTGACCATATTTTCTGTATGTCTGTCACTTCCTCTCATAGAGCAGAAAAGCAGAAAAGTCTCAAAGATACCAAGATCTGGGACAACAGGTGACCACAGGCCTGCACATGAAGCCTCCTTAGGACACCAGCTAAAAGCGGAGTTAACTTCATTACATTAAATTATTACCCTCTTCTTAGGTAGGTCATTTTGCTGCTAGCATTTTGATGAATTCCTTCAGCGTAGTAAACTCCAGTATAGACAAGTTTATTAGTCAAACATAAAACAACACAATGAGGTGACTGGAAGTTCATATCAGTGAAGTTAAGAATTACAAAGCAATCTCTGTTTTCAACTAAGAATTCGGTAGTGCGTTTATTTTCTTTGGCTTTTGGCGTTTTTGTTGTTGTTGTTTTTAGGGTATGGCTTTATTTGCCTTTTCCTTGTTATTCGTGAGGAACTCCAGGTTCTGAGAAAGCAGAGAACATCTTAGTGTTACCATGAGATGGTATCGAGATCACCACGAGAAAGACTTATGGAGAGGGAAAGGCTATGTGGGTTGTAGATACAACCCTGTGAAATTTGAACTGCACAGGCTACCGTTAGTGATGGAATCCTATCTGTTCTTGGGGAAAAATAACCCAACCAAACAAAACACAACACCAAACCAAAACCAACAAAAAATCCTCCCAAAAACCAGACCAGAGTATCAAGGCAGCACATAATCAGTGTGGCAGGAATCCTCATACCCTTCCTCATTCCAGTTTAGCTGAGTCAAACCTAAGGGGAAGCAAACACATTTCTGGTGCAGCAGTGAGCTTCATGAAGCTATAGCAATCAGCAGCCAATTGCAGCACTTACAGCAATGGCAGACCTGAAACTACTGCTAGAAATCACTGGCAGAGGTGTGCAGTGTCATCCCATTACAGAATCAGAAAATGGTTGAAATTGGAAGGAACCTCTGGAGGTCATCTTGGCCAACCGTCCTGCTCAAGGTATTTATGTGCATTGATCAGATCCCCCTGAGCCTTCTCTTCTCCAGGCTCATCCCCAAGTGCAAGATTTGCACTTCCCTTTGTTGAAGTTCACAAGGTTCTTGTCAGCCCATTTCTCCAGTGCATCGAGGTCCCTCTGGATGGCAGCACAACCCTCTAGTGCATCAGTCACTCCTCCTAATTTTGTATCATTGGCAAACCTGCTGAGAGTACACTCTGCCCCATCATCCGGATCACTAATGAAGATGTTAAAACAGGACTGGACCCAGTGTTGATCCCTGGCGTACACCACAAGTTACTGGCCTCCAACTAGACTTTGTGCTACTGATCACCACCCTCTGGGCCCAACTGTTCAGCCAGTTTTCAATCCACCTGACTGTCTGCTCGTCCAGCCCATGATTCATCAGCTTCTCTATGAGGATCTTAAGGGAGACAGTGTCAAAAGCCTTACTGAAATCAAGATAGACGATATCCACTGCTCTCCCCTCATCTACCGAAGCCAGTAATTCCATCACAGAAGATTGTAAGATTAGTCAAACGTGACTTCCCCTTGGTGAATCCCTAATTGACTACTTCCAATCACCTTAGTGTCCTTCATGTGCCTGGAAATAGTTTCCAAGATTAGTTGTTCCGTCACCTTTTCAGGGATCAAGGTAAGGCCGACTGGTCTGTAGTTAGTTCTCTGGGTCCTCCTTCCTGTCCTTTTTGAAGACAAGAGAGACATTTGCTTTCCTCCAAGTCTTCAGGCACCTCTATCAATCACCATGATCATTCAAAGAGGATCAAGCGTGGCCTCACAATGACATCTGCCAGCTCCCTCAAACACTCATGGGTGCATCCCATCAAGGACCATGCATTTAGGCACGTCCAGTTTGCTTAAGTATTCTCTAACTTGATCCTCTTCACCAAGGGTATGTCTTCCTTGCTCCAGACTTTCCCCTGATCTCCAGGGCCTGGTATTGCTGAAAGCTGGTATTGCTACTTAAGGTTGAGGTGAAAAAGGCATTCAATAACTCGGCCTTCTCCACGTCTCGTGTCACCAGGGTCTCTGTGCCATTTAGTGGCTCCACTGACCTCGGTATCTCCACAGTTCCGCAATGTTTGCGAGGAAAGATGCCCAGTGGTCAGTCTTGGTGTTCAGGTCTATTGAGATACATCCTAAGCAGCGCCCACTTCTGGGTGAAATATTAGAGTGTCAGATCTTTGAAGAGAATGGAATTACCAATTCTACAATTTTGTAGCACTTCCCTGAGCATTATCTCAGTCGCAATTTTTTAGCAGCCTGGCTAACAACATGTTCAGGAAGAGTTTCCTAGATAGCTGCAAAGCCAAGCAAATAAGTATGTAACTGTTTTGTTCTGAAAGGTCTTGATACATAGGAAATAAAAAACCTAAACCAATACAACACAAAAACAACAACAAAGAAAACAACCCA
This sequence comes from Calonectris borealis, assembly GCF_964195595.1. Classification (NCBI taxonomy): domain Eukaryota; kingdom Metazoa; phylum Chordata; class Aves; order Procellariiformes; family Procellariidae; genus Calonectris; species Calonectris borealis. Next base: position 195,738,834 of record NC_134312.1, read on the forward strand.
ACACCCTATCTCTGCTTCTCTATCACCAGGTAAGTTTTTGCCAGTTTCTTTAAACTCTTCTGTAAACGCCAAAAAAGTTTTTGTGTTCTTATTACATGTTCTGAAACAATGAAAGCTTTACCTTCATGCTTTTCATATTCTGCTTGGATTTTTGCAAACAGAGCTTCCAGTTTCTTTTGTTGATCCTCTGCATGCTTGGCAGCTTCCCTTTCTTCAGCTCGGCTGTTACGAAATACGTATGAACCAGATGATGTCTTTTCCATCCACTAAAATAAAAAGATTCAAACAAAAAACAGACTTTTTAAAATTTTTAACTTCATCTAGCTTTCTTCTAATACTCACTGCTAAGCAAAAATGCTTTAAAAAAGGAATAGGCAGTAGATCATAAGTTCTTTAGTATAACAGGTAAAACACAAAACCCCACAGCATTGGTTCGTAAATCTTTACTTTAAAGATATACAGACAGAATGGAGCAGTAGTCAAAACTGCATGATTCAACAGCTAAAGAAACCATAGCTTATCGTAATAGGTATTGATGTAATTTAGAAGATAGCTGGATCCCACTGGTAGATACATAAAGATACAAACCATCAAACTCAATCCTTAAAAATATACCAGAACTGCATTCTACCCAATTTGTCTTTCCTCGTCAACTGTACCGTCTGTTTTAACATGCTAGATTAGATGCTGTAAAAGAACCATGATGTTGTTCTACAGATGCTCTTAAACTTTCTCTGCCTGAAATGGTTCCATAGAACTACAGCCTTGTCCACAACCCTGCCAGAACTGGCTTGCCTGATGCCTGAAGTGACTGGTTTGAAGAGATAGGTGAGCCAAACAAAGAGGTCACTGCTGCTGAAAGTGGTCCCTTCCCTTCCTCTTTTCTGCACAGTCCCATCTTCTCCCTTGCGCTGGCTCTAGCACATATCTGACCTCATCAGACCACATCAGTTTGTTAATTCAATAGACAGCAGGTTGTTGGGTTTGTTTGTTTGTTTGTTTTTAATTATTATTATTAGTTAGTTACTTACTCCTGGTTTAGTGAATTAAATTAGCTAAGCAACAGGATCAGATGAGCTCTAGGTTTAGCACAGAGAAGCAGCAAGAGAGTATAGCAAGAGCAGAATGAGGAAGGGTTGAAGGACTGATCCTTACGAGGCAGTGAATTGTTGAAATAGGCTCTGCCTGCCTCATTAACTGCATACCATGTATCTCCTGCACTATTCACAGTTTGATACCTTTAATTAGGGTTACTGTGATTCCTACACTCCTTGACTCTTGAGATTAGGGTTACTGTGAGGTTAGGATTACTGCGATTCCTACGCTCCTTGCTCCTTGAGGTAAAAAGGAGACAGACAGTCTTCCTATCATTTAGTAGGTTTGAACAAGAGTCTCTGTTTTAAAAAAAATCTACATCAGCATATCAGTCTCTTGATACAGCGAGACACAAAGCACCACTTTCCTCCCCAGCCTGGAAGCCATTTACTGTGATGCAGTTAGAGATTACAGTCTCATTTCTGGGACTTAAATAAATGTTAGTTCTATCAGGCAGTTCACATAGTAAGTGCTGCAATTTCCTCCATTAAAGTAAAGATCTAAATATCGAAGTAATGATCCAAACCAAATATTGGTATTACCTTTGCAGAACTCATTCTACATCGACCAACAGTTATACAACACTTCAGAAAGAAAGCAATGAAAAAAATCCCGTATATGTACATTCCAAGTGTAACATACTCTGAGAAAAGTTAACAAAATCTGAAAGTTGTATCCTGGTTAAACTGTTAACATTAAGAGGATTGATTACTAACAAAAACATTGTTTCTTTTTGTAATTGTTATAAAAGCAAGTCTGACCATATTTAAAATGTCTGGATATCAAGTGGTATTTAAAACATCTTCATTCTATTTTACACCATAACCACATTGTATTTTCAGTAATATTTCTAAATAATAGATCTTAGACAATATAGCCAGCTACACGTAAGAAAAGGTAATCTTACTAATGGTTATAAATATTTAACTTCTTTGCAGGGATGTGTCTGTTAATAATAGAAAAAAACTGGGTTTCAATTCTACTGGGAGTTGAAACTGTCAATGTTGTTTTATCCTTTAAAACAAGCGCTGTGCTTTTTAGATTACAGAACTGAAATTCAATTATTTCTGGCTTTTTGAAGCTGAAAATAAAGCCGACAAAAGATACTGAGCACAGATTGAAATTCTTCTCATAGCAGGATATTCCAGTCCTGAAATACTAAATACATGCACACTGCAATGTTCATTTCACGCATAACGGTACTTTTTCTTAATTTTTTTAGCTGTCTATATTACATCTGATTTGAGGAATGATATAGCAATTAACTAATACAATTTAGATTTCATAGAACCTGTTAGATTCATAAAATACTTATACCATACCTGAATAGGGTAAGTTCTTTGAATAACTATATCAATACACCCCACTGCACCACCCTCACTGTAAAGCGATGACAAAGGCAAAGGGAAAGGTCTGGGGTCCTGATGAAATCCTAGTTTTGCATGCCATCGTGCACATCGAGTGCTGTTCGCTGAAATCTAAATAAATTAAATGTTGAAAAATGAACTGTCACTGGTAGGTCAAAAAGATATCCAACTTATTATATCTAGAGGAAAGACTAGAGGAAAGACTATTTTCACACTGGTCTCACTAAGAATATCTCATTGTTGCACCTGAACATATTACATTTTAATTTCAGGGTTTCTTTTCACATTGAAGAACGTATTTTAAACAGGAACTAAAAATTTGATGAGTTAAAATTCTTGAGGAAATAAGCATCTGTGAGACAAGCCATTGCTTTATACCAGAGGAGCAAAATTTTTATGCTGGAACTTCACCCAGCACTTTAATTATTCTCAAACAAGTCAAGACCCTCCCCGCCAAGCCCACCCTCTCACGACCTGTTTTTTTCCCCCCATTCTTCCTCCAACTTCCATACTGTCTGTGATGAATAAGTACTTTTTCTAACTTGGTGCTTAACCAAATTAAGGAGCTGGAACTGACAAAACATGAAGCAAAACTTGGCAGAATTTTGTATTATAAACTTCTCTTCCAACCCTATTGAATAGCATCACCTACTTTGCATCATGTCTTACAAATCTGGTTATTAAACTTCAACACAACTTCGTCTGTTTATAAAGCCCTGACAAAACTACTTCTGTTTACAAAACGTGGCTCAAGTAAATAGCATCTATCACATCTCTCGGTCACATCCAATCAAGCTGAACTAATATTTTGTTTTACCTTTAACATAAGGGAATCTGGAGCTTCCAGTGGCGTACATCCATTTTGAGAGCCAACAAGTTCTGCTCCATGCACTATGATCTTCTGACCAACAGTCAGCCTTCTTCTATGTAAGAAAGCTTTGAGAGGTGGATCCAGAAGAGCTCTAATCCCATACCAGCCATCAGTAACTTCAATTATTGCGGCTGCTTTTTTACTTTCCACATTCTTATTGCTACTGCTAGGAGATACAATGGTGTTTAGCGATATGATTTTAGAAATACACAGTACAAGTGTTTTACCTGCCGCATCATCTCTCTCCGTTATTTTTTTGATTGCTGATCGTTTACTTTTATCAACTTCCAAATCATACCTGCAAAAAAGAATTCATGATGCTTTGTTAAAGCAAACAAAATCCATCACATTGCTACAATTGTGTTTAAGGAAAAACAAACTATTGCTTAATCAATCTACATGATTAAGTACCACTGTAGCAAAGCAAATGTTATCTAAATTTTTGCAAATAACATGCACTACATTTTTAATACTGATATGCAGAAGTTTAACAATATAAGCATTCTGATAAACAGTAAAGGCAAAGTAGAAGTGCTTATTTTGTAATATTATGAACTAGAAAGCACACAGCATCACAAATTACAACTCGAAACACATTGCTATACACATACCTATATTTCAACTGCAACAGCACTGTTTCTGGTGTCAAACATCTGTTAGCAAATTCATGTGGAAAAGACACTTCCATGGCTGCCAATTTCCATACAATCCACCTATAGTGATTGTAAACCCAGGCCTCTGTTATTAGCTTGGGATCCACACCAGGAGTGTCACAGAGGGCTCTGCAGACAAATTGTTAATAAATAACCTGAAATCTACTGTAAGTTTTTACTTGCCTGTTTTTCCCTAACATTGTATTCAGTGTATGTACATAGGCAACAGTAACAAAGGAATATTTATTACAGTGAAAACATGAAAGTTACATTCCATAACCTGATCTGATTATTGTCTGAATACCGAAGTTTTGTCCCCATACGCTTTGGCAGCATGCATGTGCATACACGCATACATTCTTGAAACGGAGACTTTTGACCCTAGCAGTAGCTCCAGGGGCAGGCTCTGTCTGCTTCATGCAGTTATGCACATAGCATAGAGGGACAGAGGTGTGCTCTGTTCCCTTTCAGCCCTTGAATTTCCCCCACTTGCTCAATTAGTTCATTACAATCCATCCCCTTCTACTTCACAGTTTCTAGAGTTGTGGTTTGGGTGTTTTGGTTTTGTTTCTTTTATTTAAGCATGCATGTGGACAACACATTTCAAAGAACTTTCAGTTACTACTGAAGAACTTCTCTCCATTGAGTGACCGCTCAAATAGACTTTCATTCTGTGTTGAGTCCAAAATGTACCACCATGACCTGCATGAGTTGGGTTGGAAACATCTATTTTTTCCAGCTCTCAGAGTCACTAAGAAGGCCAGTTCATTAAAGGAGAAAGAATTAGACCAGAAATTCAAATAGCTGAGCCATTAGACTGATTAGAACACAAGTTAAGTCCTATCAAAAAGTCAATTTCCAACTTGTCAGAAAGCCTCAAGAAGATTTTAAGGAACTGTATTGCAGTTGGGTGACGAAAAGAAACAATCTGAAAGCCAAAAAGTCATATACAGGAAGATAAGGAGCAGGCATGACCATCAAATTATTACTACATTAGAAGAGAGCAAAGCAATCTCAAACTTTAGGAGATACTCTGTAATCTTTCATGAAGGACAATGCAATTCAGGAGTTAAAGACAGAATTTAGTTCAAGATTAAGATGACTAAATGAAGGCATATATATTCTAGTTGATGGAGATCTAGTTAATATACTTAAAGGGATAAAAAGACTGATTCAGCTGACCAACCAGTAGGTATTTATTCTCAACCATATGCTTTAACGTATAACAAATCCAGAAAAGATACAGGAACTGAGGGCACTCTTGTGGAACAACCTCTACAAATGGCTCGAGAGTATATCTGGTATTCAGGGTCAGATTGACACTGAACTGACACCCAGAGCAGGTTCTGACACCAAAACCACTGTGGCTATTCTGGGCTATTTAGCTGTATGTTGATGGTTTCTCTCTTCTGTTTCTGAAAAATGAACATGGGCAAAGCCATAGATCTGATGGCCTGACCACAGAATCAGGAGCACATCTGAAAATTATTATTAAGACAAGTTGCCTTTGGAACAAGAAGTTGGACTGCCTAAAAAGGCCAATATTTGGCACATCGAGGCATAAGATGCTTTGTGCAAATAATTTAACGTCTTTCCCATTTACAGGAAAATTGTGTGAAATTAATCAATATTACCTCCAACATGCCTAAGCAGCAGATTGCAAATACACTGATCCAGACTTGGATGCATTGTTCCCAGAGATCTACTGCTTCTTGACAAAAACCACCTCAAACCTCACGTTTCCGTAATGGTGTTGCTTGTCAGCCTAGAAATAGCAATTTCATATGAGAAAAGAATGACCAGCTTGCCTTCTAAAATGCACGCAACTCCAGAACACTGACATGTAGGCAAGAGGTCCTGCACCGTAACTGCACATAGATGAACATCCCAGACAGTCCTTTTTGCATCTTCCATAAATGCTTTGTAGGAACATTCCATCTAGCAACATATATCTCCAAAACATTCAACAATCGTGTCACCACTGGAGGGAAAGGCAGAATCAGGGATGGTATCACTAATAGCAAAATACTTTCCAAATGGGGAAGAAAGACAAATAACAAGTTAGGTCAAGTTCTGCGTACTCTGTCTTTTGAGTGACTACATAAATGCATATGCCTACACGTCCCACAGCTGTCCATGAAACAGTTAGGGCATGTGATGCCACAGGGTGCAAAATGGAACTGTGGGAGGATTAGCTTTGCTTTACAGTATTTAGGAAAAAACCACAATTTTAAGGACTGCTTTGAGACAATCTTGATTTACTGTCAAACAGAGAGACTTGAGAACTTCCACAGCAGCATGCAAAAATTCTTAGAAGCCACTTCTAAACAAGTGAAAGACAAGAGGGTGATTGGGAATGGCCAACATGGATTTACTAAGAGCAAATCATGCCTAACCAACCCAATGGATTTCTATGATGAAGTAACTGGTGCTGTAGGCAAGGGGAGGACAGTGGATGTTGCATATGTTAGCAAGGATTTTGACAATTTCTTACAGTCTCCTTATCACAAAATTGGTAAGATATGGGCTGAATAAGTAGATAAGGTGGGTGGAAAATTGGCTGGACTGCTGAGCATAAAGAATTGTGATTGACAGTACAAAGTCCAGCAGGTGGGCAGTAACTAGTGGCATCTCTCAGATATCAATACAGGGACAAATACTGTTTAATGTCTTCATTAACAACGCGGATGATGGCATGGAATGCACTTGCAGCAAGTTTACGGATGACACCAAATTTGGGGAAGTGGTTGATAAACTGGGGGGCAGGGTCACTATTTAGAGGGACCTGGACAGGCTGGAGAAACAAGCTGGCAGGAATCTCATGAAATTCAACAAAAGCAAAGTCTTGCACCTGCGATGGAACAACCCCATGCAACAACAGGCTGGGGCTGACTGTCTAGGAAACAGCTTTGCAGAAAAGGATCCAAGGTCCTGGTGGACAACAAGATGACCAAGAGGCAGCAATGTGTCCTTGCAGCAAAGAAGCACGAAAAGATCCTGGGCTGTATTATGAGCAAAGCCAGGAAGGCAGTGATCCTTTCCCTTTCTTCAGCACTTGGGAGACTGCATCTGAAGTTTCTGTCCAGCTTTGGATTCACCAGGACAAAGATGATGGTATACTGCATCAAACTCCACAGAGGGCTCCAGTGCTCTTGGGGGCTAACCACATGACATACAAGCTAGGAGAGCTGGGTTTGTTTGGATTTAAGAGAGAAAGCAAAGAGACCTTATTGCTGTCTACAGCTACCTGACTGGAGGATTCAGAGAAGACAGGGACAGACTCTTCTCAGAAGCACACAACAAGAAGATGAGAGGCAACAGACAAGTTGGAACATGGAAAATTCTAATCAGAGATAAGGGCTGTTGTTTTGGTTTTTTTAAACCATGAGAGTGGTCAGCAGGTTATCCAGAGAGGTTGTGGAATCTCTGTCCTTGGGAGGTGTTCAAAACTCAGCTAGACAAATCCCAATTAATCTAATTCAAACTGCATTGAGCAGGGGCTTGGACTGGATAACTGCCAGCAGTCCCTTCCAACTTAAACTATTCTATGATTCTGTGAATTCCAGCACTTGATTGATCTTCACTGATTAGTTGATGGGTAAGGACACAGAACATCTCCAATTCTCCCAAGATGAACAAATATTGTTGACATCAAAAACATTTCCCAAAGTCATGGCAATGACTTTGGCATCAAAAATATTTCCCAAAGTCATGTGGGAGAAGCTAATAATGATGCTGATTCACTAGCAAGAGAAGAAAGCAGTTTTTTTTTTTTTCATGAGGAAGTTCAGATCACAACATGGAAGTACCCATCTTATACTAGTCAATTTTCCCATATTGGATTACTGGCACCAACTTCAACTCAAACTTTCAAATAAAAGCAGTCCTTGAGCTTAGAATAGACCTATCTCTGTCACACTTTGGTACTAGGAAGCAAATACTGCAAACCTCTTGAATTCTGATATTATGTAGGTTGGCAATGCATGCTTGACTACAAATACTACTCAAATACAGGTTCCTGCCTTGAGTGTTTGTGTGAATGCATACCAACAGAGACATTGACTTGAAAAAAGAGCATATCAAATTTACGGAGGAAATCAGAAAATAATGGTAAAGTATTTTCTGAAGTTTTGCTGGAGCAACAATACACTGGTAGTTCCTTGTTGTGTCACACATGCTTTTGATTAAGTTATAATGTACAAACTTGCTTACAGTAAAACAAAACATAATTTTTATGAAAGTGTTTAGAAGAGATGCACTCAACACATAGACTTTTTTTTCAGCTCATCTTAAATGACCTGCAAAAGGAGGGGTAGAAGGATCAGGAAGAATGCAAGAGCAAGGGTTGCTTGCGCACTTTTTTGTTTTTGCTTCTGACATATACTCACAAGAAAGCTTGAATTAATCAATGAGTTTTACTACTGAAGTCTTTGCTTCCTTCAAATCGTATGTCAGCTTTAAAAATATTATATTAAAAAACATATTTTCAACCCTGTCCTGCCAAAGAAGCCCCAAGCACCTCCCCAATCAACCTTAATTCCTATCAAAAAACTCGAGTCCAACAGAAATAAATCTTTTTCCACTTTAAAAAAAAAAATCAAAACCTATTAATGCTAATTAAACAAAATGGTAAAGCACTGAATTAACAGAAAATAGTAATATTTTTCTAGACTATTTACACTGTTGAAGGATCCCCAGAAATTTTCTAAATTGACTTTGTATGCTTTCTTTAATGGTCAGTGAAGATCACTAACAACATTCGTCTACCTAGCAAATTTACAATCCTACAATATCTTTATTTACACTAACAGAGGTGTACTAGAAATGCACAGTAAAAAAGTAGTCAGAGGCTTTAAAAGATCACTGTGTTGGATTTATTCTAGGGGATAAGAGAATCACTAATTAATAAATAGCATATTTGTCTCAAGTTGATAAGTAACAGTACCTGTAAAACTCCGTTTTTCCAGCATTTCCCTCATCTGTAGGGATTAGCCATCCTCCATCAGCAAGTTGCATCCCATTTCCAGCTAATAAATACTCCTTACTGAAAAAGTCTTTGATGAGAAACTGGAAAGATTCTGCATTTGTGCTGTTAACTTGTATGCAATGTTTTGAAACACCGTATGTGTAAAGCTGCAAGAAAATAGATGAAAAAAGACAAAATAATGACAATACAGTAAGAATTCGGCTGAGCGTTTTTATATCTAATGTTATAAATTCAGATAAAATATTTCCTTGAGGTTGAGACAGCTTTTGTCTGACCTCGTCATTACGTATGTAATCCAAGGAGAATGGAGGAATTCCCAGCAATTATTTTAGCAGAACAGCATCACAGTGTGCTTTAAAAGTGTTTAAAAAAATTCAATAGGTTTTGTACCTTCACTGTACCAAAAGCAAGAGGCTTTTGATATAGACTTATCTGAGCTTAAATTTTAACTGTGTGTTATCTTAAAACAGCTCTTCATATGGGTTAAAAGTCAATAGCAACTATAATTGGTGGATTTTTTCCTTGTTTGATGCTTCTCTTGTTTGATTATAACACTACAGAGACATTTATGACCCTTATTATTTGGAATAGTCTTAAAAACTGAGGATATGCAAAGCTACTTAAAAACTGTAGCAACGGGTATAACAGCTACTGTAAACACTTATCTCAAAACCAAAGAATATATCTATTCAAAAATACTGAGTTTTTGTTTGCTTGTCTTAAGGAACAGACCCCAGGAAAGATGCACAATATACCTCTTCCGTAGAATAAAAACTAGGAGATTTCTCTTCTACTGCAGTTTTCAGAGAGATTCTATTTCTTGCAGATGTTTTAATGACATAAAGACTGCCTGGCTGTGAGCTAATATTTTGCCTATATTTCTTTTTAATTCTCATTTCCTGCAGATCTCTGGCACAGCGGAGATTTGTAATCATCTTGACCATAGCTGCAAAGGGAAGGAAGAAAGAAAAAAAAAAAATCACCAAAACCTTTTTACAGTACATATCCATTTAAGATATACAGTCACACTATAAAAGCAGATTCAGAGAAGCATATTTTCTAAGCCACTCTGCAGATTTTTAGAAACTGCAAGTCTAAATATTCAAAGTTTAAAGCATTTAAAAAACAGTGTTTACTGAAGGCATTTAAATCATATTTATATGAAATGAATGATATGAAATAAATATGAATATATAAGTCCCTGAACTGAACTAAACTAAAATCCATATATTTTTTGCATCAGACTCAACTCTTGTCTTCACAGAAATCTCCAAATGAACAGAAATTGGTTGATGATGACTAGTCCCTAATCCTGAGATTTTGACCTGTAAATAGGGGATCTAATTCTGCAAATGTTCATGCACCTGTTCAAATATACACAATGAGTCCTTCTGAAAAAATCCAGATTATTTGATTGTAAAAGTTACATAAATTACACACACTGGAACGTTCAAGAGAGCTTAGAAAGCGTAAGCCCACATGCTACATAAAGTCAAGCAGTTGAGCATTTAAAATCTGCTTCTTTGAAAATGACACAGTCAGCCATTTATATGGTTAAGCCTACATTTAATTAGAAAACAGAATGAATACAAGCTTCTATAAAAGTTATTAAGGTTCCCAGAATATTTTACTTAAGAGGTATATAAATTCAAATATCAAATGAAACATAAGCCATCTTAAACGCTTGTTTCTGAAGCACTGTGTGAAAACAAATTTTTTGTGTTCTTAATTAACTTTGGAGATGAGATGAATATGCTTTATTAGGAGTGCAATATAAAATATTAGGAAAGTAATTATTTCCTAATTTTCCTTAAAAAACAAAATAAAACAAAACAAAAACCCAAAAAACAAAACCCCAAGCTTAAAAATAAGCTTCTTTTTATCTAAAAAAGAATTCCGACAGAACATGCAAAGCCCTTAAAGGTTCAGTTCTGATAGTTAGTATTCACACTAGGTAAGTGATCAAAATCTGAAAATACCTAAATTGCCATTTTCTAGGTCAGTGTCTGCTGCATGCTGCATGCAAGACTGGTGATCTTGAGGTTCAGCAATATTTTGTTCAATTATGATCTGATTTAATTCCGTCTCTTCAGTCATATTTTTGCTGATTGGCGAGTCACATCTTTTGCTGCTGCCTTGTTCACCTGTAGAAAATGTCAGCTTGGTTTTGAAGGGTGGAATAAAAGTTTTAACAGTTTTGCCAGATTTGTACAAACTTCTTGTTTCTTCACTCTCTTTTGCCGAGGCCTTACATGGAGTAGAAACCCCTGAAGTACCATTTGAAGACTGCCTTAGGGCGCAGTGCTGAAAAATGGCAGGTTTAGATTTGAATCCCTTTAAGTCTTGATCTGGTAGAGTAAGGGTAGGATTCTTGACTTCTTGTCGTTCTTTAGTAGCCCTACAGAGATGAAAACATTTAAACATACAGGTTTCAGCTTCCTGACAAAAATCTTTGTCAGGATTTTGATATTCTTAATTAAGTAATACAATTTTCAACACTATGTCAATAAAAAGACAAAGTAAGAGTCTTTGACATTTTAAAAACTGAATACTTAATTTCTATCTATTGAGAAAAGAGAAATACAAATGTAAAATTTGTTTAGCATCTCACTGGTCTACTGCAGCAATGTGTGTTACATGGTAATTTAATATGTTTATTTTGAAGTAAAATTATTAGTCTTTTATGAAGTTGGGTAGCAGATTATTACCATATATTTTTTAAAAGTTGCAAGAGCTTGTGAGGTTTTAAGAAATTGCATTAGAAGAACTCTAAAATATATTACAAATTTCTCACCCAAAAGGTCGACAAGTTACGGGTTTTAAAGGAACATGGTACACAAATTTTCTTCTGTCTTTGAAAATGCCTATAAGATAATTAGGAAAGAGGTTTGAAATGGTACATTATATGGATAGATATTTAAAGCACGTTTTTTCTATATTAATGCTATAAATATATAGAGAAGTTTCCAGTGTGGATTTAAAAAGCTTTGTTCTTTTTTTGTTTTTCCCCCAAATAAAATCTTTGTATAAAACATCTTCACACTAGTTGCAGACAGATCTAAAGAATAAGTGACCACAATGCTGAACCCTCAGAAGTTCCTATTTGTGAGCCTGCAAGATGTTTCTAGGCTCCTGAAAGGAAAATGTTTATCATATATTTAATTCCAGGTAGGCTCACCATTCAATTTAGAATTCTTTTAGCAACTTCTTTTTTTTTTAAAGTTACAACAGAAAAGGGCACATTTGCACGAACTCCTTCTTCCATCATTGAAGGACATGCTTATCTTGGAATTATCAACATAACTAAATCATGTCTGCCTGGATTTTAAACTCATTTGTGCTATGCCCTTAGGCTGCAAAGAGGAAGTCATATATGAGTCATGTATATGAGAAGTCATATATACAAGATGCCACATGTTCTAGAAGTCAAAGGCAAGACTATACTGGAGATTAGGACTGTTTGCAGTTATTCCACCAAATAACACTGTTCAGATCCTGCTACAGGGTACGATAATATTTACATATGAAGGGTATAGAATTATTCTCTAGCAGCAACTTACAAATTCCATTTAAAACTTTCTTTAAATCACAAACAGATTTAGGACAGCATTCAGGAACCAATATACTGGTTAAACCAATATATTTGATGAATCCTGCTACTGAATTCTAGGTGAGAGCATGCAGTGCTTAGAAAGAACAAGTTCCTTAAAGAACACAACTTATCCCATGGCCAAAATCACATTATCCTAATACCCTAATTACTAACTAGCTTCACATAAAGCATCAACTCAAACTTTAAAACCTTGATTTCACTTTCATAAGCCTCTATATTACTAGCTCAAAATATTAAAAGCATCTGTAATGTAGACACCTATCAGTAAGTATATTCTTCACAAATTATTATATGATGAAATTACCAGTACCTTCTCATTTTCCTGTAGATACCGTTTTTATTTGAGAAATTACAGATCAATAAGATATATTCTTCCTATTGAGACTAAAACTTGTGGGATTTAGGATTGTGAGAAACTGGATAAATTCCTACCGAGCTGGAAATTAAACCAGAGTTCTTGCAGAAGTTGTACCCTGTAATACATTTAGATTCTGCACAATAAGGCATACCATTAATCATGTGACTTCAAGTCAGCAGAGACATTATCATAGCAGCTTCCCTGAATTTTCATGACTATATTGATAAAAGAAGCAGTTAAGCATTCTTATTATATGTTAGTTTATTGGAAATCGAAGAATTCTAAAGATAACAACCGACATCAGATTACTGCTTAGAACACAAGACAACTAAAATTACCATCAGGGGTGCTTTTTGAAGCTTTCAAAGATCTGGGGGGATTCTCTGTTCTGTTAAATTCAAGCAGTAGCTGTCTTTTAATTGGAGGTTCTCCTAGGATAAAAACACAGATTTTTAAAAGTGATGTTCCTTTTAAGTTCAGTTTCTTACCAATACTGTATAACTTAATTATAATTTCTAAATAAAACATTCAAGAAGTCAGAGCAAGCAGATGTAGCAAGTTTTCGGATCACACGTCTCTATTAAACGGCCTTTTTGAACACAGAGCTACTTCACCACAATTTGCAGAAGTTTCTTCTGTACAGAATGACTGTTTATTGTGTTAACAAGAATGATTTCAAGACTCCATATAATGAAGTCTGTTGCAGAATCTTTTGTGGTCAGTAGGTCTGTTCCGCCCAAATCAAAATTTGTGAGTCTTAAGTTATCAAACATACTTGAGACTGCCTCAGAAAGTGCACCACAGTGGACTTCAGCAGCACAGCTCACCTGCACCTTCTTCTGTACTTTCAGTAATCAGAGAGTCCCTACAGAATTCTAAAAAAATGTGTAACATCTTTTACAGAAGCTGTAACTAAGGATGTGGTTCAGCTGTGTCACAGCTGTTTCAAGTTGGACTGATAAGAGTCCTATCTGCCTTGTCATGCCTACCTGAACTTTCCCACACTAGCCTGCCCGACCTTTGTACCTGAACTTGTGCAGCTAGGCAGCGACTCTGGTGCAATCTACCCTTCCATAAATACTTTTCAGCTGGCCCAGGCCCCTGAACAGGTCTGGGTGACTGTGCAAGCATTAAGTACCAACACTTCAGCCCTGAGACAGATCAGTTTTAGATGGTAAGAAACCATGCTTTTAGACGGACAACTATTTTTCATATCAGACTAGCAGTCTCAATATAAGTGAAACCTTGTCCTCACCTACAAGGCAGAAACCAGTGAAAATGGAATTGCGACTTTTCATTTTTCAATGAAACACCCGCTAGATTTGTGCAGAGAAAAAAGAAGTCTGCTCAGAGAGAAAATAAGCAGTAGCTTTCTTCCATAACTTTATGATAAAATAGCAAAACCTGCACACCTTAAAAATTACTAAACACAAGCTTAGCTTGTACTGTATATTTAAGGCTGGAAAGAGTGGATGAATTATTGCCTGCAGCAAGAATTTTTTGTCATTAACACTAGGAGTAAGAACTTAAATTTCTCTATCACCTAAAAATCAATGTGACATGCAAAAAAGCCCCAAACAACCCACTGTGCAGAAATACGGAGTTGAACATATATGAGACAAAGACCTACCAAGTGAGTTTTTTTCTTCAAAGTGCCTCTTCCCAAAGGTCTTATTTTGAAAGTTTTTATCCAGTCTGCCACTGAAGGACTGTGCAGCATTGATTTGTACTCCAGAATCGGAAAGATTGTCTTCCACAAAAGCTCTTGCACTTTCTACAGCCTCCACTTCCAAGTAATTTTTTGGAGTTTGGAGAAGATCAATACTCATTTCTGCTTTAGCAGTAGCACTACATGAAACTGCTTCAGACTCTGTTTTCATCCCCAGATTCAGCTGCCCTTTTCCAAAAGACCTAGTCTCCTCCTGCTGAAAGCTATTTTTAAAGAATGTTAACTGCTTGTTTTTCTTATTATGTGGTACATACTCAGGTATTTTGACATGGTGAGTGCTTAGGAAAGACTTCATTTCCTCAGGGTAGATGCTTTTTAAGTCAAAGTCTGCATTGCAGCTTTTCTCAGTTTTGGATTCTGAGATCACTTTATCAGTTAGAGATTTTACATGTTGACCACTCTCTTTAATTGAACTAAGTTGATCTGTAATGCAAAACCCACTGCTTAAGAAGTCATCAGATTCTTTTAAAATTGCCTTTGCTTTTTGATAAGCATTTTTAGAGACTGTTACCTGCTTTCCACTTGCAGTGCTGAATCCAAAAGCTGGATTTGAAATCAATTCAGTGCTGGCATTTTCTTCCTCTTTTGGTAATGCTATCCGCATTTTCCTAGGAACTACTTCAGTGTGCATTTCAGACTTTTCAACATCTTCCTCCATTAAAAAGGCTTCTTGTATATCCGATGAATGGTTACCCTCCATTTCTGAAAAGAGCTGTCTAGCTTTCCTGAGTGACTCTTCTGATAGTTGTACAGGCTTACCACTTGCTGTACTAAAAAATCCAAGATTGCTTATAGAAGAATCTGACTGCTTTATCTGCTTATCTGGAACAGGCAAGTGGCCTAAAAGCTTAATAGTCTGTTCAAAGCATCGCTTCCGAGCATTTGGAACAGACTTTGCATCTGCAAATGTGTTTGTATCTTGCTGACCATTTTCACTAGCACTTGCATTTACTTTAATAAAATGGGATGCAGAAGAATTAATCCCTTCACTTCTTGTAGCATTTAAAAACTTAGCAGAATTAGGACACTCAGCATGAATGACAGAAAATGAATTTCCAGCAATTTCTGTTTGATTAGTTTTTGAGTTAGTCTCAATTTCATATTTTACAGATTCACTGCAATCTTCTTGAAACATTTGTCTGACTCTTGCTAATGCACTTTCTGAAACAGAAACTGCTTTACCTTTTGCTGTACTAAACACAATTTGTTTCATATCATCTTTTTGATTTTCAACATTAAGTGATATTTCTTTTAAGCTGGTTAAGTTAGCTTCATCTTCAGGAAGACTGACTAGTGACTGGTTTTGGCAAGCATTAACGATGGTATCTGTGAAGCAGTTTGTGTCAGCACAATGCTCATTTAAACGTTCTAAGTCAAATTCCTTACCATCACAGTTCAAATGAGAGCTACTTTTTGAAGTTAAGAGGATGGGTTGATTAGATTTATTGTTACTATCCTCAACAAAGAAAGTATTTCTTGTATCTCCAGGCATAGAATTATCTTCAAGGTCATTTGATACCTTCATTAAATGCAGAGATGCAGCAGAGTGCACAGGAAAATCCTGTATGTTTTCTGAATCATCCCTCTCTTTTGCTGAGTATTCCGTCTCTCTCTCTGCAAACAGTTTTCCATCTTCAGACAAACAAGTTCTACTTAAAGCATCACTCTCCTGTCCGGAAAGGGATTCCAATTCTGACTTTCCAGGTCGGACATCAGCTTTTTTATGTGCACATGAAGTTACCAAACTTCTCTCACAATCTTCACCTAGATTAACAAATGTATCTACTTTAACAGTATCAAGAATCACAGCATGTTTAATGGGACTGCTCTCTACTGTCTGCTTAAATTGATCTCCAGGTTCTTCAGGAACAAGCTTTTGATTAAAATTAAGTTTTTCTCGATCACATTGAGCAATGCTTTCAGTACATAAATCACAGTCTTTGACACAGTTTTTATCACATTTCCTTTTCTTTAAGGGATTCTCAAAATTGTCATTATGTTCCTTTCCTACATCAACATTTTCTGCAAAAAACTGTTCAGCTTTAGCCAAAAATCCATCAGCAATTGTTATTTTCTTGCCACTAGCAGTATGAAAACCAGTCAGATAACTCCCTTTCACTTCATTTTTTTCAACACCCACCTCTTGCTCAAAAGGTATTTGATGATCATGGTAAGAACCTATTTTTATTCTGCTTTCATTCACTAACAGGTTCTTATCACGGGTGGTGTCTTCTCCTTCCGTATTTTTATGATTTGTCTTTTGTTTATCAGAGTTCTCCAAAACTTTTATATCTCTTTCTCCACGTTGTACATTGAGCAAGTGTAGAGAATGATCCAAAGCTGCATCAGAAATGGATATATCACCATCAGCTGGAGTTCGAAATTTTTGAGACAAGAGTTCATTTTCCTGCTTTCTGTCTCCTCCTTTCTGATTAGGAGACAGGTTTTCCATTTCATCTGGTATGCTTAACCTATGTTGTTCTGCATCTCCTAGACATGTTACATCTAATGAGTCTTCTTGCAAACTACCTTCAACTTGGCAATCTCCTTGATTCAAAAACTGTTTGGAAGTTTTATGATTCTGGTTATGTTTTTTAATGGATGACAGACTGTTGATGATAGTGTTAGTACTATTGAAATTAACATTTTCATTATAATTTATTGATCTTTTTGTTTGATTTTCCGTATCTTCTTTGAACAGTGTACTAATATTTTCCTCATTTTTTTTCTGTGCATGGTGGGAAATGGAACTTGTGTGGGAAATGGCACCTATGCTTTTGAAATCTGAAACACAGATGGTTTTTCCTTTGTTTCCTTTTGTCAGGCATCTGACAAAATTACAGTTAGAAGACATACGCCCATTTGAATTGTGACATCTAGTACTAGTTTCAGAAGATTTAAACAAATGCTTATCATCATCCAAGTCCCTGAAGAGCTCTGCAGATCTGGTCAAAGCCTCCTTAGAAATATTTATTTTTTTACCTCCAGCTGAAGTAAAGCCTACAAAATCAGAAAAGCTGTCCTGTTTAGCTACTGGAAAGCTCCCATCAGATATTCTATTTTCATTTCTGTCTAAGTTAGTAAAAGTAACCTTTTCATCATTTTTATGGAAAACCACTGCGTTTTCTTTTTCGTATTCCTCCACTTTAGAGTCTTCATTTGTGTCTTCCTGCTTAGTACAATACCTGTCATTTTTTACTTGATTTTCAGATTTAAAAGTGCTACAAAAATCAGCATCTTTCTTTATTTCAGAAATATTTTCCACATTTATTGTTCCACGTGTTTCTACAGTTCCAAACTGTTGAAAGACATGACTTTGTATCATATTACTTTGCTTTCTAAACTGTGTAAATTCAAACTGACTACCTGTTTCTTCCAGGATACTAGAAAGTTCAGCAATTTCAGCTTCTTGGCTTGCTGTCAAGGTTTGATTTGTTTCTTGCAAGGATTGTTGACTTCCAGGAAAGCTTTTACACAAGCCAACTTTATGTGGAATAAACTGCGTATGCCTGGGCTCAGAAAAACTTGTCTGTGAATCTAAAGAATCAGATAAATTACTGCCCAACTTGCTTTCTGAATTCGAGAAAAACGTATTCTCCTTTTTAACTTTATTTGAAAAGTTTCTGACTCTTTCCATGGAAGAGGCTTCAAAGCATTCATTTTCAATATCTTTGAACAGCATTTTGCCTTTTGCTATATTGACTTCAGAGAATTTAATCTGCTTGTTGGAAGCAGTCTGAAAGCCACCAAAGCCCAGATTCAAACTGCACGCATTAAGATTTCCTGATGATTTCCCTGTATGCTTTAGGTTCTCCTTTGACTTTGCGCTGGAATACATAGGTGCTACTTGTTCATCTTCTTCAGAAATTACTTCATTTAAAGAATTATCATCTATACAATCTAACAATTCTTTAGCAATCTCTATAGCTACGTTATTGCAAGCAGCTGCTTGAGGGCTTTCACTGTTTTCAACTGACTTTGGCTCTTGATTGTCTGCTACAACTTCTGAGAAGGCAGCTGCATCTGTTTTCTCTCCTTGTTTTAAACCAGTACTATCATTTTCTGAGCAGTTTATTCCCAAAGGTCCAAGTACTTCTCTACAGTCAACTACTGACCACTGGTCTGTGGCACGCCTTTTATCAGTTGGTATTTTATTGCAACAATCACTATTGACTCCATTTATGCCAAAGTTGATCTGACTCAAGGTATTATTGAAACCACCGTTTGTCACAGACATAGTCTCATGGTGCGTATCAATCAAGTGTTCATTATCCCTAGGAGAAGACCACGCAAGTTGTTCTTCAAGGCTGCGAGGTACAGTAGCTCCATCGTTCACATTATCTTCCTCGCCTTTCTTTAAGCAACAGCTTTTAGGGAGCAATCTGGAACGCTTTCTTGCCATTAGGCATGCTGAAGTTAGAACTTTACGTTTTATATTTGAAATTATTTCACTATTTAAACAATCTGTTGTGTCTTCTTTCTGTGTATTAGATACTTCTAAGCATTTCAATGATGTAGCAGGTTGATCCTCTCTTCCATTTTTCCCCAAGTCTCTCAGGTCTTGGGGAAGCTTCAGCCTATTGTTGAAGGAATTATCAGATGAATTATCCTTTATATCCATTTTTAAAGTACAAGTGCTGAAATTGTTTTCCTTGATATTCGATTGCAAAAGCCTTCTCTCAGCAAAAAGCAAGCAGTCTACAAAGGAAGACATTACAAAAAAAAAGTGTTAATAAATTAGTTCTCATTTATGCAAACAAATGCAGATTCAGATTTTCATTAGATTTTGGCCCATAAGATCATTTCTACACATGTTTAACACTGGTACCATAAATATCACTTTTGTTTTCAAATGTGAACGCCTTGACAAGATTGGAGATCTGTTTAATCAAATCATGTTCTAATAACCAGAAACGAGTAGTCTGCAGTTAATGCTATGAGTTAAAAAAACAAACAAACAAAAAACCAAACCAAAACCAAACAATTTTTAGTTGTAATGAAATTTGAAGAAATGGGCTTCCATTCCTGGTGCCTCAACATAAAGACTTGTTTCAAACTTTAAAGAGAAGTACTTCTATTCCTAATATTAAGTAATTCTTCTAGTAAGAACAACAGCTTTTAAAAATAGGAGTATGTGCTTGTTTTTGTTATATAATTTGTCTTTTAAAATATTTTGTGCTTCTGGAAGAAACAGATGTACAGTCTTAAACCCCCTAATTTAAAAAAAATAACAATACAACTCTACCATTCTTTATGACCTCTTAGAAGTTATCAACTCAGACAGGATGGCCCCTGACACTATGGATGTCTAAACAGCATTGACAAAGATAAGTAAGCTTGTCAATTAAAATAATGGTTCAAGGTGGAATTTTCTATTCCAGAAACTAATCTGAGACTAAAACAGTAAGTTAGCACCAAACTATTTGAAAATAATGCAATTCTGTCACTATTACTATAACAGACCAATTCCATTTCTTGATTCCCACACTAGTCAGTTGCAGAGCTACTTTATCACAAACACAAGATTTTACATGATTTTATGGGAAACATTTACATAAAAGGTTCGTAATAAATAAATACAGAATCCTCCACAAATGATGAAAAACTTAATAATATACCTTGCTCATCAACACTGGCCGCATGACAACCTTTAAATTCACGCGAATCAGATTCCGGAGGTGGTAATACAGGTTGAATAGGCAATTCAGAGGTTACTTCTTTCTGTGTTTTTTCTTCTTGATACAGTAAAGTATTATTTATTGTATAAATAAATCTCTTGGATCTCTTTCTCAAGCTGGATAACATATTCAGGCTCTTAAAGCCAGACTTTGTAAGAGTATTTTCACTATTTGTTAAATGTAGGTCATTGCAATTATCTGAAGATGTAGCACTACATACAAGTGGGTAAGACAGTACATCAGTTACAACAGATTTAGAAGTTGCTTTTAAATGTTTGGAAAAGCTGCCGTTGTAGACTACAGAATACTCCGTGACATTTGTACTTTCTATTAAAAAAGAATTACAGTTCAAGAAGCTCATTTTGGAAACCTTCTCAGCTGCACATCCTTTTACTAACTTTGGATCTTGAACACTCAGAGACACAGATTTTACTGGAATTATTTCCGATGTTGGGTTGTCTTCAGCATTTTTCACTTCATAGCACTTTTCTGACAAATTGGCACTCAACAGCTTTTGTGCTTTTATCAAGTCCAAAGTATTCAGTAAAGATGTTTCCACAGCATTGTCCTTG
Source organism: Calonectris borealis (assembly GCF_964195595.1). Taxonomy (NCBI): domain Eukaryota; kingdom Metazoa; phylum Chordata; class Aves; order Procellariiformes; family Procellariidae; genus Calonectris; species Calonectris borealis. The sequence goes on from NC_134312.1 coordinate 195,759,757, forward strand.
GTCGTTAGTATTGACTTCTCTTCTAAATTTTTCTCCCTACATAAGTCAGAGGGCGGAGAGCTACCTATAGACATTTCCAAATGAGTTACATCAAAATCAGATAAGTTCAGTTGAGACCACTGGCTTGATGAAGATGGCATGTCTTCTTTCACAGGCTTCTCATTCTCGGATGACTTGTGTCTTCTATAATCTTGCACATCTCCTGCGATCCTAAGCGACTCCAATTCCTTTTCATGTCCTATTAAACAGCCATCTTTATCATGCCCTATATCTTCATCTGTGTTTTGGAATAAAGAATCCTTCATTTCAATAAAGTGGCTTTTTTCAGTCCCGCTAGTTGTTTCCACTTCCTGTGAAATGCCAGTCTTTCTTCTAATAGACTGCTCGGAAGGAACATTCCTCTTTCCTTGTGCTTTATCTGTGTTTATTTCACATTTCTCTACCGCATCCAGAGCATGTGGCACCAGCAGAAGAGTTCCATTGGACTTCGCAGGCATGTTGAATGTATCCTCAAAGCTATTCATCTCACCAAATAAGCCATCTAACATCTCCGACTCTAAATAGTTTAGAGAAGATGGAGAGAGGAAAAGAAGTAAAAAACTAAGTTTTAGGAAATAACTTAGGAACAGCATTGTGTTTTCATAGGTAAATACAGTTTTCAGTTTTATGGCAATTACTTTTACTCAGGAGTGAGTTTGGAAAAATAAATCTACATGTCTTTAAAGTAGGTTACTCTTCAACAGCAGCTGTTAGAGGAAACAGGAGGCAAAGGACATACGTGCAGATGCCCTGGCCTCCTGAGAACTGTGGTGGTTAAACAGGTTTCCAAGACGAAACCTACCATCTGAAAAGAATTTTATTTTTTCTACAGACAGGAGAATTAGTAGGTAATTTTACAAGCTAAATGTCTAGATTTTTTTCCTCCAAAATTTATACCAGAGGTAGGCACCAAACACCTTAAGAAGCTGCCTATTTTTGTCTATAACTGGCAGCCAAGGAAACTGTTATTTAAAGACGATTCTAGTAAACCATCTTTTGCTTTGATATAGAATAGTACAGTGTCTAGAAGGATTTAGAAAAGATTCTCATTTTTTAAATTTATTAGGAAGCTTTTAACAAGTTCCAAATGATTGGCACAAATATAAGAAAAATAATGAGAATTTTTTGTTTGTGTAGAGAAATAATATGCAGTGGGGAAAAAATAACCTAAACTCTACTTCGTAGACAGCCTTAAAAGCTTATGCATACCAAATAAAAATATTACCTTCTCAAATGTATGAAAGTAGGCCTACCTATCAAAATATTTCACATTCAAAAAGATATCTAGGTTTTATTTTTAGAGAAATTTTTAAGGCTTTTTCATATCAAAGAAATTGTAACCAAGTACCTAGAAAACATCCCTGTCCTCTGTTTTCCTTGGGCACATGACCAATAGCTTAACTTTTTCCATAAGCCTTTTTTTAGGTACAATTTCTATGATTTAGAACTATTTTTCCAATTAGAACTTTTAAATAACCTAGCATACAAAAGATTTTCCATTTGGAAGTCCACAGAAGATTTCCCAATATTTGGTCACACACATCCAACTATTTGTAATACATCCATTAATGGTTCATGCCCATGCTGTAGGCATAAAACCACCTCTCTTACCACATCTCTCTAACAGTTACCCATTCTCTTTACTTTCTATTTTTTGCCCGAATGGCAGAAGGTATCACTAAAGAAGTTCTCTAAAAGAAGGAACTGTAACACTACAGATTGAATGTACAGGTCCTTCTCCCTTATTGAAGGGCATTCCTCTGGAGTAACTTCTGTGTCCACATCCTTTCATCCTGTCATAATTTAAACAGGAGCCATTACCTTTAATCAAAAAAGAAAACCAGGAATATCTGAAAGATTGTAAAGATACTGGTTGTACACTGAATAACCTGATGCTGGGGGAGGGGGAGGAATCAGAGAAGTTCATTTTGACTTCTAAACTCACTGGAGGGTCAGTGAAATGACAACCCCAAAAGCAAGGACTGCAGAACAGAATTCTCCTGTTTTCCCAGTAAGTGCCCTAACTAGGCAATAACTACTTAATTTGTTTTCTCAGTGCCGCTCCTGGGTAAATAATACAATACTCAGGAAAAAAAGAGGCTTAAACATTAGATGTTTCTGCTCTGGAGTCATATTGTCATATGGAGTCATATTGTCATATGGAGTCATATTGTCATATGGAGTCATAACTGATTGTTAGTACATATTGCCCCATTTCAGGTTGGAATCCTTATTAGCAGAGGATATTGAACCTATTTCTCCTACTTCATGAATAATTCTAGACACTGAGGTTAAATTAAGTAGTTAAGTAAATTAAGTAAAAGACCATTTACTCTGATCAGGGCTATAAATGGAATGAATGATGTCTTTTTTTTTTTAATTAAAAAGTTTAAATATGAAGTTTTGGGCAACAGGCCAGGGTAAAGTATCTAAAATGTTACAGAATTTCATGTTTCCCATTAGTTTTTCAATTTAAATAGCTTCCCAGTCAACATGCTGATTACTATATATTTGAAGAATCTTAACTCTGAATCCATGGTTATGTACCTACAGTAAAGCTGTGAATTCTACTACAAGGGCCAGATGCCTAAAGCTTAGTGTTACAATAACCAGCCTTAGACTTACTTAAACTAGGGACATGAACCTTAGGAATTAACGATTGGGTTATAAATGAATATGTTTAATGAATACATGCCAATTTAGCTCTTTTTGTAAAATTCTGAAGTGTTAATACATGACAGTACATATCTTGCAGTCCATGGTTAGACTAAATGTAAACAGTTAAAAAAGTTTTCCTCTTCCCCCAAATGATTACAACTAAAAATAAAAAAAATCCAGCAAAAAAAAAAAATCTTTGAAATATTTGGTAGTTCTTGTACTTTGGACTGAGTGCATATATTCAGTCTCACTGCTATTAAGGACACAACTTGTACAATATAAATAATCTCTTCATATACTTAAAATCATGTAGGTATTCAAATCAATATTATGATCTTTCTTATTTTCTTTGACTGAAACAAAATGTATACCTAATAAAATTGATTGCCTTTCGTGATACAACACTATTCCAGAGAAAACCAACGTGGAGGTTTGAGCTATCCTTTTCATATTGCATCTTCAAATGCCAAGTTAATGATTATCAAAAAGGGAAGACGGGGGGGGGGGGGGGGCGGGGAAGAGACATTTGCAAAAGTTATTCTGTACTTTAAAATACATGGGTTTCTTCATCCTCTTATTTTTACTCAGACATTGTTTTAACTAGCCTTCTCTACTGTATTATGGGATGTAATAAGCCATTTTGGAACACAGAACAGGACATTAATATGTCCTTAATTCCTAAAAGTATTTTACTGACTACAGATTACTTGAATACGTTTACTACCAACTACATTTTCTCAGCATGTTTGAACCTACAATATAAAAATAGCAGTATATATCGCTCTGCAAGCAACAATGCTTCCTGACCCCAGCATTCTCAGCCCTCCTCGTCAAATTCTAAATCGATTCTTTCACAATTCTTACATGTACCACCAAACAATATTTTTAGGGCAGTCCATTCAATTCAGATAAGAAGGAGACACAAATCCTAAAGATATATCATCCTGTCTAGCCTCTGTCAATCTCTACAGCACCCTTTTACACCCACGCATGCTGAACAAATTTCTGTTAATATTCTTCCCTTCTGTCATCATTTCTCAACAAAAATCAAAAAGCTCACATTGAAGTGTACATCACTAACATGATCTAAGAACATAGAATGAAAACATTTTTTTCCCTTGGCTGAGTATTTTCTGCATTCATTTTAAAAAAACTAGTATTTCTTTTTCCTAAAGGATTTGTCACATTTTGAACTACTAATAGGTGAAGTAAATGAAGAAAGGATATAACAAGATTAAAAAACAAGCTCACCACAAAATGATGAGTATTGGGGTGAAACTTCATGATAAAGCTAAACCTATTCAATAGCTAGAAGAAGTAGTAGTCTTGCTCCCCCTTCAGCCTGTACCATTTTTCTCTTTCACCTCTCCTGTACAGTCTCACGCCTTCACTTTAACACCAGTACTAATCTGGTTGTCATCCAGTGGCATGGTAACCTGATTTAATTCACTGACTCAACAGAACCTGATTCCCTTTTTTAAGGCCAGATTAGTTCTACAAAGCTGAATCAATTCAGGAAGAGGAAGTACACAGTTGGCAGAGGAAATAAGCCATAGGATCAGCTCAAGACATACATTGTAACTTTACCCTCAGTCTTGCTTCACAGTATACTCAGTAGTAAAGCATCAATGCATACCAAAATCTTTGATGTCATCTTCAGCATTTAGCTTTACTGTCTCTGGTATGGACAGCATACTTGTATCACTTGTCCCAGGACATTTATCATGGTTGGAAAAAAAGTTGTGCAAAATCTGCAAAGCAAAGACATAAGTTATCATATTACATACCAGTAAGTGACACTTTAACAGTAAAGCATGCAACTCTAAAACATTTACTGCAGTATCCAAATAATTCTGCATCTCTTAAAATGAAAGGTTTTCAAAGGAACACTTGAAAATAAATAAGCAGATAATTCGCATTTTCAATGCAAACCAGGTTTGATTCTACAATCAATTTAAGGGCAGCAAATGGGTTCAGTAATTTACTATTAGCAAGCCTCTCAAGAAGGAACAAAGGAGATATGAGGAAAGAGAAAGACGTTTTGCTTATTTTAACTTGTAACAGTTTAACTGTGAAGTTTCAGGTAGTCAAGAATCAAACCTAAATTCGTAATTGAATCGTATTAGCACCATCCTCGTTTTTCAGTCTGAATAATGATTCAGCTTTCATATACACTGAGTAAAAGTACAATTATGCAAGAACTCTCCCTAACACTATCAAAGGACTGAAATTAATACTAAACTTCAACTCTTTGAGTAGTGGTTGAGCACAGGAACAGTAACTCCCAAAACCTTGACAAAAGAGGAAGAAAAACAAACAAACCAACCCTCAGATAAGTAGCATATTGCAATTCCTAGGTTTGATTTCTCTTTGAATGATTCCCACTGCTGCTGAATCCAAGTGATTTTGTGTTTTGTTTTTTTTTTTTAAAAAAAAAAAACACAGAAAAAATGTTCCTCAAAGGGGATTATTTGTGAAAATACAGTCTACAGCCAGGTTTTGCGAGTTTAGTTTTGTGAGCAGTAACTTTTAAAAATAGCCAGATTGAAGGGCCTAGGATGAAAGTGACAGAACTTTTTATTCTTAGCTCAAGGAGTGTAAACATGTAACTGAATAGCTTAACTGAAATTAAAGAATAGCATAACTCTTAAAACTACTTACTATCTCAGCTCTTTCATCCTGTTGCTTTGCTCCAGAAAGAGAATCATTCTCTCTAGCTTTAGAAGAAAGACAGACAAGTCAATTCATTTGCTTCTGAGTGATTTGCTGAGTGCATTCAAAGACGGTTGTTTTGGGAGGGTTTTCATTGGATTATTTTAAATGCAACTGAAGCCTGTAAACAAAAAAACTACTAAAAACTAACTAAAAGTTCTAACTAAAAAGTCCTACAGGTGAGGCTGAGGGACAGCATACAAATGCAGTTTCATAACAGCACAAAACACCCTAAATCATAGGTTGTGGTTTCTGCTATATAGGTAGACCAGTTACCACCCTGAGCCCACCATCACTGCCATTCCCCTTTCCAGCAGTTATTCATGGCACTACTCTAACTTTTTCTGTCAAAGGATCTGGATGAGATCTTCCAGCCTCTGTTAGGAATTTGGTTTTTTCCATTTCCTCCCACAAAAGCAGTAATATCTTTTCACCTACATTACAAAAGGAGAAAGTGAACCCTATTATTAAGATGCCTAAAGAGCAGTATATTCAAATAACATGTTTCATAGACATGGCATCTAGGTTTCCATGTAGCAGCCAAATGACTCATTCTTTCCTTTTACAGGTGACAGATGGCAGGGAGTGGGCACCACTACTATAAAATACTAGGCTCATCCAGGAAGTGGGAGAATGAGAATGAGAGCTCAAACCGCAACTCATCTCCTAGAGGAACATCATTAAGCTATGGGTTCTTTCCCCAGCCTTTCTTTTCAGATCACATCATTCTGAACCAATGAACACCCAAAATGGCACAACTCAGTAGCCTTGTGAATAGTACCACCCCCTCCCTGCCAACAGAGAAATCATAGAATCTCTCAAGTTGGAAGGGACCCCTAAGAATCATCAAGTCCAACTCCCTGCTCCTTGCAGGACTACCTAAAACTAAACCATATGACTAAGAGCGTTGTCCAGACGCTCCTTGAACTCTGACAGGCTTGGTGCCGTGACCAATTCTTGCGTGAGGAGATTCCCAATTCTTGCATGCATTCATAATATGCTTTATATGCTTTCATGTTCTGTATGCTTTATACAGTGGTAGCTTAACGACATTAAAAAGCGCAATGTCAGGAGACAAGCAGACATCCAGGTCTTCCCATTTTCTCAAGAGTTTTCATCAACAAATCATTAAGTCAAATTTCATTTTGCTTATCATATGCTAAATAAATCCCACTTACAGCAACACCTTAGGTTGAGACTTGATGTTTAGCATCACTGTTAGTGCCATTTAAACAGTCATCACTCACTCATTCTCATTCTCAGTTATGCTGGCACAGCTGTTTGTGCAGCTGCACAGTAAATGAGGTCCCGGAATTGCCCTGTCCAAATAACCCAGGAAATATGGTCTTCAATTGGATCAGTATCTCAGTCTGTCTCACTGCATCAATATGATGGTAGGCACAGTGAGAGGGGTAGGCACTGCTGCTGGAAAGTTTATTCAACACGCTACCTCCTTAGACTTCATAAAAATACTCACACGACTTAACCTAATAGTATCTAGTTCTGTGATAGTGCAAAGCAATCATTATCTAATCCTCTTTCTATGCTTTGCTATGTTATTTCTAAATTTATATTTCCTAATCCCTTATACAGAGGAAGAAAACTTTTGAAAAGCAATGCTACATTTAATTTCATTTCTTCTGTTTAGGGCTGCATTATTTAAAGTCACCCACTAAGCATCACTGTAAGAGTTCTGTCCTTTTTAATTAAAAGAAAAAAAAAAATCAGTTCACACTGTGAACTTCCAGTGTCAAAACCAGAAGTTTTTAACCCTTAGCAAATGTACATTTTTAGAAATACCTATTATCACCGTTGCACCAAGTGTAGGAGGTGTGGCTAAAGAACTTGACCAGGACATATCTGGATCCACTTCTGCTCCCAGACTTTCAGAAATACATTTTGGAGTTCTGACCTAAAGATATATTTAACAATTATTATTTCTATACAGAATTCTAAATGTAATACTCAGAAGAAAGAAAACAAAATACAAGAATAAAATATTTACCTCCAAAAGTTTTGGTGTGCAAAACAAGCTTCCATATGGTCCTAAAAAACATTATGTAATAAGGACATTAAGTAATAATACCTAAGACGTAAGGATTTATATCTAATACATCAGATATTTTGTAAAAGCAAAAAAGTGAAAATACAAACCAGGAATATTACTTCTCTGAGGTGTTCTGTAAGTATTCCTTAAAATAGTTGGACTGCAAAACAAAACCAAATAAAAAGATATTAATTTCCCTTCTCAATTTCTGAAAATAAGTAAATATTTCAGACATTACATATATTACCACCTCCATTATTTTCTTTCTTTGCAACGATGGCCATTTTCCTGACTAAATAAAATGTAGATTTCTCTTAACCATCAGTCAGTATTTTAAACCTTACCATAAGTTTATTTCAAACTGTAAAATGCTTCTTTTGCGAAATATGTTAATTTTCAATGATGATTTGTCTGACAAATAGTATCCTAGACTTCGATATAACCATGTATTTCTTAATATGCTGTATGAAACTATGTAAATGGCTTAATTAATTGGTTTTAATTAAATAATTAGTTTAACTGTTCTTATAAACAACATGAGTACTTTGAGCAGATTTATCTGAAATATATACGTTTAAATATAGAAATCAAGGCTATTACAAAAAAAATCTCAGTAAATATTATAAATAGCTTTACAAATTACTACTTGAGAAGCACACGATACATCACTATTACTCTTTCTTGCACTGGATGTTGAAGATTTGGGAAGCTGAAATAATGTCAACAAATGCCATATGCCAGCTGTGAAGGAGTAGAAAAATAGAAAGGAAGAACACCTAAAAGCAAGGAAGTTTTCAAAATTAGCTAGCGTTTTACTTTCAATTCACTTAGCAACTTACAAATACCATAAACGTACAAGACATTAAAGATTACTTACTGCTCTGAAGAAGTCTATCAGTCAAATACAGTGGTTTTAATATTTCTTTTTGCAAAAAATCCAGTTTATTTTATATTTGTGTTGACATATTTAGCATACCTAGCAGTAAAGCAGTTGTGGCAGGTACCAGGAGGAGAAGCAAGTATTTCATTTTCTTGATCTATTTTTCTTCTTGTGATACGTGGGCTTATCAAATTCTCTCTGCCTACAACATAGAAGATAATAATCAACACAAGCTTGCAGAACTACAAGTAACAGTTTTGATTTTGAACTTTAAAGATAAGCTTTAAAAAAAAGTATGTAACATCTGATTTTTAGTTAAAAAAACCCAACAACACACTACCTTTTCCTCTAGTGTTTTGAACATGTTCAAATTCTATATACAAACAATGCTAAACACATTTCAAATGCACAGCCAAAAATGTTCATTATGTCACTTTATTCATTTGATATATACGCGTTTCAGTATATTTCCTTGATATTATTCAATTCACATACTCCATTTCAGTTTTAGCATACTGTATTGCGCCTTTTTTGTCATTGCAGAAGTTATTCTTAGGAGAAACTCAATATACGCAAACATGCATTTGTACCAACTTTCCCTCAAATTTACTTAAGACATAAACTTCTTGATTTGAAAAAGCAAAAATTATTTCTGGAACTGTTAGTGGAGGCACTGTCACTGGTAGCAGCAGCTATTTATATGCTATGCATCTCCAGGCAAAAGAGAAAGAGTGCGCCCACCAAAGCAGCAGAATCCTCTGAACAGTGAGCCCCTCACATGAACAAGCGACTACTCAAAAGAATTCCTACTTTGAAATTTCCAAACAACTTCCATATCAGAAATTACACCTAGCTTTCTGCATTTCTCTCTGCGTCTGAGTTCCTGAGTCCATGTGCACAGCACGGCTGCATCCCAGTACCATACCATGAAATCCATCAGCTTCCATCCATGCTCTTGTTTTCACAATAAGTAAAACTAGGTACACGAGCCAGTTGGCTCTAACCAAGAAAATCAGGAGAAAAAGATCTCGGGCCAGCCACAGGTAACTATAGAAACTTTGATAATAGTAATCTTCCCTTCCTTTCGGAGTGTATATAAATGTCTGCATGCACAAGCACAGGGCAAAAGTAACCATTTTGAAACAGAAGAATCGTAAGGTTCCTTTGTTTGTAACTTATGAAATGCTACTAAGAATTCACTTAGCACTGTAAAAGTCCAAATAGCTAAATTTAGAAGGAACATGTTCTCAGCTGAGAATAAGTTGAGCAAAAGTTCAGCAGTAACACAGTTCCCCACCTTTAAAGACTTTGCTTTAGGATCTAAGAACGATTCTGATAATAAAGGGAGTCTTGTATTCGTCTGTAACGTGTTTAGAAGAGCTTCTCTTACTGTTAGGAGGGCACAGACACAGTAGATGTACAATCAGGTATTGCAGGAACAGAGTTAGATATTCTTCCATTGAAAAGATTCTTATATACAATTATGCATACACTCGCCATAGAAAAGATTCTTCTTTCTGTCCAAGGAGGGTAGGTAGTATGGCTTGCATACATCAAAAAGGAGCAGTGTTACACGTACTTTCATGACGTACTTGGGATTTGGAAATATTGTAGTGAGAAGTACCTCATAAAAGTAGAACTCCTTGTCTCCAAATGAAAAAGTGTAACTTCTTTCCATGACTTATAGTTTAACTAACTTAAAGAGCTTAGTGCTTTGAAATCTTTCTAAGAAAGGCTAAGGAGTGCCCTACAGATCACCTCATACTTCAGCATGATAAGCATCATTCTCTCTCTTGAAAAGATTTTCAGAGATTTTGGATAAAACAAAAATCAGACTGCTAAAAAAGTTGACTCTGATTCTTAGTCACCAGGTTACACTAATAAGCTCATATGCTCCTTATATTAACAGTGTTTAGAGTATTAGAACTAGGATAATATCTTTTCTACAGGGAACTTTGCATGTACATTACCAGTTTTTTGCAAGGCTGAATTCATTACTAAGATTAATTCTGGATTTTTATCTTCAGATAAAAATTTTCAGAAGCCTACTAAGATAACCTTTTTACTCATACAATTTCTGCAGTAGCATTATCTATTACATTAATAATCATCAGATACCACAACAAAAAACAAATTAAAAAAAAAAGTGTCTTGCTTCTGGAGGACACAAGGGCACAAGCAGCCTTTAGGTACCACTAAAAAAAAAAAAAAAAAAAAATTACTTACCTGCTCCTACTTTTTTCTGATCCAGTTCTCTTCCAGGAGAAGAATAAGGTGGCAGTATCATATTTTCTTCTTTAAAAATCAGTGGAGTTGATGCCAGCTGACTGTATGCGGAGGGTTTTGCCCTCGGAGTTTTAAAAGATGTTTGATCAAGCCAGCCAATGGGACCATCAAGTTCTCCTAACAATTTAGGCTCATATGAGGGTGCTTCTGCACTGAGTTCTTCAAACCAGTTGAGACTGATAGGCCCTAAATCTATGAAGAAAAACATGCAGAAAACCACACTAAAAAAAAAAAAGAAGAGAAAGAAACCTGCCAAATGGCATGCAAATAACACATGACAAGTATGAGTTCATATGTTATTAAACCAGGACATAAAATATAAATCTTCATTCTATATATAATACATGTAAGAGAAGACCGTAATTAGTTGTAAATTAATACAAAATTAATGCTCCATGCAGGATGTGAAAACACATTAGGCATTTAAATGCTAGCAGCAAAATGCATTGCTCCTTCCATTGTCATATGTCTATTTTGTTTCTAGATAGCTTCGAACTCTAATAGCCACGAAGTATACGAGAATGCCGGCCCAAATTCTCAGACCATTAACAAAACTAATCAAAGAGCAGATAAATATCCAGTTTGTTTAAAATTAAAAGTACACATCTGGCTTTTACTTTATCTCTTATTTTACTCAGACTGGCAAGTTAAATAGGTTCCTTTTAACGTTAATAAATCATACAACTCCAGGTGTATTTGGTAAAAGACTAAACCTGGCCTGCATGCGGGTACATAAGGAAGCCACAGCTAAAAAACAAGTACAAAAAATAACTGAGCAGACATTATGAAAAAGAGCTACACATAAAATTTAAACAGATAGTAAAAAAAAAAAAGGTAGATATTAGTGAATACAGATTTGGGGCAAGTAGAGCTGCTAACAAGTTGCATAACACTTTTATATGGAATATACAGCATACAGCAGATGTGTATAAAATAGTGATGTCCAGAAAGCAACCCTAATAAAAGTTATTTACTGTAGACAAGCTGTACCTGATTCACTGCAATGTGCCTTAAATATTTCAAAGAAAGTCAGTCTTTCCACAGGTTTGTAAGCCATTTTCTGATCCATAACATTACTGGAGCTGTTGTTGAAAAACCTGAGAATACATAAGAACACACTTTCATACAGTGCTATTCTAATGTCATGGGGCTGCAAGTCTTAACCCTGCTTTCCTGCATTTCTTGGTAGGTATGTCGTAACCCAACCTGTTTAGCTTTAGAACTGTGATGAACACGGTATGAAAACAACAGACAAGGAGAGCACAGGGAATTATACCAGAGATAATAAAAATACTCAGCAAATACAGGAGAAAAATCAAGACGGAATGGGCTGAACACTTTTGAGGTATTTTAAATAAAAAATCGACGCTCACTACTATATAGAATATATACTATTACGTATAAACTCTTAGAACCATTACAACTTATGTGCCAAGGATTTAAAGTTGCTTTCAAGTGGAGCAGACATTGCCAGTTTCACAGTTCTATTAAAAAAAAGGTATAAGTAAGATGGCCATAGAAACTTTCCTGTTTATTTTAACACAGTTTCCACTGTAAAATCAGTTTTCCACGTGATTGCTGTTTTATACACACTGCCTTACCAAAACGATAGAGAAGACAGGCATTTAAAAAAAAGGGTAAAGGCTACCCTAAGACAGAAAGTCACGAAATTAAAAACTGACTCAGAAGTACGTTTTAAAAGGCGAAGCGACCTATCCACGCTGCGTCCCGTTAGGGAAAGCTCCTGCCGGGCAACCACCCACGCACAGGGCGCTGCCCGAGAAGCCGCCCCCGGGTCACCCCGCAGGGCCGAGGGGCCTCAGAGGAGGAGCCCCAACCCCCCACCCCAGCAGGCCGCTAACTGCAAATCCCCGCGCCGGCTGTGAGGAGAAGGGCGGCAGCGGAAGTTAAACCCCCCTGGCGGGATTAAACCCCCGGGGGGCAGCAGGGACACCCTCCACGCGAAGGGGCTGCTCCCAGGGCAGGGCAGAGCCACACGCGGGGGTTTACCTCCCTCCGGCCCCTCGGGTGGCACGGCAGCCGCAGCATCGCCTCAGGCGCGGGGCGGGCGGGCCGGCCTTCCCCGCAGGGAGGGGGCGGCGCGGCGCGGCCCCACCGAACGGCGCGCTCCCGCGGCGACCCTGCCACCCCGTTCAAAGCTTGGCGCCAACAGGCCCCCCGGCGCCTGCGCGCTGAGAGCATCCGCCGTTCCCGCCTTCCCCGGCCCGTCCGTCACGGGAAGGAGGCGGTGTGAGGGCCGCCACCGCCTCTCCTCGGCGGCCCTGGGGCGGCTCCGTCGTCCCCAGCCCTCTACGGGGCGGGAGGACAGGAGGCAGGGCGAGGGGGAGGGAGAGCTGTGGGGCAGGACAGCCGCGGGCGGAGGAAGTGCGGCGTCTTTTGTAAATGCCTTCCCTCCGTGGCTGATTTCTCGCAATACAAAGGGAGTGTCCTGAGGCAAATGTCAGCCGGCTTCTTCTATTCGCACGGCCCTATAGACACGAGAAATGAAGTACCACATCCAAAGCTGACACATTCCAACTTCCTGTTTAATAGCAGTTACGACCAGTGTCCCAGAAAAAGGCTCCAGAAGTCTTACAGTGAGCACTGTGATGGAGTGTCATTGCCTCTGGCGGTCTCAACCTCATCTTTTCAGTTAGGTGGTTTTGTAGGCCTTGACATGTGAAATTATTATGGTTCTTGGTGTTACAATAAAGAGAATATTATTATCCTCATACATCTCCATTCCCATTTTGACTTTTGATAAGTTCTTGGCCTCAGCATGAGTCCATAAAATAACTTCAAGTGGGGTGGAAAATTCTTCCTATTACCAATTTTGACTTAGCCATCTTTCATTTTAGCTGGATGTTCATCTGCTCTTGTGTTATAAAGGTGTTTCTTCCCACCTCTCCATACCAGTCCTTTTTTTCACAGTTTTATCACATCACCTACTTACTCATCAGTCACCTTCTGCAGTGTCTCTTCATACAATAATTTTTCCATGTCCCTCCTTCCAACAAACTTCTTTAACTTCTCATCCTGCAGTGTCCTGGGGAGGTGCAGTAACTGGTTCTTCCCAAAGCGTTCCAAAGGAAGCCATACTGTTGTTTTGAATGAAGGCATGTGGTTTCCAATTTAATCTCCATCTCCCTCCCAATGCACCTGATCAACTTACTCTTTTTGCAGCCACACCGCAGTTGTAAGTTTTAACTTGGTCATCTCGATATCCTGGTTTTGCTTTGAGTTGATACAGATGGTGCTTTGAAAACCCAAGCATAACGTGGAGCTTTGAGCCATCTTGCTTTTAACTATGATGAATGTGTGTTTCCTTTTTGTTCCATGAAAATGTTGTTTCTTACCGATTTATTTCAGACACTTGAAAGGATCTTTCTCAAATACACTGTGAACGTTTAAAGACATCATCCCTACCAGCTCTTCTCTAGCCCCTATCTTGTTGGCCCACTGAATTTTATAAAGGTGGTGAGGAGTCATGCAAAAAAATTATTTCACATCACAGCAGGTCCAAGGATTTGGGGATTCTACAGTCTCTAAAGACTCATATACACAGTTTGGATGATTTAATTATACGATTTTAACTATATTACCTTAGAATTGAACTAAAGTGATGCAATTATGGAAGAAGGACTATTAGTCTAATATGTAAGTGCTTGTATTGCTAAAATTTATTTCATTATACAAGTATTAAGCCACTTTTCCCAGTATAACTGTTTTCCCTCCGGAGTGTTGTACAAATTGAAGTATACTCCATCTTTTCCTAAACCGATACAGTTGACAGAAAAGCTGCACGTAGACAATCCCCAAGTAATGGGGCAATGGGGATGCTCAGACCTTTTAATACCGATTAAGACTTCTTTTCACAGATGCAATCGCCTGCATTCTGTGCTCAGTTGTCTGTGGGGTACCCATATTATCTGGGCTTTGTTAGCTCCCCAAACCCCCTTTTCCTTTTTTTATGACCGAAAATAGAAGGAGTTGTGAGCAAGCAGACTTCCCCTCGCTACGGAAGCCATGGTTGTCCCAGCTATGGCTGAATTACATCTGTTCATCTTTACAGGGCCTTGCAGAGATGTGCTACTTTTCGAGCGCCGATTGCTCCTCAGGGCTCACACAGCTCTGTCAGGATCTTCACCGATTTACAGCTGCGTAAAAAACTGAGACTTTATTCCGCCCTGGATTTGTTACCGCAGCTTCTAGCCCTGTGGCTGCCTCTCCCACCTGAAGGCGCAGAGGCGGCCTCCAGGAGCAGAGCGAGTCGGCGCGGCTGCGGGGAGCTCTGTGCAGGCCGTGCCCTTCTGCAGGGATCTCGGTGCGGTAAGGGAGGGAAACGGGATGGCCGGAGCAGGGGCTGCGTGGTCTGCGTGTCCGGGCTTCCCACGCCGCCTGCTTGGAAACGCATCAACTCCTGCTTCAGGAGGGGTGAGGGCAAGCCCGCAGCCCTCCCCTTGCAGCCAATCCTCCCTCCCCCCGGCTAGCCCCGCCGGGCTGGGGCCAATTTCCCCATCAATTAGGAACAATGAGCAGCAGCTCGCCGGATGAGATAAAGGCAGGGCAGGGCAGGGAGACAACCAGGACCGACTTTTCTGTGGCTATGATCATGGAGGGCTTTCTCTATCCCCCCTTCAGCACGTACCAGAGCTTCAGGGGCAGCCTCACGCCAAGCCGCAGCGGTGACCCGACGGCGAAGCAGCCCAGCTGGAAGCAGAGCAAGAGCAGCGGCATCAGCCCCTTCCTCGCCAGGCCCCGTACCCCCATGCCCTCCGACTACCTGGACGGCTACCGGCGAGCCCAGCTCCAGGCCCTGCTGTCGCAGGTGAGCCCCGGGCTGACGCCGCGGCTGCGCCGGGCCAACACCAGGGAGGTGGGCGTGCAGGTGAGCCTGCGGGCTGACGCCGCTGTGCAGTGCTCGCTGGGGCCGCGCACGCTGCCTGTCGGCTGCCCCCTGAGCCCCGCTGCCCTCCGCACCCGTGGGCGCCTCGCCCTCTACTCACCCGTGCCGGACCGCCGCCTCTTCACGCTGCCCGAGGCCACTGGACCCCAGGAGAAGGAAGAGGCCTGTGAAACGACCCCCGAGGAGCCGAAGGCGGGGGATGGTCGCAGAGAGCAGCAGGAGGGCCAGGCAGAGGCTGCTCTGACGAGTGAGGAGACGGCAAAGGCGCGGCGGGAGGAGGCCGCAGCCCCCAGACGGCGGGCTGCCTTCCAGGTGTGCAGCGCTGGGACACCGGGGCCTGAGGAGAGGCTGGCACCTGGTGCAGCCCACTCTGGGCAAGAGGGGTGGGGGGCGAACCATGAAGCAGGTTGGAGAGAAACCTGCTCTTGAGCAGCAAAAGGCACGGGGGTCCCCACCCTGGCTCCCTGCTCAGGTCTGCACACCCCCCTGCCCCAGGCAGGTCTGTCTCCCTTGCAGCAGTGGAGCCGCCTGCCTCTGAAAACAGGTGGTGTAATGAGGGAGCTGGGCTGGGTGTTCTTGTGGTGCTGGAGGCCGCTCAGGGAACTTTCTCTCTGCAGTTTTTGGAGCAGAAGTATGGCTATTTCCACTGTAAAGACTGCAAGACCAGATGGGAGAGTGCTTATGTGTGGTGCATTTCTGGAAGCAACAAGGTAGTTAACAAGTCATTCTTGCTCCTGAGACTTTTAAGAATGGCACCAAATCTGTGACAAATCAGATTTTTTGGCACAAATTTAGGTACCTGTACTGAACACCCTGAGGAAGTCTCTATGGTAACTGAGAACTTGCTTTTTTTCAGGTGTACTTCAAGCAGCTCTGTCGCAAATGCCAAAAGGGCTTCAATCCCTATCGAGTGGAAGCAATCCAGTGCCAGGTAAGTTACAGATTTCTGTATCCTGGTAAGACTGCCAGAGTTTGTCATATACTCTAATAGTTTACAGTTGCTTAATTCGATATTCACTTTATCTGGAAGAGAACTTGCTTTCATCAAAGTACTAGGAGATGTTATTTGGGAAACGTGTAATGGGATAGGGCTCCCTCCTTGTGCAGATGGCTTACATGAACGGTTTTCTGTTCATACAGTGTTATGCCTAGCTACACATAGGGTAGGGTTTTGTGCTTCTAGGTGAGAAGGCTCTTGCAGCTTAACTCCACGGGGTTTTTACCACAAGAGCTCTTTTGAGTGTATCAGCCCAAATGTGTTGTTATGATTAAGGAAAACTAAATGTCAATCTAACATGAAGTGAGCACCTTTGATCTACTACTAATAAAATGTCTTGTTTCTTAAGACCTGTTCAAAGACTCGTTGTTCCTGCCCTCAGAAGAAGAGACACATTGATCTCAAGAGACCTCATCGCCAAGAACTTTGTGGCCGCTGCAAAGGCAAGAGGCTGTCCTGTGATAACACTTACAGCTTCAAATACATTGTCTGATCCGTGTGCCCTCTTCTGTTTTGCACTTTGCACTTTGTCAGTCTCTTGTAATGTTTTGACTTTAGGCTTTTGACCTGGCATTGGATAATGGATAAAGACTTTTGTATTTATAAAATATATAACTTCATTGTATATATGCTGTGAGTAAAGTTCAATAAAAGTTTGCACTAGTTTGTTACCACTTAGTTTCATCTTGCTGGGATGAAAGAGGAAAGTCTATCTGGAAGGAAACAGAACCTATTTAAAAATTTCTTAAAGAAAACAGGTTTTGTTTTTAGTCTGCCTTTAGGGAATGCTAAGATTAAAACTGCAAGAGCAAGTTTTTCCTTCAGTCACTCAAACTGAACTAGTGTAGAAGATGCAGATGTTCTAGAGCATAAAGTCTGGGGTAAATGCATCTGCAAGTGTCTCTTCCCACTGCCTCGGCCAAATGTATAAAAAAAAAATCACAGCAGTTTGATTATCAAAGACATATGCCAGAAGACTGTGTCTGTAAGATATGTGGGAGAAGTGTAAGCAAACCTTTTGAGCTGGGGTATCTGTGATGGAGCGTAACAAATTCTCTAGACTTACTGTGTCCCAAAAGAGGTAGAACAAGTCCCTGCGCCCCTGATTCAAATACAGGCTTGTGCATCAGAAGGTTTCTAGTCATGTGAGGTATCTCCAGAGTAGGTGCCTTAAATATAACTGAAGGGAGACAAAATTAAATTAAAGTACTGGTGTTGTAGAGGCACAGTGGGGCATTACTGCAGTTTGTGTTGTCCTAGGACTTCAGTGAGGCTTTGTTGGGAATATACTGATTTCTACTCTACCTGAAGTTTAGAAATTGATGCTAAGCAAGCTAGATGGTTACATCATGGGTTTTGTTGTATCTGTGAAGAATCATAGAATACTTTAGGGTGGAAGGATCCTCTGGAGGTCTTCATACTCTGTGGAGGACCAATTGAATCAAGTTGCTCAAGGTAGTGATTAATGGATTCTACTCTACCCGCAGGATAGTAACAAGTGGCCTACAGCAGGTGGTCTGTCCTGAGACCTGTCCTGTTCAACATCTTTACCAGTGACCTGGAAGAGGCAACAGAGTATACTTGTCAAGTTTGCAGGTGACACCAAACTGGGGGACTAGCCAATACATCTGTGGGCAGTATGGCCATCTGGAGGGATGGGCCAACAGGAGCCTTGTGATATTCAGCAGGGACAAGAGGAAATTCCTACCCCTGGATGGGGAGAACCCTTTGCAGTAACACAGACAGAGGACTGCCTGGCTGGGGGGCAGCTCCTCTGAAAGTGCCCTTGGGGTTTGGTAGGCAGTGAGCTGGGTGTGGAGCCAGCACTGGGCCCTGGCAGCAAAGGGCGGCAACAACATCCCGGGCTGTACGAACAGAAGCAGAGCCAGCGGAGCAGGGGAAGCAATTGTTCCCCTTTACTCACCCCTCACTAGACCACATTGACATTACTGTATCCAGTTTGAGGCTCTCTAGATGAGAAAGATGTTGATCAACTGTAAGGAGTTCAGTGGAGGCCACCAAGCTGATCACAGGGCTGGAGCACTTGCTCTGTGAGGAGACATTGAAGGAACTGGGCTTATTCAGTCTGAAGAAGCAAAGACTTCAGGGGGACCGAACAGTAGCCTGCCAGGTTATGGTTATTGAAGAAAGATGGAGCCAGGCCCTTCAATGTGGCTCATGGTAGAGGGATGAGAGACAACATGCATAAGATAAAACAAGATAGGTTCAGACTGGATAAAGGCAAAGCTTTTCCACCATGAGGACAGTCAAGTAGAACAGGTTGTCCAGGGAGGCTGTGCACTCTCCATCCTTGAATGTTTTCAAGACCCGACTGGGTAAAGGTCTGAGTAACCTGATCTGATCTCATGGCTGACCTTGCTTCAAAGTGGAGGTTGGACTAGATGACCTCCTCAGGTCCCTTCCAACCTGAATTTTCCTGTGATCTGTGAAATATCCGTGATTTTGCCAAGTAATAGAACAGATCTCATCTTTCACCAACCACTAAATATTTTTGCAGACCACCCCAATTACAGTTCTGAATAGCTTTTGAAAGGGAAATACCTAACTGAAATTTGAAGACTTCTCTAACCATTGCGGATTATTTTACTCAGAAAAATAGCTGTGTGATGAATGGCATTTATTTTGGAAATTATTTGCCTTGCATCTATTTTGTCCTGCAACTACAACTATGCTGCAGAACTCTGTGGACTGCAAAATCAGAAAACCTGTAAAAGAAGTCGATTCCACCCCTTTTATGCATCAAGTGTTTTTCAAGATCTGCGTAAAATTGTGGAAGCATTTTGAAAATAAAAAAGGGGTGAAGGGAAGAGGGCTTTATGGGACTCTCAGAGTCGAGGCTGATATGGCAGGCTGGACAGCTTTTCTTTTACCTTTAGCATGAGAAAAAAACCCACTGAAACCCAACGCTGGAACGAATAGGACCATTACTGGTGTTTTTAACAGAAACAAACCTTCAGCTGCATTTTGGATTTTTTTCAGTTATGGAACTGCTTTAGTCAATGTACTCTTCCTGCTTGATTTGTAACTACAGACTGACAAAAAATCCTTCTATTTCTGAGTGGTTTCTTTCAGTGTAATGAACACCATAAACGATGAAAAAGGTGTCTTTTGGGGGCTGCTGATCATGGATGCCATCCTCAACAGTATGGATTCAGACAAGAACACAATCTTCACAACAAGCACATACTCTGTTGTGATTATATATGACTTTTATATTTTAGTTAAATGGATGTACTGATCCAAATATCGACCAAAGTTACTTCACAAAAACAGTAAGTGTATTTACAGAGTGAATAAGTTACATAGTTGTCAGAATAAAAGTGTCTCAGATGTGCAACAGATTTACATGCATACATTTAACACTGGACAGCAGTTAAATGTAAGAAAAAACCATACAGGTATGACTTTTATATATACATTACAAATAAAATAAGACATCTCCTTAAAGAAACTTATAATGAGAACTTGCATTTCACGTTATTTTTACTTTTTATACTCAAAATTTGTATTAAATAAAAATATGCATGCATAACATTTCAAAAGATTTGACTCTGTGATGGGACTTTCTCCTACAAAATGGCAAGTTAAATTAGATCAACCATCCTTTAATAGTATAAATATAGTCATAAAAGCAACCCTCTAGTAAAAAGCAGCCAAAGTCCTTTAAAAAAAAAAGAAAATCTACCAAGACCATTCATGATGCTTGGGGCCTAAGAACAGACCTCTGCAATATGATCCAGTACCTTCAGAGACAGTAGCCTAGTAACATTAGGAAATGTACTTCATAGCAGCTCGTTGTTTTAAGATACAGTAATCATATTCAAATTACAGTGTACATTAAACTGTAGTCCATTTACAATTTGATTCATATACACAGGCTCTCAGCTTTTGACCAACAAGTTTGCGAGATTCTGTGGCCAGCTTCATTCTGCCCATCTTTCACTCAACCAAATAAGAGAAAAAAGGAAAAAATGTACAATTTTTTTTTTTAACAAAAAATATTATTTTGTGAAGGAAACATTGCACTTTTGCCAACCTAAAATTAATTTGCTATAAAGGAAGCATTGTTCAGCGTAGTAGGCTTTGGTATGCAATGGAAGTCACTTCTTCAGTAGTGAGTTGCAGTTACTCAGTGAAATGCTAACTGATTTTTGTGCAACACAGAACAAAGGATGTTGTCCCGGGTGTTCTATGCTACCTTTGTCCTTACAGTATTGCTACACATTTGAAGTTCAGCCCATATCTTTTTAGAAGAAATCCTAAATGTAACAAGAGTGAGTACAGTTTGACCAAACCTTTGTAAGGCTGAGAAGACATTGAGCCACCTCACTCCAACAGGGCAGCACTCCCAGCTTGAAAGAGGACACAAGGGTCCTGTCAGAGACTTGTGCCAGAAATGCTGGAGTCTGGAAGAAAAGTATTGATGACCCGGTAACTCTGAGCTCTGCGAATCATGTCGCGGATCTCTATATTCAGTTCCATTAATTTGGTACAGATTTCAGTCAGGCTCTGGTTGGAGCCCACCAGTGCATAGGTGCCCGTCTGACCCAAGGTTTGGTGCCGGAAGTAAATGTTCAGTAGTGTCTGGACTTCATCGTCAGAGCTACTTCCAAAGATATCATTGGGCCACAAAATCCTGCAATCAAACAGGAGAAGAATGTGCGTATCATTATGGGTTTATTAGCACAGATGGAAACTAGGTGACAGAGATCTCTAAAAGGAGAACTGACTCGCACACGCTTATAAGCCAAAAGCAACTCACTGTTTTACGCTATTCATTTGTTACTCAGACTCTGGTATCAGGCACAGAAATCACATAAAAGCGCAATTCTTATTATCTAAAAAAAAAGCTTCAGAAAACTCATTCAAATAAGTGAAAGTGAAACTGGGCTGAATGTTAGCTGATGCCAGTGACATACACCTGTAAGGAATTAGCTCTATAAAAAGATTCTTAAGAGCCTCACACAAGTACTTTTGATCTACGCAATGTAATTAAACATCTTCATTGTTGCAAGCATACACGTTTGTGTAACTGATTTGATATTGTTACTTGTGGCACACCCCTGCAAAAGTTAATAATATCAATGCCCCCATGTACCTTGTTGAAATATATTAAATTAATTATGCTGACTCAGCACATTACATTTAGTATAAAGTTAGGAAGATAATAAATGCATGCTATTTTATTAACATGAAAGTCTAATATGAGCCATGTAGCAAAACTTGCCTGCATTCTCTTATTTGTCGGATGGCTTTAACAAGTTCATTGTTTTTCAAACACTCCAGCATGGACTGAATAGCTGCTTCCGTAGAGTTGAATGTGGGCTCAGATTCTGTCGTCAGAGGCTCAGCTGCGATTGCAGCAGTAGCATCCTTAAGGTTTTTCTTCAACTCACTCAGTTCTCTTGACATATTTAAGAGCTGTTCCAAGGAGAAAGATGAGAGATGGGTATTTTCATTCTCCACAGGCACCAAAGGGAGTAGGTATTTCAAGTCTATTCTTAACTACTACATTGGATGTACACATTATGGAAAAGACCCCATTTTAACACAAGGACCTTTCTTGATCTCTGTGCTCTGTACAATATAGGGAAAACACAAACTACAGATTTTTAAGCTTTGTGCTTCCTTTAACCCTATGCTGTATTTTTGGTTTGCTAAAATGCAAGAGCAATTTATCACCTATCACCTAAACAATCTTTTATTTTTCACCCCTGCTGCTTTTTTCATATCATAGTGGGAAAGTTTAAGAAAACATATACTTCTCCTAGCAATGACGTTGTTATTTATTTACAAAACACATGCAGGATCTGATATGATTAACAGATGGACAGGAATTGTATAACCCTTTGTCAGGCCGAAAAGTTAATATGCACAAGACTCATAAATAATTCATAAGTAAACAGTTAATTTCTAAAGATCTACCTTTTCATGCTCATACATGCTAAAAATAACCACTGTCACATGAACTAACAGTGGAACTTCCTTTACATAATAGCTTATGGCCCCAGCAAAATATGTGAATTTCATGGTGAAACAGCTATTCCTCATATTATTGTTCCCCAGTTCCACAGGCTGCATTATTTCTAAAGATCTAACAAAATCGTAACTGAAATACAGTTACAGAAATCAATCCTCTTATAAGGAACACAAAATACTTCTAAAAGTTAGACTACTCTAAGACTAGGTGCCTATTGTCCTATCTTTTCTTAGAAGTGAACAGCCCAGTCACAGCCTTCAGAACAGTTCCTTAAGATACAATAAGTATTCAAACTCCTTGTACTGCTACAGCACATCTGATAAAGCAAACCGTTTCCATTTACAGAGAACCTGTAAACTACTAGAATCTGTAATAAACTACATTTTAGAGGTTGAAATTTTGTTTTACAGCTACAAGCAAAGTACAATAACTTCTACGCCTCAAAAGTTTAAAATATATGCACCTTACCAGGAGAAAAATATATATGGAATGGCAAGTTATTTTACTATCTTTCCTTAAATGATGGTCATTCAACTTAAAGCGATCACCTCAAAGATATTTCAAAGTATTACATATTTTATGCAATTGCTGAAAATAAACTTGACTAACAGTACTGTTCTTGTGAAGTGTTTTTTAAAGTAAGATACATAGATTTATCTAAAAACAGAAAGCTATTTGGGTCAAAAGTGATAGTGTGCTGTGTCAAAAATATTTAAAGAAGAAAGCCTGTAAAGATGACAGAATTAAAAAGACTTATGACATTAAAGTATTTAGTTAATTGTATTTTTTAAATAGATGTAATACTCCTTGGAAACATTAAACTGAATTTGATTTGTTTATGCAGAGAACAAGAGCAGGCAGTACACTTGCAGTCAAATTACAAAGTAGTTCTACACACCTTTGCATGCTCAGGTATGAGAGGATGCAAAACGATTTAATAGCTGTTTGTCAAAAACTGCTGCAGACGTTTCTAGTATAATGCACATGCAACAGAGACAGTTTATATGGCTGGAAATTACAATACATTATTCCAGCAAAAACCTTAATTTTGCATCCATATTAAGATTAATTTACCAAATTATTTTGTTATTGTCATGCTAACAAGTGCTCCTAGTCTAAGTGACTCCACAAAGTTCAGATAAAACCAGTCATGATCTAGGAAAAGGGTATTTTCTGTATGTGTGAAGAAGGCTCATTTTCCCTAAAAATTAAGGGCTCAATTAAAATAAAATCACTTTTAGACGTTCACACAGCGTGAGCCCTCCCTACATGTAAAGTGGGTAAGTGAAGTTAAGATTTCATGTATCATTCTAGTTTCTTACCACTGACTGAAATTACTTTTGAAGACTGAATGTATAAAAGATCCCAGTCTCTGACAGTACAGTCAATTAAAAAAAATACATCATCTTGACCGTATTTTAATGCAGATGCTGGTGGATTGAAGGGTTTTGTCTGCAGACATATATTCGAGGTGAAATAGTGTAATCTTTGGTGTAAGTCCTTAGAAAGAAAAATAAAACCATGAAAGTAAAGTGGTATTTTCAGTGTAAGACTTCGTAGCTCATTACATACCTCTGGCATGGAACTGACTTCATGCACTTGTCCGATAAGTTTACAGTAGGACTGAAAAAGCAACAGCAGCTGGAAATGCAGTTTATATAATCTCTGACACAGTTCCAATTGCTAAGGAAAGATTTGAAGGAGAAGAAATAATTAATAAAGATCAGTGAGTTGGGATAATTTTCAATAACTAATAAAACACATTGAGATAGTTCAGTTCTCAAAAAACATTATTTTACTGAAGTATGACCATATACTATTTCAGAAAACAAGTAACGTTCTTTCTTCTGCAGGTAAGTCATATACGACATTGAAAATCAAAATTATGATGGCTAGCTCTCGTGTAGCACACGTCAGCATCAATCTCAAAGCAGGTTATATAGGTTAGCTTCACTGTCTCCAGTTTGCAGCTGGAAAGCAGAGGCAGAATATGGGGGAAATTACTTTCCTGCATAGAACATAAAACTCTTTAAAAAAACTTCAGAAATGGTCAAAGACCTCTTCTGAGAGGATGGAAATCCAAGAGAGAAGCAATGAAGCAATTGTCCAAGAGGGTCAAAGCTCCTGCCTGCTTCTCTGAGGGGAGAGGAAGAGAGGCAATAAATCCAGCCAGGAGTGGGAAGGAGGAAATGCCAGCTCTGCAACTTAAACCTCAGCTCATGGATTTTCCACCATATTAAAGAAACCATACAACAGACAGACGGAGTTTCATGTATAAGAGGACATCTGGCTTCTACAATTTATTCTCCCAGATTAAGAAGATACTGTTCTATGAATATTAACTTGTTTCTTCCAGTGTAATGCAGCACCACAGAAAAGGTGTCAGACGCATTGAAGTAACATGCAATGGGCACATCTGCCAGAGAAGTCAAGTTAATATGCTCATAGTTCTGGCCCCTGTGTCTATCAGGAGGGGGAATCTCATAGTTCCACAGCTGGATCATGGTGGGGAAGGGAGGAATATTTAATCTTTGGCAAATTACGGAAGAAGTGAAAATTCTGCAAGTACAAGTCAGGAGGCCTCCTCACCCTTTGGCAGAAAAGCCTTACAGATTTCAAACCATATTTGATTTGTCTTCTCTTACAGACACAGTGACCAAAGGTGGGCTCAGTGATCTTTCCATTTGCTTGGAGGAACTAGAGCAGAGTTTCATGCCAAACATGGCGGAAAAGAAGAAGATGCTATTAATGACTTTGCTTCCTTAAAGCACTTCATACGTGCTCAGCTACCAGCACGTACTTCAACTATTTGCTGAATTGGGGTCAGTTGCCAGCACAAATACTAATAAAAAGTACTTTAAAAACGTTGTAAGCATTAATTTGACTGAAGTATTTGTTTACATATGGTTCAATATATAAGTGCCAGGGTTTTTATTAATAAGCCAAAATTAGAACCATAATCTTAGCGTTCCAGTTCCCAAAATTTCTGTACCAGCCAGACAAGGCTGAGGGGCTGAGGTCAAAAGAAAGGTTCTTTGGCAAATTTCAGCTTTGTTCATGAGAGAAGGGTGGACATCACCTACCCAGTCGTGAACAGTCAGCCAACAGCACTGCCAAAACCAGGCAGAGCTAGTCTCCTTCTGGAGGAGGTTTATAGAGGAGAGTGGGAGCAGGGGGGAGTGCCAAGCCAGCGGGCGCCAATGCGGCAGGGTTCGTCCTGCTGAAGGCCAGGCAGACGGGGCTACCCACACCTCAGTGTTGTTCTGCCACAGCAGCAAAGTTCAGCACTGTAAATTCACCTGGTCTAAGTTCTCTGCTGTTGTGGATAAACTGTTTCTGATATCCGAGTCGGTATCTTTAATATTTGTTACTGGTGAGCAGGGTCAGTGCGTTCCCTCCCCAAATGGAAGGGAGGAATCCCACCCGACCTGATAGGATAGCAAAGACCCACAGGAGCTGAAGGAAGGCCCAGCAGATCTGTGGTGGGGAAAAAAGGGAGGGAACGGATGTGTGACATGGTAGGACAGAAGTGACTTGTGGGCAGGGACAAAAACTATCGGTGGCCAAGAGAATGAACAGGTGGGGCATGAGGGACGCTGCCTGCTAAATAAACCTGCCCAGAGGCCATTCTCTGTAACTGAGGCCATGCAGCACTGCCAAGCTTGCATCTCTGTGGCTAACCTTTCTCCTCCCAAAATAAAGAGCGACTGTTTAGATACAACCTCCTGGAAACGGCTCTGGCTTCTGTCCTCTCTCGAGCCGTGCTCGGGCATGTCAGGGGCTGGCTGGCGCCCCAGCCAGGGAAGGTACTAACCATTCGCCCCGAACGCCAGCCTGGGGACCCAGCCTTGCTGTCTGGTCCCGTTCGCTCACCAGCAGGGACACAGCCCGAGGTTCTCCAGTAGGGATCAAACTCACTCCATTCAAATTTTGGAGAACTGGCAACACTATGTAGCAGTTAAACACACATATACTTGAAGTTGTCAGGGAGTTAAAAATTAATTGAAAACCAGGACACGGCATAACATAATTAAAAAAAAAAATCTCATGATAGCTTGGCATGTAAAACACGATTTTTTTTAGTCCTTGGAGAACAATAATTCAGTTTCACCCTTCTGGCTGCTAACCTGAATGAAGATAAACTAAGGTCAAACTGAAGACTCAAGTTTGACTCACTCAGTATTTAGTTATCATATCAAGCAACTCAATTTTTGTTCTCCCTGAATAAGTATTAGAAACCAGTAGTGGTAAAACTATTAATCAACATAAACAAAAACAATTTGAAACATAACTGTCAACTATAAATTGTAGTTTATGAATTTTAAAATAACAAACAATTTTATCTTCCACTCCAGCATATTACATCCAGTCAAAGGATTGATTTTTAAAAATTTATGTAAATGACCATTTACAACAGCATATCAAGGTGTCAGAATTTTGGCACAGTATTTTTAGATTTCACAAAACACACCTTAATAAATTATTTTAGTCACTGCAGGTAGAACCACGTATTCTATATGAAAATTGTAACGAAAAGGAAAACATGCTTAGAAGTAAAACAGTAAAATTGGGGTGTATTAGTCCATCTACAGATGGACAAAGAATATGAAAGAACTTCAACTTACTGCAAGAGATTCCATTTGCTACACAGCAAGCATGGCACAGGAGAAAAGGAAAGGAAAGAAAGTATAGTGTCAGTGTAATGCATGCAACAGGAAGCACAGCCCATCTTTAATAGCATAACTTGTCAGCAGTATTAGCAATGCTTGCCTCAACCTGATAATTGGTTGGAAATATCACATACAACATGCACAGCATTCTTAACAAAATCAAGCTTTAATTCTAATGATAAATTACAGTCTAAATATCCTCAGTTAGATCTTCAGATTTATTAGTTTTGATTTATCCCACTCAGTAGCTCAGGAACTTACAGTGAAATTGTGTTAGAAAACTCTTGAAATAATACTTTTATTTAAATTAGCTTTCTTTGTTATTAAAAAGAGTTCTATTGCTAAGTACTCAAAAAATTAGGCAGGGTTTCCAAGTGAACAGAACTGAACTTTGTTATTTATAAATATTTTGTTATTTATAAATACTTCTATTTTTGGACGTAATAGATATAATGACATTTCCAGGATAAGCTTTGTGACTGCTGGGTTTATTACTTGGCACATTACAATGGAAACATTTTGCATATAACTTTTAAGTTATGAGTACCATAAGAAAAATAAAATCCATGGAAAATGCCAGTTTGGTTTCACTACATGGCAATGCCACAAGTTCAGACAGCTTTATATTCCTTCCTCTCACCAGTAATGATTCACTGATCCGTAATTCTGGAGCTATTAAAATGTCAGTGTAAGTCCTGTTGCAATAGTAATAAAAATTCTAACTGACGTACATTAGCATTTCAAAGATTAGGGGACTACCTTCTCTCCTCAAAAAAAAGTGTTCCTTTTTTCTTTGCCAAGAACTAACTTTTGCATTCTGTGCACTTCTAATGCAGCTTTCCTTGTTTTTTATATATATATATATATTTTCTCAAAGCATTTTAGATGAGCAGAGTCATCATGTAAATGCTGTAATTAACAAACACAATGCCATCTGCCCAGTCACAGCCTGATGTCAGTGCATATACACACAGTGTTAATAAACATTTGGAATTCTTATTAAAATTATTTACCTTACCATCAAAATACAAAGGCAGCAAACACAGAAATGTGAAATAATGCTAACTTGGTACAGCCTAACAAAGTATTTCAGTCTGCCTTCTTTCCATGGGCCTTATTATTAAAAAAGGTATGAAAAGTATTGTCCCAAATCCTGCACTACTCTCTCATAAAGCCATGACAAACTAAGCTTTAAGCTCTTGTGATGTTTAATTTTATGCCTTTAACATTGCTTGAATAGTTTTTTTCTTCTATTTGTACTCTTAAAAAAAAACCCTTTATATGTTGGCTTCCATGCCGTTCAAGTAAATTAAGCTTTGTAAAGCTAAATTCAAGATAAGAAGAGAACAAGAGCAGACAGATCACTGCGCTCTAGTAAATTCACAGGTGTGCTGGCTTGTGTTTTTCAAATCTTGTTTGTCTCTGTCTTAAGCTTCTCCGAAGTTTAGCATGCCACCAAGTTTCATTTGGACTTTCAAAAATATTGGAATCCACATATAATTTCTAATTTGCCATGGGATTTACTTTAAAGAAGGAGCGGGGGGAGAAGCAGCAAATAAGTGAATTCCATGGTCTTTTTTTCCAGAAAAAACTGTCTTCTCTGTACTGCTTCCAAAACCAGGGCAAGCCAAAAAAAGGGGTGGGGAAGGGGTTTCACATTACATGAAAAACGCTTCTTCTTCACTGAAAGAAAATATACTGGATACAAAATCTCCCTAAACTACTGATGCTCAACTCCATCTTGCTCTGCAGTTTCATGATTGTAACTTATCTTCCTCTCTCTTTCAGCATAAAATGAAATGTTCCTTGGAAGTCGAAAACACACTGATTATTGGACTAAGTGACATTTCTTTTAGTCCCCAGCAGCAAGGGCTCAGGTGGAATGGTCCTAGCCTTCACTACTCTTCTCAATTTCTAGTTTAACTCCTATAGTAAGGCAAGTGTTGTTTTAGATTAGTTGATAGACACTACACAATTAGTGGTTTTGGCAGCTGAAAATACTGACTGTTTAGAGTATTTGGATCACTTGCACAGTCCTTTATGCAGCTGGTAAATGCTGCACCTAAGAATGACACAACCCCTAGCAGTAACACTTTGATTTAGTTTTTTATTGAGACAGAGAATTACTGCTCTGTACTATTAGCAGACCAGGAAGACAGCAAAGCACTAATATTTAGATCACAGGCCTTCTTGCTTTTTTTAAGGAATCATTTTTACATACTGAAAGGAGATGAGAGTTACATAATTATTTCTTAGGACATTAACACTTTGATGGCAACGCAGCCTTCAGTCATTTATTGGCACAGGAGAGTCCCACTGTAACAGAATAACTGCTATGTGCAAGGGTTATTAATTGCAAGTGCATTTTATTAAGGTATTCTACTTGACTTGACATGCCAGCAGACAAAAGCTTTTCCCACAATCTAGGAAAGTAGGTATATATACAAATTTGTATATATATCAGAGAGAAAAAGAGAGATACAGCACACGCTGTGCATTCTTAAATATCTACTGGACTTGAAGGATAGTAGAAACTATCCTGACTGGAGAAATCTAAAACACAGCTGTGTTCCTCCTTTAGAAAAGCTGCCTACCTGGGCCAATTTTACCTCATTGTCAATCCATGGATCTGTCAAACAGCAGCCAGATCTTGACTATTGATTATTAAGAATTTCTAACTTAACAATGAGACTCACTGTGCCTTGAGCTTTACTGTAACTCAACTCCAGATGACTATGGTCCCAAGAGGTACATCTCTTATTGGGGGTCTAGAGTAATTGAACCTTTAGTCACAGGGAAACTCATAGCAACAGGTACATTCTGAATTTTTGGGGCAAATTTTTATGGGGTGCAGCATGTTTTAAATATCCATTAACAGTTTGAGTTTGCAAAGCCCACTCCATTAGCTTGTGGTGAGCTTTGGGATGAGCAAGGTTTAAGAAAGGTGTATACTGACTTTGGACTTACAGAGTAAACTGAATGTCTCATCAGGTGATAAATACTTATTTGAATTAGCAGTGCTAATCGACATGAAAAATAGGATCTTCCATGTATCTCTTTTCCAGAAAAAAACGCCAAACAAAACCAGTCTTTGACTAGATTAAAAAAATCCCTGTTAGTAAGGTTGAAGAATGTACTGATAGCTGTACTCTTCTAAGACTCTCACACCTGGACAGACAGCACAATAGTATGTGCAGTTATCTTTTGTCTGTAAATTGACTCCTATGTCCTTGAGACTCTGTTGCTCAATGTAGCATCAAAGCTTACAAATCACAGACACATCCAAATCATGTCATCTGTTGCAAGACTAAGGGGGGGAAAGACATTCTGGGACACAGAGCTTTTACCCAATTTCAGAAAAATTGCTAGCTCTAGCAGCTGACCTAGACAACTTCTATTTCAAGCTGCTTTAATGTCAGAATAAGCAATTTTTACCTTTGCCCATTTTCAGTAACAGTAACAATTGTCAACAAATCATGTGCAATTATTTTGAAATAAGATCTGATTAGAGAAACTGGTGCCAAGTTAGTTACCAGCATCAGGGGGCATTTGTGATGCAACCACTTGTGCTAAAGCTGAAGTTGGTCTTATGTCTGTCTTGTCTGTAGAGGGGACTATTTTCACCTCAAGCTTTTTACCAGGTGGGGAGTTCTGAGAATCTTAAGATTTCTGCTTTCTGTAGAGCAAGGTGTTGCTTTTTCTTCCTTACAATTATTTCTGAACCTTTTCCAGAAGTAGCCTGGTTTTGTGCTTAGCTAAGCGACTTTTTATGCCAGAAGTTTTCAGCAGGATTTCAGGCCCTAGTCTAACCCTCAATGAGTTTAAGAGTTTAGGCAGGTTCCCCTGTGACTATAAGACAGATATTTTCTCCTACAATTATTAGATTCTTTGGCCTTTCATGTTGAGGCAGAAGAGGAGAGGAAAGATAAGAAAATAAATACTTGCCAGTATAGGAGTAATTTTTTCTTGTCCCTTCCTAATCACATGTCCTCAGTTTCCCTGGACTCTTCCTCCCATAACACTTCTGTTGAATAAACAGAATGTTCCTTTGGGAAGAGCTGCTTCAATTGACAGGTGAATGAGAAGGGGAAGAAAAGAAATATGCCTGTTGATCAAAGACCTACCATCCTGTCAACTTCCAAGGAATAAGGCATTTTGGGCTGAAGGAACAATGCTGGGGAGAGACCAGGGATTCCTGCAGGAGTGAGAAACCCTTCTTTTCAGTCTGTTTGATAAGCAGTGAGAATACTAACCCCAGCTTCACAAAACACACATTTAATTCTGAAACAGAGAACACCTAATTAAAAAAAACCCATACAAGTGGAACATGATATTTATTAACTTTTAGATGCATTTAGGCCAGCTATATGAGCTCAGATCACAGTTTATTCCTTATCCTCACCATTCTCTCTCCTCTACTTTTTCAAAAAAGAAACAATGTAGATCATCAGCAAGATGTGTGATCCTCCATCCCATTCTATGGGTTTCCAGAAGAGGAATGAAGAGGGTAACTTAAGCTGTATACAGCAAGATACGTAACACTGCAGTCTGAAGTCACTGTTCAGGGTGTTGTGCATCAGTGGGAAGAGAAAGCCCATGCACGTTCCAATAGTTATGCCTCCCTACGTATACTTTATCTCCCTCTCCTGATGTGCTTGCAGGAGCGGTAGTAGCATGTGTTCCAGGTCTCTCCTTTTTTAGATTTGAGAATAGCTCACTTGTGACTTCCCTGTACACCATCACAACTACAGAAGAGACAGTATCTTATTTAAATGCATTGGAAGGTGTCTGTAACTTTTGCTGGTGCCAGTGCTAGGTGGGGGAAGATTGAACAGTTTTCCCACTGCCTGTGATTGCAGCCAGAGGATTTATTAGCAAATTAGATTTGCTAATAAGGTCAAGGAAGCCAAAATGCAGGGGTGGCAAGGGTGCGGGATTCTTGGGAAATGGCATAAAAAAAATAGAAATAAAGGGAGTTCAAAGACAGGAGGACAAATACATACAGGTGGGAAAGAGAGGAGAAGATAAAACCAGAAGAAAATAAAGTGAATTGGGGGAGAAGACAGACAAACTGAAACCGACAGAAAACAAGGTGTTTGAAAAAAATGGTTACAACAGGCAAATGTGTGTTCTGAAAATGTCACCTTATCTTTTATAAGTTAAAATACACGGAAAGAGGAGATGTCACTTTTTTCCACATGCTGCTGCTGCTTCCTGATTTTGGCTAATTGTCTCCAGCCCCCTCTTTTTCCCATCTCTCCATTCTTTTTCCTCCAAAAGGAAAAAAAAACACAAAATAACACTTCTCAACTCATTCTACACCACTAAGATACCAGCTGTTTCCTGTACTTATCAAATAACAGGAATGCCTGCTGATGGTGCTGATTTCTGAAAAGGTGGATTTCTTAACTGGAATCAACACACTAAATATATATATATATATTTATGTGTGTGTATATATATGTGTGTGTGTGTGTGTGTGCGTGTAAAACTTTTGTTCAAAAGTGATAAAGAGATATTTTGCCTTAGGTATAAATACTTATCTACAGAATAAATTATTTCACTGGCCATTTTACAGTCATTATTTCATAACTATTAATCTAAGTGGATTTCAGCCAGGCAAGTCTCGCTATTGGGCACACCGAGTCTGTAACAGCCGTGGAAAATGGGTGTAATGTGGAAGCACAGTACACCAGGACTGATTTTCAGAGACACTGTGCTGTGGAAAACTGCTGCTGCAACATCCTTCAAAAGGGAGAGCACAGACAACCCAGGCAGGGTTAGCTCTGCTTCCTTGGCTGGACTAGGAAGGCAGAAGTATTGCCTCTGAATACTTCCCATTTCCTGGGGCCAGGACTGAGGCAACAACACTAGATTAAGTGTGAAAACTGGATTATGCCCAAGCCCAGCAGAGAAACAAGGAGGAAGTACACCACGCTCTTGTGGTTCCGAGGACAAGATACACCACACGTGTCACTTTACAGGAGACAAATAATACTGCTCATTCATTACCTTCTCTTCTGAGTCCCCTGGCTGGCAGGTAATAACTCCGTCTCGTGAGCCCCCAGCAAACGTTGCTTTGCAGTTTGCAAGCCACTGTTTTCAGAAAGAAATTAAAAGAAGATATGAATAAGGCCTATAGTTCGATTTGCAGAAAGGTAAGCAGTATTTTAGTTTCACAGCACAAGACGTAAACAAACAAAATTTTGCAATTGCACTTTATTCACACAGACTATGACGATTTGCTTTGCCTGTAATTTAAAAAGTGTAGTCTTGATTTCTATTAGTATTTGAATAAACCAAGAAAATGAATTAATTACTGAATAGGAGAAAGGAAAGACCAGGAATATTAAAGATGCCAATGTTTCTAAAATTAAGGGATACAATAGCTATTTTTTTAGTTCTGGTTCGTATGTTCAGGAAGAACATTTAGTGAATCCAGTAACTGAAACATGTTTTTCTACTGAATATTGGTTTAAACAGATCTGAGTGTATCTGCAGTCTCCTGACACAGCTTAAGTATACACACATACAAAACCAAGAACATAACATAATCCAGCATACCGAGAGTGTTGCTTCTTTCCTGTTATTGTATGTGTCCAGGTACTCCTGCAGTTCTAAAACACTGAACTTCAGCTTTTCAAGAAGGCCACAAGAGAGCAGCTGGAGAAATGAAATCAAAAGGGCTGGTAAATGTCACTATAAAAGAATAAAAATATTAGCAGAGTAGAAAGTATAATAAAGTAAAGATCTTGTGAAAGAACACTTAGATTTACAGATACCAATACTGAAAAACACTTATATTTATGCAAAAATATACATAAACAGAATGCTATACTGAAAACTGAATAGCAAAAGTTGCACTTAAGATAATGTGGAATTGGAATTGTGTTCTGTGTTTAACAGCTTTGCAGAGGAATTCCCTAAAATAAAATACTGCACAAAGCTTAACTAGTTAATCTCCACACCTCTCTGATGACGTAAGGCACAGCTCTTCCACGGTGACAGCAGTGGGCCCAAGATTACACTTTGCAAGTTCCTACCTCTATACTCCTATGTGAGGCCACACTGCCCTGACGCTGTTGGATAAACATGGGCCAGAATGAAAACAATGGGAAGGGCCATCTCATTCATTCCCTAATATGTATTTTTATCATCCAGCTTACATCACAGCTGACACAAATGAAACCACTAAACATGTTACCATCTTTCACGCTGAACTATGTAAAAAATAGCTTCTCTTTTTCCATTTGTGGAGCCAATTGGGTCTGATAGGCACCTGTTTTATATTGGGTGCATATATTACATCATATTGCCCAGCTGCCAATACGTACCTAATAAAATAATATGGAAAATTAACGGAAATTTGGTTAAGAATTAGAGACAAAAATTAGAGATAGCAGGTGGTACCTTTTTGACATATCTATTCAGGAGTTGCCCAAAAGTGAAACAGCCAGCAGAATAACACGCTGCAATGCAGCACGTGCCTTTTGAAAGGAATATACTCACTGTTTCTGCATCCACAAAAAGGGTGGGACATTCTGAACATGATGTTAACATCTGAGAAGACCTCACAAACTTGGAGCCTATTCCTCGCAGGTTGTCTCCCAAGTAACTAGCTGCATCGCAGGTTAGGAAGCAGAATCTTTTCTGAATATTCTGTAAAGCAAAACACAGTTTATCACATTCTTTACCCAAGTAGAAGCTTCTTTCCTTTGTAAACAAAGATCATGCTTTTTTTTCTTTGCACAATAACATGTGCAAAAGAGACCATCTCCCTGTGGACAACTGAACATCTGCTCAAGGATACTGAATAACAGTTATTATGCTGGAGACAGTGTACAGCTGGGCAGCTGTGAAACCAATTACAGAATTCATAATAATCTACTACTGAAATACACTCTTTCTTGTAAAGATGATTCAATCTTTATAAAGCCTTTTACCCACAAGTAGCTTTTTTTTTTCTTGGCTGTACAGAGTTAACAGAGTTGATCAGGACATTACTTTTTCTGCCCATTCCGGGCATTGTTTTGTTAGTATTCCATGTCAAGTGGCTAATCAGATAATATAATGGACATCCTAACGCCAAACAGCAGCATGGAAAAATCAGAAAAAAACTTTTATTTTCCCCTGTGGGAAAGACCTTCTCACTAAAACTTTTCTGCTGCTTGAGAGGACTCCAGAAATACTGCATTGCATCCGGGAATTATTGTTCTCAGAAGATTTTTTTGATGTTTTGAGTCCTAAACCAGTCTAGTCTTCCAGAAACATATCTAGCTGATATTTTCTTTTCAGTGACTAATATATAAAGTGAATAATAAATAAAAATAATATTTTAGAATTGCAGGAACTGAAATAATGATATTGATAAATACACAGCGGGTTTCACTGCCAAAATATATCTCACTAAGGCCAACTGCTCAGCAGGTGGGAGTAACATGAAAACATTTTTAAAAATAAAAGTATGCAACATTTTTATATGATTCATTCCACGTTACCATAGGCATTTCTCTGAGGAATGTAGGTTAGGACCTGTATTACCATGAGCATGCCTCACTGAAGAGAAGTGCTTCCCAAATACCAATCATCTGGATGACAAACATATAAATAGCCTGTTACTGCTCCTACACTGGAGCTTTGAAGTTAAGTACCTAAAATCAGGTGAGCTGAATTCAGACTTTATTGATAATGGAAGCTGTGGGATTGAATGATTTTTTTAAAAAAGCTACATAAGCCCTCACATTGTAGGTAGGGTATACGCGATCAATAATTTATAAAACGGTGAAAGAGAAACTTCCTCTAAAGACCAATTCCATAACTGCTTATTTGTGAATCTCTCTCTAAAGCATCTGAACTGGCCATCTGTTAAGATTGGATAGACTGATACTTGTCTTACTATATGTTTCTACGATCTTACTTCAACACAGAAACAAAGCGCTATACATGTCACTCAGCACATGGTTCAGATTCTCTGCTGCAGTGAGTCTGTAGCAGAGGCAAGGGGCTCTTACCAATTACCACCGAACCAGGTAAATGATGATTTTTATGAGCAACTAGCAGAATCATCTGAATCATAGGGCTCGGTGACAGCTGGAGATTTACTACTATGATGTCTTCTGAAAAGAAACATTCAGTCCAAGTCTTAGAGAAACTGTTGCTGACAACTCTTCTGGCAAAGGAAAGAGATGTAGATTTGATCCTAACCAACAGAAAAGAGCTAGCTGAGAACGTAAAAGTGGAAGGAAATTTAGAAAGACAGATTATGGAACAGAATCCAAGAAATGTTGGTTGAAAGGGACCTCTGGAGAACACCTGATCCAACTTTCAACTTGAAGTGGGACTATTCCCAACAGTAGATCAGGTCAGCCATGTTTTTTTCTATCTGAGTCTTCAAAGCTCCAAGGTCAGAGCTTCCTCAGGCTCTCTGGGTAACCTGTTTAGGTGATGCAATGCCCTCCTGGGGAAGAGTGAGTGAGTTTATGAATCTGAGGCAGTGAAGGAGACAGATTACAGAAATAATACAACTGACTTCAATGCATTCAGAATTTGCAGGAAGGAGCCCATTAGAAACAACTTCATGGGGAAAGGAGATAATGAGAGGTAGCCATTCCTTTAGAAAAAAAAAGAGGGCAGAAGCACATTCTATACCACTGAAAGATAGAAAATATATTAAGACATACATCTGGCTAAACCACAAATATTTCACTTGGGCAAATACTCATGCAAAAGAGAACAGAATGTGAAACTGTGTTAAATTACTAACTTGGGTACCAAACATAGCATGGCAATGTAGGTACAATAATCAGAGATGGAGATGCCAAATAAACTAGTAAAAGAAAGAGCGAATGTCAAGAAGTAAACTAGAAATAATTAAGAGGAAGGCCAAGGAATCACAATGGAGAGAAATAGCTAACAGATGCTACTGAGAAGACTGATGCGTTTAATGCCTTCTTTTACCTTATTGCTCTCAGAAAGGGCATCTGTGTACAGGTAACAATGAGACATCTATGAAAACTCAGGTGAGAACAGATCTTGCTAGTAAGGGCTTGGATATTTTTACATCTTTGTAGGCTAGAAATTCATGCTATGATAGTTATAATACTGGCTAAAGAGGTCTAGGAGCCATAACAACTAATTTGAGAACCCACAGAACACAGGGTATTGTAAAAAACTTGAGGAAAGTGCTTATCTCAAAAAAACACAAGAGCAAAAGAATTAAACACAAAGTTCGGGAAATGGGGGAACATGTGAGAGATGAATAATAGGCAGTACAGATTTGGTCAGAACAAATCATATCAAACTATTTAATTTTCATGAAAGGCTAAAATTTTCTATTAGGAGGAGAAGCAATGATATCTTAGAAGTAAGGCAGAGAAACCTGGTCTAGAGATAAGTAGGTGTGCAAAACCATATTCAGAAGTCAATTACCAGCAGCACACTGTCCAATTGGAAAGATAACTTGAGTAGGATTCCACTGGGGACTGTCTCAGGCACTAAGTAAGTCATTAATGAAAACACTGAATAATGGAATATTCAACATGCTTATTAAATGCATGGATGATTGAGCTGCAGGGGCTGTAAGCTCCTTGGAAGCCAGGATTAGAATTCCGACTGATCTCGATAAACTGGAGAAGTGGTGCAGGGAAAAGAAAGAAGGACAAGGTTGTACACCTAGGATAAAACAATCCACAGAGCACATTCAGGATGGAGAATAATCAGGAAGGCAAAATTTTGCAGAACAAGGTCTGCGTACTAGATGGGGTTACAAGTGGAAAATAATTAACTGTATCCTACTGTACAGAAGTTAGCAGAGAGAAGTTTTTAAACAGGAATACCTTCTATAAAACAAGTAAACCTCTTCTAGTCAGTGCTGGTAAGAACTTAGGCTGAAGTACAGAACCCGCTCTTGCTTTTCAAGTAATACACAGACTAACTGAAGAGAGCCCATAGCAACAGTAAGAAGTTTAGAAAATGTGACTTATGGGGAAGGTTGAAAGAACTGAGTTTAAATAAGAGAAGTTTGGGGTAGGTCAAGTCATGGTAATGGTTTTCAAATATAAGCAGCAACTGCAAAGACAAGATGAGTACCACTGTGTATAGAGCAAGAAGCCACGGGCGTAAAACACAGGAAGAGAAGTTTTCAAGCGATAAGGAGAGTTAAGCATTGGACTACATTGCCTAGGAACAATGTTGTGAAGTTCCACCTTAGCCTAAAGGTTAAGAACAGTCTAGAGAAAAAAGTTAAAACACATTTGACCGGAATGAAAGTTATAGCTGATCTTGTACTGGGCAAGATAAGAAACATGAACATGAACTCTTCAGGTCCCTTCCAGCACACATCTACTCATGTGTTTTAACAGTTCTAGTTTATTTTATGAAAATAACTTCCTCAAAGCATTTTAGTCATGGCTTCATAAAAAGCTGAGCAGTCTACTGTTTAGATTTAAGAAAACATATTCTTCCTTTACTGCTTTCCTTTTCAGATATTCATAAAAGCAACAATCAATCTACAGCTAAGAAGATAATAGTCTTGAATAGTGTTTTCAAGTATTAAAATGTGAAACAGCGAGAGACTGTACTTTGGTATCTATGTATAGTACTTCACTAAATGTATTTATTTTGCAATTACATGGACTATCAGTTCTATAATAAGTTATCATCTCAGCTATGTCCTTCTGGGTGCAGATTGCAGTGGCTGAAATCTTTCAAGCAAGGTCTGAACGTAGAATATATTTTGTGAAATGGGACTACTGTGAATAATGCCAGTCGCCAGCATAATATGACTAGGTATATGCCTGCATGTAGTCGCTGTGCTTTGTGTCAATGTAAATAATAACAAAGTATTCTCACAACGTTTTCTTCTTAATCTCAGGCTTCCTCTTCTGGAAAGAGGACTTTTCGTAACAAAAGGGCTCAGTTGTGGAAACTACTTGCTAGCTCTCAAATCTACTTGTCTTGGAGCTGGCTGGTCTGCTGGAAGACATTTGATTTGATGGAATACAAAGAGGCAACCGTAAAGATAATCCAGAGCTCTCTGAGCTATGACTCGTTTACAGGAAAAGTACTTCAATAATTTCAGGAATTTTAAACAAGTTTAGAGTGTTGTGGGCAAATATCCAAGATACCATTAACTTGATGCAGACTGAAATGTAGGTGCCCTGGAAAATGCACTTCTTTCACTTCACCAATTATTTAGTTGACAGGCTCCTCCAAACAAGGATTTTGTTTCACAGTTAAATATTTTGGCAGTACTTTGTGTTGCAAGCCTAGCACATACTGGACTTGTTTCCGAAACTTCCTGTTGGTGAGGGTCAAAAGTCTTTTAAGTTAGCGGATAAGTAGCAAAGTTTGACGGTGTAAACACAATACAATTCCAGACAAGCTGGGATCTTATGAAAAAAATCTGGGAAAATAATACTCCTATGTTTTAACCCTGAAGAGAGGAACAAAGCAATTTTATAAACTAAAAATATGGCTGTGACTCCAGCTAGAAAATTCTTGTTTGTTGACACTATTAAGACTTTTTTTTTTTATTACTGTTATTCAGGTTTTGCTGTTATTGAAAATTTTTTGAAAGCA
This sequence comes from Calonectris borealis, assembly GCF_964195595.1. Classification (NCBI taxonomy): domain Eukaryota; kingdom Metazoa; phylum Chordata; class Aves; order Procellariiformes; family Procellariidae; genus Calonectris; species Calonectris borealis. Next base: position 195,799,532 of record NC_134312.1, read on the forward strand.
TTATTGTATCTTTCTCCTCCAGTATCAACTGAAGGAAATGAGTAGGCTATCTTTTGAATACAGGGCAAGCACAACAGCAAATGCAGCGTGTGCATGCCAGGATTTGGAGTTAAACAGGTACTTTACAAGTAATGTTTAGGTCTTGCATTACACAGTATTATTTATTTAGTTTTCAGAAGTGTGACATCAGTTCCTTTTCACCTCTTCAAAGAGAACAAAAAGGACAAATAACTCTCAGAACACTTGAACAGGGCTATTAACCTCTAGGAATGACATAATAGCAAAAAAGCTGAAATACCACATCATGAAGAAACACAGGACTAATTTTCAAAGTTGAACTGTCATGCACTCAAGTCAGCGCTGTTTTTTTCCTTCCAAATGGTTATTTATCAGTGTTTAAAAGAATGCCTATATGGCACCCGTATTTACAGTGGTGTAACATTTAAAGGAGGACACAGTGTGCAGCTAGAGAAGACATGCCGTTAAATCCGGTGGAGCATAGAGGAAACAGGATGGAGAACAGATTCTTACTGTATGATGCTTCTTTCTTATAATGATAGTCTTAAAGATACGAAAAGATCTTGAGATTGTATATTTATTAGCGGGGTACCCATTGCTAATAAAAAATTGTGTACTCTGAGATAATGGGTACTTAAACTCTGCATGAAGTTACCTGGCTGCTGTGTACACTGCTGCAGCATGCTAAACAACCTGCAGCTGCCTCATATAAAGCAGGAGAAACAATTAAAAAACGTTTTAAAACTAATTACAGGTAAAACCAGACAGTCATTCCTTAGAACAGCTTGTACATTTGACTCCTTTTTTTTCTTATCTTTTTGTAAGATGTTTATCAGTTTCAGAAAGGAGAAATGTATTTCTAGTCTTCAGACTCAATCTCTGGAATTTATGTTACATGATGGTTGCTGGGTATTTCTATTCAGATGATTAGTTACAGAATATTTAATAATGTTGACATTTACATGGGCATGGTCAGGTTTCAACAGTTTGAGATGAAAGAACAGATTAACAATAGTTGGAGATGAAAAAGCTATTTCCTGTCTCTTGCAGTTATTGTTTCAGGCTGTTTGTAAAGTACTGAAGAAAATACTCTTTAAAGTGGATCCACATTTTATAATGTTATCTCCAAACCTGCAAGTATGAGATAGATACTACTTTTACAACAAAACTGGTCCTAGAAGACAGTTCTGCATGAAAATCTACTATGACAATTCTGCAGCATGCAAAATTACAACGGTTATATACCTAGTAGTTCATTACCGGTACTACTATCAAGAACCATCCTAATAGCCACACACAATCTAAACATTTTGATTTTGTATCTTAAACTTATTTTCTCACCTTAAACAGGGAAGAGAACACATGAAATGTATAAACTGCACAGGAACCATCAGAGTCGCACATGAGCTGGTTGATATGACTACGCCAGGCTTCTTCTGCATCATCACATGCTGCTGGCTGAAATGCAGCAAGGATGGCAGAAAAAAATGGTGAGGGAGGAGGGGAGGCATTTCGATCAACATCTCCAAAGCTGAAGGAGAAAAAAAAATAAACTGTGATGAAAGGACAATACCAAGAAGGTGGCAGATAAAATACATTATAACAGAGAGTTATAATCCCAGGACCAATTACAGCATCTTTCTAAAAATATTCATGAACTTTCAAATTACTTTTGAAGCTGGCAAGATGTTGGTTAGAGTGAGAAAATTTGGATTCCTCCAAATCCGAATCCCTATCTTCAGGCTGTTATCATCTATCTTCCTCCATCCCAGAATACCTGAATTGTTTTATCATACCATCGTTTGTAGGAAGAAGGCTGAAACTTCACAGGAAGATAGAGCCCGTGAAGAAAAACTCCTCTTCTGGGAAAACTTGGTTATAATAATTTATAGCAGAAGTACTGAAAATAATCTCAGCATGTACATATATATACTGACCTGTTTGGTTTCCCCCCAATGTAATGAATTGGAGAAGATACATCCCTTCTCCACACTGTTCTTAGGACAGAGCATTATTTTGGCACTCATGGTCAGTGAAACAGGCTGATTACCATTTTTAAAGGGTACTAAGCTACTTGATCTTGTATATTATCCTTTGGGATGGAGAAATACTTCCTATGGCTCCCAAGAACAGGAACTGTGATTCTGAAACATGTGGCACACAGAGAGAGGGCTTCTTTATATATCCTCATTCCTTTCCTTTCCTTTCCATAAATACGGGCTAATTGCAGTCTAACTCAGCATTCAAAATCTTAAAGAGCTCCATAAGGCCTGGAAAAATCTTGATGCTTTGTTGCAACATATACTGGGGTCCAGCCACTCTTACCAGCAGCTGCAAGAGTATGCAGATGGGATCTTTGACAATATTGTGACTTCCTTATGTCCCATAGAAATCAGAGGGATGAATACATGGCTGATCTGTTGAACAGCTAACCAAGCAGTATTTCCATTACTGCGAATCTTTAAAAATCCTTTTTTTTCTTTTAATAAATATATTACATATATAATGACTAACTGCATAGATGTATGAACAAATCATAACTTGTTTTTCCTAGAAGGAAAATCTTCAGGTTTTTGTGAGTTGTGCAATAATTATGCAGGTAATTAGGGCATTGTCTTCTCACTGCTCTAAACTCATGAGAACTTTGTAACTCCTGTGGCCAAAATGGCCTTTCCATTAACTAACACCTTGCTACCACTTTGTTGTACAGTGTAAAAGAACTTCTATGAATAATAGCATATACAAGTACCTAGCAAGAGCAAATTGTTCCAGCCTGTCAACTTTCTCTTCAGTCTCTGTCATATCCAAACTAAGGCTATCACTGCATTCAAATGCTCCAGGGAGTTCATTTGTAGACCCCGAAAGGTCATCTTCATGGACTGCTGTATCTGGTTCTTCGTGTACAGCTTCAACCTAGGGGAGTGAATGATGATGTCTTAGAAAACAGCAAATTAATAAGCTAATTCCACTAATAAATAGAAAGCATTTAATGAAAAAACCCACCTGACAACATGTTAAATTGCATAGGTATAAAGCCACAGATTATAAACGACATGAATCAAGTTACACTTCTTCAAAAATACTGTATTTGCCTAACTTGCTGTCTTGGATCAATATTATTTTTAAGGCATTTCTTTAACTTAATTTGTCTAGCAAAGAATTTCAGATTTCAGTGCATTTGGCGACATGGCAGGGAAGTATTTTTTCAGGAAAAACAATAGGGTTCTTGTTACTGTCAGGCTGCCCTTGTCACTTATCACTTTATAGTGTCCAAGAGTGTATTAAAGCCTCTCAAAATATATTGAAAACAATCACTGTCTGGAAGATTATATGCATGTTTAGAATTGAGAATTATTTTTAGCTTGTCATTTATGTAATAACTTCCATCCAAGAGGAATCCAAAGCATTCTACAGGTCATTAAAAGGATTATGCTTCTATCGTTTCCTTCCTTTTTCATCCATTAGCACCTAAAGATCTTGATTTCTTTTTGAAACTTTCCAATTTCTCTTGCATTTTTAGTCTGAACAAATTTTGTTTCAGTTTTGATCTTTTGGCTTTTGTCTGCATCATCCATAGCATCCTGCAAAGCAGTTCCTGTAGGGATGACTGCAGTGGGTAGCTCAAACTCTTTATCTTTTCTGTTTGGGGTATCTCATAAGGTGTGTGTTTGTGCACATATGCATATGTGCATGTACATACATGTGTTGGGAGCTGGTAGGGAGGGAAATCCATGGCAAGTGGAATTAAAAGAGAAAAGTGGCCCTCAGCAGGTTACCAGACCTGCTTGGATCCTACAGATAAACTCTGGGGATTTGGATTTCTAAAAAATAAACAAGACATATCAGAAAGGACAGGATCAGAAATTAAGTAGGAGAAAGGTTTTTTGTTTGTTTTGTTTTCTAAGCGAAAAGGATAGAAATATTTCTGAGTCCAGGGTGAATGAAATGAATCAGAGCACAAACCACCTTGAAAAGAGAAATGAAAGCTATATGGCTGAATTACCAGAATAGAAACCAGAGCAGCTGGCAAGAAGCATAAATGTTTCACGCTTCTTCAAGAAGTAGTTAGCATTAACCACTTTCAAATATGAAATATTAGCTTGAAAGAACCAGTGGTTTATTCACTGCAATGACAGTGTTTGTATGGAATAGGGTAAGGGAGGAAGAAAGAGGAAGCAAACACCTCCCATCCACTGGAGTCCAATACGATGTCCAAAAAGCAAAATAAAAAAGTGGACTCCGAATATTCACGCAGGATTGGAGTACACTTCCAGAAATTAGTGAGTTTAGATAACTTGAAAGATATATAAAATAGCATCATCTGAATCTGTGTATCCCTCATAGCATTATCCATCACTGCCTTCTAATCCCTTCTAAATACTATCATCTTAATTATTGTGATCGCTATCTTTAATAGAAAATAAGTTTAACTAATTTTTTGTCGTTAACAATAATACCTGGATTTTGGCAGTGAAACATTTGAGAAAAGGCCTACTTAATCAGTCTGTTGCTCTCATTTACTGCATCTATTTAAAAGTTGCAGTAATATACTGCAACTTGGTTTTGCTTATGATGCAACAACTAAACGTTTTTGTACAGCACTAGAGAAGTAACAAAAATTTTCTTTTGCATTGCTGACATACCATCAGCTCTCTGAAAATAAGCAGTCAGAGGAAAAGAGAAAGAGGAAAGAGCTCAGATTTTGTGTTATCAAATTAAGAAAAAATTATTTAGGTGCAAATTTCAAGTTTTCTGACTAAAAATTGGATTACTTCTTCCTTAAAATAAATATAAACCCAGGCATTTTAACTTTGTTTATACTGACTCCAATTTGTTTTGAGTAAAAATACGGAAGTATGCATACTAGAAGAAAATATCTTTGAGGCAAAAACCACTAAGAAAGCATTACGTGTAAAGTTGTCAATTCAAACATCTTTGTAACACTGGCAAATCCCTGTCAACTTGGGTTATGTATTTCACCAATATCAAACCTGTGTCAGGACTAGCTGAATTTGCCTTTCAAACCCACAAGAAACTGCTGTGGTTTTACATTCTTCACTTATTTACTTTTTCCAAAGCTTTTCATTTTTTGATGAACACTGCATGGGTACTGGGACGTTAAAGAAATTTTCACAGTAAAGATTCTAAAACGCCGGGCATATATGAAACTCATGAATTCTGATTTGCAATTCTTAATGTACATACCAATAGCTACTGCAGCTGCGAGCATGAGATTAGCTGCAGTCACTACCTGCAAACGTATCTGTTCTGACTGCAGCTTCCTGAACTGAAATTCTGCCAACTTCTGCTGCTTACGGTTGTTACGTGGTAACTTGTCTATCAACAGTTGTTTTGACAAATGATAATGAGTTTATCTTTTCCACAACCATTATTTTGAGAGGTTCCCCTCCTTTCCTATCCTTAACCACATTTCCCTCCTCCTGTCCTTTCTTCTTCCTGGGGAGGTTTCTGACACAAACAATTTGTTCAATATTCAGCACAATTCCAACCTCCTTTTTTATGACCTCTTCACTAGAAGTTTCCAGTACTTCTGTTATATGCAGTGCTAGCAGTACTGTATCAGGTTTTTGTGTGGCTGCATTTGGAGGGGACCAAGGGCAAGAACTGGAATGAAAGCTGATGATTACACAAGACAACTATATTCTTCCTCTGCCCCAGTCTGCAGAAGCCACCCAGTTCAGACATGACAGAGAAAGCTGTAGTGGTAAGGCAACAGTGTCATAAAGCCACTGACCCACCCCACCTCACCCCCGATTATATTTCTGGAGAGACAGTGAGAGGAGTACGTTCACCTGATCTCCCACAAATAAGTATTATTAAACAGAAAATGAAAGAAACCGTCCCCACATTGATAATTATTTACCAACCTTTCATTATGTTCATCTTCTGATACAATTGTCTGAAATAAACTGGGCTGAACGTGGTTGTTGTATCCTTGCAAATCTTGCCTCCCCCCTTAAGATGGCTTAATCTTGTGGTCATGAATTTAAAATTTCTGAGTGTCTGCCAAAAGGCAAGAACTGAATCCAGTGCATGCAACTGTACAATAGGTTCCCACATACAAAAAATCTCAGAGAATACACGCATACACCCACCACATGAGTTGGCATATTGTTCTTTTAAATCAGCATGAAGAACAAAAGAGTATTCCCTTAGGGTTGTAACTTGTAACCGGTTCATGACTTTTTCTTCCAATGAGCTTGTAGTATCATGGTGCATATGTAGTGCAATATACTTAAGAAACAATAAATAAAATCTCTTAATAAAGGAATTATAAGTAGAAAGGAAAGGATATGGAAGTGCATATGAATGTATTGTACTATACCATTATATACAGAAAGTTAGAGTGTACTTGCTTCCACATATCAAACCCCTCACGAAAGTGTACGTAAAATAAACCTGTAAAAGTGTTATATAAAATACTCTGCAGTTGAAAGTAAAAATGTATTCACCTTGGATCCTTCAGATACTTGGAGATTATTCATATCGGGCAAAGACACATCAAAGCTAGACGTTCCTATATTAAAATGATGAGGGTCTGCTGAGGTTGTGTCACATGATGTAGACAGTGAGTCAATATGATTTGTATCCTCAGATGGGGAAAGAGTTATAATCTGTTTAAAAGACAACAAAAGCACAGAAGAACTGAGTATATAGCTACCCTACCACACTGCTTTTATGAACACGCAAAGCAGACATTGTCTTAAAGGGCAGTTTACGTTGGCTTTCTTAGTTTGTGCTTACAGGCATATTATAACCTTTTCAATGTTTCTATCATAAAAATTGTATGCAAACATCCCAGAAGTGAACGATGAAAACCTGACACAGTTTACCAAACTGGAGTCTTGTACTATTTCTTTAAGTATTAGATGCATCAGAAAGATTAACTACTGGCCATTTGTGCAAAATTGTCACATAGTAATTTGCGGAAAAAAGAGCAAATAATCATATCATCTGATGCTTCCTGTGTTTCGAACTTCGCTTTAAAATTCCTGTTTACATTTGCAAATAAGGGAAAATCAAGCAGCGACAAAACACCGCATTGAATGCCACCCCCCAATTTCAGCTGATTAGATTGCACCTGGGCGAGAGGAAACTAAAAGCCCAGCTTATTTAAAAACAAAACCCTATCTATTCTTAAATTGCAAGTTTACAACTTACTAGGTCTGAGTTCTCCAAGATTTGGCTGGTGGTCAGGTCCTCCTCCTCTGATGACTCATCGGAGTCCTCATGGTTCATTTTGTTCAGGCTGGGCGTGCTCCCTGAGAGCTGGCTCTCTTCCAGCAGCTGCATGTCACACTTGTCCAGGCTATCCAGGGACCGTCTGCGTACCCCCCAGTTGAAGTTGTCCATGCTCTCACCCTGAAATCAGATATAGGGTCAGCTTCCTTGATTTGAAACTCATGATATACAAACCACTAATCATTAGATTGAAGTTAGCTCAAGAAATATTTTTATGTAAAAATATAATACAAACTTGATACAAACATTACTTTGTTAAGCAATAATGTAACAGTGGCATTTATAATTTTCCAGCACTTCACCTGGAGATAAGAGCGGAAGCATGGAAATGACAGTTAAATGAAGATTCATTCTTTTCAGTATTAGATGTTTTTCATGCATTTGCTGATTTAAGAATTCATCCACATATACACACACCTCAATACCAGTAGAGCAATGACAGGCAAAAGAAAAGTTTGGAAGCAATTTTAAAGGATTTGTCCATGATGCTTAAAAATATTAGGAGCACAGTTCATAGCAATGGTTCAATTGCGAAACATATGTTAAAGATTTTAGATTCTTTGCATTATATACATAACCATAATGATGAGTAGCTTTGAAGGAACCCTTCATTTACACACAAAATGTAATAGCTAAAGCAGCACACCTTTCAAAACTTTTATTCTAGGCCCATTGCTTCTTTTTGTAACTTGAATTTATTTGAATTATTTGAAACTATAATTTGAGAATAACCTGATTGCCTAAGATTTCACGTTTTAAAAAGGACACAGTCAAATGGACCAAACATTTTACTTTACATTTTACCAAACATTGACTTTCAGTTCTGATCCCACACACAGCTACATAAAGCCACGTGCATTAAGCAAATTGCATAACTATTTGTGAGGCTGGTGAACTGATACAAAGATCACTTAATTTCTTTCATGTATAAAAATGACAATTAGTTTTCCACCATTTTTCCATTTGTTTACTTTATGTATTTTCCAGTGGACTGTATCCCTTTTCCCTAATTGTGCTAATTCTCTTGCTCCCTTCTTCTAGTCTAGCCAGGTTCCTCTCCAGCAAATGCAGGAGCATGTCCACAACTGCTCCTGTCATGGGCCCGCAGAGGCCTAAGGGGCTTTACACACCATGAAGGATCTACCCAGAAGTATCCAGCTGCAGTTTTGGGTACCTCATCTAGGTGAAAGCCCTCAATCTTACATCAATATGGGAAGGAATTTTATAGAGAAAAATGTTTGTTTTTAAGGTTCAGGGCTGACTGTTTAAAATAAGACTCTGTAAGATGCAACACTCTTAAACAAGCAAACCAACTGCTGAAAATTCAAGTTGACAGTAATCTTTTAAATATGAATTTGACAAAAATATAGTTCTGCCTAAAAAAATCGTAAATATTATTATCAAATCAATGATTATGAGTATCTCCTGGGCTTATGCATTTTAAAATTATGTGCAATCATAGAGAAACAGGTGTCTCTTCAGTAAGGTCCCTTAAGCAGTAATCCCCATTCAGGACTACTCAGACATTTACTGAATGGGGACCAAACTGTATAAAGTGCAATTAATTCAATTGCAATCTTACCTCCTTAACAACCAACAAACTTGCACAAATAGATCTTATTTTGCATCATTGCCCTTTAATGCAATGGACTATGGAATATGATTAGAAAGAGGGAAGGTTCCATTTCATGACACTAGGCTCACTGTTCATGAACAAATATGAGGAAAAAAGAAAGAAGTGTTTTTTAGGAAAAAGACAATCCAGAAATGCAAGAACTGTAATCCACAAGAACATGTAGAACTAAGGAATGCACTATATGCAAGAGCAAATGAACATGAAATTGTTATGAAGCCCAACACATTATTGGAAGAACCCCGTCTTTTCATCCTGGGACTGGGATCATACAATAGTTTTGTGCGGGAAGAGAACAGAACACATCTACGATTTAAGAAATCGGGTCTCTTTAAATCATAAAAATGACTGTTCGGTTCCCAGCTATTTATTTTAACAAATTCTGTGGCTGTCCATCCTCCCCCACAAAGGCTGGAGGACACATGCAGCAATGAGACATCCTCCAGAAACACATCAGTTACTGAACTAACAAATGACAAAATGACATCAATAAGCAAGCAAGCAAAGATGACCATCATCACACCCTGATCCTCATGATGCCTAGTACAGCTATCAGTAAACTTTGCAGCCCATGTCTATGGGAATATTTCTTGTTGCAGTTTTATTCTGCAATGTCTTAAAGAAGGAAGCCAGCAAAAAGAAGAGAAATGAAAAGGGACACTTCTAGGGCATGCAGTTAGAAGGGGGAGTGAATTAAAAGTGAGGGGAAAAGGGTAAGAGAGATGAAACACAATATAGCGTAAGCTTGCTATAGGGGCACCCAAAATCATACTGAATTTAAACAAAAGGTCAACACATGTCTACGAAGATGGAGTTGTTGTTTTTATAGTCTGTTAAGCAATCTTTCTTTCACAGTTGACAAGCAGGAGGGAAGATGTATTTGAGAGGCTGTTCATTTTTATCTACAGCGGAAGCAAAGCTATCTCCTATCTGAAACGCCACCAGTAACAAACACCAATTCAAAAGAAAACAGTCACATATTATAAATGCGTCTGGCCTGCAGTGAGCAGGTACCACGTAGAACTTCCCACAATCACCACCCTCTGGTAAAGGAGCGGACGTGCCATTGCAGCCCCTTTAAACATTATGACAATCCAGGGCAAAGGAAAGACACAGAAAGGGCAGTAAAAAGGGAAGTAACTCTATGTGGGGGAGAGCAGTGTAGCTCCTCAATAAAGCTGGTAAGAATCATGCAAAACTTCTTTCACACAAGTTTTTACCTTACTGTATTGACAAACTATGCAAAGTTAATGGGCTCGCACAAATATTGTAGGATATAGGCAAAAGTGTTGTGGACCTGTATAGTAAGGCACTATCTCCATATGTTTGTATCTTTTAGAGCACAGGCATTTTGAAAGAAAGATTTTTTGGGGGTTGTGTTTGCATAATAACTGATGTACAAACTATCAGAAACGAATATGCAAAACACCGTTGTTGCTGATTTTTGTATCATTTGTACAACTCATTACAATTCTCTATCATTTCAGTTCTCGCTATACATTGATAAACTGCAAGTTTAGGTCCCAAACTGGCAACCACTGACGTGCCTTTTCAGTTTTCTTCACAGGGTAAATGAGTCCTGCAAAGTTGGTACGAGTGTACAGCTGAATTAAATTAAGCTGTATGAATTAATTAATTTATTCAGTTAAATTCAGGCTGGTAGACAATGATGTAAACTCTCTGAAGAGGTCTCAGGTATCAGCTTTAGCAAGATGCTAGCAGGAGCCAATATACCACAACTGAGAAGCTGGAAATTACATATAATTTGCGTATGGAAACAAATGGACCAAACTTTACTATATTATAAATAATGAAGTTCTTCTTTTGTTTCTACATATTATTTATGCACAAAGATACTAAAAGGAGAAATGGCTCAATTTGAAAAATGCTGATACTAGAATTAAGATACTTTAAAATTTGTGAAGACTGTTGAACACGTCAAAAACGAACTTAAAATGAAGCAGAATTTTTGAAGATGACCTCAAAATATTTTGAATACAAGACAAAAAATGAAGCACTTGTCAAAAGTGCAAGCACACACACCCCCACCCACCCACGGACACTGAAGAGGGGGGGGGCAACAACAAAACTATGATGTTATTCTATAATACAGGTTTGCAAGAAGGCATAACATATACTGGCACATCTGAGTTCAAGTAGCATTCTTACCTGAAGTTCCTGGGTAGCAGATATAACAGACAGAAAAACAAATAGAAAGAATCTATGTAAAATTACTGTATGAAAGACATCATAGACAAACATTGCCTACAATTTTAACTAATATTATCACAGAAACTTCAATTCTTCAGTCTATCTTTTAAGTTTGAAAATAACCATTACTTGCTTTCACATCTTCATGAAATTTCAGACAAGTACATCTTGTGGTCTGGGGATGATACAAGCATCACTGGCCTGTTTAAATCATAAGGTTTTTTTGGAAAGACTATTTGTGCTCTTGTTAGCTTAAGTTTTCTAGCACTGTTTTATTCATGTTTATGAATATACAAATCCAGACCTGACATAAATGATACAGTTTCAACTCAGTCATTAGAGATGTTGCCTCTTACACCAGATTTTAATTTGGCTAAAGTATCTATTTATTTAAAACAGTACTAAGTCAGTCTGAACTAAACATTGGAATGCAAGGTCTCAGATCCACGGCAATTTAAAAACTGTATTAAGTAAAAGACTACATTTTTCATTTTACTTCACATAAAACTAGAGAAGCTTAATATCTGTTCCATGATTCCATGACTGACTTAAGACAATTAGTATATTGATTAATTTAGGCCTCAGTCTTGAAATTAGCCACACATATAAAACAAATCTTTGCAGGGCCATAGTCCATGAAGGTAAACTCATTTTGATAGGAATTGTTCTGTACAATTATATATAATCTGTATATGGTTTTAACTGGTGAAGAGAAAGAAGAAATTCCTGAATTTCACTGGACAAAAAATTATCATGTGGTATTTAGTCAAAATTGTAGTCCCAAGCCCTTGTAATATCTTGAAAGCATTTAAGACACAGAAATGATTGCAGCCAGTATACTTTTTGACAAACAACCTAGCATTGCCGTTTTATCATTTATCATTGTTTGGAACATTAAAGCTCCTTCATAATATTTGGCTAATGTGTTTTCAACCACTGATGCCAACAGCTTTTTTTTTTTTTTTTTTAAGCAAAGTCATGAGCAGCTGTGAGCCCAAATCACTATATTTTGATATAGAGATTCCTAACTTGGAAAATAAGGACTCTGCGACATCTCTTTCCATTCCTTCACCCTTTCTCTTCATTGGAAAAAAGATTAAAATTGAGATGTACATGAGTTCACACCTGAGGGGTCTGTTTACCTTAAAATTATTTTACTACTGTAATTCAACTAGGGAGAAAACTGATTATTTCTTCTTTTACACATGTTCTTCTCAGGACTAAGAGCGATGCCTGAGAGAATTCATGTTAAAATCAAGTCCAGATTATGACGAGACAATTTATTAAACTGTTAGGTTTGCTGAACATCTGCACCTTAAGTACTTCAAAAGAGCTAACAGTTTCTGAACTTTTAAATAGCAACAAAATTGTTAGACTTGTTTGGCAATGTATATTCATTTTTGGCCCTTCCCACCCAAATAGAAAGAAATACTCCAAGTTTGATATAAGCAAGGCTAAAGGGTGTAGTCCCCCAAAATTCAGCAGTTCTTCAACTTTTTCCCTTCAGCAGTTTCAGCTCAAGGTGAGCTGACAGGCTTCATCTGTCAAGACTTGATCTGGGCCCTCAGGGTTCTGTTTAACTCCTGCACAAAATGACGGAATCACAGACACCTAAGCAGAGTGGAAGGTACATCTCTCTAAGCGTTAGTGGCTTCATCAGCAGTTGCAGGAGTAACAACAGCCCAAAGGCCTGAATTCATGTTCTGGAGAGTTACTCATGAACCAACAGATTTGGAACAATTTCATTTTATGTTTTTTTAGTCAGCAAATATATTTTTGTTAACAATTTAGACCTTTAAAAATTGTATTTAAAATAAATTAACTTGAAAGTAAATTCACTGAAAAGGTACTAGAACAGAGGCTTTATCTTCCAGTAACAGTTTTGCAGTGTTTCCTAAAGTAGATTCAGAAAGGAAGGGTGTGGTAGCCTCTTACTGTTACGCTACTGAAATAAACACTAAGCGAACATTATAAATAATCTGAACTCAAAACTAAGTTTATAGTTATACAGTTAAAGTTTTATGTTACAAAAAGAGTATAGTGTTTAGTAGAAAGAATATCAAACTGCTTTAATAAAAAAGCTGTTTTAGAGAAAATATACTGTACCTCCCCATCTTCCAGCTCAACATCTAGGAAATCAAAGTCCCTAAAGACTCTGAATTGTTGTTCACTGTTTGAATCATCCATGTTCTCCTGCTCCCTTGTTCCGTCTTCTGAAGACACCAAGCTCGTCTGGTGCTCAATCAGATCCAAATCACCACAGGAAGAAAAAATTACCTACAATTCAAAGGATTTCTCTTGTAACAAACTGTTCCCTCTGGTTGTTTCTTCCTAAAAGCTGTAATTGGTTATTCAGAAGACTGTATTTCCAGTACACACCTAATTCCTTCACTGAGTATTTTTAGAACACTCTTTATTATTTATGTTGGACAGGTGCCTTCAGATTAAACTTGTACAAAGAAACAACTTCATACTGCAGGAACACGTCCAAGAATATTACAGCTACCTCCTAATGGCTGCAGATTGATGTTGCCTGGATGTTTGTATACAGTTATAGGAACAAAATTCAGAGAACTTAGCAAGGAAAATACTGTCAAGGGCATGAGATAGTAAGTTCATAAAAAAAATCTCTAGTTAAAAATGATGTTCAAAAATATGCCAAGATTAGAAAACACAACAAGCTATTATTTTTCCTTTCCTACTAAAAATAATTATATCTGCAATGTAGCTGCAAAAATTAAACGGTCCCTGTCTTGCAGAAATGAAGGACCTGTTCACCATAATACAAGTGACATACAACATATTCAAAAACATTCAGAAATTTTCCTTTCTCTGTAGAAAATATTTAATAACTATTTTAAGAGCTTCCTATCCTGGATGATCTATTGCCCATTTCCTGGCACTGGATAATATTAATTTTTAAAAAGTAACATCAGAACTACTATCTAATGGAAAAATCAGACACCCCCCCCCCGCCAGTTTTATTTCTGTAATTTAATTTTTTACTTTATAACGGCTCTAGATTGGTAATACCAGAGGTCATCACTCTCTGCCCACTGAGATGACATAAGTAAAACCTATAGCATCACTGATCTCTCACAGCAAAAGCGTATGTAGCTCTGTAAGTAAATCATCTTTAAGTGAGAGGGCCATTCACTCACTGGTTTATACGCTGAGAAATGCAGCGTGGGCCAGTACAAATGACAATGATAGTAATGTGACATGAAACTATGCAAATCAGGTCAGCAACTCTGGGAAACAAAGTTCTTCACTTTCAAAGTTTAGGACACAATGAAACAAAGCAATGGTCAATACAAGGCTACTTACTGAAGGGTTTTTACTCAGCCCAACTTCCTGACCACATAGAGAAAGGACATGCACCAGCTTTTCCTTGGTCCTTTTCTAGAAAATAAGATGTTTCTCAAGTGAGCATTTTTTTAACCACCCGTTCTCCCGGTGGCTAGAAACATACATTAACAATTTTTAATTAGGAGGAATCCACCAAAGAATTAGTCACTAAGTGCTCAAAGGATTGCTTTCAGAGAAACGATGCATACAAGGAAACATAAAAATAGCTGTTAATGATTTTGGTGTTTATTATTTTTCAATTAGCCTATTAATTCTATTAAGCATAATAAGGAAACACTGGATCCTGCGCATCGCTTCAAAAGGACAGTTCAGAAGCTTAAAATTAAGCACATGCATAATTATTTTTTGCAGAATTGCGCCTGAGTCACTGCTATATAATTTGCTATATTTATAAAAAAAAGCAATGAATAATTTATTCTGCATGGTTTTATTTTAACTGGCAGATAACCAAAATCAGTCAGGTAATCAAACATCACTTTTAGGAAAATTGTTCCAAGGAATTCTTTTTACCTGATTTCCCATGAAAACAACACTTAGAAAGTTGCACATGTTGTGTATCTGCTCTCCTTGTTAATATCTAAACTCACCTGTCATTCTTAGCTAAATCTGACCTACAGTTAGATGTCTTAAAGAGATGCATTTCCTACAGGTTGAAAGAAAACCACTGGCTGGAGAGAAGAGAGACATAACTCAGTCCATTTCTGAGTCCAAGATAGACATTCAGCAGACACAGTCAGTCAGATGCTGTGCTGCCACTGCCCCAGCCAGCCAGGAGCATTGCGTAGGGGACAGAGGGCACAAGCATTTAGGAACTCAGTGTGTGTCAATTCAGCTGCTCCGAGTGCAACTTGTTCATGAATAGAGGGCTACTTCAGAGGAGTTTACCTGAGAATACTGGGGTCTCTTCCAGCTCACAGGAACAAGGACATTGGAGTTAGATCCTGATGAGGTTGAAGAAGTGCTTCGGGTGACAGCCATTGCCCTGGGTTTACCATCTCGTCCAGAAGAACTTTGCAGCTCATCATACCGTCTCCCAATAATTGGAGTCTGAAATAGAGAGTAATTATTCACTAGTACTATGCTCCAGGATGAACTTATAATGGGACATATTACTTCAGCTGCAGGAAAAGATTACTCTTTTCCTGAAGATCATATACAGGGGTAAAACAGGAGTGCACCAAATTTCATGTCACTTGGTATTGTATGTTATTTTCCACTGTGAACGTTTCAGTAACTATTGCCATACCTAGTAGCTAGTGTTTATGCTCATGAATAGGTAATACTCAAAAGCAGCTGTCAAACTAGTTTCTAACATAAGAGGCAGCAAAAAACCCGGCCCTGTTCCAACACAAAGCAAAATGCTTTCTTGGATTGATGATAAGATGCTCAGCATTTTCTAGAACTATACCTACATGAAACAACAAGAAGAAACTCTTTATACAGTACAAGATGTCTTTTTATATTCATGTTTCCTTTTAACCCAAAGTCTCACTATTATCTATATGAAAAAGTCTATAATGCTGCAAAATCATGCAGGTTCATAATTATAAATAAAGTGAGTTGCCCATTAAAGTCAACAGGACCATTCAGTTCTATAAAATTAAAAGGTGTACAGGGTTTGCAGGATAAAGACTGCTGTAAAAGAATTCAGTCAGCAGTCAGAAAGTACTCCCTTAAAGGACATACTTCCATGTTTAACAGTTACAGAGAACATTGGCATCCAAGAATAAAATGTTTGGACAGGGATTTTATACATATAGTATACTTATATATTACAGTTGGCATAATTGTAACATAGCTTTTCCACCAGAAAATTATAAACACAACTAGTAATTCCTTCCCCTCAAAAATCTAATGAAAATCCAGAAAGAGCCCTCCAGTATGGGTCATTAAATATGTCACTGTGGATCAAGAAGAATTTAAGAGACACTCAGTTTTGTAATTTTCCTTTCTTTCCCAGTTTTTCAGCTTGCTTAAGGAGCTACAACATGTGTTTTAGGATTATCAAATGACAGAAGTAAGGTTTTAAGTAGTACCTCTGAAATATCAAAATGAAACTCTAAAGTCTTTCCTGGTAGCTCCTTGGAGGCACTGTTCCACACTCGATGTATTTCCATTTTTGAAAGATCGCTGTGTTGATAGGATGGTAAAACTAAACTGGCAGAACGAGAAACTACCAACTTCAGGATATTCAAGGCTTCTCTCCAGTGAATGCTCTAGAAATAGGTATATTTAATCAGCAAATGGAAAGAAAGATTCACACACATTCAAGGTTATTTACATTTTACAGTCATATTTTTTGCCACATAATAAAAATGTGGAATTGGAATATTACTATTCTTTCTCTCTCTTGGCCACTGACAAGGTACATACTTGCAGAATAATTTCAACAGCAGAGACCAAGACTTGCCTAAGGTGTCATTGTTAGGGAACTGGCCTGCAACCTGGGAGACCTGAGTGCAAGGCCAACTTGGCAAAGGATTTAAAATCTCCTACCTATGAATGCCCTGAATGCCTTAATCAGTATGAATAAATATACAGGCCATTGCAGAATTCACATTTAACAGAAAAGTTGGCTTGACACAGGCTCTTTACAGCTGTGAATTCCTAGTAGAAATATGTATTTTCCATTTGCCGGAACTAGGTGCAGAAGTCTCTGAAGGGAAGTGCTTATGCCACATCTCCCTCATGCTAATAATTAAAAAGGGTAGTCAGTTAGGCTCTGCCTGGTATTAAGCTTGCTCCCGATGTAGCATAGCTGCAGCCTAACCCTTCCCACACAGTGAACCCACAGCTGGGCATCTGGGGACGCGCAGTCTATTAGGCATCAGGATGTTAATGAACCACACTGGACAGTTGCAGTCCTCCCTGCTAATCTAGTCTTAAATTCTTATAAAGAAAATCAACTTATGATAGCAAATACTGCTAAGTTCTTATGTTAATATAAAGAAGATACGGTATTTACCTGTACATATTTTTCAATAGTTTTTAGCACTTCCATGTTAAACTGTTTCACAGGAATAGCTGACAGGTCCATATAACTAAGAAGACTGTAGATCATCTGTAAGAGGGACAGTTGCATACTGGGAAGGCCCTTTTCTAGTAGCTGTTAAAAAAAAAAAAGTGAAAATAACTACGTTTTGAGACATTTCTTCTTATGGAAAAAGCTACTAGTTTCATGAATACCATTTGTACCGTTAATCTCTCTTCACTCACTGATTTTGCAATGCCATTTTACAAGCGATGATGATACAAGTGCGAAATAAAAAAGAGTTTTAAGTTGGGAGCCAAATGCTAGCCTCTTTTGATAATGAAACATACATTTTATATATGCCTGTCCTAACTTATCCAGAAAACACATTCAGCAGTTGAGTAAACTGGCAGGTAAAATTTACACTGTAATTGGGGAAGCACATCCAACAAAAACAGGGGAGTATCTGTTTATTTCTACCTTTGCTGAAAGGCAGTGAGAAAAAAGAAAACATGCTGAAGAAACAAAACTACTACTATTCAGACATCAATATATATTTATCCAAATATACTTCATTGCCAGTGCTTACTGTCTGTAACTGCCAAGGAAACATTTTCTGTTAAGGAGGAGATGGAGTCCCTGGGCTCTTTTACTGTAGAGGCTAATACAAAAAAGGGCTTGATCTAAATCCTGGAATTTTGGAACACCCGAGTGTAGATCCCGGAATACCATAATGAACCTTGGAAATGCAACTATGCTCATATATATACATGACAGTAATTTAGGAGGCGTACAGACAGATGTGCTATGTTTGCACACGTGTGTAAAATACCTCAGCTGAAAATTTCCTGGAAGGTAGCACGTTCTTTCATTGGTGACAGGTCCTGTCCCACCCCACAAATTTCAGAGGCAATCAGGTATTATTGCTGGAGGTTACTAGAGGCTCAAGACTAGATTCTATCCTTCCATTCAGGCTGACAAAAAACTTCTTCTAACACTCGTTACTAGAGATATTAGGATCTAGAAAACCCTTATTTATAAAAACTCTGTGCTGCCTCATGTCTTCCATCAAGAGAAAAATTTCAACTGTTATCCAAGTGAAGCCTAGTAATTTATTACATGTCCTTGCTGGTCTGAACGACAAGACTCCTCTTTTTATTGAATGAGAAGGCTTCATGCTGGCCAAAATGGAACGATCAGTTAGGACACACACCTATCTCATCTTGCTAAATATCTTCCGATTTCTTTCACCAGTAAAAGTGAGTAGTAACCAGTGATTCATAAAACAAAGTAGGCAAATTCCATTAACAGCACAATAGATGGAACCCACTATGCTTTATTCCTCTACAAAAAGACAGCAAGAATTTTTAAATTAAAGGTACTACATGGTAACGTGCTTCAGCCCATGGATACCTTTACTGACAGATAAAATTTTTTTATTAGCAATTCTTCTTCAAAACAGGGTTATAGACTTTTTCTTGCCTTCCATTAGGATCTTGCAATGGAAGATTTGATTCCTTCCTTGTAAATAGTTTATATGATCCAGTGCATCAGCCGGTATACCATTTCAGTGTAGGAATAAAGGATTAGAAGAAACTATCTGGATGAGAGAAAGAAGTTTTTTTTGTTCTCTGACAGAGGCTACTGCATCAGATAATCACTTTTGTGATAGGAAAAAGAATTCTTGGGAAATAACGGAAATTCTGTCTCTATTGCTGGTTAGAAAGCTGTTCTAGGAACTTTATCTCCGAAAGCTTCTAATTTCCAATACAGTTTGTATAAATTTGCTGTCAACAGAATCCTTTCACTTAAACAGCTCTTGCCCCTTAAACTCTAAACATTTGTGGACTGTGCCAGTTTTCACTTGTTCAGATGAGTATATGTGGTGGTTGACAGTCCAAGTGTGTACTTAAATACATCATGAATTTGTAATAAGAAAGAGTATTTCAATTTAAAAAAAGAACAGCAATTTTAAAATGCATTTAGTACAATAAGAATTCTTTTGCTGCCAGAAGTAACAGAAATAGCAGCAAGATAGAGTTGTGGTAACACATCATTTGGATCAGTGAGTTCCAGGACAAAGAGTTTCCACTGTATTTGTAAGCAGAAATCATAACTGTTCTCAGTCTTTTTTTTTTTTTTTTTTGACTCTCATCCATATGAATTGTTTTGAAGAACTGTGGATTCCTCTCTTGTTAGTGTGTGGTAACTATCCAGGTCTTATCTGGGTTTAGGGATCCACACTCTGTTAGCAACATTTGTCCCTTTCCTGAAGCAGCAACTAACCTAGAACTAAGTGGAGAGCAGAGCCTCCTCTTCCAAGGGCTGCCTTGCCTGGGCTGGCTGCTGCTGGTTGATGTGGCTGCTGGGGCGCTACTGCAGGAGACAGTTCCCTTCACCCCTCCAAATCTGGCAGCAAGTGAGAAAAGATACTCAGCTCTTAGACTATGTCAGTCAAGCAAGCAAACGTCTTCTGTGTCCACTGAGGAAATAAAGAAGGCATTTCACAAGCCATGTCTGATAGACAAGCCGTTAGTGGGATAATGCCTGATCTAGGATATGTTTCCCCTTGCAACACAGATGTTTTAATCTCTAGTGATTCCTTGGCTTTGAACAGGTTGTGAATGCTCATGCTTCTATCACAAGCAATCCTCTATCTAACAGGGAGGAGGAGGAAACACCTACCATGAGCACATTACTATCCACTGTGTGGTTTCTTGTTCCTTCTGTATTAATAGCATTAGCTAATTAAGTCCAAGCATGACCCTGGAGTTAATGAATCACTAGTTTAACATGTGACCCATCTCAATTCAGATATGCTCCAAGAATGATTGTGCTCTCACAGTACAAGGTTGATTTTAAAAAATTTACATGCAAAAATCTAACATAAAATCAAAGTAAGCTTTCAGTAAAGTGTTTGTATGCTGATTTTGGTAGTGGAGGTTCAAAGTTCTACTGCACTATTAAATAGTGATTTTTCCTCATCTGTAGACTGAAATGCCCAGGTATTTTTCTAGAAGAAATGATAATTTTTCATGCATGGAGCTGTAATGTGTAAAACTGAGTAAGGAGCACTGCTTGTCACTGTAAGGTTTGCACAGTTGAAATGTCTTATTTTATGCTAGGATCATACTCCTAGCTGACAAGCAATTATCTGCCATCAAATAAGTTAAATGCAGATTTTTGCCTGAATGGCAATAATTGAAGCTTTTACCTTCTGTTGAGAGCATTTGTTCTCATAGTCTTAGTAACTTGTGGTAGAAAGTCCCCTTCTGAAGGTATACCTGTGTGTTTGGAGGGGTCACTGCTGCAACACAGATTTCCTTTATTATTCTTAAGCACTGCATGTCTCACAATTTCCCTCAGGCCCAAGCACTGGGGACTGAGCCAGGATTGTTAAAGCTCGAGGCTCTGTAACCAATGGCTATAACATTCAACTGCAGATTGCTCAGTGGGCTGTTAACCCATTTGGCTTTACCTATTGACAGGATATCCCACGGTCAGTTTATAGGACACAGGAGCACATTGTTTATCCTGGTCTGGGGATTAACTAAGAAGAAAAGGGGAAACACATTCTGAATGCTGGAAAAATCTTTTTCATGGCCACAGCAGGCTGGACAAGATGGTTTCTTTTCTCTTGCTCCTCCTCCAGACTGGTAGCTACCCTATGCCCATACAAATATTCCCAGACAAGACTCAACAGAGCTGCAGTCAATGTAAATAGAGAAAGGAAGCTGTCCTTACTACTCTGTCATCCTGCGATGATGGTGCTATGTGAGGAATGTGCCTTAATTACGGTCAAAAACCTGCCTAACTTGCAGTTAATATAGTAGCGTGGTGCCAATCTATAGCAAAAGGGAAGTGCAAAGAAAGAGTCTCCAGATGCACATCTAAGCCTGTTTTGAGGGGAGCGAGATCACGTGCAATGGCCTTTGTGGAGGTGCTGCAGCACTAGTAACTGCACATAAAGCGCTGAAGGGAAAACAGAGGGGCAAGCTCAGAGGGGAAAGCAAAGGACAAAGAGTTTAAACCTCAATTTTTACAGCATTTGAAAACAGACTGAAAAACCTCAGGGTCCTGGTTTAGTCTCTTACAGGAGAGTCACGGTTTTCACCATCAGTCAAGACCTGATAGGATTGTTTACTTGTGCAAACAAAGTGAGGAACTGCAGCTTAAGGCAGCAGGGCCAAGTTTGCTCTGAAGTCTGAGTGAGTGTGGGACCACAGTCTGGCCTCTTAGGTTCTTGAAAATCTGTGGATAGCCAGTATCAGAGTTGCCTGTGGAGTTTCTGTAGATGCTTTGGCAGAGGGGAGAATGAATCTGCTCCAAAAAACAAAGATGCTCTAAAGAAATTAAGTGAATTTATGTCATGAATACAGAACTGTTTTCTCCCTGTATGAGGGGGGAGACAAAGCATCTCACTACAGCATAGAAGTGAGGGGATAAATCTGAGAACTCTACAAGAAAATAGTGCCCTGATACTGATCTGACACAGGAGGCAGAAGATCAAGTGACCTTAAGCTAAAGAGCAGAACTGAACCTTGGATCCCCAGCAACAACAGTGCATGAGGTCTATACTCCACGTGTGAGAAATGTTAAGTATAAGTGAGTACAGGGGAAAACCTGCGCAGCAAGATGATCCCATTCAGTGTTAGAGGAATGCATACAAATTTGTATCGAGAACCAGATCCTTATATAGCAGATGATATCTTATTTATGCTGCTAAACCCCTTCTGGAATTAGTCCTTCTCTTATTTTCCTCAGTGGGATCTAAATAAATGTTGTCCAGTTTCTCTCTCTTTCACAGCGGAGAAAATCTGACTGGCTGATAAGTGAAGCTGCCTTTAAGACGTATCAGCCCCGCAGACTTTTTCTGGCTTTTGTTTCAGTGTTCAATATTGATTTCTTATAGTAATTCCCTTTCTTTCTGCTAATTTCTGCTTTTTACTCTTAAATATAAGTAACAGCTACAGAGAGCCCCCAGTAATCTGCCGGCAGACTTCAGCTCTTTGGTTTGTTAGGCAACAGAAGAGTTAAAACCGTAAAATATCTTTGAAAACTTACCTCAGCCAAATATGTAACCATACTCAAAGTAGTATCAGCAAATGCTTCATGAAGATAACGGCAAACCACATTTACCCAGGTAGCACAGTCTCTTGTATAGCTGTGTGTTTTATAAAGGGTCATGACATGTGCAAGATTTGATAGCTTGGGGTTCTTCTCCTCCAAACAAACCTAATTAAATATAAATTACAAAACACATTAAGAAGAAGGCAACTGCATTTACAGGGTCTGAGGACTGACAAAACAATAAATAAATTTGATACCTGAGCAATCCTTTCAGCTATATCTTTACAAAACTGGTTTGGGCTGTCAAAATGCTGAATTAAATGGGGCAGGAGACACAAAACATTCAGTGGAAATCCTAGAACAGGAAAATACAGAATAAAATATGTATTTTGGACAGCAAAAGCCACAGTGATCTTCAAGTTGGTGTTTCATAGGAGGTCACAGTTTCAATATTACATTAGCTGTAAACTCACAGAGATTGTCAAGTTGTTCACGCCACTGGCCATGCCACCTTTGTCTTAAAGGGGCCTTAATTTGAAAATCCAGTATATCATTTAGGCAACAGTACTGTTACAAAGCATGAACCTATTTCTGCAAACACTATCGCACAAACAGGTATTTACAGGATAAAATATCTCACAGAAGTGTCTATTTTATTCCTGTTAGAGAGTATGTTTATCTTTTCCACTTAACGGGCTTATTGGCAGTCTTAACTGGTGGCATTTTCATTACTGCTGCTAAAACACAAGAAGAAATTTAATGAGTATTGATAAATGAACAACTGTTTTGGTCAGGCTGCCAGGCACAGCTTCCATTGTTTTATACTGTTCAAGTTAATAATAACAATAATAATAATGAATCAAAATTCTGACAGAACTGGTCAGATGAGACTACTCAAATGGTGGTTTTGAAGCTAGGAGATGGCTCCTGTGCCAAGTGCCAGCTGCTGTGTCATTAGCGTAAGGGCTTTGTCTGGAGCTGGGATTCAGCTCTTCTGCACCAACTCATAGCTCAAGGTAACTGATGAACTACAGACAGCAACTGTAACCGCGAGCTGCAACAAAAGCTGCTCCAGTTCAGGTGGGAGCTCAGAGCTCAGAAGTCAAAAAATTGTATCTGGACACAATCTGTTTTTTGAAAAGAAAGACTCTATCTATGAAAATATCTTGCTAACCATTCATTCCCTCTCGTTCTACACAATTAAACAAGTTGCCTAAGCTAGAAGCGTAATTTCGCTAGGCTTCCTTATACTCAGGGAAAAGAAAAAAATACCCCCAGATGGTACCGTCACAGTCCAAGTGTGAATTGCCCAACCAAAGTCCGGAACACAGGCACCACACGGGTGCTTAAGAGATGGCATTCATTCCCTTACTCTGTCTCTAAGCTTGTTATGACTTAGTTGTGAAGCCTGCACAATTGACTTAACATCTGTGTTCTGACTGAGACAGAGGAGTAAATATCTGGAACAATACAGGAAGTCTCTTCAAGAAATATAATTAAGAAGTGGTCACAACACCAACTAAATAATCGGGAATTTCAAAATGTTACCATATTTCCTTATAACCCAGGCCTCTTTCCTCACTGGCTAATGTGCTATTGTAGTTTATCTAAAAGTGTACAAGAGTTTTCAATATTTATATTTCTAGGAAAAATCCCATGAAGCACTAATTTAAAATAAAATAATTTGTGATATTCTGAAAATAATTCTGTGGAAAAACCAGCCAAAATAGGTTCTAGAAAATTTCACAGTATGTCCTTACCTATATTTATTTTGTCAGCAGTCAGAAACTTTATATGCTGCTAAGCACTAGAAACTAAATGTGAAATAATACATGACCGCTTTCCTCCAAAACTTTATTGTGCAATAGATTCACTTTTCAGAAACGTGTCACATTACTATGCAGTTTCCAAAAAGCACACCCAACTCAAAGCAAAAGTACATTATGCCATATTAGAAGAGAAAGAAAAAATGCCATTTTTGGTTTTGTGCAGATAGCCTAATTCTGTCATCAAATGTCAAAGCAACGGAAACTGAAAGAGAGGAAAGTATACTGGATTTACCTATAGCTTGAGAGGAATCCACCATGGATATTCGAGACACTGGTGTCAGCAAACTAAAAAGCTGTAGTGTGAGATCAGTGGTAGTAAGGGAAGTGAATCCTTTCAGGAGTAGCTGCTGAAGCCCTGAGAAGTCCGCCCACTTCAGCTGCCCTTGCAACTTCTCTAACTTCTCCCGGTTTTCAGCTTTATCTAGCGGCAAATGAGCCAGAAGTTTATTCAGTAACCGCAATGCCATTAGATACTCAAACTCAAAATCTGATTCCATCAAAGCCACAGCAACCCAGAAGATGGTGGCCAGTAGGTTGGTTGGATTGTTAATATGGGATGGGTCAGTAAGACTGTCCTTTAGAGAAGATGAGCTTCTGGTTTTAGAGGACAGGCCTTGTTGGGTGCACGCCTGAATTCTGTCTAGTGTGGCACTGCGTGGTGGGTCTGAGGACTTGTCCACATCTCCAAACTTTTTGGGTACAGAGAAGCTCCTCTGGTGCCTGCTTCGTTCAGCAGTGGCTGTGTTACCGCTTGCAGGATTCACATTCAGCTGTCCTGTGCTCTTCCGGTTTGCAGTCAGCTTGGTGCTTGATGTTAAATCTGGCGAAGATGAACTGAACCCAAAATATATAACGTACATTGCAATGTGTGAATGCACAGCTTGAAACTTGTACATATTGAATGCAAGTTAAATATTTATCAAACTGTAAATAAATATTTAAATAGGAAAAGTAAAACACCACACGGTCTATTGCAGCCTGTCTTTTTTTTCAGAAGTGCCCACAGTCATGACTGAAGTGAGGTTCATGCGGCACCGCACCAAACCAGAGCAGGATAGCCTACAGTCTAGATAGGTAAGAACGACATGGGGATAAGAGATACAGAGCTGTGAAGTGACTTGTCGAAATGCCCATATATATATGGGGCAGTGGTAGAACTGAAAACAATTTTGGTCTTTAAAATGCCCTCATCAGTGGAGCAAACCCCAGACTTGCAAAAGCTGGCAGGCAAAATGCACAGTGGCTTACTGGCTAATGTGAGAACTGTGGGCAGAAAAAACAGCGTATCTTAAGCAGAACCACAGATATGCCACATTATCCTCAAGACATCTGTTATGTGGCTGCCTAGGTTCTTCCTACTACAGGTCCTTCAGAAATCTTGTTGTCATTGCATCCTCCCCTGCCTATATCCTAAGATCTCTTCAAGATGGTTTACAGAAAGTGGAGGTGTTTCAATTTCAGTGACTGATGCCTCCTCGTGGACTATCATGTGATGATCCAGACAATCCCTATCAATTATCTGTACAGATGAACATGCTGTGTTGATACATGCAAGGGAAATTTGTTCTGGAGAACAGCTAATTCCTGACTCTCTGGTCCCATTCCTACCTCATATACTGAGTCCCTATGTCTATAGTATTTGAAGAGGATCTTATGGAATCAATAGTGTCAGGGTAAAGAATATTGCATCCCACTGCTTTCTGGACTGTTTCTTATTTTCTGCTCCATCTTGCTCTTTCCTGAAATGTGCACTAAGGAAAGATAAATAGCTCTTAGTTTATAAAGTAGAAGCTGTATTTCCCCACCTCTACTCTGTCACAAGGCAGTATTTGTGTTCTGCCACTGCAGTATAATACATAGCACCCTATCTACTAGCTTCAAAAATGATAGCCCTTGTATTTTTGTTCTGCATGCAAAGCATGGTAACTTATGGACATTTTTCAAACAACGTTCCCTATTCTGTTGTTGCTATTAGGAGTCAGGTAGACATTAATCTCCCTCAGTACTGTCAGCAGCTGTGTTACGGAAGGAGCCTGCAATTTCCCTCCATGTACAAAGGTCTACTTTAAGGCCAAGAGTTTCACAAAGATGGTCTACACATCTGGCAAAATCCATGGGTTATGTACACATGGGACAAAATTCTCCCTAGTTTTATTGAGAAGAACAAACCATGATCATTTACTTCTTGGGGAATACTTCATCTGAGAACGACAGGTTGTATGAAACCAATATTCCAAAAAACATGTTTCTTCCCAGATATGTTTTCAAGTATATGGTACAAAGGTGAAAAAACATACAATATTTTTAAAGGATGTTAAAGTAAGTTATAGCCAACTCGCAGCAAGGCAGAATTTACAATGCATTGTACAGTTCCATTAGTTCTACCAACATTATTTCAACTATTGCAAAATTTGGCTCGGATGTGCTCTTAGTCTAGTTCTCTGAAGGTTACAAATGAGCTCAGTCCTATCAAAACAATTTTATGCTGTCAGACTGCAGAACTGAACACTTAATATCATGAGACACTGAAAAAAAAAAGATATAGTTAGGAGAACAGGCTCTTACCGTGATAACACCGTCAAAAGATCACTGTTCTTCAAACAGTCAGACAGATTATCCACAGCAGCTTCCAAAGTAAGTAGTGCCTCCATTACATACCCCTATCAATGCACAAGGTTAACCATTTCAACAAAGACATTCACAATAGTGAACGTTTAAAAATCTTCAGTTCAGAAAAGGAATAAGCACCTAATGAAAACCTGTAATTTCTCCTGAAAAAAGAACAACATTCACATCAATGCCACTGCCCTGAACAGTCACTACAAATGTCACTGCATTTGTCTTTTATTTTCTGCCTCTGGATGACCTATGAAGGCATGCAAGAAGCATACATATCCCATCAAGGGACTGGGAACGGCATACAGAACCTCTGACCTGCAGGTCACTGATATAAATTCTGCACAAGCAGTTGTGACAGAATATTACTGTCATCTTGTGGCAGTTTCATTACCTAAGTAAAATATGGAGGTGATGTCAGTCTATTTCTTATTAAGAGCTAGTAGTTCTCTTTGTTAAGTCTTGAATCTCGCAATAAATAGTCTCTCCTGTAAAATTTCAGGAGAGAACAACCTGTTTAGCTAAACCAAGTGAACACCATAGTTCACTAAGAGAGGACTGGATCAAATTAGGTCAGTGTAAGTTTTGTATTGTTATGGATGGTGCGGATTTCTTTATTCCAAAATATGTTAACATTTGAGAAATGAGGTGGTGTCTACTTCACACTGCCATATAGGATGATGGGTTCCTTAAGCACAAATTAATGATGTGAAAAGGGGAAAAATGGTCATCACGAAGATTTCGAGTTACATTTACTAGATGTTTTCTAGTTGTTCTCTTTAGAGCTATATAAGATTGTAACAGCCTGATGAAGACTTTGAAAAGGTACATATAGATTCAGTAAACTCAGAGATAACCTTTTGTAAGGCTACATTCTATTTTGCATCACTTGACTCCAGAACATCTTGTTAAAATGGTAATTTTAAATTAAGAATACATTAAATCAACAGTATTAAGAAGCATTATGTACACATGCATACCTGAATCTCATCTCCATGCTCTCCAATAACTTCCACCAATCTTGACAGGAGGTCAGACAATGCATGTGCAGAAAGGGGCTGCTTTAGGGCCCTGAATATCTGGAAAGAGCGACCTGCATAATGTCTTGAAGAGCTTGAAAGAGCTGTTTGTAAAGCAACTTCACTCAGATGCTGCTCCAAATGAAAACCTAAGCAAAAGAATAGTATATCAATTTTTTTTTCTTAATGATAGACTTTACTGTGGGTCATAAACAGGCTGAACCAACTCTGTGGGGAGGATATGCACTGTAGTGTATCCTGCAAACCCTGTGAGAAATGGAGATGCAGAAATGTCTGGGTTTGGGAGAATTTCCCACTGTTTACATGTATTTCACACAGAATGTAAGAAAATAAACTGCAAAACCAAAATTCCAATTGTTTGTCAGCAAAACCCTGAAATTCTTCGTCTGATCTAAATTTTTTTGCAGTTCCTCGGCAGACTTTCAAGCCACCCACTATACTTGCTGGCTGCAACACAATAACTTCTGAACACTGCCAAACCTAAAGCCAAGCTGAATTAGGAGTCTTTCTATTAGCTTCAGAAGGCTTTGGATAACATCTTAAATATAAATACTGATGCTGCATTCTGCTTTGATCTTGGAAGATATTTAATTACTGACTGTGTTGGTTTTCAAAATACGATCAGTACATTTCCTAAGCTCTAAAAACATAATAAATTAAAAGTAAAATTTAATTGCCAGAAGAAATTTAACAAAGTACATTTACTTAGTAACTGTGATGTATTTTACCAACAGGACATAGAGGAGCTTTTATCTGGTAGCTTTTATCAATCAAAAGGCTTTCTACCAACAGCTTTGAAGAAACGTTTGATTTAACATTCAACCTCAGTCCAATCTAACATGATTTTTTAAAAACAATTCTTTCATATCTTATACATCCTTGTTAAGACATACAGTATGTCATCCTTTTGCATAAACAGATCTACTAAGTCATAGGATAAACATTCAGTGTGACCTTGAGGGAATATTCTTTTAATTATGAAAGGAAAAAAAATTACTACCTGACTTGGAATCTTTAAATACAGATACCACATGACGCAGAAAATTAGTAAGCTGTTCAGCACTCTTGGTGTTCTGATTTTTGGGTGTGATATCTTCATGGCACCAAAGTGGACCAAATGCCCTTAAAGAAATACATAACAAAGTGCAAAATTTCTTTGAGTTACCTGAAATAAATGTAATCAGTTAAAATATATAAACTGTAAAGGCAATGAGATATTTCCAGGGTCATAGCCTGGAAAACATGCAACTGAACAGAATTTTATGAGCAAAATACAAGTAAATAAATATTCCTACGCTGTATTTTACAAAACCTCTCTTTTAATATATAAGTTACACCATTTAGAGAGCAGCATAAACAAATTCCTGGTTTTTAATTTAACATTGTGCCTAGGATCTGCTGGCTGTAGTCGGTAGTTAATATTAGTTTCACCATGGTCTTTCACTATGCCCTGCACACTTCCTATCTAATTTTATAATAAAACTGTTTTCTTCCATTAGTTCATTGTTGAACATAATACTATCAGTCAATTAAAATTTTTATTCCTGTCAGGCAAGATTTTTTCCTATTGTTCCTGACACTATAGTGCTTTTAAGTACCTGTCTACTTCTATAAGTATCAATAAAAGAGGAATGGGAATCTGTAATTACTGTAAAAGTCGGTCATTTTCCTTTGAGTCTTTTAAGTTGCTACAGATAATTGTAGAGAAGACATGAAAGTATGCATTTCAAATACGAACGTATCTTCTGCTTATCTCCATTACCTGGTTGTCAGAAACTCAATTAATTTGTTTGCTTTCTCATCTGTTTCAGCAGCAGTGTCCATGTCCTCAACCTCTTGTGTAATCTGTGGGAGATTTCCACTGCTGCCTCCCAGACTGATACTGGAGGAGGTGGAGCTGGAGCTCAAGCCGGAGTCTGGCACCGGAGATGACTGGTATTCCCGCAGAAAGTCAAAGCCACCTGCCAGCAGAAGGGAGGAGATAAAGACGGAATGCACTGTTGGGCCAGCATTACAGATGAAAGTGTCCGCCAAGCAGCTCCTTTCAGAGTCAGCAACAGAAACCTTCTAGTGGGAAACACGGGGAAAACCTGCAGAACACAACGACCCTCAAACGCCGATTGAGGGAGTGAAAACGGTACTCTGTGTCTAAATGTGCAGAATCCAATATAAAATGAAAAATACCAAAGCAAAGATTTTTTTTTACTGCACAAGGGCTACAGTACTTGAAAGATAAATGTTTCATGGCATTTTACAATCAGAATGATGTCTTTCTGTAAAGTGAATTTTGAAGTTGGCTAAGTGCATGCAAAGTTCAGCTCACTTCTCTGGGCTAGTCTGATGAGGAAAAAAACCTCTGCAGGGTGGAATTTTTAGGACAATGATGTTGTCCTAATTTTACAAATGTACTGGAAACGGAGACACAAATGTTTAAGGCTTCTGTTCAACACCTTTAGTAACTGTAAACACTGGACTACTCATACTAAATATTTTCAGCATTAACGTTAAGCATCTGAGTAAGAGTTCTGCTAGATCAAAAGCTTGCCACACAACTTCAGACCTGGAATTAGAAACTAAAAGACCTGTTTTCTTAAAGCTAGACTGCTAGTCGTCTTAGGCTGTACCTACAACAGAAAAATTGGCCTTGAGAGAAGACTGGCAGCAGGAGTGGCCTCTCTACTGACAAAATCCATTGCAGGTCAAGAGACTCTTAATTTAGTTGCCCGACATTATGTGGAACGAACCTGAGCAGAAGTATTTTCCATTAGGATTCTTTTCTTTGCTATAGCTATTCACCCACACTCTCACTCTTTATATTAGGTGATAAAAAACCAATCCAAATACAAAGTTTTGATAACTTCTTGGACTTAAGAGGCCCAGACACAGGGTACCAATTATGTTTTTCAGAGACAGGAATGAAAACAGTTTTTCATTTTGGCAGAAAAGCTGTAATGTAATTTTAATGTAAGAATTTTATTCTGTATTTAGTAATTCATGGACATGCATCGAAAAAGAGATCTACACAACTCAAGATGGAAAATTCACGTGTGAGGTAATTTTGCACAGACTTTATTCAGAATGAAACCTAAAAAGGCCAAATTAATTCATGGATCTGAAATACATATTCCTTCTTCTCATTACTCTAAAATATTTTTTGTATCTCATAAAAAACAATAATCAGTTATCAAGTAATATTCTTTATAAAGCCAAACTGTTTATTACTTTTGGTTAGATTTCTAAGGAACCACAGAAATGCCACTAATTTAATTATCTCTCCTTTTCATTTCTCTCTGTATGGTAAAGTTCCTCACCCTCTCCCAGACAACTAATCCTACCTCCATAAGTCTACACTGGTTCTGCGATTCCTTCAAATTTCAACAGTATGCTTGCTTTTAGTAATATTACATGACAATAGTAAATCTAGCTAGCTGCTTTCTACAAACTGTTCCCAGCCAACCCCTTAAAAATAGGTAAATTGCTAAAAGTTAACAGAACACCCATCTCAGCAGAGGTCTGAAGTAAGCCTCCTAATGCAGAAACAGATTTCAGAACAGTATCTGTGATATAAAGGAGGGTGTAACCATGTGAAATTTAACTTAATAATGGAAAATCTGAGCTGCGTATTCTTGCTGCTGTTCCTGTGTTGGAATTATTTATTCATTTCTTTTGAAGGTTGAGGAGTGATTGCCCTCATTTAAAGCAGTCCTGGCTCCCTGAGGGGAAGTTAGGAAGTTATTAGCTGTATTAATGTTTAAAATTCTGCATTATATATTTTGCCTTACATCAGATATCTTTCTCACTATCATGAAAATTTATCTAAAAATAATTTGGGTGCATCTCTAGGGTAGTTCACATGGAATTAATATTAATGGGAAGTGTTCATATTTGCACTTTACCGCTTTAATTTATCAAAATTGTTATATTTTAGGAAAGTAACCTTGACATTCTACTTTCAAAAACCTCACAGTATAATGCAATGTTCTTTTCTTCTTTTGCTTTATTACCTGTATAAAGATATTCAGGTAAGTATGCTGGTTGTACTGTTAGAGTCTTGGTCTCATTCATCTCTCTGGTCTGAAGAAGCACTGATGCAATGGCTTGATAGTTGCTATTGCAAGATAACGCAATCAAAAGGTGAAGCAGTAACTTTTTACTGTGTTCAAAGACCTCAGGGCGGTAATGGTCAAGACCTAAAAGAAAAGGTTACAGCAATCACTAAATATGAAGTAATAATAAACAAGTTCACATTCCAGAAATCGCAAAAATTCCAAGGCAGTTCACGGCAACAGTGCAAACAAACAAAAGATGCAGTATTTCTGGACACAGTTACTAGTGTTTTTACTTCAAATGTATGTGTATATTTAGTTTCCAGACTGAGGTCCCATACAGGAGGTACAAAACAATGTGTGGCAATACAACTTTATGCATTCTGTCTCACTGCAGTGTTAATTTGACAGGGCTGGAAAACCTCTAAAGGTAGGAAATTCTTGGTAGTGGTTGTAATTACATTGCTTAACTCAGTATCTGGCTTTCTTGCATAGACATCAGTTTTACGACGAGTGCAAATTTTAAGAGGTAGACACTGATTTATTAAGAAAGGAACTGACAGACAAAATCCCTTGAAAAAGAACTTCAGCTACCAGTGAGTAGCATGAGAAATTAGCCACTAGCTCAGGGTGCGGAACTGAAACTGAAGGTCTAGCACTGAAAGACTCTGATGTGGTTAGCACTACTGCTGTTGTAAGATTTTAACACAACTTGAATAAATCACAAATTACAAAAATAAAGCAGGCAAATGTTTGTAAAATAAACTGCACTCTGAGGTAGTAATCTCTTTTCAATTCTCTTTCAGTATCTTCCAGGATATTTACAAATACTTTCTTCTGTTTAGGAGCAATTTCAGCGATGAAAAATTGAATTGTTTTCTTCTTCAGCTCCTCTCTTCTCAGGGTATATTCCTCTTTAAAAAGCAGCTCCTTCATTACTCTAAGTGGCAGCAGCCACAGGTCTTTCAAGTCAGGTGTTTTCTAATATACTCCAGTCACGCTGGTTCTTGTCTGGCCTGCAAAAATACTGCCATAGTCTGAACAACATGTCTTTGGCTCCCATGGGCGGGTCTTTGGAGGTCCTGTGATCCTTGCTCTTACTCACCTGCCCATAGCCTCCTCCAAAAGAACCACGGCCAACCTGCCCACCTCTTTTTCAGCTTCTTCAGGTTTCCGCTCCTATTCTACTTTGTCCATTTCCTTCCACCTGCCAGGAGATAATGAACCCATCCTACCCTGTTCTAACATACACTGAAAAGGATATAAAAAGTTCTTCTAGTTGAAAATAAATTCTGTATTAGCAGCACTTGTGACTGAAATCCTGTTAAACCCTAGGGCTGTATGAAAATATTGACGTAGATATGCTAACTACAAAGTGAGAAGGACAGCTCAGTCTTTCTGCTTGTCCAGTGCTGGGCCATTCTTTAACTTGGAAGAGTTCCCAAGAGGGTAAACTTCTGTGACGTGGACACATTTCCATGGGAAAGTAGTCTGGCTGCTCAACTTATTTCACACTGGTTGCAAAGGAGTTTTTAAACAGCAGTTTCATGCGCTACTGAGATAGGCAGGTTCACACCAGCAGTCTGGCTCTTTACTTCACTATCAGTACTACAAACCATCCAATAGCCTATTAAATACATACATTGCAAAATTCTTTCATTTTAGTATTTTCTCACTCCTTCTGATAAATGGAAGGATACAGGCTCTCCAGCTAGCCACCATACCAGTTTCAAGTTTCCTTTTTGGTCAGATGCACCTGCCTGCTCACATTCCGACAGGACAGAAATATTTCATTTTCAATCCCATTCATACCTTTGGCTAACGTGTAGCGTAACTTCCTCACACCATCACAACAGAGCTCTACCACAAACATTTTCCACAGGAGGTACAGCAACTCTAGAGAAACTGAACTTGAAGCCTGGAAGCTGTGATCTCATTACCACCAAACCAGTTACATTTAGTTACCAGCTACATTTAGCTTTAATTTCACATTTGAGAATTGAGAGTTCTTAGCCAAAGGACTGTCTCAAATGGTATTCATAAATTTCCATTTATTTCTTATGAAATACTGTAATGTTGAAACATTATTGCATGAACAAATTAAAGATATTTTTATAATGGATTACTAATATCATAACTCTGTTTCTGCATATGTTTATTTGCATGGCTCCCTGATGGCTCCTTAAAGCTGTCTTAACTGAACTGGCCACCCTGCTGCATACTCCTAAGTTACTCATTTATTCTTGTGAGAATTTCTAACTGTAAGCACCAGTTTTCTCACATTTGTTACAAATAATACTAAAGACGTTGTTTGATCAGTTGATGGTTATTGATTTGATTCACACACTTATCCAGTTCTCTTTCAGGTCCCTCTTACACTTAGAAAGTTCACAGCAATATAAACAAGAAGTCAAAAATTGTTATGGGCAGCCACTAAACAGATTTAAGTTTAAGTGAAGCATATATGTGAAATGTCGTATTGAAACTGACGTGGAAGCTCCATCCGACACAGTCCTGGCTGTTATTCTTGTGTTTCATTACAAGTTTGTTGAAATCAATGTACTAATATACAAAACTTGAGTACTTGATGAGTGTGCATTTTCCAAAAAACCCATTTCATCAAAAAATTTCAAACAGAATAGTTGGTAACAGAGTAGCAGAAAAAGAGAATGAGGTATTTTCTTCAACTATATACTGAAGTATACCACATATATTCTACCACTGTGTTGTAATCTCCCAATTTAATCTTTTTTGTCTGCTGAACAAGAGAC
Organism: Calonectris borealis; assembly: GCF_964195595.1. Lineage (NCBI taxonomy): Eukaryota > Metazoa > Chordata > Aves > Procellariiformes > Procellariidae > Calonectris > Calonectris borealis. The sequence continues at coordinate 195,834,369 of NC_134312.1, forward strand.
TCTTCCCAGATTGCCAGTGAAGAGACTTAGTGGTAACTACGGTGACTGAATGAGAAGTGGGCTGCAATCTCCAGTTATAATAAACTTATTTCACAAGTGTCTGGCTGTGTTTATTTGTGAAAACTAGTATTTATCAACCACGCAAGTTAGGGAATGGCTTTATAATGCTTAATATTTTTGTGTGCTAAAAAATTAGGCCACTCATTTTTCATAATGTTAAGTGGCAGGATAAGGAAGCTATCACCCTCTAGTTGAACTGTGTTACAGTGAAGAAGAGACACAGCAGCGGGCAAAAAGCAGTGCCTCTGTGCTTAGGTATATAAGGGAAGACACTGAGGATAAAGTATTCCATTAGCAGTGAAGTTAATGAAACTTGCTTTCCAATGATCTGTGTCCTACCTTCGCTATCTCTGCAGTACAATCCTGGCTCTCTTAAACAATATTTTTGCAAAGGCAAGAGACAGCACTGGTGTGTGTAGTCCAGGTCTAAGTCATGTGTCGACTGCCCAGCTGCCCATCACAAACCAGACTGTACAAAGGCTGAATTTCGGCTGCCTTTCTTGCAGCGGGGTGCTACAGGTTTTTTAGAGATATTTTAGGAAGTCAATCATCTTCAAATTTCTACCCACCTCTCAAATTTGGGTGAAATTGGCCAAAATATCCAAAAGCTTCGAAGTTTTGATACTAATTCACAGACTCTAATTGCCTCAGGCTGTTTTTTTTTTTGTTTTAGGAAATCATAATTAAAAACATGTGAGAAACACAACTCTACAGCTTCAGGAAAACTAAACTAAAAGGACAGGAGTACACTTCTACTTTATTTCTTGTTCTGTTGGTCCTACCTAAAAAGAGAGCATGTAGCAATAAAGGGAGGTGAAGAGCCCAATCTTCTCTCACACTGTGATCCACTACCATCTCAGTCATGAAGATGACAGCAATATTGCACCTGGAAATTAAATCACAGTATCAGTTTGAAACCTCCTGGAGATGGGAAAACAGTAACATGGTGGCTATTTCTGAAGAAATAAACAATCTCTACATTTTCAAATTTGTAGCATTTCTTCTCAATATGATTAACGCTGATGCACCTTAGTTCTAGTATTAAGCAGGTAAGTACCCAGTACTGAAAAGAACACTATTACTGTCAATACACATTATGTAAAAGAGGAATTTCAGAATATGCATAGCCTAGTTAGAATAAAAGATCAAGGGGTAAAACGTGCTATGAATAACAGTCACAGAGGCTTAAGAAAGAGAAATTTTCCTTTTCTGTTTTAGTTGTTTCTTCAGTCTGATTCTTATCAGAAGTAGTGTCATACATTGTAAATAGGCTTTCTGGTAGAAATCTGGTAGAATCGCAAGCCTTCATTGCATGTTGATTTTAGTACTGGAAATCAGCAGAAATTGAAGGTATGATTTTCAGATGTTCTGAGTGGTGGGGCAGTTGGATTGGTGTTGGTCAGCCAGTAAGAGGAAGAATCTCACTGTTTGAAATGTCAGAACGAGAAACTGCTTACCTATGAAGGGGTCCCCGGGGTGTGATGGTTTCTGGGAGGTAGTCCACAAGTGGTGCCCAACATCCTCCATTGTAAGGCATGGGCAGGGGATGTGGTTGTTTGGTTTCAACAATATTCAGTAACCAGCTTGTATATGGAGAAACAGGATCATCTGCGTGGAAAAGCATTAAAACAGAGTGCATAAAAAACAAGTCTGGTTACCCATTTTGGAGAAATAATAAAATAGAGTTTATGTTAACTTATCAACTCAGCTGTTTGGAATAATGTGATAGGATGACATGAGCTTTGCAAATTCCTGTGTTCAATATCAAGTGATGCATTTTTAATCCCTCTTTCACGCTGCTGGAAATTAAACAGATTCCAGGCAGACAGCGCTGTATGGTACGAGCTGCAGCTGAATCCCTGCTGTCACTTAGCAGCTTTGGATGCAGATCACAAAGCACCAAGCAACAGACTTTCTCTTCAAAAATGAAAGAAAAGTTCAGCCAACGAAGCTGCTGTCGGAAGCCATCTGCTGCAAGGAGTCGTGTACCAGTGACACATTCTTGCAACTCTTCACCAGTGCCCTGCTGAGCGATGCTACAAAGGCAGAAGTTAAATGTCCTGAATTAGGAAGGAGGCAAAGGAATGCAAAAAACATCTTCAGGGTAATTTTCTTTCAACAGGGGTGAATTATCTCTTGAATTTCTCAAAGATGTATTTAACTTTGTTTCAGTATGACAGCTGCTGTATGTTAATAAGCAATAGGTTTTTTTCTTCCACCTGCTTATCTGCAATGATGTGGGTCAAGTAAGTTATTTCCACCACTTTGTGTCTTCTCTCAGCGGCACAGTTTTGTTCATCTCTCCTATATTTTGTTCCCTCTCATTCCTCTTGATTTTCCCATTGGTCAGCTTTTATTTCCCAGGTCTGGCAGTCTGTGATACACTGCCATGGAAAGTATCCTTTCCAGGCATGTTCTTGACATATATCCAAACATTGCCCTTTGTGAATTTTTAATGACAACATTATTTTTTGCTCTGTTTTTTTGTTGCACTTTTGCATTTTAGGTAGGTTTGAAACTCTCAGCAATTTCCTTTTTTTAACAGCATGTATCTGATGCTTGTCAGCTTTGCCACAGGAAACAAAACTGTTTTGATGCCTACAAAAGTATCAGAGCTAGCTTTTTCTAATGCACATCACTTCTTGGTTTTGACAAAATGTCTTCAGGTTTCCAGATCTTCAGGAGCCCTTCAATGTAGCAGCTGCTCCTCCAATTATTACTAAAATGCCAACTTTATCATTCCCATTTTTCAGTGTTAGTCTTCCAAGGAGCACTTTAGATCTTTATGATTTAGGCCTCTACTTATTTCTCTCATCCTCTGGAGGATGATTTATTAGTTACAGATAAAGAAGAATAAACTGACCTAATACTGTAGCCAAGTATAGCATTTCACATATTCATCTTCTAAGGATTAACCAGATAATGTTTGCCAGATGCTTTTCACATAAAAAGCACTGCACAGTCAGTACTTATTACTACCAATTTAAGTGTTTCACATAAAACTGCTTCATGAAGAAGTCCACACTAAGACCTAGCTCCTCACTCATGTTTTCACAGGTTTATGTGCAGACTGAGAAAAAAAAGAAGCACTTTGCACCTTAACATACAATCTTTGCCTGAACAAAAGAGCTTCTGTGCTGCAGAGTTGTGTCCCTGTTTATATCCTCAGCAATACACGTATGCTCAAGTAGACTGGAGAGAAGAGAGAACCCATACCACCAACTCCTTCGCAGCCTGGGCTGCCTGCCAGAGGGAATAAGTTACACTTTCTTAATGGAGGTTGCATTATTTATCTTGTAGAGTGACAAATGGTGCAAGAATTACTCTTTCTTTTTAGAGTTCTATACATGTCAGTAGCTAAGTAAATTGTATTTTATTTTACATCTAGGTACTCGTACATTTGGGGAAGAACCCCTGTGAAAAGCAAACCTTGCACAAATATTCACAGTACTATCAAGCTTGCAGGTACAGGCAGGAAAAAACATTTGGGCACCGGCTTGAGGAGACATTCCAAAAGAGAAAAGAAAATTTCAGTATTTTTTAACCTTTCATTACTCTAAACTCTTGTAAAAACCAGCTACTTGTGAAGAATGTTCTGATAATATAAAGACGGTTTTGTTTTGAAAGATTGTTCATGCAGATCAGATTAGTGCTGGTGCTCCAATTAACATCTGCTGAAGAATTTTTAGTAGCTGCAGCACTAGAAAGCCATAAGAAAAACAAGACAAGTGTACTAAAAACGACTGAGTTTAATATGTTGCACACTTTTTTGTGTATTTAAATACTGCAGTATGTACATACACAATATTTTGTAAATATTGTGCTTCATAATTATGAAAAATAGTTGTTGATATACATTAAATTATCCTATCATATTGTATTTGACAGTGTTTTCATATTTTGCAGAACAGTATAGCCAAAAAATTCCTTGGATTAAAGAATATATAAAATCTTTACTTTTTATGTCAAAATACCATCCCAAAATGGTGTCCATAGCACCAAGACAAGACATTATGGCCTCTATATTATTTGACGTGGCTTTATTAAGCCAGAGATGAAAGTCAGTAAAAAGGTCTTGCCTTTTTTACATTTGGTTAGGGCCTAACTGAAATCTATAGATTGGCTTCCTTACAATTCACCCCAGAAATGAAGTCAAACCATCCAACTCCTAAAATTTACATTGTCATTCAATAGTTCACAGAAATATCTTGGTTTTCTTTGGAATCTCTGCTGAACGTCAAGTGTCCATTTATAGTCTGTTTAGCAGAAATACATAAAGAACAACAAGTGTGCTCAGGAGCCCTATCTCACTCTCCCTTCTAACACAGGTTTGCACAGTGCAGCCAGAAACTGGTTGCAGACAGCAGAGAAAAGCTAAAAAGGAGATAAGACCTCATTTTTGGAAACTCCTGAATCTCTTCTTCATGCTCATATAACAGCACTTGATTAGAGGGAAATACTGGTGAAGGGCACCGTTAAAAGTACTCGCTGTAACGCTCTTGGAAGTCTTTTGCCTTGCTACATACGAAAGATTCAAAGTTAAACCACGACATACTGTCTGAAGGATTCTCTGTTGCTGCCTTCTGTAAAGTTCTCTGGCCTTTAAATAGGTTTAACTGAGCCCAGGTTTGACTGAGCCCAGGTTAAACAAAGGAAATATTAATTAAATGAGGTATAAGGTAAAATAAGGACACTCCCTGTATGGTGGTACTACATTACTGTTTATACAGAACTTAAACAAAGAGCCTCCACCAGTCATAAGAATGTTTTCCTCTCCCACCAAACACCAGAAATTTCATCAAATTGAGTAACAGAACTTACTTTTGTCATCATCATAAGATCCTCCGGAGCTATTACTGTATCTTGATTCTAGTCGGGTATGTGCTCTGATTACATTACTGAACCTTCAAATACAAGAAAACTCTTCATTAAAAACACAGACTGACATTAAACATCTGGACTATATGCTTACTCTACAAAAACCCCCATCTCCTTAAGCATGCACTTTTATACGGGAGTAGACAGCAAAGTGAATGTAATGCTGTTTCTTTCCACAAAAGATTTTTGCAGCCAGTTTCTGGGAAGTTCTAACAGTGTGCTCCTGTGTCACAAGCTGTTAAAATTTAGCAGAGGGAAAATTCTCATGCTGCAAACGTGTGATTTTCTTGAAGCAAGAAACTGTGCTAAGACTGAACTGAGATATAAACTGTTCACAGCTAGTATTTTGTCACAGCCCATGTTCATGGGTAAAATTCTGGCAACCTGCTAAAGCAGTAACTGACTGAATAGCCCAAAGTCAAGCCCGCACAGGTATCAAGCAGCAAAAGCTGCATCAGATCACCTTTCAATAGGAAAATCCAGCAACTGCCAGAGCAGACCTAGCAGAGGAGTTAAGGGATATGAGAGCCAGAACAAACTGTACACAGCTGTCCTCAAACCTGCCACAGATCCATGATAAGCTAACTTTTACTGGTGATCTCCTTCGGCTTCCTCCACTTCCTTGTGCTGTCAGTGTAATCAGGTCTGAAGTGGAGTGAGAGGAGCCATACTGGAGGCTCACACACTAGTGATGATGTAAAAACATTATCGTTTCTGCAAAGCTAGGAAATTAATTACAAATAACCATGTTAAAACAACTATATCAAACAAAACAAAATTGAAGGTTCTCTATGCAACATTCAGTTCAATTTCTTACTAATGTGCATACATATTATTGCAGGGTATTTAATTATACATTGACATATTATGCTGTTTCCAAAGCACGTCTGTCTCATAAGGGCACAATAAATTCATTGTGGAGCTGACAAAAAGTCATCATAAGCCATCTTAATTCTGCCGTTTTCTATCTTTCCAGTATCTGATTCTCCTATATTTTAAGAAATTCCCTTAATAGATGTCTACAAACTGACAATTACTGGCATATTTATCAGGCATAAAAAAAGATAAAAGAAGAATAAAGTTAAGGAAAAAATTATGAAGAAATATGCAGAGATCAATTCTATACTGTATGAAACAAATGGAGAATACAGGTCATAGAAATTACTTGAGAGCAGGGCATTTTACATCACATTGCATCAACAGAAAAACATAGATATCTTCTGATTAGCTTTGTATTATTAAAAAAAAAGCCCACATTTATGACAATTGTTTGCTTACAATCTATGACCTTCCATAAACATTATTTAATATGTCTTGACACATGAAGTCAGTATTAACAGACATTCTAAGATTGACACATTGGTTTTGAAGTGCAGATGCACCTACAGCTTCTAGTATCTTTGATAACATAAATGCCACCCATGAATTCAGGCAAATTATTTTACATTTTTCTCTGAGGAGTCTTTCAGCAGGAATCATAATACCAATATCAGAACTTTGTAAATTTCCTTTCACTTTTATCATATAGTCTCTGGCAGATTTGAATGCCAAAACTTTTCTGGAGTACATTTAAAATTTACGTAAGAGAAGAAACCCTGAAAACACAGTTAGATTTAAAGTATAGTAGGAGATGAAGTTTGCTCAACTCACCTGCAAATCAGCTAAATAAAACTATATAGCCATAAACATTTATGTAAAGAATAATAAAAAAAAATCCAGAGGAAAAATGGTTTTATCTTCCTTTGAAGTACATTTCTAGTGCATATGCAAATCCTCTTTACTATCAGTTTGAAACCTTACTTAGTACTAAGATAAGTGCCATTTTTTACCTACATTTAAATTAGCAGACAGACATAACTAACCTGACAAAATGCTACTGGTGTTTATAACATGCAGAAGGCAAGCAATTCAAAAGGTTCTGAAGTATAGAAAAGTTTGCTCACATAATTGTCTCTGTACCTCTAAGCCCTGAACCTATGGAAGGTGGGTTGGACTACTGAAGTGATACTAGCGACTATTAGGAACAACAGACTAACGTAATACTAATACACTTACTAATTAATGCTATTAGAAATCATTCAAAGTTCTCTTACAAAAATAAGAGGGTTTCAGTGAGAGAAGAAATATATATCTGTCTACGCTCGAGGATCTGATGGCCCTTAAGCTTTGCATTTATTCATTCGTCATTTGTACGTACCATAAGCAGCAAAAGACTAAATTGAATATATGATTTCTAAGCAAAATATTTTACATAGCTTTCCTCTGTAAGACATTTTATCCAGACAAAGGAGGTGTCCTTGCAATCATGGATACAAATCTGCATACTAAATTTTACTCGCTGTCCAGGAAATCAAGAGGTGTAGTCAAACCTGATTTTTCGTAAAGATTTTATTAGTCATTATTTGGTACACACTCTTGATTTTCTTTCTCCTTTGTGGATAATTCCTACAAAACCATGATCTACTTAGCACAATTCATTCAATGTAGGTTTAACAGATGTTCCTCTGCAATGTATTATTAAACAACAGTCAGGAACTAGAATCATGTGAATAGCTTTTTTTTTAAACTTTTTTTACATACGCTCATTTTAAAATGGACTTAGTGGGATAACACCAGTTAGGATCAGTCTGAGCATCAGAGTTTCTCACAAAACAATGCAGAACTTTGCCCAATATCTCACCCTTAGCCTAGGAAAACACATACATTTTGGAGGAAAAAAAAAAACCAAACCACAAACCTTTCATCAGTCTCTTTCACCATTCTGTTCTCCTCTACATCAGGAAAACTATCTTGGCCAGCTACAACAGTGTTACTGCTAGAGGTGGTTCCTGTATATGAGATATCAATAAGAACACCTGTTACATGCAGCAGACAGTATTTGCAAAGCAATAAAAGCCTGTAACTTAAATCTTTTTTTGCAGCCACAGTCAAAGTGATCATCCTGCAAGTACTTGCGCATATGAATGAACACTGTTACCTCTACAAACCAGGACCTGCTTGCATGGCTGAATGGTGTAAAGTTTACATGCTTTGAGGGGTAGATTAACATAATGATGCTCTTCCACTCCTTAAACTAAGCTTATGCTCAGGTGACATAACCTATTGTTTTTCAAGAATTTGGCAAAACATTGACGAGGTTAAATTTGGGGTTGGTGTCTCTTAAGTATCTTTGACTACTGCAGCTTGGAAACAGCACTAGGCCTTTGAAAACAGAATTGCCACACAGTTAAAGCTCTCAGTTTTCAGGAAAATCTGCTGCTTTGGTGTATCTGCTGTGATCACAGCATGGTGATGACTCCTTGTTCTGAGAAACTAGTGGCAGAAGAACCACCTCATATGAATTCTGAACAGCACCAAACATTGGTAATATCCTATTAAAATAGTTGAGAGAATTAAGCATATGTTTACACAGATTATACAACATTAGGAATCAAAAAGAACTGTAATTTAGATGTGCAACAAGGCCCTGAAACTTGCACTTTATACATACACAGATCTGAATAGGTACAAAAGTAAGACATTGTTTTTTCAAAGAGATGAAGACTTAAAAGAGCAGGAGAGCATAACTGAAAAGTATACTTAGGTCATACCAGAAGCTGCAGCTGAGGCTTTGTTACTGGCAGCAAAACGGTAAAATGGAGGATTATCGCAATGCTGGACTATTGGGTTCACTGGGTCGGTTTGTTGCAGCTCAAAAAGAAGCTCTTCCATTGTCTGAATAGTGTTATTGCGACATAGATATATTGCAACCTTTTTTATCTAGGGAAGAAAATAACAGTTATTAAACTCTGTCCAAAGTGAATTTCCAAAGAAATCAATACATGTTACAGCGCAGTACTGAAAAGATCCGGAATGCAAATGTTACTACTGGACAGACACGACAACCACACAACTGCATCTGTCTTGTTCATACAGAAATAAAACTGCTCATTTTGATATCAAGATCATTTCCCCAGCAGGGCAAATCTGTGATCTAATTACCCCAAAGTTTTTGCTTACCATCCACAATGAGCTGTTTAGGTGTATAACTATGTAACATACACCTATACAAAACCCACCTAATTTTGTACCTATCATTTAAGGATAGCAGCATTAACTCTGAATCACACTCAGGGATTTATAGTTTGAGTATGTGATTTCCATTGAAGATGAATCTTACTCTCTTGAATGGAGAAAATTTCTCATCTAGAAAACTAGATCCTCCCAAAACTTCCTGCCTATATTTCCAGATACGGTTGATGTGAAAGAGGTAACTGTAGCCACAAAGAATAAGCCAGGCTCTTGAGTAGCTATTTATATCTGTAATCAAAGTAATAGCACATGGGAAAAAGGCAGAGCAATTATGTATACAGACTTCATGCATCCTGATTTGAAAAATCTGAGAGTATCATTTACAGAAATTCTGGGAATTTCTATAGATCTTTTAACAAGACCTCAAACCTTATTGTATGCGCTGCAGCAGTGAGGACTGTTGAGATACTAAGATCAAATTAGACTGAATTCTTGAGGGAAAAAACCTGATGGCTATTAAAAGCAGAGATTCTCTCTGGCTCAAAACCATTTGATTCATAAACTGCTGGAGCTGGGAGACCATATGGGGAAGCATCTCTCTGTGCTTGCTGCCTTGTTTTTTAAGATGTCCCTTAAACAGATGCTTATAGTGGAGCTAATACACTGGACTGAACTGCCTGTTGGCCTCACCAAGTATTGCTGTTCTCATGCTCTTAAATAGTGCCATTAAAATAACTTCCTGACTGCTTCTCTTTCCCTCTTTTTTCCTTTCCTTTTCTTATGCTTAAAGTAGAGAAATGCACATATTCAAAGTCTCTTTTACTCTAATGTGCTAAAAATTTCCCAGGGACTTTCTACCTCCTTTCCGAGGCTCATTTCTAGTTGGGCTCACAGTGCCATTTCCAGCTTCTTTCACTCCAGAAGGGGTCACGTTCCCTACACTAAGTCTTCGTTGAAGAGGTTTCTGAACTCTAAATATTCTAAGAAATTTTTCAGTACGTATGTGAAAGAAAGGACAGCTCACGCATTTGCACTGGGGCACTGGGGAAAAATGCTTAAAGGAAACATAAGAGACAAAGCAATGAATTTAGCTGATTGGAAAAAAAAAAAATGTAAGTCAGGCATGCTTTTGACTTGGACCACACAGGCAGAACAGATGGCTGAAGGCATGAAGCAGCTGGTGACTGCCTTGGGGCACAGAGGGCTCCAAAAGGAGATGGGTAGACTGGCAATCTTGCAACTGCGTGGTCTTTTGAGCCCAGATGAGCTGGAACAGTGCTGATAAACTGTTCGAATTATCTTTATTTGCTAATGTGTATGTATTATCTACATGATAATGGAAGATACATGTTTATGGTATCAGCAGTCTTGTGTAGTTAGCAGAGTTAGGTATGATTTCTTATCTGTAAACTCCAGGGCATTATCAGGACACTAAGCAGATGCGTTTGATAAGCCCTGTGTATTTTCCTACTCCAGACAAAGCTATCAGTTAAGGGGTGACTCATAAGTATAGTCAGGCTTCCTACAGAAGTTGAAAACTTTTCCAGATTTTGCAAAATCGGAGAATCAGACTTTTAACTCAACATTACAGAACACAGACTAACAGGGTGGCAGAAAACACAGGAATTTTGTCAGCTGCCACCACCAATGAAGACCACGACACCTTGTTAACAGCCATTGGAAGCCTCGGAGGGAGAGCTGAAAAGTCCCACAGGCAAAATAAGAGATGCTGAGCAGATGAAGCTGGAGATGCCAAAACAGACTGCTCTCTCTGTGGAGTAAGAGAACTGGAAGACAGGACTGTGAGAGCCAAGGCTTCGAGGCAAGGGGTTTTGGAAAGAATTTGAAGAAAGAAAAAGTGCTATGGGTAGGAAGGGGGTTTGAGGTAGCTTGCTCAGAGCTGTGGGATGGCAACAGTTTTGGAAAAATGATGTGTTGAAAGCTCTGGGTTGGCAAGTATCTTGATGGGGGGATGAGGTATATGAGGGGCTCCTGGGCAAGAGGTGACAGGGTTATCAGGCATTTCCAATCAGGCTACAAATTTAGGAGTGAGTCATATATTCACCACAGGACTACTCCTTCCTCTTAGAAAACTGCCCCTATTCCTTTTAATTTTTTTTTTAAATTATTTTTTTATTCCTAATAGCTGTCAGAAATACAACAGCCCTCATTTTGTCTCTTATCTCTGTGATTTCCACTTGTTCTCTGCCATCATAGCTCCTCCTCATGGAGGCCACCTTTAGGCCTGATCCCAAGTCTGTCAAAGATTGCAGGATCAGTCAGGTTGGAAAGAACCTGGGAGGTCTCTCATGTAACCTCCTGCTCAAAGCATGGTCAACACTGAATGGAGAGGCTCTGTCACTCTGTCACGATTGATAGAAAGATCTTCATTACCCTCAAGATACTTGGGATCAACCCCTTTGTCTTCTTCTCATATAAACCTTGAGTTTGTTCTTACAGCAACTCTACTTCCAAATCTTTCCTCTTTTGATTAGCTAGGCAACACTGACTTTGCATATCTATGCACTGATTTGAGAATATAGAACAGTAAACCCTACAAATAAAAAGAAACCAACAAGTTGTCTACAGTACAATAACAACATCTTGAAAATTTTTAGGGTGTTCTGTATTTCCTTTATTCTATTATGCAGAGCCGTCATCATAAACACTTTAAGCAAAGTAATATTTCAGCAACTGTAAATGAAGTATGTTTATGAAGCTTTTTAGATAAGTTTAATCACATTAATAGTAATTTCAAATTTATTTCAGGGAAATCAATAGAAAGAGGCTAACTAATAAAATAGCATATTGTAATTGTGCTGGAAAATTTACTAAATTTAGATTCTGCTTCACCCAGCAACTGAGCAATAAGGAACATGGGAATGGGACTATCTTGCTTTTCTCAGACAGCCCTGATTTTATTTTAACTTGAATAATAACAATATCCTGCACAGTTTGACTTGCACATTGCAGGAACAATTATATAATTCATGACAGCCGTGCAAAGGCAAAAGTTGATATGGTAAGGAGCTTATAAAGGTTAGCTATCTTGTGTTTCTTGAGATGTCCCACAGAAAGCCTTAGTCTGCTAAAGCAGAAGAGAATGTAGCACTTTCTTAAAACTACATGCTTTTCTGAAGGAACACCTAAATCTTTACGACAAACAAACTAATAAGATCATAGCATGGTATGTCCCATTCATGCTATAACATCCATTGTTTAAAGGACGTTCAAAATTTAACTAATAGCTTTGTAAAAATTGATTACTGACAAAAATTATAAGCATTTAGTATTTTTACTTCTCTTCATTTTTCATGCAAGTTATTTAACCTCTGAACAGCCACTCTGTCTTTTAAATAAAATTTTAAATATATATATGTAAATTGCATATTTTTATGCAATTCTGACATGAAAAAGTATTTCTAGTATTTTTTCTTGTTCATTCTGGCAACCTAAGGCCAGTCCCTGTTACCGGCCCCTTACACAGACATGCAAAGTTGCTCTTTGCATGAGAGGAGCCCACCTCTTGCTTGAAATGAGATGTGCTCCACTGGTGGAGACTGAGATTCCCACTACTCAATTCCTTTCTTGAATTTCAGTTTCTTGGCTCATTTATTCCTGTGATTTAATTTTCTGTAGTGTGCTAGGGAATATGTTGGTACTTCTTATTTTTGAAACAGAAATGTATTTTCTGCAGGTGATAGCTGTTTTCATTAAAACCTGTGCAACCAATAGTAAATAAAATAAAGTGCAAACACTTACATAAGGTAAAAGGATGGTATCACTGCTAACACCACACAAACTAATGAGAAACTGCAGTGTTATCCTAAGGTTGTTACTCCATTTTTCATTGTTGGCCAAAGCATTCCAGACATTTTCCATCTCTGGTCCGGGAATTTCATCTCCATACTGCAAAGGATCATAGGCATACATTTCTTGAAATATGCAGACTTCCAAACTAAGGCATGCTCTTTTAGAGCATTTTCTCATACAAAACCAATAGTAAAATGCTGTAAAAAGTGACAAAACAGTACTTTCAAAAGCTACCTGACATACTTCAGAGCATAAATTCTATTTAAAAGTATTTAGGTTCAGATCCACAGAAGGACTTAAATCACAAAAAAAAAAAAGTCTTTTAGGAACGTAAATTCAAAAGGTGATCCTAAAATCAAGCAGTTTATTTGGTTTAATCTTTACAGTTGTTCAAGCAACTGAAGTTCTGTTTCTGCATGTCTGTACCTAAGTGCTTCAGCCTTCACAGTAGTGAACAATTCAGCATCTCTCTCCTGAGTAAATCCTAGCAGAATTAAGCATTAGACAGCCCTTTGCTTTCACATTGGAAACGAGCAGCTTTTGCTCTCTGTTGCAAGACACAGTTATAGGAATGACTCCCTTTTGTCCAGTCATTTAAATGGTTAGTGCATGCATCCAGGATGTGGGAGTCTAGAATTGAAGCTGTTCTGTTTCCTATGTAAAATCTTTGGCTCCCACTTTGAGAAGACTGTTTTAACCACTGCACAGACTGACATTCTGCTAGGAGAGGAGTGGCAATCTCCAGGTCATGCTATTCTACTGAAAATGCTTTAATACATCTACACTGTCACAGGCATCCACATCTACTGTCATCTACACTGGCACTTGCAGGTGCCAGTCCCTTTATCACACATACAGCCTCAAAGCTAGGTCATTCAATATGGTTTGAAGAAAGCATACTTGTTCAATCTGGAACAAAAACTTTGTGTGGTTTTGGAAGCAACTTGCTCCATAAGACTGCATCACATCTGTTTTCAACCCATAGAATTCCTCTAACAATATCCTTGGACTCTGGACCACCAGATAATTCATGAGCCAGTATCATACCATGGATATGCAACAAGTATCAACCAAACGTTCTGGTGGGCTGAAGCACAGCCCCCTCATTACTTCAGACATGCTCATATGGCAAAATGCACACAAAATAATAAATTCTGTTTTACTTACAGGGCCTCAACAGGAGGCAAGATCCAGAATCAACTGCTATGTAGCATGGACACAGACATTCTGCTCAAGAGAGGATTAACCCTGAGCAGGATAGGAAATGTGAACCACTCTGTCCCATATGACATAGGTACCAGGCATTACTTCTTGAGGTATTTAGCAGTTCAGACATATGTACTGAATCTGGCAAAAGCAGTACCAGAGCAGGCACAGCACGCTAGTATAGCAGCCTGCAACTCATCAAAGAGAAGGAAAAGATGGATTCCCGGTACCTTCTCCACTAGCTGCTTAGGCATTTTACATGAAAAAGTAATTGAAAAAAAGGAATCCCTGGTCTTTTATCAGGACCTGGGATGTAAAATACCTTCCCTTTTACAAAAGAATGCTTTAACTATCACCTTAGAAATTTATGCTAATTTTTTCCTTTTCTCTCTCTCAAAGAATATTTAAGTGTTTCCTAGACAGTACAAGAGCTTCAGTAGGACAAATTCCAAGTGCTCATTCTCACCCCCAAATAAACTTTCATCTGCTGCCTTAGACATTAACCAGGGAGGTGATACAGGAGGGAACTGAACTTAGTTCCTCTATAACTAATCCTTAACGCTCTCACTATTAAGTTTTTTTTTTAAAGGGTAAAACACTTTTCTTTGTTCATGTTTTGAAAGAGAACAGTTTTAGCATTGTCCTTAAAAGAAAAAGTGAAGGAACTTCTTCAAAAAGAAGGTTGCACCTGATTAGTACAGACTGTTCCAGTGCAAAATTTCTGGTATCGGAGGGAAGAAACCTAAATATCTTTTGCTTAAGACACGTAAGTTTGAAAATTTCAGAAATTGTTTTACAGGTTGGGTTTTTTGTTTGTTTTGCTCTTTTACCTTGGCTGTCATATACATGAGATTATTAAGAACCAGTGAGGTGGCCTCAGGAGAGCCCCAGCCATTGCCTTTTAATCCACTTGTGACTGTTATTTCCCCATCCTTGTCCTTCAGTTCATCTTCTGGAGTGGTAGGGCTTGAACCAGGGAGGAGCAGTCTGTTGTCTACAAGTTCAATATTATGAAGCCATGGTAGCAGATAGGTAAGCATGATCTGTCTTCCATTTGGATGTGTTGTTGGAAATCGCTGGCTTACCTCTAAAATAGTAAAAGTTGAAAAGGACATGTTAGTTTATGAAGGAAACCTTAAATACATGGTTTAAATCAGATTTCTGACATGTTTTAGACCACCTGATGGTTTTATCTTGCAAACCACAAGCATAAAAAACCATATACGTGAGCTTCCTGAAGAGAAACATTAATTTAATGGTCAATAATAGCAAGCAATTGGTCAGGTCTTCTGTCTAAAATAACTAACGTAGTCTGGGCTTTGAAACAGAAAGTCACCCCTTGTTACTGTGCCATATTATGTGATAAGTGAAATGGATGTCAATAAAGAGGATAACTCAGCTATTGGCTGTTAGTCGAGAATTTCAAGAGCTCTTGGAGAATTACAATAAAAATCAATACAATTAAAAATCTTCAAGACATACACTGTTCTTTCTCCTTATGATTCTAGATGTATAGAAAGGGGCTCTGATTTGGACTGTATCTGAGTTATTTTAAACAACATAGCCACTACAGCAACATGAATAGATGGTAACAGTAATAATGAACAACATTTGTTTTTTTTTAAGATAAATGAGCCCTCAGAATTTCCCTACACCAGTTATAAATAACTCATGGTATCTTGGGCACTAAGAAATGGATGATGTATTGTTCCTTCACCCTTCCTCCAGCCCCTACAGACTGAGTAAAAACAACAGAACGGGTTTTTAGAAGCCAGTAAGAATTCCCACGATTACAGACATTGCATTCTGTTACTTAAAAACTAGAGCAACACATTAGATGATGGATGAAACCAGACAGATAGGTCTCAAAATGTAATTGTTCCCAGGAACTGTCTCAGAGTGGGCATATTTTGAATGGTGCTCCTGCAGGTCTGATTCTTTAACATTTTCCTCAGTAACCCTGACAAAATGTATTTCTGATAAAATTAAAATGATACTAATGACTTGCAGATGTGCCAAATAACAGAAGGTCGAAGTCACTCACTCAGAGTGATTTGAATCATTGGTAAAAGTAGACACATGCAATCAATCTTCCCAAAGTTAAAGTCATATTGATATAAAATGAAGAATTCTATCCTCACAGTATCATCTAAATAAATGTATGTATAAGAAGAATCACTATGCTTAACACGAGAACCCATTACAGTAGAGTTTGCCAATGTCACTTTAACTTATCCAGGGCCCTTGTTATTTCAAAGTTACCCTAAGATGACATAAGCAGCACAGAATCCCCATCCAAGGTTTTTAAATAGCTATTCTGTACTTCGTTTAAGTACCTCTAGGAAATATATATTGCATTCCTAAATCTGATTTGACCTGAACCAGAATAAAACCAGGTCAAGTTAAATTTATAAACAGAATTGCTGTTCACAGATGGAAATGTCTTAGCACTCTACCATTTGTACAAAAACGTAAAGTAGATAATAGGTCAAATAGATATAGGTACCTGAAAAAAGTGGAAGGGTAAGTTCAGGATACATCCTTGCTAGCTCATATGAAAGAAGGGCAAGCGAGACACTGTAAAGAGGTGGCAATGGACCATGTGTACCATACAAGATACTGCCTGGTCTTTGCTCAGCTACCTTTTTTGAATAAACAAAAAGCTTTGATTCAAGGATCTATGAAAGAGAAAAAATAATGTAGTGAGACAATAAAAGTTCATTAATTCAGGAAATGTCAGCATTTCAAGTTTAGATATCAGAGAATGATTTATATGCTTTGGAATATACTCTCCAAATTTGAAAGACACCAAAATTAATATTTTTCCATTAATTTTTATATATATATTCCCATAAGTATTTATAGCCAAGAAAAAACTAATTGTTTGTTTTCAAAACAAAACTAAAAAGCAAATAAACAGTACTTTATAAGTTCACAAAAAACCCCCAAAGCTAGGAGAACACATGCATTTTGTTGTTTTAAAAAAAAATAGCTGATACATGCCTGCATAAGTTGCATGGAAATTTCATAAATCTCTCTGTTGGTGTCAGATGCCTTGAATAGCACCAAGTTTAAAAGCGTCACTATATCAAAAGGATAGTTCCTAGAAGAATAAACAGTACATTTTTCTGAATGTTGGTGAGGAATGCAGATTATATTCACTCTGATTTACTCTGTAATACGGTCTGAAGAGAATGTCATTTTTCTTTTCTCTGTTCTACCACCGAATATGGGAAAGGCAGCTTTTATGAATACACGCTACTTGATCAAAGGGCCATCTGGTGAATGGGAAGAAAGAAAAGATTATTTATAATTACCTTAGACTAATGTTTAGGAATGCACTGAGTTACCCACAGTGAGAAATGCAATACCTGTGTCTATAACTGTCAATTAATTTTAACTTATAACATAAACTGTTTATGGAACAGGCCAACACCCATGAGAGAAGATGGGTAGCATGAAAATTTCCAGGGATAAAGTACTTCTTCTTAAGCCAAGCTGCAATTAAAATATTTGGAGTCTGCAAAGTCCCTTTGGAGAAAAGGCGCTATCTCTGACATGAACATTCCCAGACATTAGACAGTTCTATCAAAATTGTTTTCAAAGAGTCAACACGAGGAACTGCTTCAAAAAGTCCACTATCTATAAAGTCAACATTAATTGTAAGGTTAAACATATTAAAGTGTTAGCCTACTGAGAATATTGCTAGAAAAGCAATTCCCATGTTACAATGTTTGGATTTTCACTAAAAAAGCTTTTGCTTTCTAATGATGATTTGTAAATGCACCTGATTCAATTGTGAACCAGCCATTTCTCATCCTAGATGTGAACTACTGTGCTCCTGGATGGCTGCAGAATGCCTATTTGGATATTTTAGTGTTAAAAAATACGGCAAATACATGTGTGGCATGAGACATTCCTGGTAATTCCAACTACTAGCTGCAATGCACCCTCTACACCTGTCTCTTTGCCCTCCCACTAAGTTTAAAAAATAATAATAAAAAGCGAGTTAAGGGAAGTGGCTTCTTTGTAGAAAGACATACATCAACAATGAGATACATTACTGCTCATTTTACAAGTAGTTTAAGCAGTGGCCTCTCTATACATGTTGATAGACAACAGAGGAAAAACTGTTAACAGCTTTCAAATATTAATAAAAATTCCCAACTTGATAGAAATCGGACTTTCCCTTCAAAGTAAATCATGCAGATCATACTCTCAATTTTTACTGTAGGTATGTGAAAGATTAATTTTTAGGACACAGTGGCATAGGTAACACAATCTGAGGAAAAAAGACTGGCTGATATGTTTATGTGTTCATTAAACAAAAAAAACCCTTAAAATAACTGAATTTGCAAACACAAAATATTTTCAGACTTTAGTTAGGTGCAAATAATCTTCTTTTTTTAGACTACCATGAATTTCTCTATAACTTTTGTCTTGAAAAGATACAAGAAAAAAAAATTTTCTGAAGGCCTGACACAAAAGCAGTATTTGTATTTGTGTCTTCATTTAGCTTGTGCTTGCTTAGCATTAGCAGCAGTGATGATACCAGTCTACAGAAAAGGAACAGGTAACCAAATCAAATGAAAGCCAGTTAGAAAAAGAACAAAATAATTACTTTCAAGCTAATAACATTTAAAACGTTTTTCCTTTTATAAAGTAAATGAAAAACCATGCCAAATCTTTTAAAACTAGATTTATGACCCAAGTTCAAATCAAAGCGTTGTGGTTATTTTGGATCTTCCTGAGCAAAATAGCATAAAAATGCCACAGAATTCAAATATACATATAGTAAGAGCATCTTCTACCACGTGCATCACTTTGTTTTCAGAATCATGGAAATAAAGTGATACAGTCCCTGAGAGTTGTTTGAGAGGATATAACGTAAGTGTGACTAACAATTCTTTTACAACACAAGCTGAACCTACATTTTTATTTACATTTGAAAGTGTAGATTAATAGATTAATTAATACCTGCTTCCACACACAGTTGCAATGGCTTTGAAACATCCAGAGGCAAGCTGGTATGATCCAGTATAACATCGATCTATAGCCCAGTTGAAGAGATTGATTTGATCAGGATTCAGTTCTAGCAACAGGACTACAACTTCACAGCCAAGCTGATGAACCTGAGCAAATAAATACACATCAAAACATGATTGACGAGATCAAATATGTTCATTCTCTACAATTCTTAGAGTGACATAGGCAAAACAAGGGGAAAACGCAGTATTCAAAGTAAGTAAAAAGAAATCAGAAAATTTATCATAAATTTATTTTAGGGATAGCAGAGTTGAAATGTGACCCAGTTTTCAATACTCCTCACTTGAAAGAAAACTGTATGTATGAAAACTACATAAATGAAATACATTTTCAAAGGAGGTTTCCAAAATTAAGCATGGAAAAAAGCAGAATCTTTGGAAAATCTAAGACACTTGATAGGTGTTCTTGGGCAACTTCCATTTGTATTGGTTAACTGATTTGTTAAACGTTTATTTCCTACTTCACGTAAGTTTCATAAAGTGATACACTTTCAGGTTTATTCTTCTTTTGACTAACACAGAAGCAAGGCAAACAAAAATACCTTTTGCAAGCCTGGGGGTATGCAAACTTGTATGTTTAATCCAACTACATCAAGCAATCTGACAACTCTCCCTACAGACCTTGTATCACTTAATCCTGGTACCACCACTGCTACAAACACATCACAACTAAGGCTTGGACTGTGCCTTTGTGATCCTTCAGTAGAGGGTAGGACTGGAACACCAAACACTAATGCCTGTTAATATTCTGTCACCAAGTGTAGGTAACAACTTGTAAAGACTGCAAATGATATTTAACATTACTGGACCAGGTAGGATCCTTCTCACCTAAATCTGAACTAGTTGTACAGGCAATGCAGTTTAGTTACAATCCTTCACTACAATGATTCATCATGAATTACAGTAATTAGCTTAGGGGAAACAAATTTCACCTATCATATCCAAATTTTGCACTTCAAGGGGAAAAGTTAAAAAAAGGTAATTTTTGTCCCCAGTTACTTTATGAGCGGTGTATACTAATGATCAGTTGGACATGGTGATATAATATTTGTTGATGACAATGAAAACATGGCAGGAGGAAAAGCGTACCTTTTCCTTTCTCTTGTTCTGTGTGTTTCCTTCCCACAACCGTAAGAATTTCAATTATACATATCACTTACACATGTCTTTATAGCTTCATCCCTACCAACATTCCAAAATCCTATCTAATTTCCAAAAGATTTTCTCTGTAGCCATCCCTTCTTTCTTCTAATTTGTCCAACCTTTTTTTTCCTAATCAATTACCATTTCTACAGCAGGTATCCTCTAGCTGCTCCACAAGCCTTTAGGCTTTGCTGTCTGCATTTTTTTAGCAATCACAGTCACCTGTGCTGGTATGAGACTTTTAGGGAGAACAGCAGGTCATAGTGCAAGATATCACAAAGGGAAAGATCATTGTTCTCTCTCTCCACTTGATGTAAATCACAAATCTACTCCTCCTTAATCAAAGAGATAGTCCAATCAGCTATAAATATAGAAATATGACTGGGTAGTTACAAAGTCAACAGGGAAACCCATCTTCACAGAAATGGAAGAGAAAATTGCAAGAACAATCTATTATGTGTTCTTTAAAAAAAAAATTATTTTGTTCCTCTCCTGAATCATTCATCCTCTTGACTTCTTTGGAAGATCTACCCACTCATTTTCACTCAGATTTGTTTCACCAGCATCTATGTTACCAAGCAGGAGGGGATTTTACATTCTTATTCCACAGAAACTTGAGGCAGGTGGGTGGAAGTACTCCAAATAGAAGGACAAATATTTTTGAGCTCGTGCCATTTTTAACCTTTCTTTATCAGCAGATGAAAAGCCTAAATTTCTGTTGCAAGCAATACTGAACCATAAGGCAATTTTTTTAGCTCATTATTTACCTACATTATATTTTCAGAAATAATAATTTTTACTGTTTAAATGCTTTTAAATTAATTACACTTTTGTATTAGAACCTTGCATAAAGCTATTATTTCCTGCTCAAAATAGAACGTATACAGTCATAGTTCTTACAGTCACAAACTCTTTACTCACCCAGTAAAGAGATTAAAATTATTCATCAGTGATGCATTTTGGTGAGTACTTACACGTAAATCTTGACAAGCCAGAATGTTATCAAGCCATTTGTAAAGATATCCGTCAGGGGAAAGACCAACATTATCAAATACAGGTCCACAGCAGAGCACAGCTGACATGGCCTAAAAACACAAGGAACTTTAGTTACACAAAGAAGTAACGTGAGTGAACCTTTCAGAATTATTTGAGCCCGGGTCCAGGCTAACAGGACTGCCACTTGTTTTTATTTTTGAGGGAACTATGGTGAAAATGGTAACAGCTGATTTTGCTAGATTTCAATAATTAAGTTGCTATAGATGTTACTGGATTTCAAAATAACGCTGATAATCCTGCATTTTGGCAGCAATATTACAGCCCAGTTTCCCCATTCTTCAAGATACATTTTGTCATTTTACCCAATCTTTACAAATCAAGCTGCAAAAACAATTAAAATACACAGATTTTTTAATAGCATCTTTCTGCAAAAATTAAAATTGTTGTATACCAAGTGATGCAGCTTATGTAAGTACATAAGCTATTTTTTTCCCAGCTTACTTATGTGGGTGAGTTGCAACTGGTTTTGCCGCAAAAGTATTTTATTATTATTGACCATGTCTCCAGGCAAGCATGGGAGACAGTCCTGAGATGAGCATGTGATACTGAATTGGTACTAAATTTAATTTCAGAGCCTAATATCCTCCCATTGAATCTGATAGCCTGTTAATGAACAGCTAGTGAAATTTTAAAATGCATTCTGGTTTTGAAAATAATTAGCCCTGAAAAGTGTCTACAAAGAAAAAAATGCGTAACTTCAGGCTCATACTGCTATATTCTATGATACCACTATACATATACGTATGAGTATACAAGTTTGCATCAAGTATGCCAATTCAAATTTCTGTGAAATAAAAGGAAGTAAAACCCACAATTACTTGTATTTTGTCTGGAAAATTACTATTACTGATTTTGACAGTAAAACTTTAATACCTTTAATGCACAATACTGATATCTTGTAATCTGGTGATTTCTATCACTGTAACGGTCCAGTGGTGTGAACATAATACTGAAAGGTCCTGCCCACTGGCTGAATAAAATGAACAGGTGATGCCTCAAGCTCTGCTGAGGGAAGAGAAATCTCCTGTGGTGAACTAAGTGAACAGAAATAGAAATAGTTGTGATTCGTTAATGTTAAATACACATTCATGTGGCAGAGATGGTAGCATGAATTTCAAATTTCTATAAATAGGGAGTTTTTCTTAAATGTTCAGTATACACTTACTCCAAAGTATCTAAGCTCCTTTTAAAAATCTAATGTAGTGAATAAGATGCATCTTTTTTCCAAGAACCTTCAGTTCTGAATTAATGTGTATTTATACAAACCGGTACATGTTTGTATACATTTATACAACATGTACGTGTACTGACTTCAGAGACAGCATGCAAGAAACTAATTATAGCATTAGGCTTTTCAATGCCTCTTGCATTCCTTTAATGGTAAATATTTACTTGTTTTTTCCAATTCTTTAAATGCAAGCCCAAACATACATATGTCTTACTCTAATACAGTAATAGGTAGGGACAAGAAATAGAAGAAACTTGGTGCCTGCCTGATTACAATAAAGATGTGGTATATTTTCTGAACAACTAAATTACCTGAGCAAATGAAAAATATCTATTAATTCTTAACCATGTGGAGATAAAAAAGAGAAATCTTTTAAACAATAGTTCTAATTCGCCAAAGCAAAACATGATGGCAGAGGCGGTACTACGTTTATTAAAGAGACTGGCAAATTGCTACTGGCCAATTATTTTTCATCTATAAACTGTGCTGGAAGCCAACAAAGTCTAACTAGACAATACTTATGCAAATCAATATGAACAGTGGCTAAAGATGATAGATGTTGATACAATAAACTTTTGTTTGCTCGGAGTTCAATGTTATGGCTTTGTTAGTTATTGATATATTTTAAAGCCGTCTAGTTAGCAGAAAATACATCTCTTTACAGAATTACATACTGAATTATTGAAATGCAGCAGTTTTTCTTGCATTCTCTCAAAACATACAACATGGCTGTTTCATGTGGAAAATCCATACAACATACAGTTCTCTGTCATGTGGCTTGTAGAATGTGAGAATAAATGCAAAGAGGAAAGCCTTTGCAAATACTCCTGGCAATGTAACTACTGAAGAAACTCTGTATTGTTAATGAGCATCATTCAGAACAGGAATAAAGGAACGAAATTCAGTATTTTGTTTGTTAACAGCAGCTAAGAACTTGACACCACTCCTTATCTTGTTTAACTATTATATACTTTTTATGTATCTTATAGCTGAAAGCAACTATATGACTTTGAAAAAATTTGCACACTGGAAACTTACATGAAAACATTTCTTCATTATTTATTCCCTTACTGCACTTTTCTGAATTCCTTTTTATTTGTTGCTACCAATGCTGTTATGTCCTGTCATAAATGATCTAGAGATGGCAGATTTACATAGACTGACAATCTCCAGACTTTATCTTCCAGTAATTACATGGACTTTAAAGCAGACATTTTTTTTCTTTTTCTTTTTTTTTCTTTTTTTTGCTAATGGAATTACATTACATTTCTGAAGCGATCTTGCAATATATAAGAAGCATGAAATTGGAGAAATCTTTGCTATACAACTGGAGTCAGGTAAGATGGGATACAATCTCAAGACCTCAGGCAAGTTTTTCACTACGTTTAATATTGTACATTTTCTGCACCTACCTATATTTTTCAAGGCCTGTCTGAGTTTGTGAAAAGTCTGGCAATAAAGTGAAAGGGAAGCAAATAAGGCCTTATGTCAAAGAAATCTGGAGCCCCTAGAAGTCACAGACAATTTCTTTCCTGGGCTTTTAAAAAGATGATTGTTATATATGAATACTACAAGCTTCAACAAGCTTTACTGTTTTTTTATTTGGCTCTTAATAGACTTTTGAACACATTTTTGTCCACATTCCCCTTTACATTCACTATACGACAATTCACAAGCAGTGAAAAAAGCACAGAAAAAAAGAAATAAAAAATTACTTTTCCAATACATATAATAAATGCAATTTCATTGTATGTTGAGATAATTTAGCACCATACCTGGAACACACTGAATCAAGTTGGCAATCATTGCACTGAAATGTGCTCTCATATCCTTAAGGATTTCAACTTCTTTATCATTTTCAGCCTCCAGAAGCATGCGAGTCAGATCAACATACTCTAAGAACAAGGCTCCAAGGGCTAACGTATCTCTTTCTAAGGCTCCATTTGTACTAGCATAAAGGAAAGTTGTACATTAATATAGAGTAACAGTGTAGTTATACTACAGCTTTCTGAAGAAATGCAAAAATATCTCCGTATCTGATGATAGATTATACAATTCTTCAAAGAACATACTGACATAAACTCAGTGTTGTAAACACTGAAAATTATTTCACTTAAAGTTCAGTATTTATGATGAGTGATAGTCCTACCTGTCACTTATAACACCAGCATCAGCAAGTAGTTCAAAAATTCGCAGTAACTGTAGTCTTAGTAGATCTCGGCGTTCTCGACGTTTCTTGTTCTTGGAATTTAAAAAAACAATTATTTTTTATATGCATAGGTGCATACATTAAAAACTAGTAACTTCAGAAATGTCAATACAGTAATGAGTTTTAAGAATTCCAGTTCAAGCATTTTTTTCATGAAGGAATTTGACTGCTTTTGGATATTTCATCGTAACAATGTGCTTACACATCAACACAGAACTAAATATGATCAAATTTTTGTCTATGTAACTATTCTTGAACAAACTGTTAACAGCTACCTTAGCCCTCATTGAAAATGTGGAAATGAAATAATGAAATACTGGATAAAAATGAATTAATATTCAAGGTTCCTTTGCTAAAAAACATGCTATCTTCAGGTAGCAGGCGTATTCATGTTAGCTTAACACCATCTAGTTTGGGTGCTGGAAGCATTGTAAAGTGCAGAACAGATATCCGGACCCCAGGAAAATATTTCATTACCATTCTGGAACTTGGTAAAGCTGCAGCTACATGATCACCCATATTCAAGTTAGCTCCTAGCAGAGACCGCTCTAGTACACTCTTGGATGTATTGACTGCAGTGGTTGTACACACAGTTGACATACTCCTCCCATAGAATAGGACTGCACTGTTGTTAACAGCTTCACTGTATCTCATTGTCTTCTAGAAAGCTGTCTTTTCTGTCTTCTGTCTTGCCTTGAAAAATGTGAATGCAACAAGGCCTTCAGCCTTTGCTGAAGTGCTAAATTGACTTGTTGCTTTCTATCCTGCATCTCCACTAAGCAAAAAATGTGAGAAGGTTAAAAAGCTGCTATTGCACTCAAAGAAATTTGCTGCCAGAACAAGAAGAGAAGAAAAGCTCAGAGAAAGCTCAGATTTTCCTCTTCAGAACTTAAGAATACCAATACTGAGTCAGATAAAAGGCTTATCTCATCTAGTACTCTGGCTCTGCCGATGGCCAGTAGCAGATGTGTGGGAGAAAAAAATGATACTTTCCCTGGTATTTTGACCTAGAACTGGCAGTCTGCAGCATCCTAGCCAAAGGTCTTATTCAAATCATCATGCCATTTGAGTTGTCCTATTCAGAGCCCTGTTTTTCTCCTTTTACACCTTAAAGGTTCCAGGAAGCACACGTGGAGGAAAAAAGCAGTTTTATTGTAACACAGTACTTAACAGGCACAGCTGCCTCCTGCAACAGTGTCAGAGGCAATCTGGCAAGCTCTGTGCCCATGCCCACATGGCAGATCTTGTGTAATGTCCACTTTGGTTTACCCCTGCAGTTCTTGGCTGTGCCGGTAATTCTCTTTCTAGTCATAGCATATGTCAGTTCAAGGGCATTATTTCTGATGTGTTGGATACCTGCCTGCTGACATGGAGGCCTGCCATGTTCTCTACAGCTACGCGACCCATACAGTCACTCCTGGGTTTACCGGTGGCGCTGCTTGCAGGAAGGTGGCCCAGTTCTTCATATCAGGAGCAACACAGGAATAAACATTGGAGTCTTTTGTTCTCATATTCCTCTACTGACACTTCCATGTGCTAAATTTGCTATTACAGCATACTATAAACCTCTGCATTCTTGTGATTCCTTTCCTGAGTGTAGATTGGATATGTATGTCTCCAGAAAAGGCCTTTCAAGTCTAAATTGTCTTCAATGGTGCACAGGCAGAAATGCACAGGCAAGTGGCTGCACTAATGTGTATTAATCCACTTCTGCCCAGTATCAAAACAAGTGACCTTCAAATCAATGACTTCATAGTGATGGAAGGCACACAATTGAATTGAGGTGTGAAGCAACACAGAGTGGAAATGGTAGTGGACATTTGCCAGACACAGAATTATTAAGAATTGCCCACATGAAAATTAACGTGAATGAAGAGCCCGTCAAGTTAATTAATTTTTGTTTTTTTCCATATTGGGCATAGCTGAGAGCCTCTGTCCACCTACTAATGGTTTAATTTTTTCCTGACCACCATTCTCTGTGTGGCTTCTGCACCAAAGGCTATGGCTTGGGGACAGCACACCAGGTCACCATGATGATACCTTATTGAAACTGCTATGGAGGACAGAGTAGTGAATACACAGTTTGAAATTGCTTGAGACCCAGGTAAACAAGCCCAGGTAGAGGACAGTATTAATGCAACAACATTGCTTTCTATACACAACTGTGCAGACTTCTCAGCAGAGCTGCATGGACACGACTGTGTTTACACTGGTAAACAGAGACGGACTGTTCATGTCAAAAAGTCAAGTAGCACAGACTGCCTCATATTCACACTGCTCCAGAAGACCTCAAGAAGGCTGGCTATGTCCATGTTGCCTAGCAGGACTCATGCAATGCTTCTCTGGCCCAAGGCATTATCACTGCCTGTTTTCTTATCACAAACTGCCTGCTCTAACCTGAGGGCTGTGCTGCAACCACAGCAGGCATTTTGCAACTTGGCCCGTAGGCTGCTGCACACAGGGAGGTAGGGGATGAGGGGAAGCATATGGCTTGCCAATGTGACGCCCATCTACAAGAAGGGCGGGAAGGAGGATCCGGGGAACTACAGGCCGGTCAGCCTGACCTTGGTGCCAGGGAAGATCATGGAGCGGTTCATCTTGAGGGCGCTCACAAGCTGTGTGCGGGACAACCAGGGGATCAGGCCCAGCCAGCACGGGTTCATGGAAGGCAGGTCCTGCTTGACCAACCTGATCTCCTTCTATGAGCAGGTGACCCGCCTCGTGGATGAGGGAAAGGCTGTGGATGTGGTCTACCTGGACTTCAAGTAAAGCCTTTGACACTGTCTCCCACAGCATTCTCCTAGAGAAGCTGGCGGCTCACGGCCTAGACAGGTGCACTCTTCGCTGGGTAAAAAACTGGCTGGACGGCCGAGCCCAGAGAGTTGTGGTCAACGCAGTTAAATCCAGTTGGCGGCCGGTCACGAGCGGTGTTCCCCAGGGCTCAGGACTGGGGCCGGTCCTGTTCAATATCTTTATCAATGATCTGGACGAGGGGATCGAGTGCTCCCTCAGTAAGTTTGCAGACGACACCAAGCTGGGCGGGAGTGTTGATCTGCTTGAGGGTAGGAAGGCTCTGCAGAGGGACCTGGACAGGCTGGATCGATGGGCCGAGGCCAACTGTATGAGGTTCAACAAGGCCAAGTGCCGGGTCCTGCACTTCGGCCACAACAACCCCAGGCAACGCTACAGGCTTGGGGAAGAGTGGCTGGAAAGCTGCCCAGAGGAAAAGGACCTGGGGGTGCTGGTTGACAGCCGGCTGAACATGAGCCGGCAGTGTGCCCAGGTGGCCAAGAAGGCCAACAGCATCCTGGCCTGTATCAGAAATAGTGTGGCCAGCAGGAGCAGGGAGGTGATCGTGCCCCTGTACTTGGCACTGGTGAGGCCGCACCTCGAATCCTGTGTTCAGTTTTGGGCCCCTCACTACAAGAAGGACATTGAGGTGCTGGAGCATGTCCAGAGAAGGGCAACGAAGCTGGTGAAGGGCCTGGAGCACAAGTCTTATGAGGAGTGGCTGAGGGAACTGGGGTTGTTTAGTCTGGAGAAGAGGAGGCTGAGGGGAGACCTCATCGCGCTCTACAACTACGTGAAAGGAGGTTGTAGCGAGGTGGGTGTTGGTCTCTTCTCCCAAGTAACCAGCGATAGGATGAGAGGAAATGGCCTCAAGTTGCGCCAAGGGAGGTTTAGATTGGACATTAGGAGAAATTTCTTTACTGAAAGAGTGGTCAGGCCTTGGAACAGGCTGCCCAGGGAAGTGGTGGAGTCACCATCCCTGGAAGTATTTAAAAGACGTGTAGATGAGGTGCTTAAGGACATGGTGTAGTGGGTAGGGTGGTGTTGAGTTGATGGTTGGACTCGATCTTAGAGGTCTTTTCCAACCTTAACGATTCTATGATTCTATATCAGAGCAAAAGCAGCTGGGGTGGTTTGGAGGACTGTGTCTGGTGGCTTGGTGCCTTCTGGGGCTTGCTCCTGGGACTGAGTGACCTCCAGAGCCATCTCAGCTTTCTGTCTTGGAGCCACCTGGCATAGTCCAAAACTGAGCCAGGGAGGGAAAATTGAGCAGAACGGCAACTCGGGTCCACTACTGAAGCTCTCCCCATGGCTTTCCCATTTAGCCACATAGACACATCCTATGATTAAACTGCTTACTGAGGCTACAGAGTCTATCACCAGAGACTTTTAAGAACAGTTTAGACAACATCTGTCAGGAATGACACAAGACTAGTTCATCCTCCCTTGGACGGATCAGATGATCTGTTGGGATCCCTTCGAGCACTACTTTCTATTATAACAAAAGAGAGTACAGTAATGAAGGTGAGAACACTGATGAATTTGTCAGTTAACCTGTTGTATTTAGCAGGAAAAAATGTAGTCCGTTGAAGTTGAAATAGATGACCCTTCCTACCCTGCAAATAAAAAGCACATCTGAACACTGCTGAGAAATGTGCTTGTAGCCCAGCTGTGTTACAAGGTATTTTTTCCAGATATTGAAAGTGAACTTCCAATATATCTGAGTTCCATATGAGGAGGTTCCATATTTGACTGGAAATTTTTCCTCAGAATGGATTTCTATATTGTACATTTTGTATCACTGATAGAATTTAAATTAAACTAGGTTTTAATGGAATTATTTTAAGTTTTGTTCTTATACACAATTAATAAAATTCTGGTTCCACACAAAGCTTAACTTGTTACTTAGTACAAAAGAATATCTTTGCATTTCAAAGAGAAGAATTACTACTTTTAAATTAATTTTGCAGTTTAAACAAACTAGTACATTTAATTTCTGCAACTAACCTCTGGTCTTCTTTCTAGGGCTTCTTTCATTAGTGGGTGAAGTTCTTCTACTAATTCCCTAAATTAAAAAAAAAACTCTTTGTAAACAAAATCTAACCTCCTCTGAAAAGCATCAATATTTTATTCAATACATAAAACCAAATGTCTAAAGTGCAAATAAAAATTTGAGTATATTTAAATTACAACAAAAATAATGCATTTGGATTAGAGGCAAATAATTGAGAATATGATAAGTGGGGAAGTACCTGAAAACAAGGGAATTCGTTCTTCCAAATCCTAATACAAGTGATTCTGTTATTTCTATGCTTTCGAGTCTCATCAAAGGCACTAGCTGCTTTAGTAAGACTCCAACAGAGGGAGTTCCAATAGCCTAAGAATTAAGAAATTATTGACATTTAATTTCAGGATTATCAATATTAAGTAAATACAATTTTTTTTTACAAAAAAACATTGTCCAAGAATCAATATGTATTTTAAAAACATGCTGAAATGATTTTACTATTATGGATAACAATACACCAGTCTAACTGGATGTTCACTACATCACACTCATCTCAATAAGGCTTAACAAATAAATAGATCTGGGAAATCTCTTTGCTTTCATTCAGATTGTTGTAATTTACTTAATTTGTTGTTTCATTAAAATATTCCAGTAATTGCATTTGTGGAGCTACTGCTCCTCTCAGGTTGCTACTACTTGAAACTGCATTTCATACAATATTCCTTCATGTCTGACAGGCATACAACGTTTATTCAGAAATCTGCTTTATTGCTTAATAATGTTATAAATTTACAAATTAGAGTGCTCTACAAGGAAAGAACAGGGATGACAAACTAAAGTTAACTTCAACACATATGTCCAGAACTTCTATATTTTGAATATACATCACCCAGAATATGGGAAAAAAAAGCAATATTTTGAAAATGCCATGGCTTTTGCCAAATACTTATTGACACATCATGTCGACACAGATTATACAGATGTTTTAATTGTTAATTATGTGCCTTAAGGAGTTTGCGTATATCAAAATATTCCCCTAACGGAAATACTTTCATCAGGATATGATTTAGCATGCAGATGCAGTTTAAAAATCTCCTAAATGAATAATTTGTTTGAAACAGGATGCATCACCTTATTATCGTAGTTCACTGTTCCATCAGGAGTGGTAGCCATGATCTCTGGTGTTGAAGCACGCAAGTGTCCTGGGCTCATAATACTAGGCTTTGCTACTCCAAAACAGAGAATAAGATAGTTTCTCCACAAAGTAACATAGTTGTCTCCACTGCTTGCTGTACTTGTTTTCTTTGCATTAACAGGAATACTAGAATTTAAAAATAATTACACAGTATTTTAAAATATCTTAAAAGGGAATAAAACATGCTAGGTATCTACCAGCCGCAATTCAACGTGACATGATACCTGGGAAAATCAACTGGGAAAACTAGAGTTTTCTACTTTACAAGTTGCAATTATGAAACTCAAAACTGAATGTCTGGGTAGCACCTTGCAGGACTTATGGACTGATACTGAAACGTGAGACTAAAAAAAGCTTGTATTAAAATCACACAATCCACAAAAATGAAAGTTAAATGCAGATTGCCACTTACTTTGGATCCACAAGAGGCATTATCAGCTGTAGCCTCGTGAAAGCGTATGGCCAAGCATAGCTGAGAGCTGTAGGACAATGTTTTGGTAAATTCTCCTGCCTAAGAAAACTGAAGAGACAGAGAACCCATGGGTCTTTAACGGACTGTGCAAATATCCAGACATGGGAAGGACTTTTCACATCATAATGGCTATTTACTAGGACAGCATTCCACTCCACCAGCCACTGCAAATCCACACTGTGTGTTAATGGGATTGTTGTCTATGGAGAGAAAAGACAAAAAATCACAGCGACGGTCATTTATTCCCTGCCATGTTCGCCCTCAGTACTTGTCTTTATTTTCAAGCTCCATGGACAACTTCTGTTGGATTTTTTAGACCAACACTTTTATGCTTCCCATCACATTGCCTTTTCACTCAGGAGGAGCTTTTTACAAATGCTGTTAAGAGCTACCTCATTATTTCCCCTCTGATTCTTCCTTAAAGCTCCTATTTACTGCGATAGGCACAATAACTTGCCCTTAAACGCTACGATAACTATTGATTATGCTGAGAAATATAATCTCATTGTTACTTTCTATTCTCCTTGCTGCCTGCACCCATCCACTGTCTCTTGTATGAGGCTGCAGTCTGTAATAACTATAGACTGTCCTTATGTTCATTGTCTGAACAGGCAGACAGAGCCTTAGCCCGTGATTAAGACTCCTACATTCTATGACAATATGGTAAATACCAATGCTGCTAATAAATATTCTTCACCATTCATCAGGGCATTTGAATATGCATGTAGGGAATTAAGAGGCTGAAGCAGGCGCTTAAGCAGTTTTAATCCATTTTAAATCCTGCTACCTTCAGTGGCAAGTAGGTTTCTCACCACATCAACAAACCATTTCTCTACTGTAACTTAAATTTTGTCTTAAGAAAACAACTTTGTGGAATGAAAACTTAAAACACATGTATTTTGGCATCCTTATTATTCACTTATTAGACCTCAAACAGAATGTAACAGTTGCCTGCATCTTGCATCCACTGTTACAAAAGTAATCACTAAATTACCACTCCCTGCTGTACTTGTCAGAAATGAGGTACACAGGCAACACATTTGTTTTGCTATATTATTAATGCACAGAATTAAAGCACAAAATCCAGACCTTTGCCTATAGAAACTACAACATCCAGACCCAGGGGCTGTTATTTCAGCTGAATTTCCTAATACCTGGGTTAGAGAGTCAGAATGCCTCTTGCTTGCTCAGTTTCTGATCCTGCAACTTTCCTGTTTTCAGCTGCATAATGGCCTGACTTCACCACCAGTTCGATGTCCCCTTCCTACCCCAGGAAAGGGCACTCATGTGGCAAGGAACAATTGTTGCTTTAAACTTCGTCAGGCTGAAAAGTGCCCAGAACTGATAGTTTCTGCTCTCTGGACACGGGCACAAATCTTTAAGATAGTATGCAAAACAAGTTGCCATACCTATCAGTTCTTCTGCTGATACTTTTTCATTCAGAATGCTTACTGCATCTTTGCTTCCTCTGGTGGCATGTTAGACACATCAGGCCCACGAGAGAGCAAAAGCAGAGATTCACCCCAGCTGTGAATTACTCTAGAGCTTAGGCTTAGTTTTGCAGGTGGGGCCACTTCTGAGCATGCAAGGGAATTAAAGCTTATTTGCTTCTGGAACAGATGATAGCAGTGAGTGAATTCGAAGTACTCCAAGCATTAGGTGGTGAAATAAAGACTTTCTCAATGGTTCTTCTGGATGCAAGTCACAGGTCCAGAATCTAGGTAGTTTTGATTACAAATTTTGTTATAATTTTTTTTTTCTACGTGTAGTATCTTCTGTATCCATAGTATGATTATTTTCATTGGAATAGATTGTCTGGGACATTATGGAGCCTTGGAGCTCTTGGGTAGATAGCTGGAGCCTTAAGGCTGTATGATTTCTTTGATTTTAGCAGCTTTATTTTTAGTATTTCATGTCTGATATTTGTTATGTCCATGCACTATGTAAACGCTAGCAGTATCAGTAAAGTAGTACTTACTGAATCTGAAACAGCCACATGAATAAAACTTTCAAGAACAGAAGAACTCAATTGATCCATGACATCAATCATAGGCCTGTCATCATCCTGCATAACACAGAGAATGCAAGTTAACTGCTCTCCTGACCAAATTATTTCCCTTCTTATTTTTCTGGTACATGAAATAGAACCACCTAAAAATTATGACATGAATCTAAAGTGGCTAAACAAATCCATTGGTAACAATGGTGCATTTTGTCTTTTTCGTATTAATCCCAGAACCAAGTCCAGGCTGTGGTTTGAAATGAAGTTAATTTCTGGCTATAGCTCACTGCTTACCGAACAAAAGCACATATCAGAAAATCCCAAATGACTTTGGATAGCTGGTATCAAAAGACTTAAAAATTAGCTTACTGTTTATTAAAGCATTCCTTTGCCAGGAACACACATATTTGTGTTCTTCAGCATTTAGATGGCTCACTGAGCTGTGACTGCCAACACACAACATTACTCTCCATATTTCTATATCCGTAAAAAACACTCTTTACTACACAAGGAAAATGTATGTGAATCATCTTAAATATGTCTTATGCTGTGTTTTTTTACAAAATGGTATGCTACAGGAATCAGTTTCATTTCCAATACAAATTTATAATCCTGACAATACAAAAATGATCCATGCAGTAAAAAAACGTTTTACAGTGTCTTTTGTATTCACATCATTCCAAGAGAAAAT
The DNA here is from genome assembly GCF_964195595.1 of Calonectris borealis. Lineage (NCBI taxonomy): Eukaryota > Metazoa > Chordata > Aves > Procellariiformes > Procellariidae > Calonectris > Calonectris borealis. Next base: position 195,868,176 of record NC_134312.1, read on the forward strand.
ATTGAGTTGCTGTATATGTTTCCCTTCAAATTCTTGTACAGGGCACATGTTACTAATGTTACATTGTTGAGTACACAGAAAGGTTTGCAGTGTTAAGGCAAACAGAAATGGTCAACTCAAACCAAATGCTTTTTTATAAACTAAATGCATACCTGTTACACTGCAGCAATTATGTTAAAAGCAACTGTAATAGCAGTTTTGAGCTTTATCTTTGGAAAATTTTAATTCAAAGTTCCAGAAAAGGAAAATCATACCTCTGCCTGGCCAAGGGCCAGGAATAAAGCACGGATCTCTCTGAGGATTAAAACAGCTAGTTTACGTGTAGCAACCTGGAAACTACACAGCAGAACCAGTGCAAATCCTTCGACTGCATGTAGTACGTTAGAATAGGGGCTTCTTTCAGACTGAATCCTGTGGCTGGATCCATTTGGTATCAACTGTAGAACAGTGCAAGGAGGGAAAAATGGAATGACGGTGTTTGAAAACCAGGTTTCCAAGAAATATTCTATTTAACTAGGACATATAAAGAAACAAAATGCAGAGGCCATGTAAACGCTGAAGTAAGGAGACTGACAGCATTCCCTCAAACACCAATTTTTGTTACTTTAAGTTTTCTTGTTCCTAAAAACCAATATATGAACAGAGTCCTTTGGCCAAACCCCTCCCTCTAATTTGCAATTCAACTACCTGCTTTGTTCCATCCTCCACTGAAAAAATGAATGGGTAAGTCAGGCTGTGAAGACTTCACACTTTTTCTACTCCGGATAGCAGGACCTCAGGTCCTTCTTTGATCCTGTAGCAGGCAACACTTTATCCTGGTAGGTGGCCTCTAGAACCTCAGCCCATCAGTAAAGTATAACATTATTTACTGAAAAATATGTGAGGCTTTCCCTTTTCTACATTTTTTGTAATACTATTATTACCTATTAATTAATGGTCCTCTGCTATATAAAGCAGACATCATGCTGGCCCACAGGAAAAAATTCCCAATGTGATTGGGTTAGGAGTTAAGAAGCCTCAAAATCATCTCTCGTAGTGAAATTATCTGTGGGACAGTGCAGATGGGAGGTGCAGGAGCAAAGCTGTTCATTTCCCAGGAATGTTTGTAACACATGGAGACAGCAGGCTGTAGAAACAATCAGGTTCTCTGATGTTTTTGAATCAACCAAATGAAATGGCTACAGGAAGGGAAGATCCGCTTTACTCTTCTCGGCGCTCCCACTAGCATTATCAATCAGTTTCAGTCCTGGGAAAATGTCCTTCTGCCGTATCGACATTCACATATTTCACTTCATGTGCTTTTGTTGATGTGCATATTTCAGTTTGACATGCATTCTTTCATGTTGCTCAACAACAATAACATCTGCTGTGTTACACAAGGACATAGCTGTCCTCAAAAGACAGCTGAACTAATTACCTTAAAAAATCTTATGTAGTGAATTCTTCTCAGGTGAGTAAACACAAAATACATAAACCACAGCAATACCAAGGAACGTAATTTCTGCCTTCAATTAGTATAAATGTTAGGACACAGATCTCTTGATTTCATACCTCTGCAGATCTGGTTTTTGCCTGTTCAGAAGCTTTTCCTGGAGTGTGTATCACAAGCTTCCATTGTGTAAGCAACTGTAGCAGCAACTTCAGTGAAGTATCAAGAAGGGTATGATGCATATCATTCACTTCACGTAGCAGAAAATTAGTAAAACCAAAGAGTACATCCTCCCGCCAGTCAACAAAGTCAACAAGTAGACCCTGAAGAGAATTCTGTGCAATGTGTCGAAGTTCATCATCCATATGGATAGACAGTCTGTAAGTAAAAGTAAATGTCAGGTAATAAAAATCTAAGGAGTGTTTATTGTGGTAAGGAGCATGTTTCTTGGTAACAACACTGACAGAAAACTCCTAATGACGATGCAAATTTCAATGATGCTGTCAGGGTTTCATTATTACTGACCACAATTAACATCCTTAACCTGTTTTTATACTGTAATTCTTGCTACAACAGCGCCTGAACATATTCACGGATCCAAAAGAAGTCTTTGTTCCACTCCTAAAAGATAGTATCTTTAAAGTACATAATTTAGCAACTTTGCTGTCTCCCCAAACCAAGTATACTTTTGATTTATTCACTTATAAAATAACTTCTATTTCGTTATGATAACAAAAGGTTTACAGATTAATAATTTCACAATTTACATATTTATTTATTTACTTTCAATATAAAAATAAAGGAATCACAACACCTCAACTGCCTAACAGTTAAAATTAATCTTTAGCCAAGAAGCAAATTACAATTATTGAAAGCAAATCTTCAAAAGAAATAAAAAGGAGCATTTGAATTAAAAAACTGCTTCATGTTTTAAACAATTTAGGATAGTGAAATGGGAAAAACAGCCTCAGGACTTTCCATACTTTTAAAAACACATCGGACACCCCCGAAGTCCTTCTGAAAGATGGTGCAATTGTAGATCCCATTTTCAGATTTTATTTCCTTCTGTATTTGCATCATGTTGAAGCTCTTTTCAACATAAAAATCCTATATAATTACTTTGGACACAAAAATTACCAAACTACTTCTGTGTTGGTAGCTTGACAGAATAAAGTAAATTCAGATCAGTGTGTTCTGCAATTTTTGGTTCATTGCCTTTATGATGTATTTTGTTTTTATTACCCATGAGACTGTGATTTTTCTATAGTGTGTTAGAACTAATTTTCAAAGTATTTTATCTACATTTAATCTACACAGTTGAAAATGAGGATGCATTATAAAGAAATGGACAGAAAGCTAGGAAAAAAAACCCAAAACAACTAAATGAAGTGGAACCCAATTCCATTCAGTTGGAAGTGTATGATGAGATGCGGCTCATAACAAATTTCGTTCATTATAGCTGCCTAATTAGGAGGCAGGGGACATTTCAGTTAAGTCAAAGGAAAGCAACTGCCATGAAACTTTACCCCTGGTGAATATGACTCCAAAAATAACTGTTACGCTTTAATAACCACGTGACTTTCTATATAAATTTGGAAGCACAGTATTTTGTCGTGCTAAGAAAGGACCATTTTTGTCTCCTCTTTGGAATGCCAAAACCAGAAAAACAAGCAAAACCCTCGAGACTAAGATTAAGTCATCCATGAAATGACTTCCACAATGACACAAAGTAATAACGGAAAAGAGGATACAAAAGACACATGTCTCTAAGCCCAAGTTACTGTGCAACGGCATTATCAAATGAAATTCAAATTGAGCATAAGAATGCATCTGTGTATTACCACCATATGACAGGCAGCTTGAGGAAGCAAGTAAATGTTGGTTTGTTTGTTTGCACTTGAGTCAGTTAAATTTAAGACCTACTTGGGAATTTTTAATGAATGGTTTCAGTGGGCAGCGAAAGGGCAAAAGGTACAGTATCTACTTGACATCTGCTTTATGGCTTATAATTTGAATACAGCTGTCCTGGAAGAAAGTTTAGCTGCTGAGTTACAGAATCCTTCTGGAAAAAGCCAAAAGACACATCTGTTGTGAGGATGAAGAATGCAAACCAAACTGTGAATAAAAGAACCCATTAACCCAAAGATGTTATTTTATCTTTAGTGAAAAGAAAATATTTAACAGCTTTCCATCCCAACAACACAGCCCCACAAAAATCCCTGCCAGAACAGCTTCTCAGGTTCTTTTGAGAAACAGAGAGGAGCTGAAACCTCACCTCTTCAAAGTTTTTTATCCTTGTATTGATTTTAGTCTCTGACCCAGAAAAGACACAATATTGTAATACAGTGTTCTCTAGAACAGCAAAGACTTACCTCCTGGGACTACTTTTTCATAACTGGGAGAAGTAGTCAATCTGGACCCAAATAAACATGGCATAGTATAGAGAATGTAGAAGCAGCTCTGATGCTGGGATAGTCTGGAGACTTAGATTAAGATTAGACCAGGTATTAATTCCTTAAACAGTTTATTACTTCTTCTCTGAAGCTATATTTTTGTAGACTGTTTTCAGTCCACGCTGTCCCATACTAAACAGACCTAATTTTTTCAACCCACTGATCTTTCTTTCTCTTGTTCTCTGGTCAGGCTCTTCTTCAACTGCAATGCCCCAGCTCGGACGTTATTCTCCAAATCAGGCATCCTTGATACTGACTAGACCAGAAGAACTTTTTCAAAAATCTTTTAGACTTATTTCTATTTATACATGTGAATAAGGTTTGCTTTTTCATAGGAACATCATTTTTTTTTGCATGTGTTCAGTTTGTGATCCTGCTCTGCAATACTAAGACCCTACCCAGTTATTTCAATGGCATGCTATACATCTCCTGAACCATGAACTGTCTTTCCAACCTATTATGCATCCACTTACTTTTACCTAAATTGTTTTGCCTTGTTTATACTTGAGACTCTGATTTAAAACATTATCAATGTCTTAAAGATGTAGCATGAGTACATATAGGAGATGAGAACAGCTTCGCAAAGGTCCCCCTGTTGGGGAAAGGCTGCGCATGTAATTGCTTCCAAAGTTGCTCTAGAGATGCTGTCCTCAGCTCCTCTTGATGTCTCACTTCTTCCCACAGTCAAGAGCCAGATCACCCAGCAGACCTACTGCTTGCATTGTCCCAGCATGGAAATTACCCGAGAAATGCTTACAAACTGATTGTGGCTGAAGAATCACAACTGACCTTTTCTGCATGAAGTTTGATGATAGAATAAAGATAGACCCATGGTTATATTGACAGTTGTGAGACTTAAGGAGGGAAGCACCAATTTATGAAGAAATCCACATCAGTCTCCAAACTTTCTTAAGAGTAGTGGTGAGTCTGACCTGGACAATCCTCTGTGATTGAAGAGCTGTGACCAGAATGGGTAAGTGCTTTCTACCAGCTCACTTAAGGACATTACTAAGGATAGAAAGCTAGTTAAAATATTGGATTAAAGGAAAACATGTCCTTTTTCATTACCCTTAAGCAGAATTGATGTTACTGTTTAATATGGTATCTGTATAATTTGATAATGTAATGATTTAAAACAACCCACAAGTGATTTATAGCACAAGGAAATCAAGCTGGCCGTGCACCACAGCACACCTACCCTCGGCTGCAATTTTGGCTTGTTTGGCTGTCTGCACTCTTTACTGCTAGCAGACTTAGTTGTGTTTCACTGTTTTAGCACATCACTGGGAGTTGGGTGTTCACAGAGCCGAAAAAACTGCTTTGCATGTAACCCTCTGACTCCCACACCTGCCATTCCTCACAGATGTTTCAAAAGCAAGACCAGAGGGCCAAAGATTGCTTTGTCACAGTTACCTGAGAGCAATATGCTGCAAGGGCCTCAACTTGGTGGCTCGATTTACCACATAATCCACTTACGTAAATAACACATGCTGGAATCTTTGACCTGGATACTAGAACTGAAAAGTAACAGACTGTTCTGTACTGACCAGTACCTGTTATCATAATTATTTGCAGTAAGTCACTGATTTGACCTCCTGAAACCTAAACTGTTTTAGCAGTCATGTCTTGTAGATCACCTTCTTCAGTGAAGTCTACCTAGAAAAATTCAATGGACCCCAAGAAGGGAGGATATGAAATTTAAACTTATCCTTTTCTTTATTATCAATTAAAAAGTATTTGGAAAGATACCACATATAGCACATTCTGTTTTATCAAACAGACATGTGGGAATCATAAATCAAAACTAAATAGGTATCTCCACATTTTTCCACTAAAAAAAAAAGATGTTCTCTCTTGTTAATTAGAATGCTGTGATGGTTAAAAAAAGGCAATAAATGGTGAATATCATGAAGAATGGTGAATATAATGAAGAATAGTGAATATCATGTAATCTACATACTGATGGAAAAGAGTTCTGGATGACGTATCTACTCTCCTATAAAATTAGGAGTCTATAATATAAACACAACACCAGTAAAAAGATGCTAGGACTTCTATGTCTTATCCATTAATATCAGATTACATTTTATAAGCATATGGTTTTGTCTAAGAAACAGTTACGCATTCTGTGGCTCAGTTTTTCATTCTGTTCCCCTTGAACAGTCACTTAATGCTTGAACAGCTTACCTTGCCAGCAAGTCAATCAACTCAAGTTTTGACATTCCATCAGGAAGCAGTCGAGGAATAGCAGCAACACATGTTCTGAACAGATCAATTTTTGGTTTTCTTTCACCACTGAAAAATTAAACCAGAATTTTGACTAAGTTTAACAAGTAACTGTGTTAAATGATCCACCTACAGTTTTTCAGAAAAGGGCTGGACATAATGGAGTGCCAGAGGCCTAGTAAGAACATCAGGACAGAAAGCTAGACCCTATAAATGAAATAAGAAGGAAACATGAATAAATGCTTCCATTGAATAAATGGTTTCGGTTTTGACATTTTTCACGCATCGTATCTATACAGTGCTTGAAAAATCAATTATTACTGATTCATTTGTTTCTCTCTGAGAGGAACTGGCAGATATATCAAGATGGAGTTATAATGTAGGGGAGTTCCTCCATCAAGATCAGCATTTGTGTGATGCAAGCTTCAGATGAAGCAATGAGGAAAAAGCTGTGGTTTTCCCCATCACAGTGCAGCTATATTACACCAGTTGTATAAAGCAAATAGCAGATATGTAAGAAGCCCAAATAACAAGACTGAAAATCCAGACAGTTGCCCTCAATAGGGTACAGATCCGTAGAAATCAACACCACACATTATTACATTGAAAAAGAAGCATAATGTAGAGGTAGGTATGGCCAGAGAGTTTCTGTTGATCCTTGCCTGAGATAACAGCACTTTAGCAACCATTATCAGCTAAAGCATGTTTTAGTAGCCCCAAGGCTGCTCCAATCTGGCTCAACTGCTCCCTAACAGCCTGGGAAAGTGGTTGAGTCTAAAGTTCAGCATGAACCGAAAACTAGGTTGGGAGTCCCTAATCTTCCAAAAGTAGCTCAAGTTTCAGCTGCTGATCATTTTCACAACAGATGCAGTTGTTTTCTGACTTGTTTCCAATTTTTCTTGTAAGAATGCAGATTAAAGAAGTCCTTCAGACATACCCCAAAATGTGTTTTTTTATTTGTTCGTTTTTAACTCAATGATCTATTATTTGATGACTGAGTACAGAAGAAATAACCAAAGCATAACAGCATTTCAAACTGTACAGTCTTTCCCACAATATTACTGATTATTAGCCTGTGATATGCTTTGGTCCTATTTAGGGACCCTACTATAAACATGCAGAGAAAGACTGTTCCTGCTTTAATACGCTTTTGATTGAACTAGAAAAGAATGGGGGGAAAAGAGAGACACCAAGAAGCATTGTAGTCCACTTACCATCACACTGAAATTCAGTGACAAAACAGAAAATGAACCTAGTTTTCCTGCACCCCAGTCCAATGCCCTGCTTACGACATTATTCTGCCTCTGCACCCAACAGAGGGCATTGCATTTGGAGACCTTACTTCTGTGTTCAGTTACAGAGAAAGCTTGAATGTAATACCATCTCACAATGGTATTACATCTAAAATAAGATTTCTAGTGTTACACTGAGCATTCAATGAAATAATGGGTACAGGAAAGGCATAAACTGACACTAGGCTTACTTAATTCAAAGATTAAAGACATTTTTTAGTGAATACCATTCTTTCTCTTAACACTCTATATACTTATCAGCTTGGATATGTATTACATTAATAAAATAATATTATGATATGATTTTAATCTACTGACTTAAATTGTACAATGAGGGGAAACTATTTTCACAATGAATTATCTCCATATCATTGTACCGGTATCCTGTATCCTAACAGATAGAAGTTGAAAGAAGGTGTCGGCAATTGACTTGGAAAAGTAAAATACAACATCTCATCTGAGAATTTGGTTATAAACTTTGAAATATTATTGCTAATGCGAATACTACTTGCATTAATAACTAGTGCCAAATACTGTATTTTTATAGTTGTAAACAGTAAAGTGCCATTGGTAATTTTATCTGCAAGCAAACCAATGAGTCTTCCTTGCTGACTTGAAATGGAAGGTGAACTTTGCAGAGTTTCCTTATTATCAGTCTCCAGCGAGGGTAAACAGTTTATGCATTTAAAATGGAGGTATGTAAAATAATAGCCTGAGAGGAAACTGTTATGAAGGCAAATGAGTAATTATTTATAAATATAAAATCTGTGGGTGTTCTGTGACTTATCAGCTGCTCAGAAGACTAGCAGGAGAAGATCCAAATCTGAGGCTCCCAACTTATCTGAGCTACCAGGCACAGCATGCAAAGTGTCTGGCAAGGGGGGCCTCACAGGGCTCTGCAATCATCTCTGGCTGACTCAGGATCCAACAGGACGAGCTCTGGATGAACACAATGACAGCTGTCTTCACCTGGAAGCTTGTGTTTCCATACCAGCAGTATCAGGTTTTAGTTAGGTATTGTCAGCAAAAATCTTTGAAGTACTTGCAAGAACAGGTTTGTATGTTAGAAAAATGGATGCTCTATTCTGACTAGATGTTGGAAAGTAATTATAACCAGTATTGAAATTCATATCCCAGTGGAGGATGCAAAGGACTCTCCTTAGTCAGGATTTTAGTAAGACTCTTCAGAGTGGCATTTACTACTTCAACAATAAATGCTTAAAGGATCAGTCATTAAATACAGAAGCATGTCTAACACTGCCAAAGAAAATTCCACAATCTGTATACTTTAAAATGTTACGACTATTCATTGCCTAGCTACTTCCCTCTGATTCTTGTTTTATTTGTTATTGAAAAAATCATTATGATATTCAGTTTATACAGTAACATTAACTATGTGTAAATATGACAAAAGCCATAACTTTAAAATATAGACAAATGTAGTGTTGTATCTATGTATTAAAGCCCATAAGAACTCAAAATAAGTATGTAACTCTAGTGAAGCATGAAGTTCTGTGAATAAAATGATAAGCGATTACATAAAACAAATACCTTGGCTTTTCCGGTTATCATGCACAATGCAGTTTTTAAAAGGGCCATTTTAAATGCTGATAGTAACAGCTAATAATGTTTTTCATGAGTTCACATGATTTTAGATGGACTGATAATTAAGCATCATAGATGTTTTTTTTTCCTTGAAAGAACAAATTAAAATGTGTTCTAATGTGTTTTTCCTTTCAAGTGTATATATTAAGTTACAGCTCATCTGGATATAAAGTACATCACAAAAATACAGTAACTTACATGTCCACATCTTCCAGCCTTAAAATCTTTATGTCTCTGACAAAAGTTTATACCTAACCATAAGACTTCCTGAAATTTAAAACTCTTTCAAGTCTATTTGTTCACTGCCTCTAAAAATAAACAACACTTTGGTGATGCTGAGAAACCATAGAAAGAACATTTACAGCTAAGGTTAAGCACACTTCTTATCTAAGTGCTGAAGGTTTTAGTATGCAATTATCTTTTGGGAATAAAATATGAGTTTCAAAATTCACCTTCCCTCTCACAAAAGCCTGGATACCCAAAATGGTTATGAAAACTGGGAGTTTTCATAAGTACTGGGAGTACTGAGCAGTATACTGGGTAGTATTGTAAGAAAAATATGAAATATTATCGGATAGTAATATTGGCTTTTAATATAAATAAAGTAAGACAGTGCTAAAGACACAAAGAGCTTACAATCCCATCTACACAGTCACAGCAACAAGGGCAGAGGAACGACATTAAAACATAAAGATTATATCAGCTGTAAAAGGTAGTTGAATTTGGCCAGTCATTGCAGTCTATCTACCACTCGAGGTATTTTTAGCAAGTTGTCTTTTATTTTTGACAGTATATGAAAAAAACAATCTCGAAGAGACCAATGTCCTTTTCATTACACCTCAAACTTTTTTCCAGGGGTTGTTTCTCTTCTAGAATAACTGCCATGTCAACCCCTCTAACAGGAAAGATATGCAAGGTCTCCTGACAGTTGGGATCTCTACAATCCATGCTCTACATGTGTCAAATGATGTCTCTGTGTCTCTAAAGTCTACTAGATGTCCACCTCACTAGAACTCTCTCCAGGAAACTTCCTTCATTAATAATTTTGGATGAGAGTGTAAAATGCTGCTGTTCAACACTGCTTGAGACGCACTGGTTTGATTCTGTTCCAGTGGAGTACTGCTTAAATCCAAGACTCATCATAAAATGACTTGGGTTTTTAATTAAGATTTGATTTTTTTACAAGCATGAATAGTAATGGGAATTTTGAAAGTTTATTATTAATATGGATTTACAGAATGTGTTGCATTCATTTTGAAGTTCAGTGATGCAAATATACCCTGAAACAGTGTTCTGAGCGTAGGCTGACAGGTTTTCCACTCTGGGCTTTCAACTTCTACCATCTAAACATCCATAGGATTCACATGTGATTTTGGCTACATCAAGAGCAACAGTTCAATTCCAAACACTGCAACATGTAAAGAAGTACAATCAACTTGTCATAAACAGTTTTTCAAAGTATGTACTAATCAAGCTGAATGTTCCTGTTTCTTGCTGTTTCTTGCTGTTTCTCTGATGACTCATGATAGACAGAAACAGAGAAGAAGTTCTGAAATTACATCTCAAGATTTAATGGGATTTACTGTTCTTTAGCACTCACGTAATCATGTCTTCAGGTTCTTTGTTAAGCATCTGTATGTTGGTTAGCATCATGCACCGCCCCACTTCCTTGTCAAGATGTCTGAGTATGTTGTCCACAGCTTTTCTTACTTGAGAATAATATAATGACATACCTGCAATAATAGGCATTTTTGTATACTTTGGGACATTTATAGATACATATATTTTGAAAAAGAAAGCTGCTTACTCATGTTGTGCTGCATGAATTAAGAAATATATTTTCCTCGTGACATAGCATATTACACTAGTAATGATATCCTGATTCCAAGATGGAATATGTTGCCTTCTCCAAAAAGAATGCTATCGTATGTAAAAATAGCCCAAGTGATATCTATACACACATATTTTTCCTGGAGAAAAAATTTAAAAATACCTAGTCAAAATATGTCCCTACATAGTCAAATGAAGCCGCACAGTTTGCCAAGTTATACAATGTATTTTGTGACTTTTCATGACAGAAGTAAAAGCTCTGATCCAGTAGCAAGGTTTAAAAACTATAGGCAAAGAAAAAAAAGGAATCTGAATGAGCTCTCCTAAAACTTATTTGGTATGGAAATTACTGGCATGACATGACATACAACTTTACAGCAGCTGATGGACATCAAATACTTTAAAAATAAAACTTAAGTTAACTCTTTTTCTGTATTCATCAAGGGCTAAAATTTTCATTTTCTTAATGAAATTTTATTTTATATATTAACACTGAGCATCTATTCTCTAGTCAATTCTTTTCCTATTCGATAAAGACAATGTAAGCTTAGAATTTCAAAATGACATCAATTTTCAGATCTGATATGAACAAAAGTTCAATGGCAGACTAGAAGGCAAAAGAAAATATAGGAATTACCTAGCTTAATCTTACACGTTATACATGGAAACTAGAATATTGTATCATAAAATAGTGAAGAAATTCCTAGTAAAATATAAGAATTCAATAGCGCAAACATTTATTATCAAACGCATGAGGAGTAACCAAAATGAACTGAATTAGTGACAGCACTAAATACTATGTCTGTTGTACATTTCAACAGCAGTGAATGCTTATTTTCTTGATATTACTACAATGATCTAGCAACAGTACAACGGAGGTCTTTGTCACTGGTGTAGAAATATGTAGACCTTGTTTCATTCACGTAACTTTGGGGACTTAATAAAATGCTAAGGTGAATACCCAAATTATCTTTTTTGCCAGCAAAAACAGGCACCTTCAGGGCATGATACAGAAGCTCTTTTCCTACAGCACAGGATTCTCTCTCTGCATTGACTAGCAAGGTAATGGTGCTTTTAACTTAGGCACTTCAGTTCAGCTTTATTTTACATTTAAAAGTTTCTGCCATTTTGAAAGTTTCACTTGGTGTGAGATACTGCAATTAAAATAAGGATATCAAAGGAATCTGCTGGTTTTCAAAGCTGGCACAGGCACTGTTTCTAATAAGATGACTATCCATGAATAAACACAGCTATACAGCACTGAAAGAAGCTAATTCTTAACTATATGTGTACTTAACCCCCCCAGAACACAGGGTTGCTACCACTTGTGTAGCACCGCTGAGGACTTTTCCCGAAAGTAATTACAAAAAACAGCATCTGTCAAACTAAACCATATATTTCATTAGAATGCACAATAAAGTAAATGTTTACAATAAAGAAATCAATTGAATACTTAACAATAGTAAATTATTCTGCTCAGGTACTGAAGACTTCTTCACATTAATTCTCATCCAAGTTTCTATATTGTCCATTCTCTTACTGACCTATCATTTTAGCTTCCTCCTCTGTAAGAGTTTTGCTCAAATATGTTTTCTTCACTCTGAGAGTGTTTCCAGAGGGAAGGACAGCTCCGGTCACTGGCATTGGAGGTTCACCATCTTTTTGCTGCAAGCTATCAGCAATTACCAAGAAAGCTCTCAGACCAATATTCATTCTCTGTAAAGTTCAGAAGATGAATGAGTATCATAATCAAATAATCTTATTCTTCAATCATGTTGAAATTTTGAGTATGTACTTACCAGCATTTTTTCTGTATCTCCGCTACATCGACTAGTCTGATATATTTTACAAAAAATGGCCATGAAATAAATTGTGAATTCATATTTGCACTACGAGCGGTGCTCTCCCCTCTCAAAACTTTATTTCTAAGTATTTCCATTAGTACATTATCTCTTATCTTCAGGACAAAACACGTGGATTTGACCTTGAGTTTAGTAACACATCTTAACCAGACCTTCGGTTAAACACAAATGTCCTATGTGGTCATTATGAAAAAAAGATCAATAACTGTCTCGAAAGGCTCCAGGGTTGACCATACTGTGTGAAAAGTCTGGTACTCAGCCCGGAAACTGCAACGTGAAAACACCAGGAAGATGAGGCTAAGTGACCTGAACGTCTTCAGGGAATTCACCAGAGGAAAACTTGCAGGCTTTGCATTGCAACGACTGAAAGACCAGAATGTTTCAATTTCCCAGGAATGTATTCCAAAAACTCAGAAGCTACCCTACTTACATAGATTATGGGTATTTTTTTTAGAATGCTAAAGTCCATGTACATCAAAAAGTAGCCCTATTATTTAATTGGTTTTGGACTTACATTGTTGTTGAGAAATGTAAAATTTCAGACGTTGATTCATCAAGAAGTTAAGGACTATGTCCATTCCCTATAAGCTCAGCTTCATACAATGCTAACACACAACGTCCTTTGCAGGACCTCCCTCAGTCAATACTGCAGGTGACTCTGACCCAGAATGTGGTGGGGACTGCCTGCTCAAGAATTCTGTTTCATTTTTCTTTACTCTGCTGAAGAAAGATGAAAGCTGTGCTCAAAGTAAAGCTTGCCTTTCACTTCTGCTGCTTTTGACAGTAAAAAGTTTAATCTAGTTTTCCAAATATTTTTTTGTATCGAATACATTTTGTAAGGTAACTCATTCTATTTTAACATCTTAGTGAATAGATATGACTGTTTAATACTGCAAGATTAATATGGACATCTTTTATGAAATAATCACAAATGCTTTTTATTTCTCATGTGTTTATTCTTAATTTTCAAATTAAAATGTTTTCAAAATTATAAGCAAATACATTATTTTCAAGAGAATTTTTCATAATTTTACCACTTATTTTTATTTTGATTTTTTAAAAGTTTTTCAAATTTCTGATTGTTTTCTCTAGGGAAAGCACTAGGAAGCTGACTCATGACACTAATGCTAGTAGAGCTTTACCAAGGGCAGAGTGATAAAACTATTAGAGTTTTTTCTGTTTTGTCATCTTCAATTCTTCTTGCATCATGCACTCTTTTTCAGTAAAACTGTTTTGAAAAACATTGACATTGTTACAGAAAATTTATTTTTATATTAAAATACTTTAAGGCATTGCATATAACAGCAGCAGAGTGATAAGAAGATACTGTGATCAATAGTTTTGTTTATCTTTTTCTTTTTGTTTTATACATTTGCACTACATCACTTTTGATAATCTTTACTGAGGAAACACGAGATAGGCATAAACAATGTGACATTTCACAGATCAAAGTCCACAGATGTATTTTACCAATAAATCAAGTTCAAGATTTGGCCTGAAAACTGGTCAAAGGTGAAAGCATGCTTAGAATGTAACCAGAAAGTAAATGTAGCACAATACAATATATACTAACTCAAAAGAATGCAGATACACATCATACCTCAGGATTGAGACTGAAAGCTTTTGCTGGTTTTCCAACACAAAGGAAGTCAAAGATAATTTCTTTCATTGCAAAATCTAAACGTTCCTAAAACAGTAAAAATATTGCAAATCATTAAGCTGCTCACTTCTGCTACTTATTTTCTTTAAGGCAACAGAATGTTGAAAACCAGTTTAATCAGGATTTATTTAAATGTACAGAAAAACAGATTTTCAGAAGTATGCAGAATATAAGCTTTCAACACTGCTGTATGTTGACAAATTCAAAAATTTATAGCATTTAAATAGAAAATGATCCATTTTGGAAATAAAGCTTTTAATTATTTCATTTAAACTGTGGCAATTATGGTACCAACACAGTATTTTATATAAGATGAGCTTCTTCACAGCTGGCACAGTTCAGGGAAGATTTTAAGCATCTGTTTAATTCATTCCTATTCAGAGACTTTAAGTATGTGCTTAAGTGCTTTGCTCAATGGGAATGTTTTCTGAATTTAAGTAATAAAAGAGATGAAACTTCCAGCACTGAAGGTTAGTTTATTTTAGCAATTCCCATTTGAACTGATGAAAACTAAATGTGTCAACTACATGCTGAACCTGGTTTTCCTCTGACTTACTGCTTTAAAAGCAGTGTAACTCATTGTCCTATACAGTAGGAATGATTCAATATCAGGACCAAATATGGCTTATTATTTTTAACTTTATTGACAGCCAAAGCCTGTCAACAAATGCATTTTCTGACTTGCTGGCAGTTCCAAAAACTGACAAAAAATACATTTGAGTTGAGGTGAAAACATTTTTATTCATTTTCAGTGGAATGAAGTTAATCAAAACCTGTTGTTCAAAAGAAGTCTGCCCCAGCTCAATCTGTAATTCTATCATTGCCTAGATGAAAGGTGCTGACAATGGGGTTGCAAAAAATTCAGACAACAGAATTTTACTTATTTTTAAATTTGTTATTGGGAAAACAAGTTATTCATTAATTGGAAAGATATATGCATGGTTCTCCTATACCTGTGCAATGAACTGTATTATCTTCACAAAGATGTTTAGAGGCATATCTCTTGGCACAACACCACGGGACCCTTTTGGGAAAAGTGTTGTGACAATAGTAATAAGTCGACTGTAAAAGAAGGAAAAAAAGCATTAGACATTTCTGGACCTTGCAGACCTTCACTTACTATGAAACATAAGTTGGAAATCCTACTCCATTTAGAAAGACTAGAATGTATTTCTTTTGAAATGAAAATGTAATGGGGTATCTTGTTCTGATCCTTTGCTACAAATTCAATGTAAGTATTTTATTTCATTACTACATTACAAGTAACAATAAACCAGTCAATGACAGGCCACTACAAAAATACTTCTAACTTTAACTAGGCAAAGAATGATTTTTAGTCCTTCCAAAAGCAGAAACACCTTATGCAGTAATTTTAATAGGTGGGAGAGTAACTGATGGTGCCACAAAAGAGAATATTTTGTTGTGTACAGTTGAGTTTTTTATTTCACAACAGGAATGGGTTCAATTCAAAGGAGTTCACGAGAACTATAAAACCTCTTCACTGGCAACATCCACTCTACAAGGCCTGATTATCATTACAAATACAGCATCTTACCTTTGGGTAGCTGTGTTGCTTTCACATTTAATTCTGATCATGTAAACCCACAGTAGTCTGTACAGAGATTCCAGTGCAACTCGAGCCATTTTTGGGTCCTTATTCTAGAGAAATAGATAACGTAAGAATAAACTTCAGGCACAAATCAGAAAGGAAGTTCTGCACTTAATGGATGTCAAGGTTCAGAGTTTTTGTAATGACACTACAAAAAGATGCAGCCTCACAGCTGCCCAGTACCCCATTCCTGTAGCTGCTGGACGCTTATGCATCTGACCTACCTCTCCAGGTACTACTTAAGTTGTCGAAAAACCCAAGTATCAAGTTAGTTAAATTAGATACATGTTACAATTTAAAATCTCTATTTGAAAATCACCTCAATTTGACTCTGAAAAGAAAACCTCATCTTTAGTTGATTCTGTCAATTCAAAAGCTGTTGCCCAATGGTGGACACCTGGTATGAAGGACACAGCACATAAATAAATGTACTGCACATATTCAAAAGTGAAAGGACAAAAATCTGTGGTTGCTTAGGCTGGCCTAATTAACATGGCATCTGGGATCAGCTGGACTGAATTGGATTATCTGTCTGGATTGCTGCTTATTTTTGGAAACTTTTGAACTAGTACAAGATTGTCTTTGGGTCTCTTTGGTCATATGCAGTTTTCTGTTCCTGTGGCAGTTTTAAGGGCTTTCTGAGTAGGGTGAAAGTATATGCAGTCCAATCAGATGGTCTCCCGCATGTTGGGCCATCTGCTGGGTTAAACTTTGAAGGAGTCCAGTATACTTTGACCCGAGATAAGATTTGTCTGGCCCAACAGTGCAAATCTCCATGGCAAAGAGCTGAATTTTTGTCTGCAGACAAATGTTGAACCACAGATCAAAGACCACGGTTTGATCAAAGAAACTGCAACCAATGCCATCAATAATTCTTGAATGGGTATTGGTCTAGGTCCTGCAAAACAGAAGGAAGACAACCTGCCGATGATATGGGATATGGCTCCAACTTCCAACGTGGCATCTGTCACAAGCCTAGGAATAGGAACACTGTCCTTGCGTTGCAATTTCCATTTAACTCCTTGACAACACATTTTATACAATGAAGCTTTATATGGAACAGAAAATTGAAAATCGTTTTTGTTTATTAGAGCAGCATACAATGGTTGTAGCACATGATTAGAATAAGTAGTAAAAGGAATAACAAAGTTTACGTGGCCTAATCTTTGCAGGATTTTAAAATTATAACATTTGTTACAATCAATTTGTTTAATAACCTGTTTACTTTCAATTCATTTTTCATCAGGTATCATCATGTCAGTCCTTGTAAATTTCAGTCCTAAGAATTTGATTTCTTCAACAAGTGATGGAGTACATTTATCAAAGTTTATTCTTACCGCAAAGCTTTCAAGAAAACAGCAGACACTGTGGCTAACTGAGCTAAGGTAACAAGAGCTTGTGTGGCAGAGGAGGAAGTCATCCCTATAAGAAAAAGTCCAAATATTGCAGCAATGAGATAGTTCAGCTGCGAGGGCAGTTGAGAAAAGATGGAGGAGAAAAAGGCTGAGACCGGTATCATTGGAGCTTTCCGAAAATAGTAGACCAGTTTTCCGTCAGAAACAGCAAGCTGCAGAGCAGAAGCAGGATTGAGAGGAAGATGATAAAAAGCCTGAGAAACATCCAGTGAAATCATGGGCATGTCCATGGGCAAGATCTGTGCAAGTGCATGGTGGTTGGGTGCCCAGTAGTTTGGAAAGCACATGGCGTGTCTCCCTTTGGAAAACTGAGAGAAGTTCATCCCCAGTTGAGCCTCTTTAGTATTTCAAGGATTTTTGTCAACAAGAAAAACCCAGCCAGTAATCCTATTAGGACAAGGAGTATTTGGCCTAATTTATCTGACATCTTCTTCACTTTCCCAACAGGAGATATTGGCACTGGATGTGGTTCCTTTACCACTGCTGGCAGTGCCCAACTCACTGTTAGTGCCGAAGAATTTGTCGAAGCTGATGTGGGCCTTTTGAACACGGGAGTAGTCGGCAACAGAGCTCTGCCAGGATCTGCTCTGTTTCTTGGTTGATAAGCGCTGCTGGCTTTTACCCAATATTGCTGCGGTTCTAGAAATTTCTTTTTCAATGCTTCTGCCTCTTCTTCCGTGATTGGTGGAGGAGCAACCTGATTGCCAGGAGTGAGGCCCGTTTTCTTTAATTCCTCCATTTCTGTTTTCCAATAATATGGCGTTAGGTCTGGCCCATTCAGGCCAAAGGGATATTGTGTTGGTACCCACGGATTCATTCTTGATATAGGCATTGTTTGACCCATTCTTTGTAAAGTAAGTTCTGCACCCTCAGCTCAAATTGTACTGGACCTTTGTCCTTCTCCCATGTAGTTTGGAGACAAGGAACTGTTGCTCCCACTGAAAAACTCTGCCTTTAAATGAAACACACTGCTTTGACTCTCTTCTATATAGAATTCCTGCCTTGAATAATTTTTTGTAAATACAGTTTAGTTAAAGATAAATGTTCCATTTCAAAACCAGGATACTTATTAACTTTTACACTGCATTCAACAGAATAATATGAAATGCCCTTTGGTCAGAATTTGGCTGGGGTCAAATATTTCCATGTCCTGGCAGGAGTGTCCTTTATTAATTCAAGGGAAAAGTTCGTTTCCGTAAGATCAGAGATTTGTTGGTTTATATTAAAATCATAAATATGACTAGAATATAAACCTTTTAGCTTTCCAGCGTATGCTTGACCTTAATGGTTTGGGGAAGGAGATTGTGCTCTAAGGGGTGTGGAGGCTCTTGAGAAACCTGATCCATTATGTGGTTCATGGCAGCCCACACAAGATCATGGAGTTCCATATACTGTCCTGGTGTGCACAACTCTCCTTCTAATGGAAGGATTTCTCCTTGTTGATCTAGCTCTTCTTCCACTTGCATGAGTTTGGTTTGGGCTTTGAGGTGCCACCCTGACTGGTGAAGTGATTGCTTAAATGGTTGGGGCATGTCTTCGTCTGTACTGAGGAGTGGCCAACCGTGTTCTTAATTTAGCCATGTATTGAGCTACCTTACCTTCTCCGCAAACTAAAGATTGAATGTGCCACCAAATTAACCTACGAGCCCTATGAATCGAAGTATATGTCGACGAATTATAGGTGGCAAGGTGAATTCCAATTTGATTTTCAATTGGTAAGGTAGGAGCAACTTTACTTACATTTTCTCTAATGGTTTCAAATAATTTCTCAGGATCTCCCTAATTTTCAGAAAAATCTATATTCCCAGCTGGCTCCTCAGAGATCTTACAGCTGTAGCCACCTTTTCTAAAGCTTGTATAACCTCATGAAAATCCGTAAAATTAGTTGCAATAACAATATGTTTATTTTCTGAATCTCTTTGCAAGTAAGGTTCTAATATATCTTTAGCAAAAGTAAGTAATTCAGGTACAGGTGGAAAGAAATCCTCAGACAGACTATGAACATTTTGAAGAGCTATTCTAACAGTAGGATCCATATGAAGAGAGTCAATACAAACTGTTTCATTAAGACAAAGTACAGCAAGAAAGCAACAGCAATAAACGATGCAATATATACCTTGTCGACAACCTTGGGAATTCAACTTTTGGAGAACAGAGATTACCTCCACAGTTTGCCTCTGAGCTGAGAAAGTGGTTGCATGTTCTACCTGTGCCGTTTGCAGAAGCCTCCTAACTACTGGTTCATCAAGCAGCAGTTTGGAGGCCCTTCATTTGAGCTAACGACTTCACTGTGCTTCTTATATTGGCCTTTTCAGGTAGCCACAGGACCATCCTTTCATAGGGATCCACTTTAAGGGTGGAATGGGACATGAGTTATTGCACAAGTAAAAGAAACATGGAGGAGTAGTAATGATAACTAGCATATGTGTATTGAACAGTATGTGCTGGCCAGGAACCACAGCAGATTGCAGTGGACAGTTAAGTCTTAAACTTCAAAGATCTAACAAATGAAGGAAAAAGAATGGATACATGGAGGAAACAGCTTAAAATAGTTTAGGTTTTTTTTTAATGCAACTTAACAGAGTGAAACAGGCAATGGAATCAGTGTCCTGCAACTAGTTCGATTCTGATAAAGTAATAACAAGTGCTTTGTTTGAGAATGCCTTTGTGAAAAAAGTAAGTTAATATTGAGTCAGTTTTGGCATGTCACTCGAGTTAATAACTTTCATCAACAATGTTGCCTGTTTCACAGCTGTTTGACTCAGGCTTGGTTTGAGTTAGAGAAACAGCAGAAATTCAAACTAGGCACAAGAATACTTTTTTGTTATTGAAAAAATCTGCACAGCTAAAGAATTTGTACTGTTGGGAATAAAATTATGTATGGAATCATATAATAGCAATAATTCAGCACGTTTACTTAAAATGGATTTGCAACAGATCAATAGTACATACTGAAGTTTTAATACAGTATTAAAACCAGAAGATACTAACCTTGAGATTGGATAGGCAGTTGTTGAGGAAAATATGCCATCTGTTTAAAAAGAACTGCTTCTGACTGACACAAAGCAGGCATGTTACCAAAGGGTACAAAGCCTAAACAGGAAAAGGATGTCAATACCGTATTATTTGCATGACTACACAACATAAAAATAACTTAACAGAGCTACTGTAAACTTAAGCTCTAACTCCTCCATTTTGTGCAATACATGTCAGCCAACATAAATACATTGTTAAGTAGTACAATTTAAAAGGAATCTTTCTCTAAAGCTATTACAGATATGTTTTATGGATGAACTAAAAACAACCAAATGTCTACTTATAGCAGTATAATAAATCCAAAGATGGGCCACAATTTTACAGACTCACAGGGCTAATTTCTGTCAGTTAACTGAGAAATGATAGCATGGAAATAACTAAACTTTATTATAATAACAACAGGACCCACAGAGATTGTTGGGACTTGTGAAGGCTCAGATGCTTATTACTCCTCAAAATCTGCAGTCACAATATTTACTAGGAGACATGTTCAACACCCTAAAGAATTGTGTTAAAATACAGGCAATGCCTGGAACTGCTGGTAGTTACATCTTGCAAAGTGAAAAGTAAAAAGAAGCAAAGCAGAACATAGAAGTTTAAATACTGGAACCTGGTCTCTTTGTCAACACTTACTTTGACACTCCTCTTGTAAATGTTACACTAAAAAAAATACGCTAAAATGCACCTATTAATTTTGAAACTGACTTTGCTATTTCAGCAAGACTTTTCTGTTTCAGTTATCATGTTAATATACCCAATCAGGACTTTAAAGTTATTAGTCAAAAATAAGGTAACTTTATCTTAAAGACCAATGATTCTCAAAATTAACCCTAAAATTCTTACTTCAGTCACAGGTCAAAGTATAAATACACCATAAACCCCAACTTCTGTTCCTGTAATATATAACATAAATTGTCTATAGCTAGGTTAGTCCTAGTTTATTGAGCAAATGGCAAATATACATTAATTCTTATTTTTAAAATCTTCACGTCCAAAATACATATGGGAGAGGATAACTGAAGTCTTCTCACGGAAGACTTTCCTACCATATTAACATTATGACTATAATAGTTGAGTACTTGACAGGATCACAGAGTTTAGTAACATCCCAAGAGTCTTACAACCCATCCTAAGGAAGAGCCCTAGGAGGGAAGATACAAATCATCTCCTGGAGTCTCCTAATTCTCTCCATTCATTATCAAGAGAACCTCATTGACTAGTTCAGACGAGACACTTTTAGATAGAAAATGAGGCAAGATGAATGCCCCCGTCCTGCCTGTACAGTGAGCGCACCGATTCACAAAACACTGATCTTGGAAAGGAAGGTCCTCTTCAGACTCTAAAGAGTGTGCTTTCTTCCTGGAAGCCTGAAAATATGCACTGCAGCTATTTCTGCCAACTGTTTGCCTTTCCCCTCCTCCTCCTCCTCGCAATGTTTGTATTTCTAATCACACCCTCACAAGAATCTATTCTGTCACTTTTAACTATGTAGCCTCCAGTGTGGTATGTGTAGACAAGCAATCAAACACAGAGCCCCAGCTGTGCAATCCTTTCTCAAGCACATAGTATTGACTTTGGCAAGTACAGCCACCAGTTTGGGGAAGTTCTATTTAGTGTAAAAACGGTACAGCAAAGCTCTTACCCTGCTGCTGCAGTTTCAACAATGTTTTATTAACTCAGCAGAGAGGAATAGAGCCACACAAACATAAGCAGAGTGAAATCAGAAATCCATCCCGAGTCTCCCACTAATTCAAACTGGATCAGGACTGTGCTCCAGGGGATGCTCTGACTCTCCCCTGGGACTGCGCAGGGACTGCTGCAACGGCGGCAGAGAGCTCAAGCACACTCCTGCAGTCTTCCCAGCAGATTCACTAGCACTAGTGACCAGCATTGGCCGAGAGCACTGGGAACACGGAAGTCTTTTTGACTTTCCCATAGAATGAGGGAGGATGAATGACAACTTTCTTTACTTAAAAGGTCCAAGACTTCAAAACGGATTAGCTAATGCTGCAGTGCTGACGTGCGTTGACCCAGTTGGAGAGACAGACTGCTTAAGGCGGCCAGCGTGAAACTGACTCAGATCTTCATTTAATTCAGATCAACTCATGCTTCCAAAAATACACTGCAGTGCCACTGCTCATCTCACAAGAAAAAAATGAAATACGGAGCTGCACAGTAGCCAAGTTACAGATTCAAAAGGGCATGTGTTATACATTTTTTTGTTCCTACAATGTATTATTTAAGCCCCGTGAAAGCGTTGTTCCCACATGCCTCATTTGTTCTCGCTTGACAAGAAGTGAACTCTATTCTTTCTCCTCTCCTCCTAATGCTTACACATAACAAGTACGAGAAAACCTAACTGTTTAATAATCACACACTCAGAAGCTGAAAACATCTGTTTGATTCAGACTGATTTTGATCATATTCTGAATAAAATTAATATGGTTGTTTTCTGCAAACACAATAACCTTCCCTGCAAACAGAAATGTATTGGTTATAAAGCCCAACGCAGAAAAAAGTTTTGCAACCAATTCTGGGAATTTCCCAAGAGGCTTGCTCAGAAATATTTCTGACAAAGTGTTTTAGCCTTTGCTTCTTAGGGTTCTTACTAACCAATGAGTGCTTCTTTCGTGAGGAAAGTTCAAGTGTTGTATCATACAGGCTTTCAACAAAGTTCCTCAGACAGGGGACATTCACTTCATTTTTAACAGCCTGAAAGAAAATTTCACGTTAATAAAATAAATTTGACAAGCTGTTTTATCTAATTTAAAGAAATTATGTGAAAAACATGAAAAATAAACTCACAGCAGCTACGGGGACAAGAATTTCAACAAACAGTCCTGCCAGTGCATGCTTGATATCTTTGTCTTTAACTTCAAGGAAATAATGTGCACATTCCTAAAACAAAATAAAACAAGAAACAGAAATTGTGTATCAGCTGGAATAAAGGCCTCTAAATGTTTGCTGAATGCACATGAAGTGTCAGTGACTATTTTTATCTTGCAAATCCCACAGAAAACATTTGTCTATTAACTTCTGAATCTGCATTTTGCAGCAAAGACAAAGCAGGACGTAAGTTAAGATCAAGGATCTGTTACTCTAACCATGATAATCCACAAACTCTCCACTGATTCCAGCTGTGCCCGGTGGTGTTCTGGGGATGGAAAGGGAGTTGGACGCAGGAGCTGACCTCATGCCTTCCCTGTGCATACCTTCAGGAGCAGGAGTAATAGCCCACATGGGCTATTACAATGCTCTGGGAGGCCAGAAAAGGAATGTACTTCTCTGGTAAGATACTCAAGGGAAAGAAGAATCTTACTGTAAATATTTTGGATAAATTTCACTGCTAGGATCCATTGCAGATTAAGCGTCAATACAGAACTGTGCTATGTGAGGGAAGAGACCTGTGGTGCAAACCACCACAATTTCCAGCCTGCAACTGGGGATTGAGAAAGAAAGGTAAAATGTACTTCTGTCCTAAACATGCAGCAAACTTCTAGCCACACAGCTCTGCTACTCAGGAAGTGAGGGAGGGGAAATAAGCATCCACCCACTCTTGTGTTTCTGTACAACTTCTCTGAGGATGACAAATCATGTTGCTCCAGTTACTTCTTCCTCTCTGGGTCCAAGGCCCAAACAGCCACTGACAAGGATTACAAGGATGTTCCCCTCTGACCTTTATTCCTGCACATGCGTGCAGAGCAGTTTACACTTTGGACCATGCATAATTTTTCCTGGCTGCAATCATGATTCTACACCAAATGGCTTCAATCACTCCGGCCATTTCTGCTACACAGCTGAGGCCCCTAAGCAAAGACAGTAGCCATCCTGGGCTGCTTCTGCATTCCGTGGTGGAAGACAGGCTTTTCTGGAGCTCACTCCTGAGATTAGCTCACCCTTTGAAAATGTCTCTCTCTACTAGAGCAGAGCTGGTGTGACAGAGCTTGTAGCTGAGGCACTGCATGTAGATACTCTGCCTAACAGACCAATCGCCTACAGAATCAAACTGTATATGTATTTCACCAAACTGAGCAAAACTGGTTTTCCTACATACACAGTGCATCTTATGATGCATTGTAGTATATATAAGAATTAATTCGGTGCTGTGATACTGTAGTTATAAGCAAGGTAGAGATCATTTGCATCCAAATTTTGAGTCTACTAAATGGGAGCTTTGCCACTGGTTTCAATACCAGCGAACACTGGATCCCAGCAGTGCTGTGCCATAAACCTGTGCCACAAAGTCATTCACTCATATTAGTCATGAACACACACTAGTTTGATATCTTGCCAGCTCTGGATAACTTACATTAAGCCAACACATACTAAGATGTGTTCATATAATGAAGTGTAAGGTAAGAACAAAAATGACCTGTTTCCGTGTTGCTAAATATGTTTTAAATATGTTGTTAAATATGGTTTAAAACACATTGCAAAATTGAAATAGACTGTGATTCCTGTTCAGAACTTAGAGAAATGGCTCTGTGTGTCTGTACGGATGTGTATTTGTATTCCAATGTCAAATCCTTACTTGTGGGCATCTAACATTGATTTTTTACTCCATTGACACCATCAATAAGCTAATCTTTATGTGGAGGTTTACATAAAACGTGTATTTTACTGGATGACTGGTTACAAACCATGGAGCCATGAGGGTGATCCCAAGAAAAAACAGGAATAAAAAGGTTAAGCTAAACAAACCTGCTGATGGAACAGAACCCACTGTATATTACCAACAAGAAATGTGGCCTTTTAAAAATGTTTAAACATAAAAGATTTTCTTTCCTTTTATAAAATCATGCAATTTGTTAATCATAGAATCATAGAATCATAGAATCATAAAGGTTGGAAAAGACCTCTAAGATCATCAAGTCCAACCGTCAACCCAACACCACCATGCCCACTAAACCATGTCCCTAAGCGCCTCATCTACACGTCTTTTAAATACTTCCAGGGATGGTGACTCAACCACTTCCCTGGGCAGCCTGTTCCAAGGCCTGACCACTCTTTCAGTAAAGAAATTTCTCCTAATGTCCAATCTAAACCTCCCTTGGTGCAACTTGAGGCCATTTCTTCTCGTCCTATCACTGGTTACTTGGGAGAAGAGACCAAGACCCACCTCGCTACAACCTCCTTTCAGGTAGTTGTAGAGCGCGATGAGGTCTCCCCTCAGCCTCCTCTTCTCCAGACTAAACAGTCCCAGTTCCCTCAGCCACTCCTCATAAGACTTGTGCTCCAGGCCCTTCACCAGCTTCATTGCCCTTCTCTGGACATGCTCCAGCACCTCAATGTCCTTCTTGTAGTGAGGGGCCCAAAACTGAACACAGGATTCGAGGTGCGGCCTCACCAGTGCCGAGTACAGGGGCACGATCACCTCCCTGCTCCTGCTGGCCACACTATTTCTGATACAGGCCAGGATGCCATTGGCCTTCTTGGCCACCTGGGCACACTGCCGGCTCATGTTCAGCCGGCTGGCGACCAACACCCCCAGGTCCTTTTCCTCTGAGCAGCTTTCCAGCCACTCTTCCCCAAGCCTGTAGCGTTGCACGGGGTTGTTGTGGCCGAAGTGCAGGACCCGGCACTTGGCCTTGTTGAACCTCATACAGTTGGCCTCGGCCCATCGATCCAGCCTGTCCAGGTCCCTCTGCAGAGCCTTCCTACCCTCGAGTTAATTTAAAGCATTCATGATAGTCAAACTATGCTCTGTACTAGTGGCTCTCAAACCAGCTGGGTACAGAATGCACTCTACAGGAAGGGGGGTGAAGGTGTGGTGGAAGGAGACAACACATCCAAGGCAAATTCCATCCAGCTTTTGCCTCAACTCTTTGTCTCTTTCTCTGTGTTTTTGTCCATCAGAAGGTCCTCTCCTCTCTGGCAACTATGTCAAGGGTGGAAGATTCACTTTGGAGGCAGTGAGCAGCGGGGGAGACATAGCTAGGCAGGGACACAGGGCAAGGAACAGCTGCGGGATGGCACGGTGGAAGGTCTGGGGTCTACAGAACCAAAACTCTTTTTATTGGAGGGTGAGATGTGGGGACTAGGGGTATAAGGCTGATGAAAAGTCGGTATGGAATGATGCACTCCAGAGATTGGAGACCGGAGTGCTGAGGTTCAGAACAAACAGAAAGTAGCTGCGGACACATTTATATGGGAATGACATGTGGAAAATATCCTGGAGTATTACAGGAGAGATGCAGGGAAGCCCATTCTAAAAGGTCTGGGAACCACAGTTATATCCTTAGGAATTTTACCTGCATAAACTGAAGAGAAGCTTCAAAGTCCTCCACAGGATACATCTTAATGCGGAAGAATTTCATTCCCATTATAAGACTGATAATGCTTTGAACTACATACGGGCTTTGCTCTTTATGCCGTAACTCTTTTAACTCCGCCATGAATTTCTTCTTTACAGCAGGAAATCTATGAATTCACATTGGTTAGTTACAAAAAAGTATAGATTCATATTTGAAATATATTGTAAGGTATATAAATGGGGAAAAATCTAAAGAAGATTCAACCTCGGTTGTAAAATACTATTTCAGTCAGTGTGTGAAGAGATTTCTTTTTGTTTGCTTTTCTTTCACTTCTGATAAACTCAGAAAAGAAAACAAAGGGTACAGTCTGATCTTAGGCCCTTTGGATAACCACATCTTTCCAATTATTTTCTTACCATGCCCCTCTTTTACATAAGAGCTAACAAGATCATTAGAATAACCCCCTCACATGTTTTTCAAAAATCCAAGATGAAAGATAGCTTCTTGCAAGTACATGCAATGTTTTTAAAAGAAAATGCTTGAATGATAACCATGAAAATATTCAGATAGGCTATTCCTCCCTTCAGTTTTTTTCTAATAGTCATTACAGTAACACTTAAGCATTAACTACAATAATTTGGGATGGGGTGGTCTGCGACCATTTTTGATCTTCCCCATGAGTTTATTGGAGATGTCCTTTGAGACAATATGTCCATAAAAAATAACATATAGGAAGATCATCCAACAGGATCTCTTGTCCTTTTGGAGACAAAATGAAAAGAATATAATTTTCATGGGCAGGTATAGCACGTACAACCTGTTGTTACCACCTCTGATAGGGAACACAGGATAGTAGAAAGAAACAGGTTGGCGGGAAGAAGCCCTCCAGTGGTAGTAACATCTTACAAGGCCCTTCAGAATTGGAGGAGAGAAACTATTTATGGAGAACAGGTATGTTTCGTCTTTGACAGTCAACCTGAAGCTTTGGATCCAGACGTCAATTCCTTTGGATCCTTTGACCCAGCCAATTTAGAAGCCCGGGTTTTAGCTGAAGTCTGTGAAAGTCATATGATTTCCAGGAACTCAAACTGGTTTGCCTACATGAAGCTCAAAAAATAATTTTGGTTAAGTTGATTGGTCTTGTAGAGCAGACTCGCTCTCAGCAACAGTAAGAAGTCAGGAGACAGAGATCACTGACATGGATCTATGTCAGGGCAGTAAATTTCACCCTTCTGCTTAGTTTGTGCGATAAGCGTGTCATAAGACTTTATATCGGGTACATGAATTTCTGAATATGTCTGCTTCCAGATTCAAAATTTAAGACCGGATTCCACAAAGTGTTTTCTGTCTTTACTGTGCCATCTGCACTAAGAAGTGCAGGATGAAGGATTTAGAAGCAGTTGCATTAAGTTCTAAACTGAAATAACTGCAGAGAAACTTTAAAATGCTGCTATGCTGCAGTATAGCCATTTTTAGGTTTGCCCAGCTACAGAAAAAATAGCGTATAGAAGAAAGATTAACTAAAATAGCTCTCTTCAGCCCTTTGGGCTTTCCACAGATGTCATCGCTGAGATAAGAAAAATAATGCTAGTAGTCCAATAGTAGTCTGAATAAAATCAGCTGTAGTCTAGTTGAATTTATTCAGTATCACTGGACTAGATGCAGAAAGCCTGTGATTCCCTCAAGTTCTATGCTCTAGAACAACTGGATGAACAGAGGGCCAGTGAGCTGAAATGATTTATTCCTACACTATCTTTCAAGAAAGTGAGAAAATCAGAATATTCATATGCTAAGGAAGTAAAACTTGTCAGATTTCCATTATGTATGATATTCAATTTTACTTAC
The DNA here is from genome assembly GCF_964195595.1 of Calonectris borealis. NCBI lineage: Eukaryota > Metazoa > Chordata > Aves > Procellariiformes > Procellariidae > Calonectris > Calonectris borealis. The sequence goes on from NC_134312.1 coordinate 195,896,692, forward strand.
TTTGCTTGAGCTAGAACACCTATTACTTCTGCATACAAATCTGCAACAATGTGCATATTTCCAGTGTTAGGACCAAGGTACCTAGCAAGAGACAAGCAAGAATTCTTGGCTGAGAAAACATTCTGCTTAAACCACAACAATTAAAAAATTCAGCAAATGATTTTTTTCATAGAATTTTTGTGTGAAAAAGAGCCTTACCCTTCTTTGTATTTAAAGTGCTTGAAAGCCAAGTTAATAACATCATGTACCAAACTGTCTATTACAGGATGAAGTGGAATCTGAAAACACAAAGTAAAACATAACTGGTACACATATATTACACTTCAAGCTGCATACCTTAGTGCTTGTATTACTCCTGGGTATCTTCCCTACATAAATACGGTATCAGCTGACATAGCATCTAGCTAACAAAACAGCTGAAATGAGCCACCCATTTAAAGTTTATTTAGTATTGAAGAGAAATACTTTAGCTCTAAAGACTTGGCAAAACAAAGGCTGTAGAGCTGTATTCTGTAGAGCACAGAATACTATGTATCCTACAGGTGCAAGAAAGACAGCAATAAACAAGCATGCAGGATGTATCTCATGTTTTTATTAGACTCTTAAAGACAGAAATAGAAAGAAGAATCTAAAATTAGGTTGTATTGGTAATTTCCATTATTTATTAGTTAATGAATAATTTAAGAACTCCATACCTGTTTCAAAACTTCTATTAATACTAATGAAAAAATAAAATCAATAGCCAGATCTCTTCTCTCCATTAAATAATCCCTCTGCTGTTCATCACTGCAAAATCAAAACAGGAAACACAATATTTCTGAGATGTGTCATAATTCATATTATATGCCTTCCTCTATTACACAAATACAGGATTTTGTTTTTTGTGTTTTACTTTGTGTTTTACTTTTTAAACTGCATTTCAGAAAGTAATGCACTGATATGCTTTTAAAATCTGAGATAAATAGACCAAATCTAACTTGTTACTTTCACCTTCTTTCAAATGTTTAAATGTCGCTCTCCATTTCCTCCCTCTTTTTTTCCAGTTTAAGATCAAAACAAAACTTTCTCAAGAAAGAAAACAGAACAAAAACAAGGAAACTTTTGGATTCTGTATTTTAACACATGGATTTCATTTCAATTTCCTTGCTGATGGCACCATTTAGACAGTTCTCAGTTACACGTTGGAGACAAACATAATAAATTATTTTGTGCTATCAAATTCAGATTTAGACTCGTGATGGATTTCGAAAAATATCTTAAAAGTACCGACAGAGAATTCATAACCAAACTGCATTCTCTTTTTAAAACTGTTCCAGTGCTATTTTTTTAACTTTGGCATCACTTTTCAAACGTTCAAATACATTCCTTGTCCAGAACAACACAGAGGAATAAATGTCTGAGGTGAGTAGCTTGGAATACAAATACAAAAAATATCCATTTGGATCACCTGATCACAGTTTCAAAGTGTACTGAAAAGATAACATTGAAATATACAACACTTTTTAAAAATTAAACATTAAAGGGACAGTTCTGCAGTCCGTTTGAAGCAGTTATCACTGATTTCAGTGAGATTTTTGTTTGCATAAATTCAGCACAATTCTTATAAACATTAAGAACTTTAGTGATTTCAGTTGTACTTATGTGCTTATAATAACATACACTTAAGAGTTCTGCTTGATCAGCGATGAAATAAATTATCCGCATTTTGGTTTTCTTGGTTTCACATTAACTGGAAAAAGGACTGGTTATATGTTCTTTCTGTAACACTATCAATTGACAGAGTGGCCTTGGTTCACTGCTAAGCTGACTTCCAACTAGATTTTGGGTGAAGTTCCTGAAAACGTCTATTTATGCGCTGGTGGTCCTGTAACAACTTGAGAGAAAGAGGCACTTCAAGGCAAGGATTCATCTCATGCAAAAGCAGACATCTAACTGATGAATCGTGCCATCATATTGCCTACTTCCACTGACTTAAAGAGTCTGGAAGAGTCTGATTCAGGTTCATGTCTACCTTGATATTTTAAAACTAGCTCCTACCCCTTCATTCCAGCAACTACTGCCTTCAGTAGTTACTGGATTATAATGTAATCCTAATGTGAAGAATTGCCTATGCATTTCCGAACACCAGGTCTGCCGGTGTTGATTCTCCTGCTGCTTCATTAAAGTGTGTACATGTAATACCAAAGTATTCAGAATAACTGTAGTTTGAAGAATATACCTGTACCAAACAGCCAAACCTCAATATAAACCAAGAGCAATCTGTTGCCTTATCACTGAGGAACTACTGATATCATAAGAGATCAATATATTTGTTTTGGGGTCTTTATTTTTGTTCGCTTGTTTGTTTTAAGAGCCAGGTCAATGCTGCTAAAGCTCTTTTGACTGATTCACAATTTTTTGGATTGCGGATAGGTGTATGTGAAATTTCTACGACTAAGCAGAATGCTGTATAAAAAAAAATCCTTCCAAGTGTCACAGAATTATTGCCTGCTCACATGAGTAAAGAAGACAGACACAGTTTATACAAACCAATATTTACATGACATTACAGCTTCCAAAACAGCAGTAAGAAACAGTGTTTGAACTATCATCAGGAACATAATTTTAAAAACACAATTAGTCCATCCATCCAGAAGCTGAGAGAAAAGTTCCAGGAACAAGCAGAAAAACAACTTTCAAACAACTGTAACCTCACAAAAGTTGATGGGCAAAATGTAACATATTTTACCTTAGAATTTGTCAATAATGCATGTATGCATACTCAAAATCATACCTTTTGGATTTAGTACTTGTTCTTGGTCTGTACTCATGAGATTCATCTTCTATGCCATTCTGTCTTTTATACCAATCAAACAAAGTGCGCAGGATAGAGGGTAGACAATATTCTGAAAGTGAGCTCATTGAGCTTATTACCTATGGGGAAAATACAACAAATCAATAAACCAACTGGTGTTCAAGTTTCCCCTCCTCCTTAAAAAAAAAGTACTAATTCAATCGTTAGACATGTTCTTTCCTGTTTTCATTTCATTTTAGAGATCCATGGTACAGGCAGTGACCTAATATTCTGCATTTCCTGTTAAAACATAAGCAGAAATACAATAATGGGTTGTATGTCAATACTGTCTTTCCACTGACAATACTAAAATGCATTAAAATTGTGTATCATCCTACAACACACCAGAAAATGAACTAGTTCTTCAAGGAGCTTATTTTTATTTCTTACACAATGTTGATTTGAGTTTGAGCAAATTATAAGGACAGAAAAAGTGATGAACCAGAGGTACTGTCTCATGGGTTGTATCTGACTGCTGGATGCCTCCCCTGAAGCTCAGAATGTATTGACAAACCCCACAAGCTCTGCAATAATCTTAACCAACTGAATGTGCAGATGCATCCATCTTACTATAAGGCTGACACACCTGATGATAACTTAGACTTCTCTTTTATATATAGGAAAATATTTACAGTTTCCCATGTCTTTGTGTGCACAAATAAGTAAAACAAAGTTTAAAATTATTCCTTTAAAGTTCCTGATTAAACAGTTCTATTGGCATACTGGAAAAGAAGATTACTGCTCACTCAGTATAAACCGTGTCACCAATTACAGAAATGTTACTGAACATGTTACTACCGAACTATGACTTAAACTTCCTATTACAGGAAACCATAAAGCTGCAAAACATGAAAAGATCAAAAGCTAGGGTGAAAAAAAGACCCAATATTATACAAGAGGATTATATATGTATTGCAACTGAATATTTACAGCTACAGCATTTGTGTACATTCAAAGAAAATAGAAAATGGCTACTTAAAATAGGAATAAATTACTGATCTGGAGATTTGTGACCACCTCAAGATCATGCAGGGCTTGATCCTGCGAAGTGCTGAGTAGCAGGAGCGAAATGCTGAAGTATGTACTTGATGTCAAGTACACTGATTATATCATTAACTCTGTCAGGTTTATCTACCTGCTTAAACTTACACCAGCACGTTTCAGTGCTTGTGGAACAACAGTAGAGTTTAATGTCTTGTATAAGACCAAGCTTGTGTGAAGTCTGAGACTAAGACAAGAGCAAAACTGGGAGACCGAGCACCTTACATACAATTCCCAAACGTTACTAAAGCCTTAGATGACAACTTTTGTGGATGACAGTTAGTTTAGACCAATAACCCTGATCACTTTTGCAGCTTTTCAGCCTCAGAATTTAAATAATTCACAGTGATGTTGTGGTCTAAAGTTAATGAGGATAAAGTATTATTGTTTCGTTTGGATTCAGGTATTATGGCCTAAAGTTAAACATAGAACATTAGAAAGCTATAACAACTGCCCCTGTAAAAATAAAAGTTTCTATAAAAGTACTATTTTAGGAAAGCTTTCAATCCAGTGTTTCCAGTATATTTTATTACCTGAAATATGAAACAAGTTGCTGTGGAAGATGGCATGAAGGCACTGCTTGCAGCAGTGACAGGAGCTCTTTCATGAAGAATTACTACAGCAGCCTAGGCTCAATTATACCAAAGCCTTCAAGCGTAAGACTTCAGATAAATACTTAGAAGACATGAATCACCTAGTGTCAGTGCAAACTATTCACTACCAACTCAGGGCGCTTAGACGTTTCAATCACTTCTCTGTTGTTTTCCAGAAGTTTTTCTGAAGCTGGCATAACACCGGTTGTTAAATATGAGATGCAGTGAAAAAGTGTTTGCTGGGGAAGGCTAGAATAGACCTAAATATCTTTTAAGAGATCACAATATTTAACTATAAGTGAAAAGTTGTTTCAGTCAGGTCTTCCTGCACGTTCACCGACATATGTATCAATGCTGTTCTCTAAATCCCAGCTACACAATTTCACTCACCACAAGAAGTCAAAGTGTTTCCTGTTAAATCTCCTCAAGCCATACTTTCTCTGCTGAATTTACAGTGTGTGTCTGTAGCAGGATTAAAAGGTCAATATAGCTTTTTTTTAATCTTTCTGTCACTGCACTTTTAAGACAGGAAGGAAGGGTGGACTGGGCAAAGACCTGGCTCTCAGGGAACAGGAAGGGAGGGAAGTCTAGCCAGCGTGTTGGTTACTCAACCCTTTCATTTACTGGAAGTAAGTCCAGAAGTGAGATGAATTCTAGCTCTGTGCTGCTCCTGAAAGGGAGTGCACAGAAGTACAAATATGTCCTTGTTGGACAAATGATCATGTTCTTCCATCATAAATGAACTACCTACTGTATAGCTTAAGGATAAGAAAGCTGCACAAGTAGGGAGCTGTTTAAAACTTGTGTTCACAGAGCATTAAATATACTTTATGTAAATGCTTAATATTTATTTTGGACTAATATGCAAGTGTAAATTTAATGAAATTCTGCCCAGATAGTTTGCTACAATTTATATACTTTCATAAAAGTCTTGCTATATTGTCAAAATACAAATATAAGAAATATTTCCACTAACAGCAGAGAGATGCTGATTTTTTTTTATTTCACATATGAATTTCTATGTGCTTTAACAGCAAATATATTTAAAACGGCATTCAATTTCCAACAGTATCATTAACTTCTTGGCTCTGCATTCTTTTCATATAACATATATGTCAGTATGTATGTTAAATGTGCATTTTATTGCCATTTTAATAATGCAGAATTGCAGTACTTCATTTTTGCATAGTTGGTTTATTTTTTGTAAATCTATCATTTGCACAGTGTCTGCATATTCTGTCTTCAAATTGTTGTTGTGTAGATTCCAAATAATGGACATAAGGAGTGAGATTTTACACTTTCTATCAATGCTACTGAAAGCAGAATTTGATTAACATTGTCTTAACTATATCTAGGATACCCATAGCCATGCGATAATGTCTTCCCTTCATTCAACGTTTTTTCCACTTCATGCATGTCTATAACAAAGCCCCATAACTACAAACAATACAGATTCAAGGAAAGTAACAGCTGCAATGAAATCCTTGTTCCTTGAAATCAACAGCAAAACTCTCATGGACCACAGTTAAGACCAGGATTTCACATGCAGTATGTGAAATTAAGGAGATAAAGTTAACAATTTTTATTCCAAATACTCTAGACTGCGGCAGGAGGAAGGTGGAAAGATGAACTGCACTACGCTCTAATCAAAGCAGCTACATGCTCTAATTCTGTTGGACCCTTTGAGACAAAACTTTTTTTCCTGATAATGATAGATTTCTAAATAAGTCAACTCTAACTGAAAAAACTGTAAAATGAAACATTAGGAGCAAATTTGTGTAGATCTCCTTTCATTCACATCTCTGTTCTAAGCATTTTTTTGGACAGTCCTATGAATTTAAATGTTCCTGGGAACTGTTAAAACTGGTATCTATTGAGTTGGACTCACTCACTAGTTTTCACTTATGGCCTTGGTTTTGTGAGTGAAGAAACTGGATTTTTTTATACCGTAATTTTGTAGATGGGTAATTTCACCTAGCTTGCTTATACATTAGCAATGTTTATGGCTGTTTTACTGCCAGGATAACAGTTTACATGAAAAGCCATTTATTTCTAGTGTGCAGCAAGTTCAGTTCTGAACGTGTTACCTTTAATTTTGCCTTCAGGTTTACTTCTTTACACACTGCTTCAACGCAAACCTCTGATCAGGAGCCAAGGGTTGTTCTATGACCCCATGACCACGTGCCTCTACTATGTGCCCTTCTGCTGGTGAAGAGGGACAATGCGTAAAATGCAAGGAAGGGGAAAACACAAAAGGGGCCAACTGCAGTGCTACTGCAATGATGACGATATCATTACTCCCTTACTACATCTAACAAATATAATATTGGATGGGAATAATTATCAGCATGTCATTTACCACATTGAGGCTGTTATGAAAAAGGGACACTTAATCATTAGTATGTTGCTTAGTGTCTTTTTTATTTATATTTGTATTTTCCACATTTTTTATTATTACATTTTTATTTTCCTGTTTTTAGCTTGACCTATTTTTTGCTTCCATCTCCTAAAAGTATATAAAACATTAAATGTTTTTGCTTTCCAATCTGTATTCTCCAACCTAGTGCACTTCTAAGAAGAGAGCAGTATAACTAAAATGAGCACAAATTTTTGTGCAGTTTATGCTGAAACTCTTGCAACAGGCACCTCATATAGAGAGTTTCATATGAAAACTTAACTCTTGCTGTTAAGTTTTCACTTCCATGGCCAAAACATTACATTCATTTTGTGTTTTCATATGGAAAATGTCTGCAGGTTGGTCCACCTTACACAGTGCTCTTTTTCTGCCTCCAGTGTCGTTAGTTCACAGAACATTTATATACCCTGCTAAGAACAGAAGATACGTTAGTAGAGGCTGAGAAAAGACTAGTAAAAATGTTTCCTTGAGTGAGGATAAGCCTCCTGGATAATTATGGTTTTCTTCACCCTAGCTTTTGATCTGTTCATGTACTGCAACTTTACGGTTTCCTGTAATAGGAAGTTTGAGTCATAGTTCAGTAGTATTATGTTTAATAACATTTCTGTACTTGGGGACACAGAGCATGCTAGTGCTGGAGCAGTAATGCTCTTTGCCAATAGGCAACTAGAGTTGTCTAATCAAGAACTTTTAAAACATGATTTTAAATATACTATAAAGATATTTAAAACCATATGTAAAAACTGTATCGTTTCCTGTATATATTTTCTTTATATACATGGACACCTAAAAAGTCCTACAGTCAGTGTAAGGAATCCGGTTTGTTAAGCTAATGGTGAGACATTCTGCAAGTCAAGATAAGTAAGATTACTTCATACGTTGCTCAAGATACTATTATGAGTTTGAGGAGGGTGATGCAATTGGCAGCCAGACAGAACCCACAGGACAATACTGTCTGCTTAACAGGAGGCACTGACACTACAGCCATATGGAGAGAAACAGCTCTGCCTGTGCACAGTCAGGTCCCTAAACGCTGGGTCCATCACCACCATCACAACTAGCACTCCTAAAATGGTGTTTGAGAATGGGCAGGAAAAAAAGCTGGGTCTCAGAAAGCCAGAGATAAAGCTGTTTAGGGAAAGTAAGCAATGCTTTCGGAACCGTTTTATATCATTCGGGCGTTTCAATGTTAAACTTCATGCTGATTACTCTGGGTAGCTAAAGTTCCATTGTGCTCACTCTAAGTTACTGCAAAGAGGTTTTTTTGGCTGTTTTTTTCCACCTCTGAAGCTGACCTGCAAAAGGTAAATTTTAAATCAGGTCATGCCTTACTTTTGCTGCTTTTTAATTTACAGTTAGATGATGCAGCTCAGATATTTTAAAGTGAGTAGTGATCTGGTCACTTCAGCATCACCTATCAATTTCATTCAAATTGAACAGAGAGAATTTTGATAAAGTCCAAAAAAGAAAATTAGGTTCCTTTGACAGTGTGTCATTTTTGATGCCTTAAAATTGAAAGTCAAAATTATTAGACAGCCCTTGAAAATGTTTGTTCATGGGGATTCTCCCTCTTTTCCTTCTTCATTTCCATAGTAAAAATGTCAGGAATGTAATGTGTGGCCTTTCCTGTTTTTGCTTTCCACACTTACCTGGAAGACAGAAGCAAGGGATTATCATAGAATAGTTTGGATTGGAAGGGACCTTTAAAGGTCATTTAGTCCAACCCCCCTGCCGCGGGCAGGGACATCTTCAACCAGATCAGGTTGCTCAGAGCCCCCTCCAATCTGACCTTGAATGTTTCCAGGGATGGGGCATCTACCACCTCTCTGGGCAACCTGTGCCAGTGTTTCACCACCCTCATTGTAAAAAATTTCTTCCTTATATCTAGTTTAAATCTATCCTCTTTTAGTTTAAAACCATTCCCTCTTGTCCTGTCACAATAGGCCCTACTAAAAAGTTCAACCTGGTCTTCCTTCATCCTATAGGCTCTTTAAATATTTGAGTTAACTTAAAAAGTAAAATTTAAATGGTTTGTCTTAAAAGCACATGCCGCCTTACCTGGATTTTAGTATCATGTGGAATCATGATCTTCAGAGTTTTCCAGGTAGACCACACCTTCATTTTTAATATTAGCAAATTACCCATATTTTCGTGACAACTTTATAATACTGTTATCATTTGCAAAACAGCTTTATTATACTGAGATGTACTGACCTAATCTACCCAGTGAAACATGCCAAGTAAAGAAAGACTTTTTGCTCTATCTTCCTGTCTCTACTCTAGCTGAATTCTATCAAATCTCTACTATGTGTTACAAATTTTTGAATGAAAATCTAACTACAATTTAGCCAAACTAAAATGATTTCGGTAAGTATGAACCATATTCTTGAAAACAGGCTCATCAGCCAGGTACATTTTAGGTCCCATCTCCAATCACAGGCGTACATCAATCCCAGGAGCACTAGAACATCTCAAAATGATTGTGCTGTTCAAGCAGAAAACCAATGTGAAACCTGAGAAGGGAAACATTCCCAACAACTCAGGCTGAGGCAGACAGATAGTCTGAAAATTTCAATCTGAATAGTTTGTTTGGAAAATTTCAAGAAACTGAAAACAAGGTTTTCTGACAGGACGTCTAAGGCTACCTCAGCTCTATACTTTTCTATCAACTCTACGCATAGGTAGGACTCCAGATATGCAGTTAGAAATATATACAAATGTTGTGTATAACAAAATTTGCCGTTGTTTTTTGTCAGCATCTGTTTTTTTTTCCCCCAGCATTCAGAGTAAATTGCTACAGTTGTTTCACTCTGGGAAGCATTTGCTGTTCTCATTAATTGATCTTGGCTTAATTGTTCAATTTTCTGTCTACCTACCAATAACTAGGAGAAGCATAAGTCTTCTAATTCTTTCTTGTAAAGAGCCACAATTTGCTTAACCATGAATATTTCATCAAATCACGGCCACCCATTATGTGTTTGTTTAATACACTGCAGGAACAGTATCACAAGGTTTGCATATGGCTGGCTTAACTTGTTTTTCTTTCCCATTTATGTGTGACGCTCTTCCCACAGGAAGGAAAAAAAAAATATATATAAAATTAAGGTCAGAAAACCACAAAAAATTTCAATAGGCAGCTAGGGACTACTCACAAAGCAGCCTCCTTTAGCCCACAGTGGCTGGCTCCCCTGCAGGGTCCCTCTGTGGTCAGCGAGGAGGACAGGGCAAGGCAGAAGTCCTACTGTTTGCCTCCTGCTCTGAACAGCCCTCCGAGCAGGCTACCTCTCCCCAAAAAGCAGCTACAGAACAATCTAGAGAGCATCACTTTGTCAAGCTAAAATTATGAAGTGAGCCTTTGTGAACGCCAGTGGGGTCTCACAAGGCATCTTTGCTTCTGGTGCAATGTATCTAATATCCCAGAACACACAAAAATTGTGTTAAATTCATTTGAGATTCTGAAGTCCTACCCATACCTACTTCCTCTCCCAAAGTTAAGTTAATGATAATGGTACCTGCAGCTTATGGCATTAGCCACAGTTGCTTTTAGAGTTGTTGCTGTTGCTGCTGCTTCTGCTATGTCTTTCTGTCCTGTATTTCTGGCACTGCTGGCAGCACAGTGGTGCCGGCAGCCATGGAGTTAGCAGCAATGGCGACAGCAATGGCAGCTGAGGCAGGAATGGTGCAGCAGCAAATAACTTTGTTGCTTATAATACACCTTGAGTTTACCCCTCCTCCTTGTTGGGAGTGAGTTTTGGCATCCTTTATGCAACTTAAACTCTTTACCACCTATCTTTCTTTATTTCAAAATAGGTTACTCATGTAGGAATTTTTTCTAGACACTTTTTTTTTTAAGAAAGAGACTGCTGACAAACATTAATTTTCTTATACCACCATTAAAAAGTATGCATATTTCTGTTGGTTTTATTTTTGTACTCGTCCCATGTCCCTTACATAATCAATTTATTATTCTAATGCCAGATATAAATTTCATTTCATCAATTACAATTTCATTGTTTTAGTAAATGAAATCTAATTCATTATATAAATTCTATTTTAGTTTTTAATTCTTTTTCCTTGCCATTTTTCTCTAATTATTATATACCTTGTCATATATAGGCATTTACCCTGACAACTGAATTTATGCTTAATTTTAAATACAACAGGTTGGCTCAGCCTACATGAAGTGCAGCATACATGTAAGTCATGCTGGGTCATAGCTACAGAGACAAAATAGACTGATGAGACTGATGGCAATGACAATGATTCTAAAGACCCTCATATTAACCATAAGAAAAACCCCATAAAAGAAAGATCAGGGGCCATGCGCCTGTTTCAAAAACCAGGTATTCTGAAAAAATACAAAGTTTGCTTCGAAACCTCCATCAGGGGAAACAGCCAGGAAATAATACATGTGCCTAATACACTGTAAAAAGCAAGAAGTTTTACGGCAAAAAAAAATTGAGCTTGAAAACAGTGGAAAAATCCTCCTAATTTAAAACCAAGAATGGTTAGGCAAAGCACTCATCATTCTACTAAAGTACATTGAAAGAGACTGCTTTTGCAGTATTCAACAATAGCATATGGACACTAGAGTGCCTTCCAAGTATTTGTCCTACAGCCTGAGGAATGGAAATAATATAATTTCAAATGCCTTACTTGATCAAACTGGGGGTCCTCTCCTCGTTGCAGAGATTTGGTCAGTGGTTTCTCCTAAAAGAAAATGTATTAAATATGTATTAATTAAGATCAATACTATGATATATTCTATCAACTCTACTACTATTTTTCTCTTAGATTTTTACTTACATAATTTGTCTCCTGACCAGTTTGTCAGATACTGTTTGTTTCATATGCAAAGGAGACCTCTGCACACATATGACCTAATACTGACAGATTGTCTTTAGTGTCTGTAGTGTTTTTCCAAGAAAGAAAAGGAGTTACTTGGTGCTCACATGGATGATAAATTCTTTCAAAATCCTAAAAAGCACCTGGTATTTCCTCTAATACATAACCAAGGAGCTCTATTTAGCTACATGATGTACCTTCTTGTTATAATACTACCAGGCCATACAAACATGACCATAGATATAGTGCATCATCCAGTGCATACTGAAGGAAAGGTGCTTTTAGAAGAATCAAATACCATAGAGTTCATTTTTAAGGAAGATCATTGTAGAAAAAATGGCTGCATTACTCATTAAAAAAAAAAAAGGGCATTTTTTGAATGGAAGCAAATTTTCAGGAGACGTTCTCAGAGTACCTGAGAAAGCCAAGGAGAACCACCCAACTCTGAAAGAGTCCCCACGTGTGAACATGCATTCACCTTTATGGCTTTTTTGCCAAGCAGGCTCAATTACTGAGGCATGTAGACACACATAGTCCAGTATTCTAGATATATGCAACAGTATACAAAACATGAATCTCCTAAACTACAATGAAAATAAACAATACACGAAGGCAGATGACAGTCTGAAAAACATGTCACCGTCACAATTCTGCACTGAATTGTACTACTGTTGCTGGTGCCTGAAATGTGCCAGTGCCTTATTCTTTTGTAAATCATGCATCTTTCTTCTCCTACAGCTGCAAGATCGGGGCTCTCCCACCAGCTCAGCATGAGATCTTCTGTTCAGCTTTCAGCTAACTATTACACTCATCAGCATCTGTTAATGTATCAGGCAAAATACCATCACTGCCAGGGGATGTGAGATGCAAAACAAAGAAATCTGTAAAGCTGCTGAGATAATGGAACAGAAAGACTTGAGGCGGTCCAAAGATTTCTGTTATTTAATGTTTCTCTCTGGAGAAAATGATGGCCAGTATAATCTGCTGACTGATTTTGAAATTAATTATGCTGATCCACTTGTAATGCCAGCTGGCAAGGAGGTTGGCTGCAGGGTGACTGCAGTATCCCCTGACTACCTACCAAATAGAAAAATCAACAAAATGTTTTCTCCTGAGTCACTGATTTATCCAGGACAGTCATCAATATTTTTCATTGTTATCTCTAATGTCTACAGTGACTCCTCCAAGTTACATTAAGGGCACAACAACTATTAATTAGAACTTTATGACAGATTATTGGTAATGAACAGACACAGTAAAAACTTGTAGCCCAGAAACAGTCACATGACACCTCCCACCCGCAGTCTTCCTCCTCAATCAGTAACTCAGGGCTACCCTACCTAGTCGTGTCTCATGGGAGGACAATACTTCTTTTGTCTATTGCCGCACACTGAAAAGGACAGCAGATAATCTTTCAAAAGTAGTGTTCAATTTTTTAAAAGATTCTTAAGTTTTCATGGGTCCTGGACAAATCAATGTCCTGAGAGTTAGTGCAGGTTAGGAAAAAAAAAAAACCCCACACAATCTTTTTTTTTCTTAAGTTTCTGATTCTGTTACAGAAGGCTTCTGTTACCACAGAGACATTTCTTAAGGTCTGTTTCAATAAAAAGGGCTTTGGCATCCAGAAGCTTTGCGTTCCAGTGCCCGACACTGCAATGCTTGGCTTTCAGAGTAGTATCTAAAATCCTGCAGAAATGCATTCAGGGTTTCAGGCAGAAATGAGGTGTGGGATTCCTCATCACATGCTGATCTATAAGGTGGACACAGCTAAATGAGACAAAAAATGCCCTGGGAACCCAGGTCCGGAACTGCAATCCTGAAAATGTCTTAATCACCTGTTGCCTGTCTCTGGAAGCACACATACCTCACAAATACTTCAGTTTCTGACAATGATGTTCCCCAGGGACTGTGTTTCTAAGTTAGTGAAGATCCCTCCATTTTCACAAGGCCATACAACTCATCTCTTGCACTCTTATAGGCGACTAGACCAAACTGTGGTACATTCACCTAAAGAAACCATTCACAAGCCATGCAACAGCCTTGGTCGCAGCAGAAGGCAGCTCTGGGATGGAGACCAGTCAAGGACACCCAGCAAAAGCTAGGAAGGGTTCTGCTGCCTTAACTTCTCAATGTCTCCAGTCTAGGGCTCTAACTGAAACCGTTTTCTTCCCTTCATCCCACTCTGTACCTACTGCTGTTCTGGCCGCTTCCCTTCTCGCACTCTTACAAGGCAGCAGCTGCTGCTGCAGCGACTCTGCCTCTTCTTCATCCCCCTGTTGGGGCTGCTGCTGTTGCTGCTTCTTCATCGACACTGTCAAAGTACGGCGCTGCCACTGACTCTGCCTGCAGCGACTGCTGCAATGGCTCAGCCCGGCTGGACCCAGGCTGACCCCTGAAGCCAAGCGTCTCTGCACATCATACCCCCGTTCCGGGAGCAGGGTGCCCACGTCAGAGCAACTCATTGTACCCCTGCAGTGAATGGCAATAACCACAGAAAATTATATTTGGGACTTGGAGATTTGAGAAAACTCAAAGTAGAAGTTATTACTATTTACTTTATTACTATTTTTTATTACTAATGATGAGTACTGAATAGATAATGAACTGAATAAAGATAAAGGGCCAGATACAAATATGTTTTTTGGTGTCTAAGTGCTCCTAAAATATAAAAGGATGATTGCTTGCATGATGAGTGTAACACTGACACTGCTGAGTAAATTCAAAGATAGCTCAACTACATGTAGGTGCTTCAAGTGTCCTTTGAAAACAGCGTTTTTTGTTTATGCAATAGATAATTTCTTCTCATCTACTGTAAACAACTTGCCTATTCTATACCACTTAGTTCTAATATCCTTACAAATCTTCAAATTTCATTTTATGCAGTATTTTCAACATCATTGCTATGGCAGCTACTATATAAAATACATTTATATCCAGGGTAGACATTTTCATTATATACCAAAGGTTCAGGACTGGCAAAGACAAGGTTAAAACATGTAATAAAGTGAAATTGCCTCTAAGTAATAGATTCCATAGCACTCTATTTACCCTGGAGATACACCTATTTAAAAGTTTTAAAAAAAAATCTTAAAAATGTTTTCCACCCTCAAGGCACTATTTTATTTATTTTCTTGCCCACCCAATTCAGAAATGGCAAAGAGGCCCTTTTATATGATGAGTAGACTCTGTTTGAGTCTCTGTAGATGTAACACATTCTACAGAAATGTCTTCCAAATCTTGGATGAATAGGTAGGCTGAATTTGGAGCCAAAGCCTACAACCACAAAATATGAAAAAAGAAAGTTTTGATTAATCTGAAAGAGCCCGTAGCTTTCTGGGCTATAAAAAACATCAGAACATTTCAGAAGAATGGACTCTCAATAATAACATTTCCATTTTTAATCACTAAGTTAAACATCCTTATTTCTTGTTTGAAGTGCTACCTTCAATTGTATACTCTGTATTTGTTCACGCTGGAAACTCCCACGATATGAATACACGTTAGAGATAAGCAGTAAAGATCAGCAAAGACAATTTTGTATTTAATATCTGAAACTATTGTTTTTCAATAAAACCATCTAAACTTTTTGCATCGCCAATGCTTACAAAACAAAATGCTCACCTAAAAATTAATTTCCTTCCTCTGCCTTGTTGCTGTTGTGAAAACATTAATAGAATATATTAAAATAGAATACACTGAATATGCAATGGCAAATGTATATTTTACCACATTTGCATGCATTAACTAAATGTAATATTTACAAGTTATCTAAAAAATAACATATCAGTCAAACCCCCTATTCACATAGACACACTAAAACATTTATCCAAAGACTGTCAGCTACTTTTAATGGTTAACATATTAATGCTTTTTCAGGGCTGCTACACAAATATAATTGGGTAAATTTACACAGGAATAGCTTTTCTCGACCACCTGTCACAGAACTGAGTGCTCAGGGAAGGATGTTGTAGTGCCTGTTAAGCTTCACTATGTCACCATGTTATAATGATATATAATGCCCCTTAAAGTTATTTCTAACCTCAGCAACCATTAGGCACATTACTCCTATTGAACTATGACTGGGTACTGTATTACTGACTGAGATAAAACCCCTCTTTTTATAAGAGCATGGAGGATGCAAGGATATTTTGATACAAAATATAACTTTTGCACTGCATGCTAAAAAGCAGCCACACATATTCTACTGAGTAGTCTGCTGGGATGGAAGAGTTACCAAAAGGAAACAGCAGAAGAATGGACCTTTTCACGTAAAATGGAGTAGACATAGACCACATTCAACTACTACAGCTAAAATATATATAAAATGCATGTAAGTGCAATCTTAAGAATCAAAAAATCACCAAGTGTAATTCTTTCCTGCTTACAATGAATCATCACGTAAGCCCCAAAAGAAATTGAACATCTCTGTATTATATTCTTTTCAGCAGGAAAGAAAGGTGGCGTTTTGCAGGAAAAGGTCTGCTCCAAAAATAGCTGGATCAAAGATGCTAAATTTTTAATTTTGCCATTGGTTATTTTGTACATACAAAGATCGGAAAACGTATTACTGTCAATCTTGCGCTCATGTGGTGTGTAAACCATTATCTGTATCATCTAGGAGAAAACCTCATGATGCCGATTTGCTTCTGAAAGCTGGGCATGTGAAACTGTTCCACAGAGGAGCCCCCACCCTTCAGATGCAGCTGACCTACCAGCCAGTTGCCTCTGAAGGGGACAGTTTGTCTGTCTGGTCCCTGCCTCCATTCGGCTGTGTGCTCCTGCCTCCTCCCTCCCAGAACGGATCTATGCTGATCCTGCACTGAGCAGGTTCACACAGCTGAACTTGCAAATATTTACTTCTGTTTTGCCCTCTCAAAAATGGATAGAACAGTCTATGGTGCCATAAAAAAGCTGTTGTACTGAAAATAGTTCTGAACTTCTTGGGAAATAATTTTCATCTCTTATTTACCTTTTTACTATTTGGGAATTCCCACCACCACCCCAGAAAGCCTAGTTAATTTATACCTAAGCAATTAAGAGAGCCAAGCTTTTTGACTCAAAAGCATAATCTGTTTACTCTGATAGTCTCCCAAATGTCTCCCACCTGGAACTTCTATGAAACAGGCAATTAGTGTCCTGTTTTCACAACCGTTCTTTGCAAGTCAGCAGGTCCTCATGCATAAAAATATAAATTGCCAGTTCAGTGGATGACAACAGAATCTTTGATTTCTTTTGTTGCTCTGCTCAGCATCAATTAGCTGCTAGATACCTCTTTTAAGAGACTGTCAGTGACCATGGTACACAGATAGTAAAATAAACAGAAAAGGGGATTTCCTTTATTAGTCTTTGAAATTCTAAGTATGCTCCAAAAGGAAATTCTAAATGCAAACATAATAAAAAAGATATGATAATATAGTTTCAAGAAAACACCACGACTCTGCATAAGACAAAATTATAGACTCCAATAACGATGAGCTTGATGTAACTTTTGAAAATTAAGTAAAAAAGCAATGCTAATTGTACATGGTATTTCATATGGAGGGAAAAAAGCATATTTCAAGTGGCTACACATGTAAATTATGTATACATGTAAAAATATTCTACAAGTCCTATAAATTTTTATTTTAGCAAACTCAGGTTAAAAACCTACTTGTCATTACAGTTATTGCACAAAAATAATGAAAGATGCATGTTTAGAAGACAGGCTGAGTATTACTCGGTCTATTCTTTCTTCATGCAACTGCTCTTTTCTTTGTAACAGCTCTTCTCTTTCGTTCATGTGGAAAAGCATGTGCCCAGTAGTGCTGTACTGCTGAATACAAAACTACGTAAGAAAACATCAGTTCAGCTTCAAATACAGGTTTTCACTCACTGGCTCTGATTCTCGCCTCTTTGGCATCCACATCATGTACTGTTCTGACTGAGTGATAGCTTATATCATCACATTACGTATTACAGGCTAATGTTTGTCTGATTATCACATTCTCTGCAAAAGGCATCTTTTACCTATGCTGTCTACGAACAAAATTAAAATGTGGACACTCAGAAATTTTGGTGATGAGAATGTTTAATTTGAAGTAACTTATGTATCAGAAAAAATGGCCAAACAAGCCAAAGAAATAGCAAATTAATTTTCACTACTAATACTACACAGAAGTGGAATAAATTCCAAGCAGACCAAAGACAGAAGCAAAATTAGAGATTGCTTTCCAAGCTATTAGATGCACAGTGCAAAAATTAGCACTGCAACTTTTCCAAAATAACATGGAACTTAAGAAAAAAAACCTCACAAGAAACAAATACAAAAGTTTTCTTTCTTTCACTTACCTTGAGCAAACAACTAAAGAACTCTGACATTCTTACCCGATCAGTAAAAAAATTCGCAGACATGCCCTCAACTCGGTATTGATAATAAATGGTCACAAACTTTAAACAAAGGTTAAGTGCTGTTACAGGTATACCGCTAACCGAAAGAAAAACCCCAAACAAAAAATCTACTGCTCTCAGCATTCGTATCTTCTTTAATATTTTTCCATTGCAAAGTAAGGTGCTTTCTTGTAGGTAGGAAGTAAAAAAATTCCATTTACTAAGGTATTTTAAGCCCAAATAAACTGATGGCTACCAGTGGACCAGTTCTGAACGAAATATTTTAAATACATGCTTTTGTAAAATCTGGAAAGTTGAAAACAGTACTGAGGATGACTTTACTGAAATTTGAGGTACACTCTAGCACAAGCAAGAAAGGAAATTTTATTGGCTGTTTATTTTCAGAGTTTTGTGTTAATAGGAATGCCTTTTAAAAATTGTGACTTAATGAACACATCAAAATCCTCTGTCTGAACACATGCAAGTTGTAAGGTCTGGGCTAGAATCATAACACTTTCCTTGGTTTTCCCTGATTTTAATTACTCCAGTACTACAGTGTACAGAAAAAAATGAATTTTACAACCTGTAAGTTTGATAAATTTAAAAAGAGCATCTAGAAACGAAGTGTGGATACTTAATCTTGACACCCTAATTCCATCATAGACCTGTGTTAGTAGACTGATTGATTCTGACTTAAAAACTTCCAATGTAAGAAGATAAAATTTTGTTAATTGGAACCTAATTTGCTGGGGCAGGGAAGGTATTAAGTTTTAGTGGCATCCGTACTTATGATGAAAATTCATGAAGGACCATGATGTACAGCTTTGGGAAGGACTGTAAAGTTAGTATAATGGATTAACTAAGACAGTGCTAATCGAATTTTAGGTACAGGATTGAGTTTACTAGTAGTCCCAAATCCAACTTCAGATTTACATGGGTTAAGTTCGACACTATCAATATTCCCAATTTCTATACCTGTAATCAATTATTACAGATTCAGTGATTTACACTCCTAAAAGAGTTATCGACTAAACTGGTATTTGACTGTAAATTTGCAGACTTTCAAGGAGGAAGCCAGAGTGCCCTTGCAGAGCTAACGACAGCCTTCAGGGTTCTTCTGCTACATGTACGACGGTCATAAAAGCCATGGCTTCCACCCGTACTACATGCCCAACTAAGGAAACAAGACCTTATTGGGTGGATTTCCAAATTGGGAAGGTAGCTATGTGAAGTATTTAAGTTCTTCTCATATTTGTCATGCCAGCAGATATGCAGGGTCAAATAAATATGGCATAATTCAAGTTGTCTGATGGGTAAACCGTACCATGCCCAGAAAAGAGCACATAAATTTTAACTTAAAAACATACAGCAATCCTGATGAAGCAGGACCTCACTGACTTCAAACATGAAGTCTAAAAGCATGC
The DNA here is from genome assembly GCF_964195595.1 of Calonectris borealis. NCBI lineage: Eukaryota > Metazoa > Chordata > Aves > Procellariiformes > Procellariidae > Calonectris > Calonectris borealis. Next base: position 195,916,210 of record NC_134312.1, read on the forward strand.
AAAGGACGAAGCTGTTGCGAAAATATGGAAAGATATCTCTTTAATTAATTGCTACTTATCTGGCAAGAATGCTAACAAAGTAGATACTTGATTTTCTTTCCATCCTTCATGATGACAGACCAGTGATAGGGCTGGCCTGAGATGACTGTAGTTATGACTTTCATTTTCTGGATAGTCGTAATAACCAATATCCTTAAATGACACAAAACTGTGATTAGAGGCATGTGGTAGGTTCTCTGATATATTTGCAAGCATCGGCCAACACGTGACAGCCTCGGTGACCTTGGATTCAATCTCTGCGTTCCAATGTTAAATCCTCTTAGCGATTTCAACCATCATATGCACCACTGACTATCCTCCAACTATATCCATGCAGTAGTGAGGCCCAGGGACAGTAAGCATCCTGGAGAGTTTTGCTGTCAGAATGAGATCTGAAGCCTCAAATAGCATTCTGCCCACACGCCCAGCTATGGAACCCCTGAGATCACTGAGAAAGCTCCTGTTGACATTGCCTGGTTCTGAAATGCATAAGTCTTTTAATGGACCTGTATCTAGCTGCAAATGCCTATGCCAATGGCTCTGCAAAAATGTGTCCTTTTCCATCCTGCTAAAGTGGCATGAACTTTTTCCCTCTCTCTCATACGGAAGCTGGAATCTGACCCAGGATGCATCCTGTCTCCATCCTCCTGCGCTCCCTGATTACTTCTGAAACCCTACATTTGTCTTCCTCTAAGTTTTTTTCCAACTGTCTTTCATACGCTTTCCCTCAACTCCTGTGTTTCAATTTTACGGTATGTCGCCCTGAACTACATAGAAGGTATCTCATCTGTAGCCACTGCTTCAACCACACAAACCTTTCTAGGTCTTTCAGGAAGATAACTGTCCTGAGGTTCAAGATGAGTCACCCTAGAAAGACTACTGCTCTATACTGTTCAGTGCTTGGCTTCATAGAATCATAGAATCATTAAGGTTGGAAAAGACCCTTAAGATCATCAAGTCCAACCGTCAACCCATCACCACCATGCCCACTAAACCATGTCCCTAAGCACCTCATCTACACGTCTTTTAAATACTCCCAGGGATGGTGACTCAACCACTTCCCTGGGCAGCCTGTTCCAAGGCCTGACCACTCTTTCAGTAAAGAAATTTCTCCTAATGTCCAATCTAAACCTCCCTTGGTGCAACTTGAGGCCATTTCCTCTCATCCTATCGCTGGTTACTTGGCAGAAGAGACCAAGACCCACCTCGCTACAACCTCCTTTCAGGTAGCTGTAGAGCGCGATGAGGTCTCCCCTCAGCCTCCTCTTCTCCAAACTAAACAACCCGAGGTCCCTCAGCTGCTCCTCATAAGACTTGTGCTCCAGGCCCTTCACCAGCTTCGCTGCCCTTCTCTGGACACGCTCCAGCACCTTAATGTCCTTCTTGTAGCGAGGGGCCCAAAACTGAACACAGTGTTCGAGGTGCGGCCTCACCAGTGCCGAGTACAGGGGCACGATCACCTCCCTGCTCCTGCTGGCCACACTATTTCTGATACAGGCCAGGATGACATTGGCCTTGGCCACCTGGGCACACTGCCGGCTCATGTTCAGCCGGCTGTCAACCAGCACCCCCAGGTCCTTTTCCTCTGGGCAGCTTTCCAGCCACTCTTCCCCAAGCCTGTAGCGTTGCTTCTGTTACAGATCTCAGCCTGAGATACGTACTGAGATAACTAGAGGGGGATATTATTTCTGAGGTGATGAGTGGAAGGGGAAGTGAAGGCTCTTTATGCCATTGGAGTTTTCTATGCTGTATTTGATGCTCTCCATCTCCATCTTTTCCTATATTTTTCTGCCTTCACATCCTTTGACTACATGAGGAGAGCTTGCTTATTTCACAGATGGTATCTTCCTGGCTTAGCTGCCTCTCTCTCTGCTGGGGGAAAGAACAAGCTGATCTGGCCCAGCTTGGGCTTCATTATCATTGGCAGAGCATGGTTTTGTGGACTGGACTATACTTGGAAAGCCAGTGAAGTTCCAACAAAAGTTGATTCATGACGGAGGAAAGAGTTACAGCTGAGACCAGTTCTGCTTAACTGATTTCTTGAAACAGAGAAGTTAGCTACTGGAAAAACTGAGTAAAAAGAAACGGAACCAAGGGGACAATCCACACAGAAATCAAACTTAGTCCTCAGATATGGCTGGGAGTTGACTAAAATACTGAGACCAATTGTGAGTCTAAAAAATTGACCCGGGATCCAGTCAATGACCTGCAGGAAAGAAACTCTGCTGAACTGACACTTGCTGTAGGAGATGGGCCTTCTCCTGAGGACAGAGATTGTCCTCGGTCCTCGAGACTATGCTACGACTGACAGACATAGATCTGCCCATTCAACAAGCCACTTAATGCATCCACTGTAACAGATCTGTAGGGCTCCATACAATAAAAGGATAGTATATTCAGGTCACATATCGAGTAGTTGAAGTAAGATGGTGTATAGATGCTTTCACTTTCTTATGAAGAGGTGAGAGGATAATCCTCAGCACAGTAAAGCGAGGCAGAATTTCATAAAGAAGCATCTTAAGTACTTCACAGACAATTATTGAACGAATAATGTCTTAAAGTCCTACATATTATTTGTCACAACTGGATCTAAAAGAACTAATCTACTAATAATTAGTTATACAATTTAAATACTAAATAAAGACTACAGTAGAAATAAAGAGTTATGATATGTTAGATACAGAGTTATGATATTATGAACTATGAGCTCCTTACGGTTGGGATGGACTGCCCACATGCTTTATAGAATTTTGACTACCACAAACACTAGTGGAATAAAAGAATTATATTAATCATGAGTGACATAATCCTTGAGTGACACAGAGGTGGATAGGGACAGATAACAATGGGAATCTGGCATGTTGGTAGCATTTATAGAGGAAGATCCTAAGGAGGATAATTTTTGTATGGGGAAAAAAACCCCAGCATTTTCAATATATACTTGCATAAAGTTATTCAAATAAAGTTGTTTTCTTTTCAATTTTTCTGGGCATACACATACTGGGTGGATAGTTAGAACAAAGCAAAGCAGTTTGCCTTTCCTCTTTTCCATGAAATTACTTGTTCCCTATAGTAACTCCTGTCTGTGCACTGTGAATAAACAGGAGTCCGAAGGCCCTGTGTATGCCAAACTATTCATGAGGACTTCAAATGTAAAAAGTGTGTAATGCTAATGTGTCTCATTATAGATGAGAACAAAGGAGTCATTTCTCATGTGATGCAGCTGGAATTTTAGTCCATGTAAAACAGAAAATTCTACATTACAGCTGTGTGATAAAACTGCTTGGCATTATTATAGCCTACATAAATCTTACTATTTATCACAGCCCAGTCCTCAAAAACCAAAAAACCTTCTACTTGCTTTTCTTCCACATCTGTCCTTAGCATATTTCTTCTGCAATGCCTACAGAAAGTGAAGCCTAATTAAAGCTAATCGGACAGCAGTGCCACCATGCATGTTGGTTGGTCAAGCTTTGCAAAAACAAACTTGCATTATTCTTGCCCTTTCAGAGTCTTCCTAACCACCTGCTTGGCTGTTATCACCAGCCCTGCTTTGAAATAGGTCTATATTTTAATGTCTTTGAGCTGCTAAGGAGATGGAAGTAATAAATACGCTAGTATCAACCACATCACTGCTTTCAGTCTTTTTCAAATGGTGAGATAAAACCTACCTAATGGAAGGAGAAAGTTATAGGCAGAATACATGAATATGCTTATAGTCCTAATCCTATAATGAGTAAATTCTGTTCTTGAGTTCAGTATTCAGAGAGATCCTGAATTTAGACAAGCTCAGCAAAAGAAGATGCTTGCAGGAGAAAAGCATAATGAAAGTTTACCAACAGCTAAATTAAACATTAACCACTGTCAATGCCTGTAGCTCACAATGTTTTATCAATGTCTACAGCTGTGTGTAAGTATTGCTGAAAGCCATATTTAAAGATTAGCCTGATCAGTATGCACAGGATGAATTATTACCCTAAGTGATAATCAACGGTCCTAAAAAGGAAACTATTTTCTGGGTTTTTTCCTTACAGTGTTAAGATACATAAACACATTTTATCATTTGAACTAGCAAAAATGTTTCCCTGGCTTCCTCATTCTAGCTTCATTTTAAGGTCACCACTGCTTGAAAAAAAATCAGCAGCAATAAAGTAACAAATTGTGTTTATAAGTGAAGCAATGCAATGATGATTTACAGTATAAACCAATAAAAATGTAAATATGAATGCAATCAGCTGTGACAAAAGGCCTGCAGGAGAAATTCTTAATATTCATTATAAAGGAGAACAATTATTTACAGAAAAAAATCAGGAAATTATTAAAGGTTATCAAGAAGAAATTATTTACATTTCGTTTATGTGAATTTAATTTTATAAATTGGAAAATCCCTTTTAATTAATTCTGCTGTCAAATAACTTTAATTTGGATTAATACAATCTGGGTACAGTAGTTTAATCATTAAAAATTAGCCACATAATTGTTAAGTTAAGTTAATGTAATTATTGAAATGTTGGTTATATTTCAGAGACCCTAAAAGGGTGAAAAAATTTACCTAAAATTCCAAATAAAATATTCTCCAGACAGAGTAAAAAAAAATCGCATCTGGAAACAAAAGGTTTCCATTCTAACTTGTTAAAGACTTAGCAGTTGATAGTCGACATTAGATTCATGCCTAGAAAACATATTAACTGGGGAGTGCGTTTTTTATGGTGATCACTGCCACATCAAGTACCCAAAATGTCAAATCATACTCGGTTGACAGCCAAGGCAGCAGGAGGAGTAGGTGACATTGCCCTCTGCTTTCTCTGCTGCTGGAATCTGGTTATCCCAGCCAAGATTTCATGGGGCTGCAGGAGGCAGTGGGTGGCGCGCCCTTCACTGCTGCCCTAGCAAATAGCAAAAGTTTTTTGTGCCTTGCTAGCATCTGCAACTCATGGTGGGACACAAACCTGGTTTTCCACCATAGTTGTCAGAACATTGTAATTTAGTTGGGCTCTGTGTCCATCACAAAAGAAAGAGATGGATATATCAAACAGGCATATGGAACCCAAGAAACTGAGAGAAAAATTCATAAAAACAACAGTAATGATAATCAGATAGGATAAGCAGGCAAAATGTGTGTATGAAAAGAAATATCCAGGTAAAAAATACATTAGTAAGTCTTTAATTTAATCCCATATAAACTTCAGAGCTTGAATGTAAGCTAGACTCTGTGATAACAGAGAGGAAAAAGCAATCATATTATAAACAGATCATTTTAGCTTCTCTAAAAGATATCTTAAGTATTCATCACTCATTATAAAATTAAACTGCCATATCTTGTAATGACTTCGAGAATTCAAACTAGAAACATCTCAGTGTTAGAGCACTTTGCAAGTTTGATTTTCTTTGAAGTATGTTTGAGTTTAATTAGAACAGAACCTTCAAAGAGCTCACCATTTGACTATCTATTGTGAAAAAAGGCCAAAGGGTGGTTCCGTACCACAAATTTATCATCTTTGTCTCGCAGATCCCTAGGACTTCCTGGTCACAATTCTAGTCAGTAGCGTAGAAATGTGGAAACAAAGCGGCTAAACATCTAACAGCTACCCCACAAAAAGGGTGGGCTTAAATTCTTAGCCATTATTCCAGAATAACTTTTGCCATTTTCCCTTGTCACTTCTTTCCTTACAACCCAATTATTTCAAGATCATTTTGACTGAATGTCTACAAAAACCTGCTTACACATTTGTCACAGTCACCCTCAAATAGCAGCATGCCATGACTTATAAGTCCTATTAGTATTAATAAGATGTGAGTATGTCATTGAATTATTGTTAGTGTCTCACAGTTAGACCCTTGTAAGAAATACGTTCTGAAAATGTTGACAAGAAGAAGGTGACATTCCAGTCTCTTGTCATATTTTTACATTCTACGTTGAATTTACCAAATAAAATTTCACTGAACAACCTCTGGAATAAGATAAGATCAACATTCAGTTATTCATAGTTTCACAAAGTGACAAAAATAATGTATCAACACACAGCAACTCAAAATCACCTTAACAGAAGGTGAAATGGGAATAAATCAGGGTCACTAGTTCCTATCTATGTCTGAAATATTACACAAAAATGCAGAGGTTAGTGTTTAAGAGTAACAGAGGTGCCGCAAGGAAATTATTTCTCAGTCCTGGTCTTTTTGTCGTTTCCCTGATCTTGTCAAGTAATTTTACAACACATTTGTCTTAAAATTTTAAAGACATTCTCTGTGCGTCACATGAAGACTGGATGGTAATAAATAGCTGCTGGCATTTTTTTCTTTAAAGGACCTACACTATGACTGTCAGTTTATTCTACTTTTTGCGATTTGAAGGGGACTCATGAAAGAAGAAGAAACTGGATCTTTGTCAAAATATTCCTTCCTGTTAGCTTTTTTTTGTGTTATTTCCAAATTATGTAAGATATTTCTGTCATCTTGCATCTACCTAATGTTTCAGAGGAAAGTCTGGAAAAACTTTCCCAGCATAAAATGCTTCTGAATCTAAATCAAGACAGAAAGCTAAACAGATGCCATCAGAATCAAGACAATCTTAATTTTACTGTTCAGAATATCCAAACCTGAAAATGGGGAACTGAACTAAGTATTCTATACTGTGCTTTATAACAAAAATGTTATAACATTTTATAAAAATTCCCTTACAGCTCAGAAATACAGGTTCCTGGTTATTTTTGTTTTTTTATTTTTACCTTGTCAGAACCAAAATATAGGTTACAGAACTATTCTTCCCTAACCAAAATAACAAGAAGGTATATAAAATGTAGTCTCAATTTAAAATAGCAGACTCCCAAAAGTTCAGTTACATAAGACAATTTGCAACAGACATACTTGTATGTTAAATTTGCCTAAAATATAAATAACGATGGCTCTCTCACTGACTGTGCAAGACCTTATAATGTAGCTCCGTTTTCAAATGCTGCATGCTTTTTCATCTCTGGAAAATAGGTGCTATAGCACTTTCTTAGATTGTGAAACCTACTACTGTCAGAACTAAAATAAGAACCAGCAGCGCTATTTATTTTCATGTTTTAGCTGAAAACTGGTAATGCTCAGAACTACTGTTTTTATCATATTTCAGCATTTTCTAATCCATTTTGACTCAAGTGACCACTCTCCCAGCTGTGAAATCTATGCTGACTGACACCCCTTCTGCTTCTCAAGCACATTAACACATGTCCATATTGCAAACAGAAATAAAATATTCATTCCTTTTCATGATACCCCTTTGGCATATCTTGCATATCTCTCTCCTCTACTACAACCTTCTAACTGCCATGGTAGCATATCTTACAGTTTGGGAAACACTATCAAACTCCAACACAGATTACAAGCAAAATACTCCGCATTGCATGGTAAGAAAGCCTGATTTAAAAATAAATTCAACGTAAAATACATATATACTTAGAGTTTCTTTCTACTCACAAGAGGTTCTGCCATGATGATGCGAATCTTGCGTTCAGCCTGAGTAGTAAAGTTAACAAACAAGCTCTTCAGGACATATTCGCCTGGTTTACTGTCTGGGTCAATGTTGATAGGCAACATGGCTGGAGGTCCTTTTTCTCTCTGTGTACCAGAAACAGGTGGGACGGGTGGCTTGATATATCCGTTACCAACTGGAGAAGCTGAAATGTAGAAAAGACACATTTACTTGTGGGTAATTCAACATGTCTTAACTTTTCCAGTGGCTCATTATACTGTCAAAGCAAAACTGGAGACTAGTTGATAATCAAAGAAAGACATAATACATAAATACAATTTCCATGGTGTAATTATAGGTAAAATTTACATAACCTAGACTGGAAGAAGAAAACAACGATGAAATCTTACCTATTAAAACTGAGTAGTATTTACTATGCAGTGCACACTCAATTCTCTTTTTTTCACATGGTAAGACTTGCTGACACCTAACTGTTTGAATAACATCCTCATTTCTTATTCCTTATCTTGTAGGCCAGATCTGTCACTCAGTTGTCAAATAACAAGTTTATTCTTTATTGCTATTCAAACTGACCTATCTTTGCAAAAATCATGAGTCTGATCTAAGGTGAGTTGTAAAGGGACTGATTTTCCTCTCATTTATACTGAGGTCAGTCAAGAATGACTCCTTTAAAAACAATGACATTTCACCAGTATAAATCTTATATGAAGAGACAGACACAAAATGTTTTCCATGGTCAAAAACTGTTCATTATGTATTAGTTTTTCTGAAGGTACCAAACCCCACAGTCCCATTTGGCACTTGTGAGATCACATCTGGAGTACTGTGTCCAGTTTTGGGCTCCCCCATACAAGAATGACATTGCTATTCTGGAGCAAGGCCAAGGGAGGACCATGAAGACGGTCGGGGGCTTACGTGCTTGCTACATGAGTACAGGCTGAGTGCTGGACTGCTTCAACCTTAAGAAGAGAAGGCTAAGGGGAGATCTTATTGCAGTCTTGAGCTACCTAATGGGGTGTAGCAACGATGGAGCGACACTCTTCTTTGAGCACAGTGACAGGATGAGAGGCAACAGACGCTAGTTGGAATGCGGGAAATTCCAGTTAGATATATGGAAAAATTTCCACTGTGAGGGGGCAATCAAACACTGGTACAGGTTGTCCACAGATATAGAAGAAATTCCATTCTTGGAGATACTCGAAACTTGATTGGACAGGGCCCTGAGGAAGCTTCTCTGGTTGGTGAGCAGAGGTTGGACTAATCATCCTGCAGAGATCCCTTCCAACCTAAATTATCCCATGATTCTGTGAACTCCCCATAATCAATATCGAGGTAGTATGTACTAGGCTTAGCTCTACTTACTGTTTTTCTGGGAAACTGAAGAAAAAATAAATTGAAGTACTATGAAACAAAACTTCATTCATTCAAATACTAGCATTCTATGCATAAAATTCCCAAAACAAAATCCTCGGCTTAGCTCTTATTGGCAATAAAAGTCATGTCTGGTCTTCAGGCAGGTACTGGTTGCACCCTCTGTTAGCTTTGCCAGAGACTTTAAAAGCAGCAAATTAAGTAACACTGGGAAGACCAGCCATTAGCCACTCTGAATGCAATGTAAGTGTCGTAACACCTGAGAGCACTGGCGGTGATTGGGACAGAGGTGCTTTAATGCAGTACAAACTGTGGAAAATACTGTGAACTGATATCATTATAGCATTTCCGCATAGCATTGCATTCCAGAGTGTTACATTGTATGTTGCATCCGAGTCGCAAAGAAAGAAAGAAGAATGAACTACAATGATGGATGCTGCACAGCTAATGCCTTTAGCCTTTCCTTTTGAGGAACAGAATTGCAACAACTACTGAAAGTAACTGTCAACTATTAATTACATGAGATTGTTTTGAGAATAAATGAGATTTTAGATCTTTCCTGAATACTTCAACACTTCATTGCTGTAAAAAAACTGAAAAAACTAAATCCCAAAGACTACATTATAGTTTGAGAGTATTCATGATGTGGCAGAATCAGACCCCAAATTCATGCATTGGAAAATAAAAAAGATGCATTGGAGAAGAGAGAACATATTTTCCTTTAGAAAAATCAAAGTTTAGACATCCACTGTATGACTATAATGCAAGATAGAAATGCTTTTGTTCATGTAGCTATTATTCTGCAAGTGTAACACATCCATACTTTACTTTGAAAATAACTCTCCTGATTGATAAGGGATGCCATCACTCTTAAGCACCGCAGCACCACTTCTTCCACTCTGATAGATGCTTCTTGCTAGATTTGTTTCCTACAAAGTTTCACTTGATTTTTGAGGGCAAAAGCATAATCACAGAGTTTTGTTGGCATTATGTCTTTGCATAAAACCAAGTGTATTGAGCAGTTTTACATTTATATTATACAAACCTGTTTCTAAAAATACACTGTTGTTCTGAATAATAATCTACTTCAAAGTAATGAAAAAAGAGCCGCCAGAAAAGAGTGTAAGTGCTACTGGTCTCCTGTCATCACCTAGGCTCTCCTAGAGTTTAAGCATGAAGACAGTGGGATGCAAAGGATCAGACGCAAATTTATATGGACTATCGAATATACTAGGTAATGGAAATTTCTCCACAAATAGCTTTAGGAAGGAGTCAGACAATATTTTTACAGTCACTAATACATTTGCCAAATGCGTGGTTTTGACTGGCTCACAACTTCCCATGAAATCAGTTTGATCGCCAAGTGCTCAGTCAGGAAAAATGTTTTTTTGTGCGCAGTGAATCCAATTTTCTTAAGGATTTGTGTCCTTTGTGCAGTAAAAGCCCTGCCCTCCCCCCTGTCATCACCCCAAGCTCCCCCCGCCGCTCCCGAGCTCCCTCCCCAGCGCTGCGCCCGGGGCTGGGCAGGCAGGCTGCCCGCCAGCCCGCCTCTGCCAAGCTAAACACACCCGGGCTGGGCCGCCGCCTCGCTCCGGCCAGCGCAACCATCCCAGGCTCCCTCTGGAAGGAATCCACAGGAATCTAATCAAATGCAAACTTGCCTTCTGTTCCTCAGGCAATTTTGGTTTAAATTGGCTACTAAGTTCAGAATTTACTACCAAGGGACATGCAGGCGGGATGGAAGGCAGGCAGTGTGTGAGATCATGCACGCCTCACATCCTTACGAAATTAAGTTTAAGAAAACATCACTCTACCTGGGAGCTGCCACCCTTATCTTCAATCACTGTGGCATTCAGCCAGGATTTTGAGATGGGAATTTAAATCCACATAGTCATTGTTAGTAGGAGGCCTTTTAACAATGATGCTGTTAGGTTTGTGACACAGGCTGATCTAATTTTTTTTTCCAGACATCTAACTGAAAAATCAATTATTTGCACACTGTAATAGAGAAACGCAATTATTTGTGAGATTTGTCAGTGCACCAAAAATTTTTATTCTAGCTCTTCTCTGAAATACAGGGCTGTACAGCCTTTCCCCCAAAGGAAAGTAAAAGGATATCCTGGGGGTTAACACCTATCATTGCTACAGCAATTACAGCAGTTATAGAAATGACTGACATATGACACTGATTTATTCAAATTTTTAAAAGATGATTTTGTAGCTGCTAACTCCATATGAGCATCTTCAGTGTGGAAGTTAACACTGCCAACAGTATGAGGGTTCTGAGTTGATCATGAACTATTATATACAGGTTTGGCTTTCTAATGCATCTTTTCAGTTCCATTATCTCAAGCATTTGCATATGCTTGATATTTGCATTGTAAAAATCTGGCCCAGTGACTAGACTATCACTGACATTTATACCGATGACGTATGAGCTTTAACAGGATATAGTTCTTTTTCCTAGACTGAAAGCCCTACAAGCTCATAAAAAAAAAGTTGCCACTGAGACATAAAAGTAGAAATCACAGGCTCAAAACTTAAGAAACAGCTGCATTAAAGTCATCCATGATTGGTCCCTTTATGTTGACACATTATAATGTGGGCCTTAAAAATAGCGATAAAAGAGATGTGTCCATTTTTGCCATCTCTACCAGTGAAACACTGGCCCATTAAATAAAAGGCATAATTTTTACCTGAGAAATCCCCACATACAGTTTGTATGGGTTTATGCAGAAGGTATCTGGTGGGGGTGGGATGGGAGGAAGGGGTTATACTCAATTCTAAATATTGATTTCATTGACAAATTAAGTTTTTACTATCTGATTTCAAAATAATAACATTCTACAAAGAGAAGTACGAGAATGGACCACTTGAAACATTTAGTTTGAATTTCGTAACATACTGTAGGGTACTGGTCACCACCCAAGTACTGCATTAAACTAAGCCCTTCACCTAGAGAAAAGTAGCTCATTCCCAAGGAGAATGAATGGTGATGCACATGCAGAAGACCACGGTAACCCTGATGCCCGAGGGCCCTGCAATAGCAGGGAATCTGTAGGTCAATTTTAGAAAGTGTACATATTTAAAGCTCCTATCCTAGGAAAATCTGTAAAAAAGATTAACTATGCTTGATCAACTATCAGATGTCTGTACCATTTTGGGGTGAAATTCTGCCTGAGGGCTACTTCTCTCAAACAACCCATTTTCTTGTTTCCAAGATATGTTCCCTGTTTTTCTACTGTATCTGCAATAAGCTGTATTTCAAATGATACTCTTTTCCTACAGAATATTTCATTTAGTTCAGGCTATAACCATAAGATTTTCTCAATGTTACGTATTTTTAGAAAGTTAAAAACAAGGAGTAAATATGGAAGTAGCAATGCAATATCACATATGGTTGTCACCACTACCATATACTATTGCCACAGGAAGGATTACTAAATGAAGATCACTGCTAATTTTTTTCCTGTATTGATCATTTCCCTGATCAGAGAAATTGTTGTAAAAAAAACCACAGTAGTTTTAACACACACACACACACACAGAGTCACTAAGCTGATAATGGGGATTAAATTATCATAAGAGGGTCTCTGCGATGATTTATACTACAGGTATTTTTCTTAAGGCTCTGAGAAGAAGCAAAACAACAGAACGATCATAATGCACAAGCCAAGAGTCTGTGCTACGCTGGATACAACTTCAGCCAAACACAGTTACTGAATTTTCAGTATCTTTAAGCAGAAGAAACAGAGATTGCATTTTTTTAGTTAGCTGTGTCAAATATACTCTTTAGCAACAATGAACAAACTAATAACACAAACCAAAACATGTATTTGCAGTATTTTCATACGTACCGAGCCCCTTTATAAAGCCGATCGCACTGGATTTTCTCCAACAAGCTACTGTAATATCCATGAGCCTGTGAATACCTGAAATGTTCCACTCCTTCAGTTAGAAAAGTTAGAATCCTTTTCTAACTAAAATCGAAAAGGAAATTAGTTGTTTCATAATCCTGTTTCATACTTCACTATAAATTTTTCAGCATTGAGGCAGACATTTCTTTTAGTTTTTTCGTTTTGTTTTTTAATAGACAAGTGCTGAAGACCTACAATGTGTGAGCTAGAGCAGGCCTCCGGATCAGATCAGCCTTTCCATAACCAAAGGGGTAATTTTTAGCTTCAGCATATGATGATGACCACTCACCGAGTGGCTGCATGTCTATATTTATCCGCAAGTACATACTATGCTGACAGATTAGCGAAACTACTTCAGGCACTCCAAGAACATGAGACAGGATAATGGAGTTCGACATAAACAAACCATGCATATCAAACACATGTATTATCATACAATCCAAGCTGAAAGCAATTAGTACAGAAATGCAAAGCACAGAGGCAACACAGGATGGGTTTTGTTTTGTAACTATGGTCTTTTGGCCAAAAGTACACACAGTTTAAATTCCTTGCGATAAAACCAGTATCTCTTCTTTTCCCATGCCAAGAGTCAGTGAGAAACCACATATCCTTAAGGATAATTATACATCTGCTGAAATAACTCTTAAGAAAATTTGCTTTGTTTTAAAACTGCAATTATAATATTAAAAAGAAAACACATTATTAAATAAAGCATGAAGAATTTCAGTTACAAGGACATGGTACATGTGCCAAGGTTACCAAAAGGTGACTTTTTCACCCTTTGAAGGAGAACATTTCCAATTAGTTTGAGCTTGATAGACAAAGAAAATAAAATTTAAGGGAACCTTTTGCTGAAAGAAACAATCTAAAGTCTAGCAGATCCATTTTTATCTTGGTGAAAGAAACCGTAAGATTCCCAAGGAAAATGTTATTCCAGCATATTAGTAAGATGCGGTAGTAGCACTATTTTAACATAAGCATTATTTTCATAATTCATTTGCATGTTTCAACAAAAGATAACCATAAAGGCATTAAGTTAACCAATAAAACATAATATTAATGACTTGCAATATATATGATACAAAATAAATTTATTTAAAGTACAGGACTTTATGATGAGCAACTGATGCTACTAATGTCTGATCTTCTTGTGTTTCTGATCCTCTCTTAGGAGGATTTACACTCAAAAATGAAAGACAAGCAAGAATTGAGTGCACATCTGAGTCCCACATCCAGGCTATTTGGAAAGTAAAAGTGTAAGTTATGGTGGTACCGGTATTGGCCTTACTCTTCACAGGGCATCAATTTCATGCAATATGAATATCGGCCTATGTGTTTTCTTTACTGCTTATTTTCCATTTCTTATTAAAAGAGGTGATAAACCAGGGAGTAAATATACCCTTTTCAAGATACTCCTCCCCTCTTCTCAACTGCATGCTTACCTAAATATAATTTAAACTAATGATTAAAATAAACATAAGAAAACCTGATTGTATGGCCCGTAGTGATTTCTAAGGTCCGTATAAAAGCTGCTGCCTGAATCTCCATAAGCAATAGCATTGCAGACATAGCTTTCCTTCTCTAGTGCTGGAAACCATTTACACTTCCAACTGTACTGAGGCTGGCATGCATTCTCCTAGGGATGGAGAGATCTGTAATTACTGTTTGCATATGTATGTCCCAGCAGAGAGCATCAACTATGGAGCTTTGATACTACATTTAACTGAATGTACTGCTGCAAAGCTTCCTCTATTTTCATAAAAAATGTAAAATAAGCAGTAAACAAAGCATGTAGGCAAATATTCATATTGCATGAAATTGATTCCCTGTGAAGGCTCATTTGCATGTGAAGGAACTCTTTGCAGTGAAAAATTCACTCGCTGACAGCAGTAGGTAGACTCAGACAGTAGATACAGGCACATACAGACAATAAGAACGTATGAGACAGTCTATATTGCAAAAAGCTCAAATACATTTTCCCTCTTAGTAGAACAAAGTTGTCTCCAAAACTACACACAATAGAAATCTCAGTGAACTTGTATTTTAAAACTCCAGACTCTGAACACTGTCTAAAACTGTTGTTCAAGGAACTACTGGGAGAAGACACTAGGTCGTTCTGTGCAGCTGACTTGACACAAGAACATGACATAAAACTATCCCAACGCATCCTGTCTTTCAAAAGCCTGTTTAAGCCACGATTCTCAGGAAGAGTTACTTTGGTTGACCAATTAGATCGATGGTCCACATGTAACAAAGATAAAACCCAACAATTCAATGCAAAACAAAAGTCTGGGCATAGCATGTAAATCCCTCTGCCAGAGGAAATACTATCTAGTCTAGAAGATAAAATGGAAGAGGCCGTAAGGTCAGTGGGGAAAAGTATAAAAGAAGTTCAAGATTCTGCAGCAAAATGGCTCATTCTGAAAACAAGTCTGAAGGAAATAACAGATTTGGGAGGATTTCAAAAAGGTGGTGAGAGCTGACCTAAGCTCTTCCAAATGGAAATTCTCAAACTACCTGAATATGCTAAAACTGTAATGGAGAAAAGACTAATTTATAAATTCCAGATTTCTCCATTTCTTTAAAGAGACATGCCTTGGGAGAGTCATTTGTGTAAAATGGCATGGGAGAAGAGAGAGGAAGGAGATATATCTTCAGTGATAAAGGCATTCCAGGACTTCATCAAGATTTAACTGAGATAAGACCAACATTTTATATTATTTCTGTCTGAAGACTTAGTGAAAAAATGCTGTTGCCAGGTTTAGATACATTTATTCCACTCTTTTCAGAATACTTGTTGAACTACAGAAGACAGTTCCAACCCCTGTGGACTTGGTTGGGCAATCCTTTTCCAAACTTCCTATTTCTTTTACCACAATAAGAGCGTGTAACTTCTATGTAAACACAAGGAACAGCAAACCCAGAAAACAGGGGAGACTAATTAGTGCATCCACTAAGAAGTGGCAGAGTTGCTGATAAAGTGTAAGCTTTGGCCAACCCAACTACTCTAGCCAAGAAAAAGGAGGCTTGAGCTTCATGTGTGTGTGTACATGTGCACACGCATGCCATTCTTCAATTTATTTTCAGTATCTTCAGGGACGTTATAAAACAGCAGGCCTAAAACAGACTGTATGATATCCTCAGTGAGACTGAACATTTCAGGACCTAAGGCTAACTCCTTGTAGTAAACCCGTTCTGCACTCCCCTGAATCCAGAGGTGGTCAATGATTTGCTGAACGGAGCCTCAGAACAAGTCCCAGATGTGGTCATTTCTTAACAATCAGATCCAGGCGTCTGCAGGACAGAAACAAAATGCAGCATCCATGAAAATAAGTATATGGCCACTCAGTAGACCTGATGGATGCTAAAATACCACTTCTGGGGGATGCTCTTGTCTGCATGTCTACAAAGAGCTCAAATGCTCATTCCACTCAGAGATGCTTATGAAGTAGCCATCTTCTGAGATGAACCCCATTAGGAAATAACCAGTTTAATACAGATACCTTTGCCCAAGCTCAGGGAAACATTAGAACAATCCTTTCACACACTGACAGGTCTTATTTGAGATGGATGTATGTGTTGAAGTGCCTGTTAGCTTTGAAGCTAAGGATCTTGTTCAGCCTGGTACCTTGGAAAGGTTGGTTTGGCTTTATTAGCTGTTAGCAACCTTCTGGCCCTCACATCCCAGCTGCTGGCAGGTAGGTGTTAAGCTTTGTAACCCTCAGACATGCACTGTTATTCTGTGCAAGAGAGGGGTAATTGATATGAGACTCCGTAGAGAAAACCAGTGGGTAGAATGCATTTTCTCCTCTTGTGAGAGACCGTGTCCTCCCTACGCAGGGGATTCAAGAATGACGGCTGCCAAAACAAACAAACAAACAGCAAATCCTGACATATACATTCATCTACTTTCTAAAGTCCTTTTCACTGACTTGGCAAAGCTCCTCCTAACTATGATTCTGTAAGATGTAGACTTTCCCTCTCTCTTTCTCCTAAGTTGCAGGTCAGGGGTTGAGCAGCTTAACAATGCTCCCTGGGTTCTTATCTCAGATCCCGGCAAGACATCTGAGTGAGGCAGGAAAGCAATTCTCCTCCCTGCCCATTCTCTTTGCTCACCATTTATTTTTTGCTCCTTTTCCTCTAGATCATTATTTTCTTGTTTACATATAACACCGTGCTGAAGATATGTGGGAATCTAGGCATGTAACATAGAGATTTTTAGCTGTGCCAATTTTAGAATTTGCTTGGTTTATTATAAGATTAAACACTGAAAAAGCTAAATGACATGGGAAATCTTGTGGACAATTCCAAAACAATTTTCAATTGCCATTTGAGTGCTCCATTTGGGGGTGACTTCTCACTAAAGGAAACATCTGTGTTGCTTCTGATGGGATCCAAATCAAACATAAATACTTCTCAGTTTCTGTGTTTTATATGGTAATGACATGCTGCCTCTTTGAAGGCTGACTTGAGATTAACAATATACTTTCAAAATCTTGGTATCTTTTCTAGATAACTTCAAAAGTTTTGTTATCTTTGCCAGTTATTCCAAAAGTCAAAACTCCAAATAGGGGTGGAAAGATATATTCAGATCATCATTTCCAGATGAGTAAATTAACTGATTTTTAAAAAATTAAAACAAATAAAAGGTTTATTTCTGAAACTATGCCAGAATTTCTTTGGGCTCAAATAGAGCTTAAAGAGCATTTTATTTTAAATAAAGATGTCCACACTCTTCTTTTATACTTTTTTTATGTACTAGGGGAAAAAGCTAGCCTCCACTTTGGTTTTGTTGGATCAGAAAATAGCTTCCTATAAGATTTTTAGACAGATGTTTTGTTGGGTTTGCTTTCCTTTTGAGAGACAGGGAGATGAAGATATTCCCGTCATTTTATGGTTGATGGGTGTTAGCGGAAGAATTATTTTTAGGGAACTTGGAAAAAGGCCGAGGAAGCACAAGGCTAAAAGAGTCCAAAAGAGAAGGAATAGTTACTTCCAAAAGAGGGACCATCAAACAGGGAAGATGCATCTTCCTTCCCTACACATTTTCTCTTGGAGAGAGTATACTTTTCCTTTTCTCCTTAAATGTTTTACAATAAAACTGTCAGAGTCTGGATAAGATGGCATTTAAAAAAGATAATTAACTGTTTATTTTTTACTACAGAAAGACATTAAATGCTTGCATCTGAGTCCTATTCCAATTTCAATAGCTACCTCAGATGTCAGAACTGGAATCTTCCCTGAATTTTTGTTGTCTGTCCACACTCGCTCTTCCAAACCACTGCCAAATGTTTATGCTGCTAAAAACTCATCTGTTTCACTGGAATGAGAACAGCATATCGGTTATGGATGATGTGGCTTCTGTGCAATGTACACACCTGAATGAAAACCCGAGCGTGTTGTAATGCACTTGTGCAAACATAAGCAGTATTTTATTCCTGATGCACAAAAAGAAACAGGCTGTAGCTCATTTCCCTCTGAAATTGCATGGTCTGAACAGTCCTACTGACCTAACACTGTTCAATGGCTAAGAGTTGATTTCCTAAAGAGTTTTGCTTATTTCATGCCATAATAAATATGATGTCATCTTTAGTTATGTTTCAAAGTGTAGTACTACATTGAAGAAATATCTTTAAAACTTAGCTGCTTCCTTGACCTCATCTTCTGATGCTCCTGATCTATTCTATGGCTGCCTTTTAGGGAAAGGTTCAAATTTAGCCACCTACAAGCCAAATATAAAATTTAATCTAGCCATCTAGGCTCCAAGTAGAGGAAATGAAGAGAGACTGACACTTCTAGGTGATTCATCATATCCTTCTTAATTCTTAGCTTAAGACAGAATAAATGACTTTCTAGAGGTGCCTATCACTTGTCAGTGATTACTAAAGGAGAACTGACAACAAAGATATGCATCCAAGGTTATAAGAGATGACTCTCACTCTTAAGTTTGTAAACTCTTCAAGAGCATCTTGTGCAGATTGAACTGCATCATGGTGCATTCCAGCTGCTCCTGGCTAGGATTCATACCCTTGCTCATGTGGGTGGAAAATGGCACAATACCAAGAGCAAACCAAGCCGCAAGCTGGCACTGTGAACTGGCAAGCTAAACCTTCACAGACCAAGAAGACTCCTACAAAATTTTGTGAAGCTTTCTGTGATGAAACCACAGGAGAGATTTCTGTGAATAAAGACTAACATGAGAATAAGTCAGACATCCATTCATGTTTTCCTCTACAGTGGAGCATAGAAAGTAACACCTATACAAAGAAAAATTAGAGGAAAAATTTTGCAGCCAAAATCTGTATCAATAGTTATCATTGTCAATCCCCTACTCTATGTCTGATTGAATCATTATGGTCAGTACTTAATACTGGCTGCAGCAGCACACTCACAACATTGTCTATCTTCTATGTTAAATTAAACGCTATTTGGCTTCTTTGCTCACAGACAACCCAACACATGATGTGTCATCTTTTATTAGCCACACACCATTATGATGCTGTAGTATCTAATAACCCTTTATTAACATTACATTAACAACTCTTTCTTTGAAAGTGGAGTTCACTTGTTTCTTAGCCACAAACATCAAGGCAAATGTAAATGTTTGCTGCTTTGCTAGACTCAGAATCCAGGACATAAATATTTCTCGTGGTGACTCTGAAATACAAAACCAGCAGGGACAAGATAATGACTTTTACCATCCACATGAGCTCAGTGAAGGTTTTTGAAAGTTTGGCTTGAGTACAGCTGCCCACTGAAAAACTTTCACTTGAACAGATGAATGAAGCACATGCAGAAGGTCCCTTGCAAATAGTTGCAAATATCAAACACAACATGGACAGGACATCGCTCTCATGCTGGTCAGTGCGCTATGACAGAAAACTTCCATATATTGAAATGTCTAAATGTTTTGGAATCAGTAACTCCCAGAAATACGTTATTAAATTTGGAGAGGAATAGCCACCTATAGAGATGAACTCTGCATCAGTTAGTTAAGAAAATAAAGAAAGAATCCTAAGGCTAACATTGGATTTTCCAAATAAACAGCTTAAACACTGAGAAAACAGAGTAATTCCTTAGAAAAACTGAAGAGCCTAATTACATCTGAAAATAATAAAAAGATTCCTTTTATGGGATATTCAAAGGGAAATTCAGTATTCCTGAGGGCTGGGACAAAACTAATGTTCTATCAGGTTTTCTTAAAGTGTCAGCAAGGACAATCCAGGCAACCGCAACACACTTGGCCTGATATTCATCCACGAATGGCTTCATTTCATTAATAAAGAATCAAAGTATAATAATATAACGCCATAAGCATAGGTTTATGGAAAGTAGATTTATTAAAGTAACTGTATCTTTTTACGAGATTATAAATTTGGTTAACAAGGTTAAAAGTGTAGTCTTATATTTATGTTTGGCAATTGGATTGGTATCTTACCAAACTGTAAAATGAGAACCAAAAAATCAACGTTCACAACAAAAATAGATTAAAAGCTAGGTAACAGACACTTCTCAGCATGGGTTGAGGGAGAATCACACCCTAATGAATGTACTTCTAGTGGAGGTACAGAGACCAGTTCTTGGTCCTGTACTATTTATCCTTACTGTTAATGACATAAAAGAAAACCAAAAACATTTCTATAAAGTTTACAGGCATAACACAAATTAAGAGTGGTAGAAAAAATAGTAAAAGGGTCCTCCTACTTTGAATAGCATTTTGAAAACTAAATGCAAGCAAAGAATATATGAGATATTAATTCTAACCTATGGAGAATTGCATAGCCAGAGACAAAGAACGCATGCCACACGGAGAGAATAAGGCTTTCTATTCTTGGGAAGCACTGATTATGAAAAAAGGCCTGAGACCAGGATGACTAATGTGTCAAGAACAGTCTGCTATTCTTGTGACCTGAAGAGCTATGAAGAGCCTTTTCAAGCAGGATAAACAAAAGCAAAAGCAGGAAAGCTCTACGGCTTCACTGCCAGTGTCTCTGCAAACACTGCTGGATGCTCAGTCCTGTTCTGGTGTCTGCAACTTGAGAAAGATGCTGATGAACTAGAGGACATTCAGGAAAGGCAACTACAACTAATGACTGGAAAACTTGCCTAAAAGCTTAGTTTAGTTTGACCATGAGAAAGTTACAGAGTCATTTAATCATATCCTCTAACGTCAGGAATTTGCACCTATTGCACCTACAATGGCACCTATTTGCAAAACATATTTACATGGAGCGACTCAACCCAAAATGCCTTTTTAGACAACACAAGCACTCAGGCACTTCCAAGGTGTGATTCATTACCTCCTAATAAACATGTCTAAAGCAGCTCATCTGAACTGTACCCTGAAAGTGCATATTTCTCTCCACTGGCTATAAGGAAAACTAGGCTTGACTATGTCAGATGTAATATAAAAACACCGAACATGCCTGAAAGTTAGGTGAGATGACTTCCATGCCTGCTAAGCATGAATATGAGGAACAGAAATTTGCTAACAGACAGCTCTTCGTTCAGTAATATCCAGTGTCTGGAATTTTAAACTAGACAAATGGATTAAAGAAGTTAAACACAAAAGGAAGGAAATTAACTGCCAGAACGCTATTAAGGCTTGTGCTGATTCCTCCATTAGTGGAAATTTTAAATTAAGATTTTTTTTTTTTAAGATGTGCTTTAGCTCAAACAGAAATTAATTCAGAGAAGCTGTAAAGCCTGCTCTATGAGGAGAACAGATTGGATGACACAATGGTTTTTCTGGTTGTATAATTTATGACTTGTTGAAGACATTAGCAGAAAACATATTGCTGAGAACAATCTTTCTTTGGTAAAAGTACAATACAGATGCTCTAAGAAGGATTCTTCTATTTATAATCTTGGTAAGATTTCTCTTTGCACATCCAGGTACAAATATAACTTGTGTGATCCGAGTATCTTTGTGATATATGTAATAATTTCCTGTCATGATGGTTTGCTTGTCCAACATGCTTTGCCAAAACAGAAGCTGATTTTAAGAGTTGTTTTTAGAATACACCTCAGGAGAACATGAAAGTGGAGGCAACTTATTGGGATGATTCAATTTTCAGGGAATATTTTAAAGAAAAAGTACATTGCCAGAATAATTTATAAATATGTCTTATAACTAAAAGTGATAACCATACAAAACATGGTTTGCCTGAAGAGAGTGCTTGTATAGAAAAGTGAAGCTCTTCCCAAGGCGCAGTGATATGCTCCAGGGAAGCCATATTCCACTGCCTGAGATGCTATTACTGAAAGTATGTTCACATGAACATGAAGGTGGACTGTCCTGAGAATCTGGAAAAGGCTAAAACCACGTTTTAGCGCATGTTACAGATCACCAACAAATGCCTGGTCATCTGCTACAGAACAAAGCTGAATCAATATAAAGATTCCAGGCCTGTTCCTTGTATAGTAGCACAGTCTGAAATAAAATTCAGTTTCATACGTGAGTGTATGAGAAAGGTTGTGGTAATGCTGTATGCATTACAAATTTATGTATTACACCTATTGAACAAAATTTTCTTCATTCTTCCCTTGTGGCACCTCAGAAGTTCATCAAAGCCAGTAAATTGTCCTGCCTCTGTCCCAAAGGGAACTGTATGACACAAAGTTGAGGCTCCAAGGGAGCAGGAGAGCTCAGAAGAAAAACACTTGTTTCTAGCACTAAGCAAATAGGCCAGAATTGTTCTGTTAAAAACCCTGATCCTTACTGTAGAAAGAAATTAAAACCAGAACAATACTGACCTAAAAAATGCATAAATGGTTTTGTAAATAGGCATGGAATCAAAAAGATAATTCAAAGAAGAGGGTAGGCAATGTTTGGCAATGCTGTTCCATAAACTGTGATCTTACCATAAATTGTATTAGTTACAAGCATCAGCTGTTCTTATGGGACATCACTTCGCATCAAACACAATGACAAGCTATATTAGCATAATGGGTTATTATTCCCAGATCCGTGTGATCAGTACTCCATGGCAACCCAATGATAATGAAAGGCTTTGTCAGGAAGAAAGCATGCACAAAACTATATGAAGCATGGTACATAAGGCTGTTAATAAATTAGGAATTTAAACACTAGCATTGACATTTCTTTCCATATGCACACGGAAAGGGGCACTGAAATTTTCAGTACGTTCTCAGCTGACCATCGCCATCGTGGGGATTTGGCATTTCCCAAGACACATTCACTCAGGGCTCAAGTCATTTGAGAAGTTGGCTGCTTAAACCTGGCCTGTGGAACAGAAACCAGAAAACTGACCCAAATGATCTGGTTCCCAGTGAATCAGGCAGCAACTCAGAACGGGATCCACAACAGCCAACCTGGGCCCGACACGGCCTGAGATACATCCCCACATGGACCTCACCTCGTTGGGCCACTTCAGGTGTACAAAGCAGAGCAGAAAAGCAGCTCCTCCTTTTCAATTTGGCTGTAACTGCTTTTTATGTAACAGATTAACGGCTAGAGAACTCACCTAGAACATGGTAGCTTTGGGTTAAATGTTTAATTAAATCTCAGGGTTTTGAACTTTCATCTCCCACCTTCTTGGAGAGCACTCCCATTTTGTGGCTACTGGCCAGAACAGTCAGGATTACCCATGTCCCACTTGTTCAAGGTTTGTCAAATTTGAAGAAAGAATTCAATGTGCTTTGAATTAGAGATGAAATATAACAGCACACATGGCTCTAGCTCAGTAGTTGCCACTCAGTTAATCAATGAGTGACAATTATTAAAAATTATGTTATAGATTAAACTATAATAAAAAGTAACATTAAACAATAAAGGTGTTTGGGCAAGGGAATGCCTACATTGGTAAATTACCTCTTGTTCTTGTCACTGTGTGTTAGATACACGTCACGAATGCCTCCAAATCAGATCCTTCAGGTATTTCTACCTGTTTTCTGCCTGAGTCTGAGCCATTCTAAATAATTTCTGTCATATTTGTCTTCATCCTAGGCTTCTTTTTGAATCCCAGTTTGTTGTCCCACAAAGCAGAGCAACAGGTAGGGCAAGAATCAGTTTCAAAGCAAAAATTATTCCAGATGTCCCTCTTTTCCTAGTAAAGACATCTCTGGTTTGGCATGGTGTATCTTCGGCATATTAAATGCTACTAAGTAATAGTTGCACAAAAAACATACAGGAACTTTTAAATGCTATGAAATGGACATTATGCTTTTTATGTACCCAGTCCAGACCAATCAGGACCAAGCTACTAATCCAAAATAAATCAGTCTTTCACATGACATAAAAAGATGCCAAGGTGATGACCAATAAAATGAATGTCCACTTACACGAATTTATTTTCTTCTACTTCATTCTAACAACAGTAAATGCTGCATTTATAACAATAATATTTGTTGCATATAATTTTCTTAACATCTTTGAATAAGATAAATGAGTATGTGAAAGGATTACAGTTAATCAGATTATTTTAAAGACCCTGGGTATGTTAAATACGACCCTCATATATACTAGGTACTTGACCAAAACCACAGGGATGGATGCTCTCTCCTGCAGCTGGACCCAGGCTAACTGGCCCCTACTCTCTGTTTAGGTGGAAGCACGGTGAAAACCACAGGACTCCGCACTTCGGAGTGCATGGGCCCACTTCAGTAGATTTTACCTGCTGGGCAGATGAGTGCTTGAGCATCAGATTTGACACATGACAGAGAATGAAACATTCCTGAGGAAGTGGAAGGACAGATAAGAAAAGTCACTGTTTAAAGACACACGATTACCTGGTTCATGTGTTTAGACAGATCTCAGGAGTGTCTGTGAGGTACACACACTGACTTACAATATTTGATTTACGTACTAAAATCTGTATGCCCAAGGCCACCTTAGCTACTCAGTAGACACAAGCTATTCTGAGTTACTTTGCCTTGACCGACAGAACAGCACAGACAGAACCAACCAAATGAGCTATTCCGTGGAAGCTGTCTAACTCTACCGTAAGTCCAACATAATTCACGAATTAATTTAAAATATATCCTTAAAGATAAAGCTGGATAAGCATGCTGAAATGCTGAAATCTATAGGGTAATCTTTTATTCAGCATTTCAGAAAAGATGATATTATAGAAGTGAGTTACAATAGATGAAATTGCAAACATCAGGCATAAGGACTGACAAAAAATTGTATTATGTGGGGTTTTTTTTAAACTTTACATTGTATTTTAATTCTATGATTCTGTAAAAAGAAACCAAAGATAATTTTCTTTTCCTGAAAAAAGCATAGTCTAAAACTTTATGTGGAATAACCTAATACAGTAATTTTAAAATACAGTATGTGGGCTTTTAAAAAACACACATTAAATCAGTCTAACTAATTGCACTGATGTAAACAGTTAAATACTCCCTTGTCTTCAGTGAAAAAACCTTAGGACAATGCTCAGCTTTCTGAAAAAGCTGCTCAGTATATCTTATTTAAATTATCAATGCAGATATTTATCAGAATTTCATGACACTGTGCCGGTTATTGTACAGTTTATGGAAAACCATAGCTATCATTTGAATCCATAATGCATATGATGTGTATGATTTAAAACAGAAAAAAGAGATTGAAAAAGATTGTCATTGATCACACTGATCATTTGTGTCATAAGAAGTTTAATGACTGAGGATCATTTTCTGTATTAATTAGCAAGATATGTTATATATATTTATACACACACATACACATATACATATAACAATAACGTATAGATTCAAACCTTCCGGCCAAATGTTTCAAACTCTGCTTCTATAAAGTAGGTAAACATGTCCAACATAATACAGGTAAACTATATCAACTTGAAATGTAATTTCTGGATTTAATATTATAAAAATGAAAACTTCATAACAAAAAGTCATGCCCTAAGGATATCGACATAACATAAATGTAATCTTTAAAACACATGACATCTCAGTCAGGCAGGCTTTAGGAGAATTTACCAATAAGGTTGAAATTTGGTATGTAAATGTTTAGGATATGTGCTAGCTGTGCAAGAGGATCTGACTAGTATTGTATACCCCTTTGTACTTAATTGAGTAAAATGCTTGATTAAAATCAGTGGCAGCAACTTTGTAGGAACTATCTCATTACTTTGCAGAGAGATTCCCTTTTGTAACAAGGAAATGACTGCCTGAAGTAATAATAGACTTTATGGTGAACCAGAAAGGATGGTATTAATATTAGGCAGAAAGCCATTCTAAGTATCTATTAATACCATAAGCACATAATAAATTTAAACAGTAGTGTGACGCTTCCATTTTACTCCTTGAAGGAGACAAATGTCATTAACATGCTATTTGCCTTCTTCCAAATCCCTAATGAGGATATAAAATAAAATAAAGCCTAGAGTCCATCCCTGCAGTACCCAACTGCTCAGCTCAATCTAATGTAAGAACAAGCATCAGTAAGGATACTTTATTTACAGTGCCTCATGCCAGTTTTTAACACGTTGCTCATAAAACTATTATGCTTAAAAGTATGCTGAGTGACACTCAAATATTCACTAATACCCGAACACATGGTCTGTTTCTTCATTCACCTGAGAACACTGTCAAAAGCCCCCAGATCTGTCTGGCATCCTCCCTTGGGAGATCCTAGGACGGACTAGCTTTTATTATTAGCTTATACACTACCTGCTGTATCGAAGAAGAAATGCGTTAGGAAGTTATCTGCTCTTGCATTACAAGTAATAATAAATAGAATAATAATCTGGTAAGGGTTTTTCTTTGTACATCTATGTGCTTTCCACTGTGTGCTGCATTACCTTGTTGGACTCAGGCTTTCAGAAGTGAAAATGGTAAGCGAGGTAATATAGTGGACATATGATTAAACTGATGCCAAATGAACCAACTGTTGACCCAGTTACCTTAAGAGCACACACAAGTCACTTGCTGCTCTCCTCACCTGAAAACACTTAACACTTTCTGTCACCTAACCCAAGCACTAAGGCAAAGCAAGGCATACCCTTTGCTGGTGGGATTTGCTATAAAGCAAGGATGCAGGATGGAAATCAGGACTCCCGCACTGCATTCTGCGCTTGGGAGGGGATTTCTCTGTCTCTCACCTCCCCCATCTCCCCAGCTGCTCTCTTCTTACTCCATCTCTACAATCTGGTGTCTCCTCACGGCTGTGTCTTCCCCACTTCACGCTCCCCATTCCACTCCCAGACTCCCATGCACTGTTCCCGTTGCCCAGCCAAACATTGCTCATCTCGTCCTTCCAGCCCTCTCAGCCCTGTCCCATCCCTCCTCCCGTCCCTACCCCTTCATCCACCCCTTTCTAGTCCCCCCTTGGCCCCGTTTCCTACCAGCCACCCTTCACTTCTAGTCCCATTGTCTGGGAAGTATCAATTCCCCTATTACTGACTCCTCCGCCACGATGACTCCTCTGCCTCTTCTCCCTTCATCCCCACCGGCTCTTTACTGGGCTTTTAATCCAAATTCGCTCTCCCCTCCGCCCTCACTTTCTTCGTGCAGTCACCGTAAGGAGCCAGTTGGCTGTAAGGTGGCTGTCCCCCACCCACCCCCAAGATCTTCCTCAAGAGAATTTTTAACACATTACAAACAACAGTGGTTTTGCATTTTCTCATTCTTAGAGAGGGTAGAACCGTTTCTGCAGAAAATTCCAAAATTCACCTTCAGGGACATTAAGTTTAGAAGTGCTTTAGTCCAAACTGCAGAGCTCAGGAAAAATTACTGGCCACAGAAAAGAGGAGTTTTACACAAAAAAGTAGGCACAGCAATATACACACATAATCATTAACAAATATTCTCTTTTTTTCTATCTTTTTATAAAATTCCAACCTGTCTATATTAACAATTTAGTTTTAAAAGTTCATTAAAATAATAATTCCAATGATTCCAGTAATTTCAGTTGCCATAGAGGTCTGCAGCTCCCTGTAATACCCAATTCTACCTGCCGTGTCCCTTACTGCTTGAATACATGACAGACAAATGGGTAAAAACAATCAAAATTTTAAATTTTACTTTCCCTTTGAAAATATTTCCATCTTCTATTTTATGAAATATATGTTAAAGATTCACTAAGGACAAGCTGAGAGTTTGCTTAAATTACTACAAATCCCAATGACTTTCGTATTTCAAAAGCAGTATTTTCCAACTTTTGATTCCCAGGGAATTACTGTTCTCGATCAAGCACTCACCCCAGTAAAGAATACATATGTTGCTCTGCCACATTTTCCTGCCTATGAGTAACAGAACAAAAATCAAAATAACTGCCTAGCTTTGGTCCAGATGGCACACAGATAAAGGGTGTGGTGAGGTTATTTGTTTCAAACACCTGCGTTCAAAGAAAAAGAATTATAGCTAAGTAATTTTCTCCTCATTTAAGGCATCAGTAGCAACAAATATACACCCTGTGGAATTTAAAATAATCCAAAGACATTTCCATTTTAAAATTACTACTTACTGCCAATTAAAAATCTTGTTACAAATAATAACTAGTTGAGTCATGATTTCCAATGTGTCATTTGGCTACCAAGAATGTGAAGGAAGAAAGGCTCTTCCAGTAAATAGAATAGAAGACAGTGTTTCATTTCTAGCTCTAACACAGGTTTCATGTGTAATCTTGTGTTTCTCAGTTAATTTCTCTGCTTCAGTTTGCCCAGTAATAGCAATAAAGGAATAATACTTTTATCTTTCATATTCACGTAATAATGCTGAAGGAATTTAAGACTGTAAAGCTTCCAGATGGGAAGCACTGTATGAATATTATTATCATGTAGACCATTGCAAGCAAGGTACTTGCAGCAGTTTCCCTGCATCTGAACTAATGAATGTCAATTTGCATCTTGTGAATGTATTTCAAAATAAGCAACACTATGAGTTTTGTGTGCAATCCTCTCAAAGGTGTGACTGAAGTTTGTCTCACAGCTGGGGTATTTACAAAGGCTGTCGCAGCAAGGATTTTCTTATGTGTAAGAAGACGGGAAGCTTATGCTGCCATTTTTCATCAGGTGGACTTCCCTCTTCACTACCTAACAGCCTTGTTTTATAAATACTGTAGAAACTTAGGTATCTTTAAGAACTCTACCCTTCTCTGAATTGTTCTGAATTTGGTCAACATGTTCAAAAAAGGCTTCCACTGGAAAGCAAAGACTAAAAATAATTCCAGTTACAAGGGAATAAATTGCAAAACCTGATGTCGAGTAGCTTAGACTACTTTCAACACATGGTATGTCTGTAACACGCACAGAATAAACCTGATTCTGAAAATATACAACAATATATTACTGTGAGTGTATGCAGAAACCCACTCTACAAACTTCTCAAGGAGGAACTTTGGCTAGAACTCTATACAGGTATCCTTCTGACTAGAAAGGCAAATTGATCCAGACATTTAAAGACATTCCTAAATGACGATCAGAAATGCAGTAAGAAAGATAATTGTGTATATTCTGTTCCATAAAAGTTGTTCAAGCGAATCAATATCAAAACAAATTGATAAATGGACATCCTTCGAAGTTTAATTTACTCCACATACAAGCTGAGACTCTTCAAAGTTACAGAGACAGAGGAGAGCTAGATAGGTAGAGATTAGGAAAAAATGTTAGTATAATGATCACCTAATTATAGGAAAATTCCTGCAAAACAATACCTTTGGCAGACTTCTGTGCTGAGCCAGGTACTACTGGTTACTTAAGAATTCAAGGGAATATAAACGAGCCTTTCAAAGTCAAGCCTTTGAAAATAAAACTAAAACCATCTGCAACTTCACAATTATAAATAAAATCAAGAACAATAATAATCAAGATCTGTTACATTCTTTTGACCAGTCCTTGTCTAACGCCAATCCATCTAACATCTTCCCATTTCGACTGTACACAAATCATGATTTCTGACCCCCTCACTGACTAGTGAAAACCACAGCAGCCTCTCTACTTGTATGCAATAGTGCTACATTTGATGACAGCAAATTTCTGAAAGCATAGAAAGTATTCAGGATAAAGATTGTATAGCATGTCTCTCAAAAGGAT
This sequence comes from Calonectris borealis, assembly GCF_964195595.1. NCBI lineage: Eukaryota > Metazoa > Chordata > Aves > Procellariiformes > Procellariidae > Calonectris > Calonectris borealis. Next base: position 195,946,011 of record NC_134312.1, read on the forward strand.
CCCCTTTTTTTGGTGTAAATTCTCTGCTAAGGCTCAAACCACCTAATTAAGCTCTTTATCAGCAGCACGTTCCCCTGGAGACACGATACATGTCACTACAGTGATCCCACACTATTTACAAAACACCACTCAGACTTCTCTTCAAACCAGTGGCCTGAAAAGCACCCCAAAATCTCCCTTCTGGGACACGACAGAGCTGAATCTTTCAGACAGCTCTATAATACCAGTTGCATCAGTGACCTTGATATTTATGCACAAATATCAATATTGTTGGTGGTCTCTCTATATTGGTGATCTCTGTATTTCACGCAGAGAAGGAAGCAAGCAGCATTCGACAACTCAGCGAAACCACTGCTCCTTGGCCAAACGCAAACTAGGAAGCCAGTGTTTCTCAGATGTGTTTTCATTCAGCCACTTGTTTTAGAAAGCTTTGCTGTCTGCTGTGAATAGAAAACCTTTGCCATCCCTCAGTTTTGAATGTGACTATAATTTGAAATATATAAAAGATCATAAATATATATGGAATTGCCAGGCTTCTCAGTTGTTCCTGCAAGGAGGAGAGTCTGTGCTCCCGAACTCCGGACTTGCACAAGTTCTACCTTTGCCCCTTATCAGAAGTGCCATACCAAGGGGCACTCCAGCACCTGGCAGACAGAGGCCAGAGAGACCTTGCTGGTGAAGACTGAAGCAAAGGTGGCACTCAGTACCTCAGTCCACTGTCACTAAATCCCTTGGCCCATTCAGCGACAGGTCCACATTTTCCTTGTTCAGCCTTTTACCACAAATGAAGCAAGAGAAACTCTTCTTGTTGCCCTTGATATCTCTTGCAATTCCAAAGTTGAGCTTTGGATTTCCAAGCACCATCCCTGCGTGCCCAGGCACTGTTTATAAATTCCTCCTTTGTAGCCAACCCCCGCTTCTGCCTCCGATATACTGCCTTTTTTGCATTGGAGCTCAGCCATGAGGTCCCTGATAAGCCAAGCCAGTCTCCTCCTATGTCTCCTTGTTTCCTTGAGTACTGGGGTGTCCCACTGTCACACTTGGAAAATGCTGACCTCAAAGACCTGCCAGCTTTCCTGAGTTCCTTTGCCTTTCAGAGCTGCCCCCCATGGGATCCCAACTAACAGTTTCTGAAATCTAAAAAACTGAAATCTGCTCTCCTAAAGTCCAGGGTCTGTACTCTGCCACCCGCTTTCCTCACTCTTCTCAGGATCTAGAGCTCCAACCAGTCCTTACTTGTTAGTAGATAGCAAATCCAGCTGCACTTCACCCCTGGTTGGTCCATCCTGTATCAAGAAGTTATTCCTAACACCCTCGAGAAATCTTGACTGCTTGTGCCCTACTACGTTGCAGTTCCAGGAGACGTCAGGAGGTTCAAGTCCCCCATGTGAACCAACATCAGCAGTTCATCAACTTCTTCAAGTTGTTTAAAGAAGGCTTTGTCTGCCTCCTCACTCTGATCAGGTGGCCTGTAACAGATTCCCACCATCATGTAACCCTTGAAGTCCTCTCTTCTGTTCCTGACCTACACACTCTCAGGCACACTGTCACCCACCCATCCCACAGAAGAGCTCCATACACATGAGGAGTTCCTTCACAATGACGGTAACCTGCACTCCTCATCTTCCCTGCAGGTCCTTCCTGAAGAGCTTGTATCCATCCATCACAGCCGTCCAGCTGTGTGAGTTGTTAACACCAAGCCTGCTACTTCAATAGTGTTGTAGTCTTGTGACTGCATGCAGCACTTGACTTCCTCCTGCCTGTTTTCCAGAGTGCGTGTATTTGTATACCTACACTTAAGGTGGGTGCCTCTTCATCCTGTTTTACAGTTCCTGAGGTCTGTCTTGTTCCCTTTGCCCTGCACCCTTTGCTTTCCACCCCAGTTCACTGCTACCTAACTGAACTATGGGTCATAATCTCCCTCCACTGTCATTCCTAGTTTCAAGCTCTTAGCAGGTTGAAGAGCTGATTGGCAGATGTCTTGCCCCACTTTGTCATACTATTGAACATCTTTCCATTTACATTCTTAAAAAATATAAGCAGTACAAGAACTTACAATACGTGGCTGAAAGAGCTGCTGTGAAGCTTGAATGCTATGTTTAGTATTTCTTTTAGCTGAAGCAATAGACAAAGTATTGGATGATTCGGAAGAATGTGTATTAAAGGAGAAGGGATTTTCTTTCTATGGACAGTTGATTCAAATCTATTTTAGGTAATTGCAGTCAATGAAAAATCACCAGCTCACCAATAATTCAGCTACCTCTGTGAAATTATTCGGCAGACCAAATTTATCACAGAAACAACAATAGAAACAACTTCACTGCTGATGCTCTGAAGCAGAGAAGAGAGGGATGCAAAAGCTAGATTGGCCTGGAGAAGGAACCAGCTCTGATATTTAGAAGCAGGCATGGGTACAGGAGTCACTATTAAGAAAGTAAATATGATTTACCATACAGCTCACCAGTCTAATAGCAGGCATCGGACAAAACTGCCTCCTGCTCTTAGCCACGTATCCTTGTCCCCTTCCTTGTGCTAATACGAGCATCTACACCATTTTAGAAAGTTTAACTGGCAGAATATTAACTGTATAGGGAGTTAGGGTGGGAGAGAAGGGGCAGAAGCACGGGGACAGGGACAAGAGGCTGTGCCTCCCAGGCACAGCTACTGCAATGCCACACCTGCCCAGCGTGGGTTCAACACTGACAGGAATTCAGTCTCCAGGGCTACCAACTCACAGCAAGTGTCAGAGCACTTACCAATCGCTTAGAAACTCAGGAATGAATACAGAAAATAAAGCTGGACAAGCACATGCAATCAGAATTCTGGAAGTGCGGAAACTGCTTCCTACTGTTCGCAAGAGAGTTTAAACTATTAATGAAATGAGTGCATCGAAACTGACTGAAATACAAAGGGAATGTTAAGTAGCATTTTGGCTTATATCCTCTTTTACTAAACCATGGACACATTTGTACGCTTTATACACTTAAGGTAACCTGTATATTATCACTTCCCTTATACTTATACATGTTCTTTTATTTATATATATATAAACCTACAGCTTCTTCAGTGGTATTTTATATGTGTAGAGGAAACCACAAGAACTGTTAGTTCTTTCCTTGATCTTTTTGAATAGTAACTAGCTCCACTGGAAAAAAACAAACTGCAGGTAATTTGATAAACCAACAGTACTGCAACATCGGATATGACAAATTAATCACTCAAAGTGGATACTAATAATACAACAGAATAGTTTTGTTTTTACCACAAGTAAAATTGTTGGAACCTTTATGGAATATGTACCACTAATTATCTATGCTTAGTTTACGCCTGGTTTCCAGACTATTTTATATTTTGAGACTGAAGTTTTGCCACAAAAATTTATGCACTAGGATTGCACTCAAACTATTTGTAGATGTTTACAACCCTACAGGTCTGTGGAGAAGAGGATCAGATCTGCAGACAAATATAAAGAAGGTTGTCCTGGGATGTAACAGTCACCATTATTAAGCATGTCACTTTTCTGCTGGCAATCACAGACTACTTAAAGCTGAAGAATATACTAAGCACCCTAATTTCAGGCTCAATGGATAAAGCAATCAATTCCCTTTATGTAGCAAGGCAGCTTGAATTAATAGCATCCTTTGTCCAAGGCACAGCACATGCCAAGGCCTGAGCAGATGCTAACGTTCGTCCCCAGGGCTCCCTAAAGGCGGAGGCTGTGAAAGTGCCCAGCTTTCTGCAGGTGTATTAGGGTGAGACCTCAGTAGCAAGCAAGAGGAGAAGGTCCAAGCATGACCCGAGCCCAGGCTGCAGTTTCTCCGTCAGTGCCAGCCTGCTCTCCCACTTCCCGCAGCCACAGGTCCCTGTCCCTTCCCCAGCTGCAGGCCACCCACTCGCTTCAGGCAAGAACTGATCCTTTCCCTGCAGGGCGAGTTTGCAGCACATGAGCTTCTTGAATCAGCTCACTTGCAAGAGTAGGAATGCCAGAGCAAGAGAAATGGCAGGGAAGAAGGATAGATTCTTCTTGTTCAGTGAATGCGTTTGTTTAAGTGGGCACTGTGAAACACAAAGGAGCCTCTTCCCTTTGCTGGTATCTTGCTACAATCACTAAGTCTGATAGCATGGTGTGCTTAGTATATTCGGCTTTAAACAGGTCTATGTTTGCCTGCAGATAAGCGACCCCCTGCAAAACGGCTGTTATCATCTTCCTGCACAATAAAACCTTAACTAGAATATCAAAATAGTGCACCACAGAACTTACACATAATGCAGACTTTTACCTAAGAAACACGGCCTTCCCTTTCTCTTGTTCATGGACATAAAACTTCACCAATATTCTCTGTAAAAAGGTTGAATTTTATTGCTAAATGTATTACATTCATTTAATAAAGGACTACATGGCAGCCAACAAGGCCCCAGGCTTCACATTGGCCATCAAGAAGTTTCTCTTATGCCTGATGCTCTTCTGACAACATAACTTGTTTGGACACTAGCACCGCATTCGGCTGCAGAGCAGCCAGAGGTCCTCCTAGGACTGTTCTGGGATGCTCCTGTGTTTGAGCCATGCGAGCAGTAACTGATGCGGGTGTCTGTGTGCCCCCAGGATTAAGCTGTCATCAGTGTTACCACCGCTAGGAAACAGAGAGTGGCTTTTGCCAGCCACTGCTACAGGGACTGGGCATGTGCGGGCACAAAGAGATGGGTGTGCAGTGGGAACATCGAGCAATGGGCTTTGTACAGCACAGAGGTGAAGAGGGTGATGATGTGATGATTTTGATGTGGATGGTGGCTACTGTGGAAGAAGACAGGGAAGTATGGGCCATGGGAAAGAGACTTGAAGTCCTAATACTGAAAAAGGCCTTATTCCAACTCTGAATTAAATGCAAGTCCACAGAAAAACACACCTTGCCATTCAAAGGTAGATAATGCCAAGCACTGAGAAACAAGCGTTGCCATCCTTAAAATAAGGCCCTGAAGATAACTCCATTCTATGAGAACTGGCAAATAAAATTAAAATGTTCACGATGCACAATGTGCCCTCTCATTTCATTACACAAAAAGACACCTTAAAATCTATCTCTAGTAACTGGGAGACAGTGAAATGCAGTTTCTACCAGCCCACAGAAGAGCTGACTTGTGAGAGCACAAGTGAGCCATCTACCTGTGCCGTTTGATTCTTCTATAGAATCCTCTCCTCCAAGAAAGGAACAATAAACTTAATTGCTGATCTGATATAGAAACTGCAAAAACCAGCAGTTACTATAGAATTTCCTACAGTTTATACTGACGCTACTCCAGATTCTTGTAGCTTAATTTTTAAACTTTTATTCTTCAGCTTTTTTTTAATTATGAATTGGAAAATGCATTTCCAAATTAAATTCAGACTAAATCTAACCATCTGATTCATTTAAAAAGTAAAAACAGTCTAAAGAAAGAGCAGATTCAAATTCTCAACTTTTGGATTCATATGTCATTCTTTGAATAAATTACAAATATTTATTTACAAAAAGTATTTTGCAGTATTTCCATAACAAATCTAAGGAGAAGACTCTTAATCGCCCTACTTTTGGTGAGACCTATTTTATTCTCGTCACCTTACTGACCTCAGTGGGCCAAGTGAGCGCACTCACTCGCCATTTTAGCAGTAATTTAAAAAAGAAATAATGCAAATTATTAATGCAGTTGTTGACTAATACAAAATTTGCAGTTGACTAATGCACATTGATCAAAAATACTTGAATATTTAAAAAAACATCAGAACACAAATGAGCTCAGTTAAAAAAGAAAAAAAGATTATTCTTACTTTCCAGCTAGACAATCCCAATTCTTATCCCATCTCCAACACATTACAAAAAATATTTTCCAGAACTGCATGACATGCACGGTATCTTATTGACATGTACAGAGCAAAAGTCTGTTTTGAGAGCTGCACAAAGGAGTATTTTGAGGTCTCTCAGTTTGGTGGGATGATTCAAAGGCCAGACTGTGACTCGGCTTTTTTGTCCCCTAGGAAGAAGGGTGCGTGCTCACTGAGAACACACCACCGACTGTATCATCCTGATTACAGTAAGTTAACAGGTACGTAAGATAAACTGACTTCAGTGCCCATAAATTACCTGCCTCCTTAGCTGGTTGATGAACACGAAAATCCAAGCTGCATGCTAGGTGAACACCTCTGCAAGTGCTGTGTGACACTGAACTGAAATCCTGCTCAGCATGTCAAGAATGCTAGTTTGTTAAACATCTTAGATGATAGCAAAATCAGAGAAAATTGTCATCCCAGGTAGAATAACTGAGTATATTTCATGGTATGGTATAGGCAATGGGTGTGGTTGGCAATCTATTGGAAAATATTAATGCTCTGTATAAGCCAAAACATAAATCAATAGAAAGGACTGGTTTTGGTGGGACTATAAAGCCCGGGAAGAATAAATGCTATTTACAGCTACTGTTTTAAAGTGCTAATTTACAGAAACATACATGGACAGCACTTCTACACTATTACCATTTGAGCAAAATACATACTGTAGGGCCCAAACTTACTTTTCTTTTAAAACAGTATGTTAGACCTCTTTCTACTAGGGCCCAAACTTACTTTTCTTTTAAAACAGTATGTTAGACCTCTTTCTACTAGGTAAATGCCATGGCATAATTTATAGCTTACTTCTGCTCTTGGGTATGCAGACACAGCACCTAGTCTCTGAAAAAACATGTTCCTGTGCATGCATGTGCAGGCTTCCCAGCAGTTTCTCAAGCAAGGGAAGTATTTTCCTCTGCTCCACCCATCACATAGCAGAGCTGAAGAAAGCCCTAGGTCTTCTGAACTCCCTACTATCTTCTTATCAAATTGTTTGTTTTTCAGCTAGAAAGGATATGTACCGATTTATGACCACAGCCTTCCAGACTGAAAGCAAAAAAAAAAAAAAAAAAAAAAAATTGGCAACAAGTTTAAGTCAACCCGGATTAATTTATTGTATTTCCTCTTACTGTTTATTCAAATACAGTAGCAAGCGTGTTTATCAGCTAAAAGAATGTCAGAAATACCAATTATTCATATACTATTTCCATTTCTATAAAACAGAATTTCATTTAAGGACTTCCAAATTCAGACTAGAAACATCTTTGCTGTTTTGAAATACTTTCAATACACTTCGATGTAGAGGAAAAGGAAAAAAAAGGATTAAAACGTTATATTTAATTCCATAATATAGTCATTTTTATATTCTTAAGTGCTAGTTTTACTTAGTCTTAATTTACAGTAGTCTATTACAAAAATAATGCCAGAACTGATTTGATCTCTGCACCATGAAGTGACTTGTTTTTCTTCTGTCACAAACTGGGACTACCTTGTTATAAAATATGTGTTGTCACAATACACACTTATGTTCTCAGTATTTGATTAACATTAGTCCAAAAAGGTAACTAAACCATAAAATTCTCTTCCAGCCCTTGTGAGATCAGTGATTTGAATGAATATGCACTAAATATTTTAGAAGGAGGGCAGATAAGCAATGCTGTTTAAGTAATAGTATTATTCCCTGGTGGCTTCACACTTGTGGTAGAAAAACAGATTCAAACAAGCACCACAGTGTTACTGAGGTTACAAATGACCTGGAAAAATACAGTTTCTATGGATATCATTTAATGAAGACAAGCCGTGCATGTCACACATCTAATTTAGTGTTATTTTCATTTCTTTGCAGGTATTCAGATACACGCCTTGTATTAAGCAGATTTTGCAATTTTTTTATACCATAGAATTTAAAAATACTAGTCTTTTATGCAGAAGTTATTAAATTATAGATAGTGGGATAATCAGAACCTTACTGCATACGTAGCCAAGTTAGATTTTTCCAGAGACATTGTATTCTATCTTTTAAAAACAGTTAATTATGGAATTCTAGCACTGTTAATACAAGCTTCTATAGGAAAGGAATATACTGTTCATGTATTTTAAATTAAAAAGCAAATTTCTGCCAGAGTTATCCCATGGCCTTACCTAATCTGAATTTGCAAGCACTAAATTTTAATCAGAAATATTTATTACATAATATTGCTAAAAATCCAAAGAGTGGGTGATTTAAGCAGCAATGGAAATCAGGAACAGCAATACTGAAAAGACCAAGGAAGACTAAAATGCTATTTGTTTACATTCTGCAGAACCCAGCCTGGATTAGATAAACAGATGGATTCTTTCTGGATGAAAATATTGCATAAGATTCTGAAATTAAGCATAGAAGGTGGGAAGTGCAGCTATAAGCAACTGATGTTTTGCTTTTCATCACATAAAATAATGACTTTCAGACCTGAAGTATAATCATTATATTTTTGTCCTCGGTGCGCAATTAATAAAAACCAACTTCTGAGCAATGCCACACCCTTGTGATTAAACAGCATTTTAAAAAATATTTAGATAAAGCCTGAACAAATCAAATAAACATGTAGGCAGGAAACACTGTTTGGAATGCACTCCCTGCAATGTACTAATAGAGCCAGAAAGCAGCCTAACTTCAGCATTCAATCAAGCAAAATCTAGTATAATCTCATTACAGCCTTTGCAGTTAATGAAACCTATTTAAATCTCTGACATCCTGATTTTTTGAGCTGACGAAAGCAAAAATTATTTGGTTTATATAACACAAACATACAGAAATACAAGATTTTATCCTTTAGGTTATCCTAGCTATTTACCAAGCAATGCGTAATATGAAAAGATTACTCTTCTGCTACTCACTATTGCTCCAGGATTTCAGTAAATATTTGATACTGATTTCAAAGAAGCCTGAATCCTGCTGGCTAGCCATGTCTGCTGCATACAAAGAGGCTTCTATAATTCTGAGCAGCTGAAGTGGCAGGTACTATGTATGTAGATGTGACTGTCACCAGTTAGTGATGTAAACGAGGGGTCAGAGGAGGAAATGAAGTCTCCGCAGATCCACTTCTTCCGTTCATGGTAGGTAAGCTCATTAAAAAAAAAAAAAAAAAAAAAGCCGCTCAACAACAACAACAAAAACACACCATGAGATTTTTGTCCTTTGCTCTTCCTCCAGGGCTCGTACTTAATTCTATCTGCGGAGTATTTTATTCCCTCACCCCCTCAGTATGTATTTTCATTTATTCCATTCCACAACTAGGCAAATTTCTCCCGGTCAGTTAAGGCATATGCAGCACCACAGCACTTGTTCCATAAGCACAGTTAGAGTATCTTCCCGAAGGGTGTCTGAGCTGTGCTTTTAATAACATGCAGTCTGCCTGTCTGAAGCTTTTTTTCCGTCAGAAGCTGACAGCCCGAGCGTATGCACCTCCTCTGGCGAACCGAGTATCAACTTGAAGCCCCACTGAAACAGTCTCTTCTGCAGCTGGAGGAATGTCACACGTACTCTTCAGCTTTAGGAAAAAAAACCACCCTCTAATGAATATCCTCTGCATGCTCTGGTCAGCTGCTCTCCTTCCGCCTGTTTCCAAGAAGAGCACGCTGAACTATACACAACTGCATCATGCTGCGGTAAAGCAGAGCTGCACCCATATATCTGATTGCAGTGACGCTGGGAAAAAAAGGCTCTCCCTCAGCCCAGTTGCACAAGAGAAGCGCTTCCAGAGCACTAAAATCATGGCATTCGGACTGGCTGCTTCTGCTTTTCTTTCACTTCTAGAGAAAAACGCGTTGTCATTTTTTTCTTGAGTTTTTTTTGTTTCCCCTGCCCCCCCCCCCAAAGATGAGAGACAGCAAGCTGAATTCGTAATGGCAAATAAACCAGAGAGGTCACTGTCTGGTATTCACCTCCGAAAGAGCCACAGAAAATTCTCAGTTTGATGTCATTTTTATCTTGAATAATGTTTTTTTAAAAAGGAACTGAGTTCATATAAGGAATTCACATAAGAAAATGAGGCAGAAGCAATTCACTCCTTGTTAATCTCTCTGTATTTTCTACAAAATACTTAATTGGTAGCTACAATTTCCATATTCCTAAAGTTTTATTTCAAATAATTATAGTATATCACTATGCATATTTTAATGGTAATGAAGAAAAATAAGAAGAATCAGTTTCCCAAATATTTTTTGTTTCATATATTCTTGGTATCATCCTTCCAGATACTATTTCCTGGGCATAACAGTACTTCTTTTCTCACTTAGTGGAATAAATTTTCTGCAGCATCTCACAATTACAGTATCTGAGCCAAAATAGAGGCTGTCTGCTGCTGATTCTTCTAAAAACTTTGTCAGCAATTATATTTGCATGTTATTTTTAGTTTCAGTATGCAGAATATTTGATGTTTGGATTGGGAACTGAGGAACACAAGGGTCATTGAGACCAAACTCCCATGGTTCTCACTGAAAATATGCTAAATGTCTTCTGTAAACATACCTCATCTGGAGATAAGGTTTTGTGTCCTCACTAATGGAAGGCTGTTGTAGAAACTCACTTTATAAACCTCCTTTCAATTCCCAAATGAAGTTTACTCAAAACCAGTTTACACCCTTCCGTGAACACGGACTTTCAGAAATGTTCAGAGTATCTCAGGTTTGATCTCACCAGCTATCAAAGAGATCTCATCAGCTCTTCCTCCCTATACTGTTAAATATCATCCCATTGCTGTCACTCTGGGCCCCCAGTTTCTTTTCTGAGACCCCCCGTCCCCGTCCTCCCTCACTGACAAATGCCCCCTCATCGTACCATCCCGTTTTAACCAGCACACTCCAACTTTTTACAATTAAAGTTAAATTTAATACCAAATATGGCAAGTCCCAAGACCTAGGACTGATGACTTCCTACCATCCCACTAATTGATTTTTCAGCAGAGACAATGCCACATAGGTTTGGAAGTCCTTATTCATCCTCTCAAATGCTGCATTAATTCCTATGTTCAAAGATTTAAGTAATAATTTCCCCTGTGGTGCTACATCACACGCTTTTCTGAAGATGACTGATATATTAATTTTATCACAATTCTCTTGTTGAAAATAAAAATACAAGGTTAATTTGCAAATAGTTGTCTTTCCTAAATCTGTATTGGATTTTATCCAATTTTCAATTAAATACACACCCTTAAATATAATCTCCCACCAAATTTTGTTTCAAAGCCTTGAGTGTGGCTGAGGTCAAACAGCTTCTCTGTTGATATAGATCATTTTCCTCCCATAAATTCTGTGGTTTATATGTACAAGGCAGAATCTCTCTTTTGATAGATTCAACAAAAATTTTATTACCCAAGCTGCAACTTCATGTGCCCACTCTTCTGTTATGAATGGGAAGTTATCTAGTTTTTGTAACGTGAATTTGAAGATCTTTGAGGTTTTTTCCCACCTCATAATTGATTTTTTATTTTGTTTGTATTATTCCTCCTACCTCTGTTCCTCTACAAGGCCCCATCCTTATGGAAAATAAAGGGAAGGCATTCACTTAGTGGTCATATCTTATTCTTACTCTATCTCTCATCCTCACTGGATACTGGACCCTTTAAAATTGAAGTTCTTGTTTCAAACTTGTAAAGGACCAAGGACGTTTAACTATTTGCTTTTAATTCCTTCACCTATTCTTACTCTTCTGAACTTTTGATAGTGCTCACTTTAAATTGACACCCTTTAGCCTCCAACCCACAACTGTCTTTGCTAACAGTGCAATGGGGACTCTTCCAATAACTGCAGTCCTTTTCTGTAAGAATGGTGGAGCGTTCAAGAAGATGACTGGGAGATCAGTTTAAAACAAAGAAAAGAAAGTGTTTCTTTCTTCAGGAAGTTGTGAGCTTCTGGAACTTGTTGCTACTGGAGGTCGTGGAGCTGCATTAGCAGCTTCAAAATGCTGATAATAAACACAAATTTAGGTCTATAAAGGATGCTAAAAGGACCAGGCAGGAAAGTACTCCCCTCTAACATCCCTAACACAGCAATTGCACGCACTGGTGCGTATGAGAGGGATGGGCTGCAGAAAGTGGCTATGCCAGCGTGCAGTCTTCCCAAACAGCTTCTTCTACTGCTGCTGTCGGGAGGAGAATACCAGGTGAGACGGGTGACTGGTGGGACCCTACGGGATGCTCCTGAGGGTCTCATGTTTCCCTCCCAGGCAGAATGAAAAGTTCAAGGTGTTGTTGATTGGTTGGTTTTGGTGCTTTCAAGTTAAAGATATTTCAGACGTCCCCTGTAGGCGAGTCCCTGATTTCTTCACTGTCACTAACAAGTTCCCTTTATTTAGTTTGTCTTTTCAAAACTGCAGGCCTATCCTTGCTTATCCCAAATCGGCTTGTACGAACATGATCCAATAATGTTCCTGTCACCTGTCCTTCTTGGTCTTCACCAGTTATCAAGCCTAACCAGCACAATCTCTTCTTGGCTTTGCGATCACTTGGCAAAGAAATAAATGGGCTATCACATCCAAGGATATCTGGATTTGACAATTGTAAGTAAAGTTTGTGTCTGGGATGTTAAAGTATCACCCAATGCCTACTTGCACTTCCCTGTGGACTAACATTAGAAAGGTTATAGGTACATTCAGCCTTCCGTCTAGGAGTGGCAGATCCCCTAGCACCTTTTTTACTGACTTTCTCCAAAGTGATTTGGAAGCAAAGTAATTCCATTTCATGTATAGTAGTCTTTCTTTAACATTGCATCACAACATTAACATACAATGCAGAATCTCACTGCTTTCACCTCTTAGTATTCTTTCTGAAGAAGACGGTTACCTATTGTGCACTTCCACTGACAATATGCTGTTGTACTAAAATATTGAACAACTTAATGGATGTCTTAATGAAAAATGCCACCACTCTTAAATTGTATATTTTTGGCATCGTATGAAAGAGTTCATACAGAATACAACTTCCACATTACGCAGAGAGCAGTTTAATGAGCTACAGGAGGAAAAACTACCCCACTACTTTAATACAGGCGTTCACAGCACAGTATTCAATACTATTGTTAAAATTTACTTCAGGGTTGATACTTCTCCATTATCAATTCTGCTTTAGAAAGTACCACCCAGAACATAAACACCTCCGAATTTAACTTTTGCTCTAACAGCTTCTTTAAAATTAAAAGTATAACCAATTAAAATCTTACTCATTTCTATCATTAAATAATCATAAAATCTTAAAAAAAGTTTTAAATGCTAAACTTCATTTAAATATTTACCAGTCTAAATTTGCTCAAATAGGACATCCTCCAGATAATATCATGGTTTTGCTCACATTTTGGAAACACTCCTAAAACAAGTATAACGCTGAAATGGCAGAAACAGCAGCATTCTAATCTAGTGCTCTGAACTTATTTTAGGGAGGCTGACAAGACTAAGAAGTTTTGAAGTTATACAGCTTCCACTTTAATTCTTTTTGACTTTATTATATTTAGAATTTAATTACGTATTCCAGGTTGTGGAAGATAGCATAAGCATACAAAATCTGTCAGTATAAGTAAGCTTTCTGATGATGGATATTACAGTGTTACATATTTACAGATACAGTGGGCTTCTTTTTATGATTTTACTACATGGGAGTTTACAATAAATTAATGACAATGTAACATTTTTTTCACCATAAGAAATCATAGATCCATAATGTAAGGCTTTTCATAGGTCTACCATGATGAAGCACCTGCTGATTACCATGATAACCGAAGCATTGTTTCAATTATAAACATTTGTATGTAACTCAAACTCTGCATTCATGACGTGCAGTGCACCTTCTGTTCTCTCATCTGCTTTCTGAGATCAGAGGTAGTGCATATCCAGGAGCCTTGGGTACCTGGCTTATACCCTTCTCTGGCTGAACAAACTCTGTGGTTTCCATGTCCCAACTTCGGAAAAAACAGGTTTGGAGAAGCTGTTCGTCAGCACGGTCAGAAGTGTTCTCATGAGCAGGACACTGCCTGAACAGCTATTTTCATTGCAAAACATCTCAAAAATAGACTTCCAAAACTTTCACTCAGTAAAAGAATAACAAAAATACATGCTGCTGGAGGTATTCACAATATCTATCTTGAGGCATCCAGCTTAGATGCCTACGCTGGGAGGTGAGTGCCTTCAGCATGACTCAAGAGTTCCCAAGAGTTCCAGCACAGAGCACAATTATTTTCCAAAGCAGCCTACTTCTCTTCACTGTCTACACATGATACTTAGGGTAACTACTTCTGTAAATGGGGTACTTTTTATTTCTTAATATTTAGTAGCATAGGTACCCATTTAGTTTACATTTTTAGTGACTACTATTTGTAACTGCCATACAGGCAGTTTACTCCTCTATGTTCTGAGCAATGCTTGCAGGAATCCTTAAAAAAGCACATGGAGATACGAATATAGCACTGTCCTTGCACAATCTTTCAGGGCTCATTTTAGCTTGGTATGAAAGGACCTATTTGGATTTTGCAATCTGAACTCTTCAGAATCTGAGGCTAAATGCAAAGAGTAGCTGAAGGCCTTTAAGGGATGACAACAGTAACAAAGCAAATATAAACTATGGATTCAAATTTTGTACACATAATTTCTTTCCTAGTGCTCACACAGATTGTCTTCTAGTTGCAGAAATCAGTAAGTAGAACAGTGTGTTATGTATTTGTTGCTAACAGAGCAAGTCTTTTAACTTATGTAGCAGGTGATTATATTTTTGATCTCTAAGGACTTTTATTCAAACTCCATCAATAAACCACCGTGATTGTTATTTATGAGTGCACAAATATCTGCTAACACTACAAAGCCTCTCCTTGGTCTGCAGCGATACATCTTTATAACCCTGTCTCTCCTACAGTGTCATCCTGCAAGATAGGAGCACTTCAGCCCTAATCCAGCAAAAAACTTAAGCAAAACACAACTTTTTATTTGCTCAGCTTGTGCTTAATACTTTGCTTCTACCTTTGCTAGGTGTCAATCATTCTGCTCCTGCCCAGCTCCCCACAGCTTCCAGGTAGTGATGTGGACACAGATCCCAAAGCCAAAAGTAGCTTTACTGAACTGCTGGAAGTTTAAACATGGTTTTTGATTTTCTATGCCTTCACCAAGCCATAGAGCTTTTCCTCCTTAGTTTCGGCCAAATGCTATGTCCTTTTAGCCAGATAGTGCTGTGCACTGAATTACACCTGTGTCTCTGATTTCCACAGTATCAGCTTGGATTTACACTGGTACAGTTTGTGGCTGTCTGGAGTTTTCCCCCCAAGGAATAAGTAAGGGCTGCTTATTAGGGTCTCTGTGGTTTTCATACGATCTAGTCCTTTTGGGCAAAATAAAGCAACCCTACAAAGAATGATTCCCAGATCGATTTAATCATTCCCAGATGATTCCAGTGCAGAACACACCTAACAGATGAAAACAAAAAGGATCTATTGTATTATCACATCCTGGGATATATTGCATTCCATTCATGAATTCACATTCCCCTCTTTAATAAAACTACTTGGAACCTCTTTATGATCTACTCTTGAAAGACTGCACTAGCTTTCAGATGGATACTGGTCATAGTCTAATGGTATTCAGCTGCCTAAATATAGGTGTCTAGTGTGATCATAGATACCTTAAGGTATGTGAGCTGTTCACAGAGACTGGCAGATAAGACATAAGACCTACATTAGATCCACAGCCTTCTGAAGCAGCTGGAGGCTTTCTCCTAGACACCTATGTTTAGGTATCTGATTTGCTCCCTTTGGTTTCAAGGGGAAAAAAAGAAACAATGAAAAAAATGACGTGTCTTTGTATTATTTGTGAAGCGACAAGTCCACGTGTAAGCCAGCAACAAAAAACGGAATAATATTTTTACATTTAAGCAGAAAAAACCACACTATTTATATGTAGTGAGTTTATTTTCTTCTTTCTTGGCATTTGTTGAGTTTATGCACTTCTTTCCTTATATTAAAATATTTACAAGGTTTTTTTTTTGCTTTTCTTATTACAGCTTGCATAACACAAAACAATTCAAGCCAAACACTAACAAAGCAGCTTGTACACATGCTTTACTAATGTCCTTTGCTAAAATGAAAATCAAAATTGTTATCTAAATCAACTGAACTCGATGTACCTATAATGTCTCATGATTTAACAAGGTAAAATAAACATCTTGCTAGGGGCCAAATTAAAAGTACAGAGTGACAGAAAGCACTGCACAAAATAAGATTTCATTACGCACATCTGATTTAATGTGATAAGCTCTAAATAAAGCAACAGAAATCCTTCTTAGTTTATGTCTCACTAGTTTTGCTGCACCCTTTTGTTTTGCCTTGTGTTTGTAGCTGACTGTTAAGATATTGCCACCTAGTGATGAAAAGCAAAACAAGCAGAAGCAGAACAGTAAATAATGCATAGGGAATATATGTTTACATTGTAAACTGTCAGAATGGAAGATAGGAGCATAGAAATGAAGCACATGTTTGTATTTCTGGAGAAGGATATCAGGCAATTTGGGTATAATTATATAAAATATTTTAATAGAAGCCTATTAAATAGAATTTAATAGAATAAAACTAAAATATTTTAACAGATACGTGATAGATTCATGTGTCACCCAGCTCCCATCCTCATCTTGTTCAGTGAATTCATAAGAGTAATTAAATAGTTTGGAAGGGGGTTGTGACTTATCTGTAAATAACAAATGATAACTACCTACCAGGCATTTTGCAGAGGATTAATTAGTTGATGTTGGAATTACGCCTTCAAGATTCAAAGTACTATTATCCTTCTTTTGACTTTGCTTTGGAGCTGTCAAACTGACATGTCCTCTTAGGACTCCGCCGTTCACCTCTGAGTTTCTCCTTAGCTGAACATCCTCTGGAAGCAAGAGCCAGCCAGGAACAAATTTCGTTTGCCCAGACCTACCATACATGTGCTAAAAATATACCATCCTATAAGCCAATTTGAAATCTGCACCGCTACCACTGGGGCACGGACTCAGGCAACACTGATGCAAGAAATACTGCTGTGCAAGTCAAAATGCAGTCTGCGTCCTGCAAGCACAACCTACAGGCATCAGCAGGCATGAAGAATAACTTGAGTAGTATTTTCTTCCTGCTCTTCACCGTAGTTTCCAGGCTCCATCCCTAACAAGCTGTTTTCCATTATTGGAATCCTGTAAACTTATTTCCTTCTCAGTTTTGTTACAAACCCTTACCTATATTTTACAGACAAGATTACATAGCATACTCTCCAAACATCCCAGGATGACATGTCAGAACTTCCTCATAGCAGGAAATTTCCAAACAGCCATTGATGGTGCCTCTAATTTTGGGTGCTTGCTTCAGAGATGAGATTTAGTAACTGAACCCCACCCACCCACTCAAAGTATAATTTGCATTAGGCAACTTATGCCTAAGGGATTGGTACCAGGTCACACAGAGCCTAGGACAGAGGGAATGCAGGGGTTGTGACTGTCCCTCTTTTCCTCAATTTCATTACACAATGCACAGACTGAACCCCCAAATACTCAAAAATTTAGGGCCGTAATTAGGTCGTAATCAGGGCCTCTTCCACTTCCCTTCTGCAATGTAGTTGTGCCTCTTCTACCCTCCTCACAGCAAGCTCTGCGGGAGGGCAGAGAAGTGGAAGCCAGGAAGGGGAAGGGTTGGAGCATGCTCATTACCAGATATTCATAGAATCGCAGAATGGTTTGGGTTGGAAGGGCCCTTTGAAGATCATCTAGTCCAACCCCCTGCCATGGGCAGGGACATCTTTCACTAGATCAGGTTGCTCAAAGCAACCTGTTTGTTTCTACAGAGTCTGTAGGGATGGCTAACAATTACTGCATGTTACTATATCTGAGATCATAAGACTTCTCAGCTTTTCTTCTCATTCTCGTGCTCGCCACTAGCAGGCACACCCTGAGGTTCAGGCACAGATTTCCCCCTCTACTCCCAGGGGGATGGAGCCAGGGCAAACCCCCCTCTGCCCTCCCTCCCCAGGCATGCAGGAGGCAGCCAGCTGGGAACCTGCCTTGGAAAAGGAAAAGCTCCTGACTCTTCAGAGATGTGACGGGAAGCAGAGGGAGGCAGACAAAGAGGGGGCTGTACCCACCCAGAGTGGTGAGCTGATGCCAAATTCCTGACCCAAACACAAACCACGTCACACACTTCAGTTTTCCTGGTTTTGTCTCCCTTGTAGAATGCCATGTTCAAAATACTCATTTTCCACAAGATACCTCCTTCTAATACGCTGCACGTGTATGATGTTTTCATTGATTATCTAATTAGGAGGAGGAATTTTCAATGCAGTAGCTCAGATTTGCTCTCAAATACTAGTCCACCCCTCAGACAGCTCTTATCTCAATGTATGCACTTCTTGCAGTGTGATTTTTAACACAAATGTTTTCCTGAATCTGAAATACATTTACAGATATATTTTCTTTCTCTTAATTCTGCCACAGCAGTTCTTAAAGCTTTCCCTGACTTTAAATAAGATGCTCTTGTGATAAGCTACTTGCTTACTTGTTCTTTTTTTAAACTTTCCTTTCCATTCTCTAGTTTGCCTTTAATTATTAACACTTCTTCCTTTCTGGCTGACCTATTTGCATACTCACACCTCAACGTTTTCATTACTCTGTAGAAGGGTATCCTTCTGCTTATGTCCCTTTGATCTACTAGCAACATCACCCTTAGAAGAGAAGTTGATTTTTTACTTTTCTTATAAAATGAGAATAAACATGTTGGAAAGGTTTCAACCAACTTCCATCTATTACAGATCAAGATGAGATGGACACGGGATCAGACTGTATTACACATGCAGCCTCTTACACCTTCCTATCGGGTATCGAGCTCTGCCCCTATCAGATAGAAGCCATCAGACCAGCCAGGCATCGGGTCTGAGCTGGTGCACGCGTGCCCGTGTAACGCAAACACCTCCACAGCTCCCTCAGATGGGTCTTATGGATACAGTGTTCACCCTGAATTATTCCAAAAAATGCTACCTCTTGCAACACCTGCGTAAGAATTACCCGGCTGAAACAGGGAAACTGAGCGCCGTCAGGATTCGCTGATCTTAGATAACTAACAACAGTTTTTACCACTCTTTCAAATGATGAAGTAGTATCAAATTGTATGTATCACTGCATCAACTTCCCCCACTCCCTGACATGTACCGCCACATACTGCCGCAAACAATCTGTACATCCTTCAGAGGAGGACTCAGGCCCTTGCTGTGAGTGAAGTGCTTGGCACAGCTGGAGCCTTGGCTCATTATGGGATAAGGAGCTTTCTTCTCATTTTACTGAGAAGTGCTGACAGAAAGATCCAAAGTTCAGGTTCAGGTAGCTCAGACTAGCGCTACCTCTAGTTAGACCAGGGACCTAATGACTCAACTGGATAACATCTACAACTTTTAAAACTTCTTTTTTGTTTCAAGGTGGGAAGAAGTAATGCTTCAGAAATCAGGATTACCTAAGAAGTCATGCCAGGTGGTAGACCAAAAAAAAAATGTTTCTTCCCCTTACTGCAGTTTATAAACAGGGCATGCACATGAACATACACTTCTTAGTTCACTTGATACCTTTGATAGCTAGGCTGTCAATCACCATGCCCTTCATCCTTTTGAAAATATGTCTGTATATCCAAAGTAAACATAAATAGGTATCAGCAAAAATCTTCATGACTCAAACCACTGGCTGTTTTACAGCACCTTTATATAAACGACTGCAGTAAGGTAGTGTCAGGAAAAATCAGGCCATGTGATTTTACAGTGAAATTTCTGTTTCTCATGGCTGTTTTTCCCTCACGTTCCTCCTCATTATATGCAGACGACCCTTCGTTTACAGCTTCTGCCTTAGCACTCTCCTGTTACTACTGAAAATTATTTTCTCTGTTCTTCAAAGAACTCATACCAGTAAACCATCTCAATCCTAATCAGTTGTTGAAGGGAAAGTGTCTTGGTTTATGTAGTTTAGAAATCTCTTTCCATATAACCCTCCTAGGCAAGCACTGGTGAGACACAGCATACAGGGTTTACTGTATAATACCCTTACTTGCACAACGGCGTGCTTAGATGCTGGCTAGATAGGAGGTAACACTTTGGTTTACAAAAAAAACTTAATTGGTCTTACATAAGAACACTTGTTCTGACTTGCAAAACCTTTTCTATATTTTTTTAAAGTATAGAGAAGCAAATTTTTTTTTTTTTAAATTAAAACATTATCTATAAGGATGTATTATTTTACCTTTTGAAGTAACTGTAGCAGGAAAGATCTCAATTTCAGAGACAGAGTTTTTCTTTGCTGGTTCCTCCCCCCCCAACATAGTACTTTTAAACCGCTGAGCACTTGTGCAAGGGCTCTCCCTCGCTGTGGTGAAGGTTTTGCAACAGCAACTCTTCCATCTGGGCACAGGCAATATAAAACAGAGCTCCAGCATCCTACAACTAGCTGCTTCTCTATAGAAGCACCAGTGTCCTCACAGAGGCCAAGTTAAATATACATGCAGTCTTTGTAATTGGGTCTTTTACATCCTTCAGAGTCCGTCCCTTCCTGCTAACCTAAAAACATCTTGGTTTTCTGAGAGCTACGAGGTCTAACACAGCTCCCTGCTTATGCTGAAAAAAGGCAAATGACCTTCTTCCTATTTAAGAGGGTAATGTTACTCAAGGTTTCACTCATGCTACATTTGAATAGAAATTGCAATTTAGTGAAAAAATGTACAAACAAAATTTACAATCTGCTTTTCATTAACTAAAAGAAAAAACACTATTTTCGGCTTAGTACCCAAGGAAGAAAGCACAAAAAGATAAGTCACATTTAAAATTGAATGATTTCCTAGTAAAGACAGTAGTAATTATAGTTACTTTAGCTACACTTAAAATGATGAATGATTTTGAGTCACTACAGGCTAGATTTTCAAAGGTATTTAGCTCCTGAAATATCTAACACTTGCTTTGTAGATTATTAAGTGCCTAATCTGGTTAAGTATCAAACTCCTGGTACTTGTTTGTCCACTGCATCATTAAAGGCTTTGAAAATCTAAACTAATTTTTTTTGAAGTTATTAAAATGAGTAGATCTCATCCTCTCCCATGTTTTTTCTTTCACCAGATCAGAAGAGGAAAATAGATTCTTTCTTTTTCATCTCTGGATTGGCTTCTCAGCCATGAAATGAAATCTAAAATAGAGGACATATAACTGCAAACAATCCACTAACGCAGACTACTTTTATTCAAGTATTTGAATATTATGCTTAGATCTGGAGAAAACACAGTTAACTTTTATAACAACCTAATTCAAAAGAGAATGGTGATCATAAAAAATAAGAACTGTGATTCACCTGTTTTGAAATCTTGCAGTGGAGCTGCAAGCAGCACTGGGCTGCGGTTCTGAATGTGGAACTTGAACTTACGCTTGGTCAGGTACTGGTGCTCAGTGACACCGTATCCTCCCGACTCACACCGGGCACTAACGCACAAACCTTGCCTGAACTCTTCCACAGATCAAGGGAGGTCATCGCTAGCTACTGACTAATTCAGTGAACTAAAAACATAGCATCAGCACAGAATCCTTTATAAAATGGAAACTTCCCCAAGAACATAAGGATACTTCTTCCTCTTCTGATAATAGGACAGATTTGACCTAGGGTGTGTTTTCATGTTTGACTTAAGCGAACCTAAGATTGTGCTACTGTTGGAAAAGCTCTGAAGTTCTTCCATCCTCTTCTTTTCCCCTATAATTTCTCTCTCCTTACAGTGGCACTAGTTAGGAGCAGAAATCTGATTTGGGTAGGATGTATGTGGTTTTGGGAATACGATTGGGACTACAGTGTTACCTTCAGTTCATGAATGAGGTTATGAATCTCCCCACAGAGGCACATGATCTCTATGGTCAACACAAGGGAGGCTGCATGGGTGTTTAGGTGGGAGAAAGAAGCAAAGGAAAATAATGTTTTTAAATTGAAAAAAAAATGTTTACAAAAATCAAAGATATACTTTTCATAGGTATTATGTGGTTAAATAGCTTTCCCAACTGCTCATACGCATTTACAAACACCTATAACAGGCACTGCATTTTATAGTAAGAACATTCTTCCAAGCCACTTTTCTGGCTGAGCCATTAGTAAACTTCGGCTGTTGCAGGAACCGATACAGTCTCGGTCTAATTACAAGAAGCACGGACAGACAATGAGCTTGAAGATTTTAAAAGCCAGAATGAACAGTGATAATCAGTCTGATCTCTGCACAGGTCAGGCCAGAGAATGTCTTTATTTCTGGTCCATGTACAATAATGCAGAGTAGCCAGACAAAACAGAAGAATCTTCTGGCAGAGCTATTATAGGTAATGCTAGATCCGGGTTAAACTATTTCCAAATGCTAGAGCAGGTACTTACGGAGTCAGCTCTAGTCTATGAGACACAAACATAACTTTTCACATATACTTACATACGCAACACTATTAATTCTCAATAATATACAATCAGATCAAAATAATTAATCTAAGATATCCATCTGTGTGGACAACAACAACAGGTTGTATGCTATTATTAAAAAGCAACTACGGCAACTCATTTGTTTCTGTGAGGTTTCATCAGCAGATTACAATATTAAGCTGATATAGATCCCTACGTTGCCTGCTCCATACATGACACAAAGAAAACTAGATTGAAAATGGCATAAAGAGAAAAATAAAGACATTTTATTCATAAAATACAAAGAGAATCTTAAAACAAAATCCACTCACTACAGTTCTGGGGTATGGGAATATAAATGCAAATTTACAGGGGTTTGGTGCAGCTTTCTTCCCTGGGATAAACACTGATGGGAGAACAGCCCACAGAGACTTACTCTGCCAGCAGGCAGAGCCCAGCTAATGAAATGAAGAGAGGAAGGTCAGCTCCAGAGAAAAAAGGAGCATACCTAGCCAAAAGATTCTCTTCAGTGTAGTTGTGCCCATGGACACACAGCTGGCAATCTGTACCTAAAGTGAATTTGGACTGCTTAATAGAAGGTATGGTGATCTTAAAAAAAAAAAAGAATTAAAAAAAAAAATGGAACCATCAATTAAATATCTCAGGTATATTTTACTTATCAGTATATACGCACATACATATTATTCCCTTTTAATGTGTTTCTCTGGGAATATGGAAAGGAGCTTCCATGCAGCAACGTTCTCCTTTCAAATTCATCTTAAATACTGAACAATCCAAAAGTCTTTACAAAGCAGCGTACTTATAATACAAGAAATGAAAAGAATGTGCATTCAGCACCTGAGTGATACAAAGAAATAGCGCTGAGCATGCTAAAGAATATTAATTTGAACTGAAGATAGTTAAATGAAGATAAGTGTCATTCATATTGTCAATACACATAACTAATTTTATTCCCTTTTCACAATGGTTTGTTTGCATCAAGATCATCCACAAAAATTCTGAAAGAAATCTCATTCTGTCCTTCACAAAACAATAAAGCCTTCAAATAGACAGAATCCCCAACTCTCTGTAAGGTCATTCTAGACCACGATGTCTTGGTGTCTCCTGGAACTTAGAGGATATCTTCACAACAGGGACATATTGTGCTGTTGTACATGTTCTGCATGTGTTACACAGACTCACTATAGTCAAATGCAGAACACAGTCTGTGACATTCATTTCTTCTAGAGTTGCTCTAAACAGGAGGAACAAATGACAGAAGACAGTACCATCCCTTCAGTTCTGGGGGAAACTTCACCAGAAGGCAACTGATGATACAACATTGCACCAGAATACTGTTAGAGGTCCCATGTGTTGTTAACATGTGACTGTCTATCATTTAAGCTCTGGAGTAAATACTATGCATATAATATTTTGTATTTTTATGTTTTCCAGCATTCTGCTAGGCATGAATGGGTGGGGACGTAAGATAAGGGATTCGTTGGGGCCTTTTTTAACAATAAGGGGAAGTAGGGATGTTACACTGTATATTTAACATGCCAGAATACCCATAAGAAGTTACTTAAAGCAGTTCAGAGCTCACAGAGCAGAAAACAGGACTGTGGCAAGTGGCATCAAGGCTACTGACAGTCTGTATCTTCTGCAGGTGAGGGACCTCAGCGTGCCACCCTGGTTGGCGATAAAGTGCAGGATAAGTTTCACAGCATAGGTGGAATACCAAAAGAACAGTTGTGTATAAAGACACACTTTATGTTCAAGGTGTTTGAATTTTGTGTTAGTAAACATAATGTTGGAGTTTTTAAAAGAATCAATAACGCTTTATTAAAAATAAAGTGAAATAAGTGTTCTTGAATACGGACAAACATTGTAACTAATTATTAAAAAAGACAACAGTAATTTATGATTGAGAAGCACACAAGCCCCATGCTTTATTATTCTAAAACCTGAGGTTTCAGAAATAATCATGTCATAATTTTGAGAGCTTGGCTTATGAATCACTAACGTAGGGGCAAGCAACATTGTTTGCACACCCCATGCTTTATTATTCTAAAACCTGAGGTTTCAGAAATAATCATGTCATAATTTTGAGAGCTTGGCTTATGAATCACCAACGTAGGGGCAAGCAACACTGTTTGCACAGAAGAAACACTTGGTGATATCAATCTATGAAAGAATGGAAGCAATTCACCCCTTCACTCTCTTCCTGTACATATGTACATGGTCCCTTGCTTGGCTAGAAGGGAAAAGCTAAAGGCAGACTGCAGAGCTGGGACTTATTTGACTTAATGCAGATGTTTACAACATAACCTCATTTCAGCTACTCAGCTTGGATGTCTTCTGGTCAGTAGAAAGAAATAAGAACTGATTCATCCCATTTTAATACCAATATCTACCACAGATCACATGGATTAAACTCTAAATATCTGTTTCTCTCCAATGACTGTAAAGGGAGCTTGCAATGACTAGCTTAGGTACAGACATCTATTCAGCAAATGTCTGAGTTTGGAAAGATGACACCCCAGTTGTCCAGATCAGAAAACGTTCCTAGTTAAAACCCCAAAAATAGTGATGCTGGCTTTCTCCACAGGCTGTTCCTGTTTTGGGACTAGCAAGCCTTTTAAGATGCAAAGCCACTAGGAGAGCACAGAGCCATTTCTTACCATCTTCAGCTTGAAGTACAATCTATTTATTTCTATTTATAAATATAGACTATTTATTTCCCTAAAAACTGTTTTAAATACTAAATTTAGCCACCTATACCTAAAATTGGGATCAAAGTGAAAATCTGAAACCACCTAATAAAAAGGATGATGAATCTGTTGAAGGAACTGCCCCTGTTCCTTCTAGACCTCTACTGTGAGAATGGAGCAATGCTACTGCACATGGAAGTTCCTTCTGCTATTCCTCCCGCAAGTATCAGCAGTGGAGGAAAGCAGAGGAGATGAGAAAAGAAAGCTGTCTGCAACTCCTGCAACAATAGTCATTGCCTATAGGCAACACACAATGAAGTTTAATGTAGGTCTATAGGATTGCTTGACAATTTTACCATTTATCTTCCACAAAAGGCAAAAAAACAGTAGATGATGTTTTCTGGTAATATTTAGTGGGGAAGACTGCCAATAAAAAGAAGAATCAGTAAATGCCTAAACAATTACAATAATCTTGGAAAGTGGAGTAAGAGAATTGGTATGATTTTCAGTAATACAGAGTAGATTATGAACCAAAGTACTTGTAGAAGTAGTAGGGGAAATATTGAACAAAACTGTGGTAAAATCATATTAACTTGACTTTTCCTTTTGTTCATGCAATTGCCAATAAATGGAACTGGCCCCAGTATCGACCCCTGGGCTACACTGTTAGTGACTGACCTCCAGCTAGGCTTCGTGCTGCTAATCACAACCCGGTCAGCTTGGCAGCTGTTTTCAACCTGCCTCACTGTCCATTCATCTAGTTTGTGTTTCATCATTTTGTCTATGAAGATGTTGCAGGAGATACTGTCAAAAGCCTTTCTAAAGTTGAGATAAACAGCATCCTTTGCTCTCCCATCATCCACCAAGCCAGCTGTCTTGTTTTAGAAGGCTATCAAGTTGGTAATGCAGGATCTCCCCTTCATACAAACATGCTAACTGCTCCCAGTCATCTGCTTCTCTTATGTTTGGAAATGGGTTATAGGATTATTTGCTCCATCACTTTCCCAGGGTGACTGGCCAGTAGTTCCCTGAGTCCTCTTTTTTGCCCTTCTTGAAGAGGAGTCACATTTGCTCTCTTCCAGTCCTCAGGAAGCTCCCCTGGTTGCCATGAGCTTTCAAAGACTGCCAGGACTAGCCTGACAGCAACGTCAGCCAGCTTCCTCACCACTTGTGGTTGCACCCTATCAGGTCCCATGGACTCATGTATGTCCAGTTTGTTTAAAATGTTACCTAACCTGTCATCCCTGTACCAAGGGTAAATCTGTCTTAGTTCAGGCCTTCCTACTGGTCTCTGGGACCTGGGATTCCTGAAGGCCTCCTGAAGGTAAAGACTGAGGCAAAGAAGGCATTGACTACCTCAGCCTTTTCCATCTCCATCACCATCATTCTTCCTGCTGCTGAATGAAGTTTACACAGTCACTGAGACCTCTTTCAGGACAGGCTTTCAAGTTGGAGGAATCAAAATATAACAATAGCTTATGCAGAAGCATTCTTAACCCTGAAACCAGACAAAGGGCAAACTGAAACACTACTCTTAGTTAAGAGTCCCATAACATTTAGTATGACAAATCTAAACTTGTATTACATTATTACTAGCTTCTAAAGAGAGAACTGCTGATTTTCTAGTTCCAGAATGGATTTAGAATTGGACTTGAACACATATGCTTTGTTTATCCTCAATTCGCTCGGCAGAAAATGAAATACATTTCAGACTCTGAAATTCCATGCTGTGAGCTTAATTTAGTTTCTGGTATTCTGCTTTTCTTGTCATCCTTCTTTTGTGCTGGCATCTTTGTGTGATAGTAAAACCTCTGCTGCAGATTAGACTTTTTACTTCGGAGCAGAGTCTCAGCATCTAGTGGACATCTAATGCTTGAATGATTCTCCACACAGGAGTTAATAACTGTCTGTGATAAATCTAAACAAGTCCTCTCAGAAGTACTTTAAGGTGACTCATTGAACAAACTGGTACTGAGTTTTAATGACCTTTACAGTCATTAAAGTTATGTCTTGCTGGATGGACTGGCGATTCAACTACGTTAGATCACGAATGCCATGCCTATATTAATACCTGGGGCTGTTCTCTGGCCACAAGGCCAGATGGCACGAAGCAGCCTACAAGCATACAGTAAAACATTATTTAAATGCTGGTGGCAACATCCAACTCTCAATTCCTCAGCTCTTGCCAACTTCTGAACTGTGCCTGAGAATTGTTAGGGGAGGCTGCAGGTTGGTCCAGGCAAAATAGGGAAGAAGTAGAGCAGCTTTGCTGGAGAGGGATTTCTCTGACTTGCATACGAGGAACAGGAGAGAACAGACAGGCTGGCAAGACATTGACTAGTTTAAAGATCCTAAACAAAGCAGGAAATATAGGACAATTGAGGTAACAATAAGAAAGATGACACTTGTTGACTGCCCCTCTGCTTGCCAATATGCAGACTAAACATTATGATTAAAAATTATTTTGCCAACCCTTTATTTTTTGCATCACAAATTACCCCAGAAAAGGTTTATTAGGAAGAGTGGATAATTCACAACAAAGTGAGCACAGGGATGCACGGTAACGCGTTCTGCAACTAAAGCATGTTGCCATTACAGTCACCGTGAAATTGCAGAAACTGTAACTACAAAGACACAGAGCAAAACCCCACAGAAAGTCACAGCAATACCTTCAGGCAGTTCTAAAACAAACAAATAAACAAAAACCCCACGACACAGCCAGGGACTTGGAAGAGAAGTCACTAGATTGTATCACGCACAATATACATTGCTTACCTACAGAAAATTTTTCCTGGAAACAGTAATGTCTTCCAGTAATGGATAGGAAAGATTTCTTATTTTAAAATATTTTATATTTAAGTGCAACTTAAGTATATGATTAAAAAGCATGAACAGACATTTGTTGGGTCTTCAAAATTGTATCTGATTATAAAACTGTATTCCAACATTGCATAGCAGCTAGACGTTAGTATATCCTGTGCAAGAAGAACTTAAATTGTTCTCATCTTGTGAAGCACTATGCAATTCCAACTTCCCAGAAAACCCGAATATAGTAAAGAATGTCCTCAGCTCCTCAAGTCAAGTTCCTAATTTAAGATCCAATCACCAAAATTCATAAAAATCACATTCCAAATTAACCACTCTTAATTAGTAGCAATAAAGAAAATTAATACGAGAGGTACAGTTGATGAAATTTGTTCTTTATGAAAACCTAAGTGTATGAACTGAGTATCTATCTGCTTAGAGCTGGTTTACCAGAAGCGCCATAAGGGTTTCATTTCACTATCAGGGCATCTTTTATCATGAGAAGCAGTACAAAAAAATCTTCCATCTAACTCTAGTTGTGTTCAAAGAGTTTTCATTAGGTAGTCTTTTGCAATTAAGATGAATTTTATTATCTATACCCGTTCTCAGGCAAAACAGTCTCTGAACCGAAAGAGATTAATAAAATACTGATTTTTTAAATTCTTACTGAAATTAACTATTTTCAGAAACTCCTAAACTTTTTGTTGTTGTTGTTTAAATTCAGGTACAGTAAGACAGCAAAGAAATGAAAATGAAGAAAACATTAAAATTTTTATTTCAGAGATTCCAAGACTATCAGGTGATTTAACTTGGATACAGTATGCTCCTATTAAATGTGTAAGGCTAGGTAAAGTATAAATAGCTGAAGGAAAAATAGTTACCTACCAAATGCACCCAACAAGCCTACAAAAGTTTCTACAAGTAAACAAGCACTCTAGAAGAAATATATTTTGAGTGATTTATATGCTGTCCATAGACCCATCTGACTGTCAAGAGAACATACTTCAATGTCGTTAACTACATTAGCTTATGTGAAGATTGCACTTCCGAAGAACAACAAAATATACATCAGGAAGATGGTTAAATCAAAGTCATTATGATAACCTTTAAGTCTAATTCTTTTAAAGTATTTTACTTGACTGATAAGCTTTTGATTACAGCAGATGCACTACTGTAAGACTTTGAAAGTAGTATCTTTCATGTAATGAAATGATACGTATTTCTTAACTCTATGAAAAAAATTATTGTAGACAATCTTTCCAATCCATTAGCACAGAAATAATTCTTTATGGGCCAAAGATGGCCATGTTTTTATGGTGAGTCTGCCCTTTAAGGTGCATCTTAAATCAGATAAAGAGAATAAAAGATTCTATTGTCTCATGATGAACAGAGAAAGATTTACTTCAAAATAATGTCAACAAACCCTCATGGATTTACTGTACATGAAATGTAGTTAAGGCTACAACCATTTGATGTAAAGAGTGACTGGCTTGTTCTTAAATCTTTTAAAACATTTTTATAGAATCATAGAATCATTAAGGTTGGAAAAGATCTCTAAGTCCAACCGTCAACCCAACACACCACGCCCACTACACCATGTATGTTTCCTATTTTGCTAACGTTTCTTAGGACTCTGATCTTTTTTGGAGATACAACCAGTTATGTTTCCCAGAAGGCGAGCATTCAGCACAAGTTTTAAGATTTCCCTCTACACTTTAATCATTATCATCTAGATACAACTTAGAAAATCAAAGGGTCAAACTGGCAAATCATGTTCCTAAACCAGAATCTTTTTCACATGCTATTTCTATGGCAGCACACCCTTAGACATCGTAAGATTTGAGGTATATTACTGTGTGTACAATGGGTTTTGTTCACTTGAACACTGGAGTCTTTGCTTTAAAGTGGAGTCTTAACACCTATAACAACTGATGGTGGCAATCTAAATCTAGGAGACAACTAAACAGTTTTTAAAACGTACAAACAAACAAACAACAAATCAGAAAACAAAAATCCACGCCACAATAGCAGAAGGAGCCCTCCCTATCTTAACCTCAGCTTCCTCCTTATCTTCTCCCTCATCTTCACATTCAAGTCACTCTCCAATGGACATAAAGAGCTTCCCAAATACAACTTAAATGTGAGGCATCTTCATCACTTGCCTATAAGAACCTTAGGAAATCAGTCACAGAATCGTAGAATTGTTTAGATTGGAAAAGACCTTTAAGATCATCAAGTCCAACTGTTAACCTAGTAGTGCCAAGTCCTCCACTAAACCATGTCCCTAAGCGCCACATCTACACGTCTTTTAAATACTTCCAGGGATGGTGACTCCACCACTTCCCTGGGCAGCCTGTTCCAGTGCTTGACAACCCTTTCAGTAAAGAAATTTCTCCTAATACTCAATCTAAACCTCCCCTGGCACAACTTGAGGCCATTTCCTCTTGTCCTATTGCTTGTTACTTGGGAAAAGAGACTGACACCCACCTCGCTACAACCTCCCTTCAGGTAGTCGTAGAGAGCAATAAGGTGTCCCCTCAGCCTTCTTTTCTCCAGACTAAACAACCCCAGGTCCCTCAGCCGCTCCTCATAAGACTTGTGCTCCAGGCCCTTCACCAGCTTCATTGCCCTTCTTTGGACACGCTCCAGCACCTCCATGTCCTTCTTGTAGTGAGGGGCCCAAAACGGAACACAGTATTCGAGGTGCGGCCTCACCAGTGCCGAGTACAGGGGCACAATCACTTCCCTAGTCTTGCTGGCCACACTATTTCTGATACAGGCCAGGATGCCATTGGCCTTCTTGGCCACCTGGGCACACTGCCGGCTCACGTTCAACTGGCTGTCGACCAACACCCCCAGGTCCTTTTCCTCTGGGCAGCTTTCCAGCCACTCTTCCCCAAGCCTGTAGCGTTGCCTGGGGTTGTTGTGACCCAAGAGCAGGACCCAACACTGAGCCTTGTTGAACCTCATACAGTTGGCCTCAGCCCATCGATCCAGCCTGTCCAGGTCCCTCTGCAGAGCCTTCCTACCCTCCAGCAGATCAACACTCCCGCCCAACTTGGTGTCGTCTGCAAACTGAGGGTGCACTCGATCCCCTCATCCAGATCATTGATAAAGATACTATAAACAGAACTGGCTCCAATACTGAGCCCTGGGGACCACCACTTGTGACCGGCCCCCAACTGGATTTAACTCCATTCACCACAACCCTTTGGGCCCGACCATCCAGCCAGTTTTTTACCCAGCGAAGAGTACGCCCGTCCAAGCCATGAGCAGCCAGTTTCTCCAGGAGAATGCTGTGGGAAACAGTGTCAAAAGCTTTACTAAAGGCTAGGTAGACCACATCCACAGCCTTTCACTCATCCACTAAGTGGGTCACCTTGTCATAGAAGAAGATTGTTAGTCAAGCAGGACCTGCCTTTCATAAATCCATGCTGATTGGGCCTGATCACCTGGTTGTCCCGTACGTGCCACGTACAGTCCATAAAGTACAGTCCATCTCCACAGTCCATAAAATACCAGTGAACCCAAGAAGAAAACAAGTTTGACAACATGCATATATTACATCAGACTTCAAAATGCAGAATCCAGAGCTTTCCTCTGAATCATCGACCCATCCTTTCTGAAGAAAATAACAGTTCAAAAAAACATTCAAGAACTAAAATGCTGAAGAGTATATTAAGTAATATATGTAGAAATATGTAAATGAGCATAAAAATACAGAAGGCCGAGAGAAAAGCAAGACATTATCGATTTGATAATTTCTATTAATAATGCAGTGGTCAGTCCCCCTGATCAATGGGTGGACACACACTCGATCAGCAATGTACCGATTTTATAGCATGGCGGCATATCTTAACATAAGGCTCAATAAAACACTAACATACAGAACTAATGCCAGTTTACAATATGAACAGCAAATAAAAAAATGCAACACTCCCCTCCCCCAGCATTTTCAATCAGTAGAAGGTCTTGCTAACAGTCTTAAGGGGAAACCAAGCCAATTTTTCCAAGTCAGGAACGGAAGAGAAGAACTTTGGGACAAGCCAGTCTTGCCTTCCCTTCTGCTGCCAGTGGGTGATACTTGTAAAACGCAGCACCAACACAAGCCATTCTACGAAACGTCAATGTGCAGGGTGACACTAGGGGTACCATAAGTGAACAGCAATTATCCTATGCGGATTACAAGCAATACGTTATTACCATGCAGTACAATTTATTCAGAGAGGAGGTAGGATATTCAAATCTTCACTAAATTAAAATACTGAACACAGATCATTATAACTCATTTGAATCAAGATGCATATTGTACCCATGATTTTAAGCATCCTTATTAAAAGTAATTAGATTTTGGCAAGTCTTTCCCAATTAACGTAGCCAGGCAAAAGAAAAAAAAATCATACATACTGGCTGTTTTATCCCCATGTCTCATGAAAAATTAAATAATTTATTCATATCACTGTTGAGTAACTTTTAAATATTTTTCTTATATATAAAACCCTTCTTTCTTTTATTGTTTTCAGTATTTTAATTTACATACAAATATGGTGTCAAATCAACTTACTTATTTTAGAAAGTGACTTTGCTAGACTGTATGCTGGTCTGAACTCCAGAAATGCTTTGAGAGAGTGCCTCAAGACTTCTAACTGCGACAATATTTTCACTGAAAAAAAAAGCAGTGAATTTGTTACAGAATACTATCTATTCTGCTGTAAAATCACAGACCAGCAACCTACGTTCTTACTTTGAGTAGCTATATGAAGTACTGTTAACCACTGACCTTTGTTACATTAAGAGCAACACCACAATGCTTTTACAAAAGTAGAGATAACGTGTTGTCCCACAGAATACATGGAGTTTATCCAAAAAAATCCAAAGTATTTTTCTCACCTTCTGTCCATCAAAACTGACACATCAGTCAACAGGCATTATTCAACAACAATACAGGCTACCTGTATATGAAAATGAAGAAGGAGAAGAAAAAAGCCCACAAGATACTAATAGCAGTACTAGAAGAGGATTTTCAATGGTACTTATTTAAAGAAACATCCCCAGCTCACAATACGAATGGCTTCCAGGTAGAACTTAGCTATTATATTTTTTTTTTTTAGCATTTCGACTTTTGTAATTTCTGTATTGTTTATTCTGCTTTCTTCAGAAAATTAACAATCCCAGCCAAAATCTCACGTCTTTGCCATATATATAAAGAGGAAACTCAAACAACAATAATAACAGCAGCCTCTTCCAAAAAGAAATAAGAGTAAAAACTGATCCTACACTTCCCTAGATCAAAATCAAAAAATACAGACTAATTTTCTTCAGGCTATTGTGCTTTTGAATATGAGTCAGCATACACGTTTAATGATGTTCAGGCTAATCCATTTTAATTTTATGCCCCTTCAGTTAGTTCAATTTACCTTTCCTAGGTACCTCTGTAAAGACATGGCCTCCTAAGGCCCCTATTACAATAAATGGCCCTATAATGTTGGTTATGATCACTTGTGCCTGTATCATCATTTCTGCGGGGGGGGGGAGCATAACCATGAAATAGTAAAAACAAAAATTTAGATATCAGTGTTGATATTAACCAAGCCCTGAAGTATGCAACAGCTTTAAACATTTCGAATTTAAAGAACAAGAAGAAATGAAGTGCTTTGTTGAAAGAAGGAAAAGGTTTCTCTGTGCAGTGCATCCCTTTGTCAATGCCATGGTTTCTCCTCACAGTCATAGTTTCTGTCCTCCCCTTGCCATGTGGGAATGAACACAATAACCCAGTGATACCATTGTTTGGATAGTCCTGCCTAGGCATACATGAATGACTAACTTCATGACGACAGGACAGACAGACGTGTCGCTCTTCTCAAGTTTCAGCTTTCATTTTTAAAGAGTGAGTTTCTAGCTATCACAGGTAAGAAAAAATTGGAAAACAAGCCTATTGGATGCAAGATACCTCCCTGAGTCTGCACCCAGTCTGAAACAAGAGTCCTAATGTATGAACCGAGCTATATCCTTGCACCTAGATGCCTCGATGTGTCCCTATTCACTATTTTATTAGTTAAACTCTTTAAGATAGACTAAAAGGAACGAAAATAAAATGTACATGCCTTCAGACTAAATTGCAAGCATGTCCTAAAACTAAGACAGGCTCATGGTGATATAAAAGACTAAGCAGAGATACGGGGATGAGAAGAAGGTGGAAGAGTCAAAATGATATAGATTTAAAGTATTTATATTAATAGATGACTAGGCTGAAACAAGGAACTATGAATTACCACATTCTTCAGAGGGCTTCAGCAGTGATCCAAAAGACTGCAGAGCAAGTATATCAATACATATATTTTTTATATATATATATTTAATATCTATCTATCTATCTAAAGTGTTCAAGGTCAGGTTGGACAGGGCTTTGAGCAATCTGATCTAGTGGAAAATGTCCCTGCCCACAGCAGGGGGGTTGGACTATATGATCTTTAGAGGTCCCTTCCAACCCAAACCATTCCATGATTCTATGATACAGCTCTGTTTCCATTCTAACATACATTTATGGCAGGGAAGACAATGGTCTAGAGGACTTCAAACTTACTTTGTTAACCTGTTTTCAAAAGCAAATCAAATAAAGCTTCTCCCATGTATACTGCTGACCTACCAAATGAAAGACTACACCCATCTTTCCATCATGCTCCATCAATTGCTTATAGCAAGCAATTTGCATTACCTTTGAGTTAAGTGCCCTTGAGTGTACAGTAACGCAGCTGCAGTGGATTTCACAAGCGTAATGGCAGTGTTCCAGACACACAAACTACATTAAAGTGCTCATATCTGACGCAGCACAAACGAAGGAGTATTACTACTAGTGTGGTAATTTGTTAGGGTGGAAAGAGAACAGAGAGAAAGAAGAATTGTATTAAAAAAAAAGAAAGATCACAGAATAAAGGACAAATCTGGGTAGGCACAACAGAGTACGGGTGTTGGAGACCAAACACAAGGCTATTTAATATGTTTTTTTCTAAGAAAAATGTTGATGTACAGGAAAAAAAGTGAAAAGTTACAGGAGGAAAAAGAAACAAACACAGAACTAATTAAGGAGCAGGAAAGGTAGCTAGAAGACAAAAAGCAGTAACTGAGAAAGAATATGATACAGAGGGTCTATCCTGCTGCAAATAATGTGCTTTGACAGTCACCAACAGACCACATCACCTCAGGAAGAGCCTGTTCAGGCACTGGGAAGCACAGGAGCCTTTGGGCATGTCTGAATCACCTGACTTAAGATCCGATAAGGCTTTTTGCATTTTTTAAGCCGGGGAAGTAGAATAGGAAGGAGGCAAAAAGCTTTATTTCCTAAGGTGTTGAAATATTTCAAATACCTTAACAAAGGTACAATGGAGGCTCTAAATCCCACACAAACGGTGCTGCCCTGTGTCATCTTTTAACATGGTATTCCCATACCTTCAGCAGCGTTTCAGCTCATAAGAAGGTACTCATGTAAGTTTAGCTGTCATTAAGGAATAGAAAATTAATATTTAAATAATCAATAACACTTTTTAAATATACTTCATAGTGCTTCAAAAGACCTGTATGATTGTACTATTTCCCCCTAGAAATTTAAAAAATCCTCATTTTTCTTCTGGAAATGGAGATACCTAAGTTTAAAAAACAGTATATTTTTATTTCTATAAAGGATTTCATTTTCTCTGATTGCCTCACAGAAACACATCTTCAGTTTCAGCAGGGATGAGCTGGTATTGATTTTTCTTTCCCTAAAACCTTTTAAGTCCTCCTAGTAACAATCAATGACCTGATTATTCTGCAACAAATCCTTTGTCCTCATGCTAATCTGTTGTCTATTTTTAGGCATGTTTCAAATAATAATAAAAAAACCCCAAAAGAATCCAGACTTGCCATTAGCTTGACTGAAATCCACTCTTACACCTTGTTCTTACTTTTTAACAGCTAGAGAGTTAAACTGAACTATTAACTACAGACATTACAGGCTCCAGTGCAAGCCAGGAATTCAAAGCATGCATTTGACTATTTAGTGATGTTAATTTCTGGCTACACAAAAAAAATCAGCTAGACTGAAGAAGACTGCGTATCCCCAAACCACTCTCCTCCAGAAAAGCAGTGAGATACAGTATTAGAGCAGCAAGAGTGATACTTATACTGCAGGTATTGACTGCATTGCTTATAAGTGGGGTTAAGCAAAATGCAGTTTAAAGCTCTAGAGAAACAACTAGTTTTCTTTAAGTGCTAAGTATTAAAAAAAAAAATCCCCACAAGCAAGCAACATGAAATCAAAAATATGAAGAAAGTCTCTCTTTTTGGCTCCATCACTTTAATGGCTGACATATTTTAACATAAATGGTAACATAACTTGATTAAATCTATCTGTGAAGACTGTCTTAGGTTTTAAAACAGAATAAATTCTGACTGGAATCAGCTACTGAATTCTTCAAATATTACCAAAAAGGTTTAAAAGATATTGCACCAACAGACTATTAACATAGCATTTCCTACCTGAAAATATAGAAGGTCTTTTCCTAGGGCGCCTTAGATGTATAGCCTCTATATTCCTAACATTTCTTTGAAACTTTCCTTTAAAATCATCTTCTAGCAGGATGTCTGGTGGTAGGCTTCTCCGTCTTGTTGATTTATAATGCGTCTGATAGGAATTCAGTTTACTCTTAGTCCTAGAGTACAAGTTGCTGTCATCAACTGCCATTATAGAGCACTAACTGTTAAAGCCACCCCAGCGCAAAGCCAATCCGAACATCCAGAAGTATTGGGACCCAACTGGGTTACAGACCCAAGCAATCTCGGATGTTCTTATGCTCAACTTGGCACTCGTTGGGGAAGTTGAGCAAGTTGATAGGCGTGTGCTGGAACAGGTGTAGAGTTACTGCATCGCCCCTCCTTGCATCAGTGAAACAGCACAGGGAGGAGACATGCTGAAATCATTTGTTTGAAAGTTTTGAGGTAATGAGGAAGTTCAACAAACCTGAGCTCAGCAGCACAACCTGTGCAAAGGGGAAAATACAATTTAATATGAGGCACTGTCTAGGGCTAGTATAGTTTATATTATACCAACAGCATTTCTCAGATCAGTT
The DNA here is from genome assembly GCF_964195595.1 of Calonectris borealis. NCBI lineage: Eukaryota > Metazoa > Chordata > Aves > Procellariiformes > Procellariidae > Calonectris > Calonectris borealis. The sequence continues at coordinate 195,982,906 of NC_134312.1, forward strand.
CATTAATAATTCATCAACTTGGCAAGCTAAACAAGTGTTGCTAAACCTTAAAAAAAGAAAATAGAGCGGGGGGGGGGGAGGCAACAGCAAAAAATCAACCCAGTCCCTAGCCTAGGGACCTGTCTGGGGAAAGGTACAACCTGAACAGTATGTTCAGATTTTTAGTCCTGTCCTTTGACAATGTTACATTTTAAAGACTGATAAACAGTCCAAAGCACAAAGTTTTTTATGGCCACAACTATGAGTTTGGGGTTTCTTTCCTCAAGAAGCAATAATGTTATTTCCTACTGGAGTCAGAATCAAAGATGTGCCAGCGTGACTGATTTTCTCTCTATGTAACTGCTGACTAATAAAAATAAGCCATTTAAATTTGTGTATGCCAAAGATGGTCTGTAAATTCCCCATTTAATGAAAAGCCAAGGTACTTTTCTTGTTTTGTTCCAGTTATCTCAATGAAATCTTTTGAGCCTCCCAAGGATATGATGATCTTCCTTTCTCAAATGTTCAGAAAGAAGAAAGGACAAATCCTAACATTTTCTATGAACCTGCTAATTTTCTTACTTGAATTCTATCATAAATGAGACAAAATGAATTAGTAAGTTAAAACTAACAGATCTTCTAACTACATACATTTTGCTGTTAAATAACAATAACTATGGCAAAGCAAATAAGCAGAGTGGTAATTCCAAGTGTCAGTAACTGGTGTTTCAACAATGGATACGTAGGGCAAACTGATTTTAACACCTGAAGATAGAACTTGGTTTTTCCAAATCATTTAAAACACTTAAACCATGAATGCTTTAATTACTTTCCTAAAGATAGGGTACACTGTATGATTGGTGTAGTGATCAAGAGGTTGGCTTCTCCAAATATAGTTTTAGTATGAAATTCAGTACAATCTGTATTATTGCTGGCAAGAAATAAACTGTTCACCTACATGCTGTTGGAAGGGAAGAGGGGAAATGATGTATCAATATATATCTATGTAGCTTTTTAAATATTTTATTGTGTTAGAAATGCAGAAGGATGCAAAGAGTATGCTAGATTTTGTCTTCTTCCTCTGGAAATCAAATTGCATTTGGCTGGAAGTTGAAATTATGAACGTAAGACTCTAATCTTAAATACAGTGGACCCAGAAATCATACTTTGCATTCAGAACAAACTCATTATTTAAACAAAAAAGTGATTTAAACAAAGTGAACACTAACTGTAGATAGCAAACTGATTATTTCTGGTCTTGCTGAGTAGTCAAAGGATCGTGAGCTCTGTTTATATGCAGAAATAAGCTTTTGAATATCCCACTGGACTCCAAAATAGGTTAGGTGGTGGGAATTAGGTTATAACCAAAGGGAATTGTATATCTAAATTGCTCAGGTACTTTTTAAAAATTCCTCTAGGTACTGGTCTTCATCATTAGAGGCCAAAATACTTCTTTCATGTCCTTCAAATCTGTAGAATCTGTGGATCTCATCCTCTTTTTTTCCCAGTTAATAATAAAAAAACCCACCTCGAGTCAGAGAAGCTTTCCTTGCTTCCCCTTCTCTTCCAGCTGCACTTGCTTTTTCAGCTTTGACTGAACCAACCTAAAAATATTCAGTCCATTCCTGATAGTCCAACTAAACCAAAGTAACCAAATCAAATGCTTTTCAAAACAACAGAAAGTGCTTAAATCTGAGCAAATATAAATATATTTGAACCATGTGTGAAGACCAAGAAATAACAAATACCAAATGAAGGAACTAACATTTGAGGAACTTTAAACTGAAATTTGACAGAAGCTTTAAATAAAATTTCAACACCTTCAGTAAGTGACCTAACCACCAGGCTACAGGATATTCTGGAAACAGCTCTTAACTTTTCCTGCTGAAACTACTCCAACATGTATAAATAATTAAGTATTCATTAGAAGAGTGACTTGAAAGTGACTGTCCCATATTCTAGCTGAGTGATACAATTGCTGCACTATACAATCTTACCTTCTCCAGCCCAATGAATATTCATGCCAAGTGGAACGTTTCCAACAGGAGAAATCGCCGCTGGGATGCTCAGAGGTGCGACAGTGATCACACTCTTTCAGATGAAGGGAGACCTGTCAAGGGTTCAAGCCCCTGATCCAGCAGCGGCACACAGGAATCTAAGAGCAGTTTACCCTTGAGTGGCCTTCAGGTGGAAACCCAGAAGAGGACAGATGAAAACCCCAAGCATCTCATCACTAAATTGCCTTTTGTAGGACCCACTCTAAAAGACATACTTTGAAAATTCATTTAGACCTAAAAATCAAGACAGGCAAATACTTGGTCTGAAAACTGAATATCCTAAGCAGGTAAAGTAAAGGAATATGCAGCAGTAGAACAGAAGCTGAGGGTCCTGGTGGTGTCTGGAAGTTGTTGGAATGAGGTGCCGAAGTGCGATTTTAGTAGCCTAACTCTTTTAGTGATTTAGTTTATGTATCTCCTGTTGGTTATTTTCTCATCTTTGAGGGGCATGTGTAAAAACTTGACAGTCTACTCCCCAGTGAGACCACCGCAGAACATTACAGCACAATACGAAGAACAAAAATGGGAATGGGGGAGGAAAAGGGACTTGGAAGAGCTGATTATTAATTGTAAGACCAAAGAAATAAAGCAGATGCACTGAGCATTCAAAAAAGATTTTAAGATTCAGCACAAGAAGAAATGAAAAGAACACTCTTGGTAAAATTTGAGATTCTTCTCCACCGAGGTTGCAGTGACAACATCCCTCTCCAACCTCCTATTGTCTACTTAAAGATGGAAGCTTTGCACCTTTATAGATGGAAATAAAACCAGAAAAAAACAAACAAACAAACCACCCAACAAAAAAAATGCAAACATGATGTGTGGAAATATAAACTTGTCAACTTATATGCAATTAATCACAAGGTTCCTATCATATGCACCCAGGAATCCAGAAGGAAATAAAGAATGAAATGGTTGAAGTATTTTGCAAAAATAAGTAAATAATTGAAAATTACAATAGAGATTGGAGAATGAAATATTTACTTTTTTTTAGAAGGATATACCATAGTTTAAGGAATTACACTTCACCAAGCCTTTTATCTGAAAGGATGATTAAAATGATAATTAAGAGTTGAGTAAAAAACACCAAGATTACAACACAATAGGACTAATCAACATGGTTTCTAAAAAAACAAAGTGTCATTAATCTATTACAGTTGTTTGAGATTAGAAGATAAAAGAGGACTAATTATTTATTTATCACATCAAAGATTTAAACAAGATCCTTCAGAAGAGATTACTAAAAGAAAGTAATCATTGTGTTAAGTTCAGAACTGAATCATGGAAGTGCTCAGATGATGAAAAGCAAAGCACAGGAGTTATAATTTGGCTACATTTTCAGGCTGGCAAAGGTTTATAAGGCTTCAGGCTTCTCTAGTAGGTTCTGTCTAGTTCAGTGCTTTCTTACAATTTTGAAAGCTCAGTGTAATAAAAAAGCGCCTGATACAGACACCTGAACTACAGGTCATTTGGTTTATCCGTTATGGTCGAAGGCTAAATCAGAACATCATACCCCTTGCCTCCAGCAGACTACCCAATTGTAGTCTCTGCAGTTTCTATTACTATTTCTTTTGATTAAAGTTCGGTAAATAAAAGCTAACAGAAACTAATGTTTGACAACTGATTTGTGTTTGGACTGTACACTGTACTGCAGAAACACAGATTCAAGGCTACAAAATTGGCATGGTCCAGGTCATAGAAAAATAAGTTTTCTCACAGGAAGAATTATCATTAGCTTTTTGTTTAATAATATGGCAGCAAATCTTGTTATATTTCATGTGCAGTAACCCATGTGTTATTATGGCTGCATTAGAGCTGTCATTCTCATGTTCAGCTGAGGAAATATTTGTGCTCATCAACAATAGAAATAAGAAAAGGTTTCCTAAAACGCATTCTCGATGTGTCAGCCAGTGCAGGCTGGCTCAGAAAATCTGTATTATGGAAATAAAAAAACCGCAATAAGTTTCTGTCTGGTTTGGTAAAGTAATATCCACAGTGTATGTTGACTCATGGATCTTCCCACCATGCTATATATATACCAGAGTAGAATGGTACGTAAATACCTCTTCCAAGGGAAGATGAGGCCTCTTAGCCATGTATGTTGGAGGAACTGCAACAGCAGGAAACTAACATTTTACTAACATTTTAAACCAGCACAACTCAATCAATCAGTCAATCAATCAAGCCTCATCCTTCTTCTTGCCTGTGGTCCATGGAGCCTCCCTCCCTGTTGCATTAGCACCCATTTTGTGAGGCTGCACAGCAAACCATGGCACAAACCTAGGTTAACCTTTTGTTTATTTATTTGTTTTTAGCCATGCTGCCACAAGGGACAAAAAGACAGGAGTAAGCATCCAGCACAGGGATATACGAATTGTTTCTTTTAGAGACTGTGCCAGGTTACTCCTGGTTAAAATATTTGTAAAACTAAGATTACAAAGGCAATGCTCAGGCTACTTACTGCATTTTGGGTGGGTTTTACAGGTGTCAGAAGTGTTTAAAGAAATCAAGTTCATTGATAACAACCAAGTTGAGTATTTTTGGGTACCTGTTTGCTCAGTGGAGACTGTTTTACAGTACATACCCATTTAGAAAACTTTTTCTTCTTTTTTTCCTGTAAGCACTTACTACCTAGGTCTCATCCCCTAGGCATAGCAGAACAGTCACAGATCTGCAAACGTATCTGTGCTATGAAGTCTCTAACATCTTTTGTTTTGCATTTCAAGTAGGAAAGTTAAAAAATGCAGGAAGAGAAAACGGGGAATACATATAGCTGTTCAAACCCTCCAATTGTTACTCAGAAATGATTTGTTTAATTTTCTGGAATAACCTGGTTGTCTTAATCCATAGGATGTGAACATCTGACACGTTCTTTGCTTGAATTAACCCATTTCTTCCAGTCTAATGCTGTTATAAGCAAACAGCCTGGATTTGATACAGCCTTAGCATCCAAAAAACCTCTCTTTAGTCAAGCATCATTTTTCAGAAGTGGGTATAAGAGGAAAAGGTCAACAAATAACCAGTCATGGTCATACTCTCAAAGACAGCAAAGAGATCATTTTAGGTTCACATTAATTTCTACACCTGTAGCAAATGCTTGACTCATAGAATAAGTACTTAGTTGCCAGGCTACACCTGACCTTAGAGCAAGCTAAATCAGAGGATTAGATGCTAGTCATATCATGCACTACATTTACAGTTTTAATTAGCGATAGATAACTTAATATTGAATTACAGTCACAGGAAAGAGAAATAAGCTTTCAGCCCAAACAATTCCTCGCCTCCTTCAAACACAAGCAGATAAAACATGAAGAAGAGAATAGAGCTTTTCCAGAGTTGCTTTCTATGCTGGCATGCTGATGCTGATTTTATAGATGCATATTGGCAGGAGATTTGGCCGAGCATTTCAACTGCATTGTCTTTCAGCTGAAAGAAGATAAGCACCTTTCATTTGTAGTTATATTCTTGTTTCCTAACATGAAACAAAATGTATGGTTAAAGCTGTAACCTGGTTCTAAGATAATATTAGCCACTTACTCTTTGATCCATAATGCACGCTTCCCGTGTTAAGAGGGGAAGCTGACTCATGTCACAGCATTTCATAAGCAGAACAATTCATATGCTAATGTACATTTGTAATAATTTCACTTCACGCTGATGTTCCCATTATATGATAGCTGTCACAGCCTTATCTTCACAAGGACTTGTAAGCTGATCCTTCTCCAACAGAAGGGCAGCACAAACCCTGGAAACAGGCACTTTCTGGCAGGGTACAGTGTAAAGAGGCACAGCACAGGAACCCAGCCAGCCGACGGGGCTCCTCGCAGATGGCCTCAGAGCCGTGAGGATACACAGCTTTGCCCGAGTGGCAAGCCAGAGGCCGGGCATCTTCCAAAGTTCAAAGGCTGAGGGTGGAACTTACTGGAATCCACACGACAGTAACACTCGCAATTACAAAATCATGCTTGCTATTATTCCACTGCAATCTGTGACATTAGGCCTATACCCTGGATACAGTGCTAAGAGAAAGACCTAGAGGCTACGCAGGAATTTTATTTAGCAGGGTGTATTAGTATTAGTCCTGAATAAAACATGGCAGATGTCCCTGTTTTTCCTATTGCATTCTGTGAGGAAGTGCATACTGCAAGCAAGCTACGAATATGGGTGAAGGTTACAGATTTCAGAGACAATTTTCTATTTAAAACCACTTCTGAGAGTTCAGTATTTTACATAAACTAAATTTTGTTAGCATGTATCTGTGAAACAATAACAAAGCATTTCAGCTTCTGTAAAAAAAGTGTTAGAGATATAGAGGAAAAAAATTCAAAATGTTTGGAACTTGAAAGTACTTTTTAGAGAGGATTGTTTTAATCAAAGTTTCCATCAATGACAGTTTGTTCTACAATTGCTGTTAAGTGAGGTCACTATCCAAAGTGATCCCAGAGATTTAGGAAATCCAGTCGTCTTCCTTTCCTTGTCAGGAAAACTCAAGGATAATGAAAATTCTGCTTTTCATGGACAGGCAGTCAAATATATATGTGGCCTATTAATAACATACAGATTTTTAAAAATTCCAACATATTAAAGTTGCATTGATTCAGTGCTGGATGAGGTACGACATAGATAGATGGGGCTGCCCTGTGGCAGAAATAGTCCCTTGCCCAAGACTCTGGATTGCTTGTATTACATGAAATTCTGTTAATGAAGAGGAAACAAGAAAGGCGGCCAAAACTTATCTCACCCGATAGTAAACCTGCCCTATGCAATGTAATGGGACAGACGTAAATCAGGTTTCACATGTCTTTCCTACATTGCAAGAAAACAAATACAGGAACAGTATATCACAGAACACTTTGAAATAGGTACTAGACTGAAAAGAAGGGAGGAGAGAAAATTCTGCTATGCAGTCCTCTTAAGCCCTTGTGAAGATTTCATTTCTTGTCTTTTCCCACCTGCCACATCTTCCTATAATGTCAGACTGTACTTAATGGATGGTCACTTAACTTCCATAACATCCTCCCTGAATATCCATGCCTTAGGTCTTAATAGGCTGTGTGTTACAACCTGATGCAAGGATGTGATCTCGAACCCCTGGGCTAGTACACGGTGAGTATTATGTCATTGCGCACAAACATAAAAAGAAGGTAACAACTATCACCAGTCTTTGAATCCAGTAATAATAGCTCTTTAATAGCTGTTTCCTGTCCTGAGTCTAGATACTACTTCTACATCCACATAATGAAACACATTTTGTATCATTTATTACTAATTAAGGGTGAGATTCAGACCATTTGATTTCCACTTCAGTTTAGATCTGAGTGAAATCTGCCCAAATCTTAGGAATCCATACTGCCTTCTCTCCAGCACCACTTAAGCTCTGAATCAAGGCCATCATAATCCCACATGTCATCCAGGCCAGGAGCTGTACTTGCTCTCAAAAGATTTGTGCTTTTGGGATTATTAAAAAAAAGAAAAAAAAGGAGAGAGAACAGTGTTGGCTCTAGAGGGACTGGGTTCCAGAACAGCAGAAAGCACTGCTCCCCAGGCTCCTACTGGTCTAAGCTTCATCTGTACTATCATGTTGGGGCAAACTGTTCCCTAGATCCTTAACACTGACACCTGCTCGTTTTCAGAAGTGCAGTGGTCTGAGCATCTAGGTGTAGGTTTTATCTTCATTTTCCATTCAAGGCAAATACGTATACTGCCTGAGTCCCCAGACAGATGGATCTCATATGTGTACTCAGGCCACACCTAAATTCAGATGAACAAATCATACTGTTAGTTTTCAGAAGTAAGTGTATTCAGAACTATTATTAAAGGAATTGGAGCATAGAAATTTTTTTTTGTTCAATATCAGCTCAGAGGATGATTGATTATATGCTAAGCCTGTAGCTTTCCAGCTTCTCCATATTCTCCCCAAAAGCCCACTTCACTTTCACGCATGGTGTGGTGCGCTGAATAGGAAAGTGGCATTTAGCAATGATAATTCTGGAGTTTTAGTTACAATACAGTAAATGTAGATGGATCCCTAACAGTGACAGAAACATAAGCTAGTTTTATTCAACTGATTCTCTGAATTAGTGCTCTCAGTTTCATCATAAAGGTATCTGTTAAAGCAACATTATTGGCCAAAGGAGCACACAAACTGCAAGGTGTGAGCCTATCCTTCAGTCTTCCCGAGAGACAAAAGCAGTCTTTACAAAAGCATCTTAAATTTTTGTCTAAGATGACAAATGCATTCTGTCTCCATCAGTCAGCAAACCATCCTCTTTCTTAGCAGTCACGCTCGCAGGGGAGTCAGAACCACGCGCGTATTCTTGATGTTTGGCACACAGAAATAGATGTAAAGTTATTTGTCTGGCGTGCTTTCAGCGCATCCTCTTTCATGGGAAGTGTAACATACAGATTTGTATTCACTATGACTTAATTTTATTCTCTCTCTAGTATTAGGGAAATACTCAATTTGCTCTCTATATACTTGGCTGTATTTCAGCTTCCACAGAACTACTTATAAAACTGTCCCGAGTGCGAGACCAATCAATAGGAAAATGAAGGTTTTCCACCTGAGGCCAGAACTCTGGAAACACCAGAACACATCCTTACCAGCTACTTTGAATGCCAGATTGAGGCACAACCCTGAGGACGTGAGTTTCAGCTCAGATGCCCTGCTATAGAAGTCAGTGGTACACAAGAACCAACATGACATTGCTACAGCATGGTAAAGCACAGATGTGTAAATTATCTTGAAAACCTCCAGATACAGATACAAATATCCCACACCTGATTTGTACATGTTTAATTGTACAATATTAAACTTCTGTAGTTTTATTATAAATACTTATTTTGCATTTGAACACTATTAATAAGATCCACTAACTGCATCTAACACTGCAATACACTAGGATACTTCTTTCATAAAATAAGCATTTTTCTGTGTACAGACTTACCACAGAGTTCTGTCACCTGTTTTATCAACTGAAACTGAACTAGACGAACTGGTTACTCATGCTTTGCCAGTGCTCCCGAATTTGAATTCCACATTGCAAATAAAAACTCTGTCTCTCTCTCTGCACCCCTCTCTCCCCCTCTCTCATCTGCAGTAAGCAAAGCATTGCCTGGGTAAAATGAGAGGGGCTGAGGAAAAGTTTCTCTACACAAGTTCATAAATGTGGATTTAGAAGCAGTCTGGAGCTCCTCTTACATTGTCATGGAAAGAAAGACAGAAAGCAAGGAAAGGAACAGTTACCTGAATATTAAATCTAAATTTTCTTTATTTTTTTTTCCATACTCCGAGATAAAAGATGACAGCCAGTACATGTGTAAAAAATAGGGAAAAGGAAAGGACATGAGGAAACTCAAGGTCTCCAAACCACGGGAAGCAGTGGCCAACGGCAAGGAATCGACACACAGCGCTGCCTCGCGCAACAGTAAGCGCTGCTTGGCAAGCACAAGCAGTGGCTGACCCCTAAATCAAGCTTTAAGGTAAGTAAAAAATTCCAAATGCTTAAAGATTAAAAAAGGGGAAAAACCTCACGAAACATGAGAGGAAGAATAAGATTCACTGTACAGACTTACGTGAAGTCAGAGATATTTTGGGCTTCTCTTTCCTCCACCTCATTTCCTGAAGATGTATGAGAACCTAACTAGTTAAAAAGCACTGCCTTTTTAAATAATGTCATTAAAAGCTCCCAATTTTACTGATTATTTTCCTCTGACTTTTTAAAGCATCAGGAGCATGACTAGATGGCATCCAAATCATGCCTGAAATGTTGTTCCTGGACAGGACTGGAAAAACATCATGCTGTATTACATTGTTACAAGCCTGCCACAATTTATATATCCTGCACACCAACGTTAGATTTAAGGGAGTGTGCCTGTGCATTTTTTTTATATATATATTTATATTTTTTTAATGTGGCTAATAAAACTGTTCAGATGTATACTGATTATTCAATTTCCCTATGATTATTCAGATTTGCCCTCAGTGGTCACAGCTATTATTAATACAAGCAGAATAAGAACGAATTAGAAAAACATTTAAAAATTTGGATGAGATTCTTTGCAACTATGTACTGGCCTGAGTTAACTACAATTTAGACTAATTTGACAATAGTTAATTTGCAAAAATGACAGTAGATGCATTCAAAACAGTATTAGCAGAAGAGAGTAGTTGCTTCCCCTTTGCAAGCGCTGTAACACAGGCAAAATGCCAGAAGAGATGATGTGTTTAACAGACGCCCCCTTTAGCAATTGTGTCGCTGAAAGTGTGTCCCTGCACACAGCTGCGGTGGCCCAAGGCTCACCAGATAAACACCATATATATACACATACTATTGTACGCAATGAAAATAAGAAATAAACATCACTCTTGCAACAACAGAACAGAAGAGGAGAGTTACTTTTCTAAGCGTCAGCTGTGCAACCGGTAAATTTTAGACTACGACGACACAACCTTATTCTGACTAGTAACATGTATGAAAACAACTGAGAAAAACGTAACGTTAGTGTTAGATGAAACTGTGCAATAACCTAGTTTAAGTCAGACACTCGGTGTAGCAAGTACAGATTTTAAGACACATGTTTGTCCACTGAGTGTGAACATTAATCGACACGTATATCAGCTTGCTCAAGAAAAGGAAACACCCTTCCACTCCTTACTGTCTTATAGAATCATAGAATCATAGAATCATACAGGTTGGAAAAGACCTCTAAGATCATCGTGTCCAACCGTCAGCCCAACACCACCATGCCCACTACACCATGTCCCTAAGGGCCTCATCTACACGTCTTTTAAATACTTCCAGGGATGGTGACTCCACCACTTCCCTGGGCAGCCTGTTCCAAGGCCTGACCACTCTTTCAGTAAAGAAATTTCTCCTAATGTCCAATCTAAACCTCCCTTGGTGCAACTTGAGGCCATTTCCTCTCGTCCTATCGCTAGTTACTTGGGAGAAGAGACCAACACCCACCTTGCTACAACCTCCTTTCAGGTAGTTGTAGAGCGTGATGAGGTCTCCCCTCAGCCTCCTCTTCTCCAGGCTAAACAACCCCAGTTCCCTCAGCCGCTCCTCATAAGACTTGTGCTCCAGGCCCTTCACCAGCTTCGTTGCCCTTCTCTGGACACGCTCCAGCACCTCCATGTCCTTCTTGTAGTGAGGGGCCCAAAACTGAACACAGTATTCGAGGTGCGGCCTCACCAGTGCCGAGTACAGGGGCACAATCACCTCCCTACTCCTGCTGGCCACACTATTTCTGATACAGGCCAGGATGCCATTGGCCTTCTTGGCCACCTGAGCACACTGCCGGCTCATGTTCAGCCGGCTGTCGACCAGCACCCCCAGGTCCTTTTCCTCCAGGCAGCTTTCCAGCCACTCTTCCCCAAGCCTGTAGCGTTGCACGGGGTTGTTGTGGCCGAAGTGCAGGACCCGGCACTTGGCCTTGTTGAACCTCATACAGTTGGCCTCAGCCCATCGATCCAGCCTGTCCAGGTCCCTCTGCAGAGCCTTCCTACCCTCCAGCAGATCAACACTCCCGCCCAACTGGGTGTCGTCTGCAAACTTACTGAGGGAGCACTCGATCCCCTCGTCCACATCGTTGATAAAGATATTGAACAGGACCGGCCCCAGTACTGAGCCCTGGGGAACACCGCTCGTGACCGGCCGCCAACTGGATTTAACCCCATTCACCACAACTCTCTGGGCTCGGCCGTCCAGCCAGTTTTTTACCCAGCGAAGAGTGCACCTGTCTAGGCCGTGAGCCGCCAGCTTCTCTAGGAGAATGCTGTGGGAGACAGCGTCAAAGGCTTTACTGAAGTCCAGGTAGACCACATCCACTGCCTTTCCCTCATCCACTAGGCGGGTCACCTGGTCTTAGAAGGAGATCAGGTTGGTCAAGCAGGACCTGCCTTCCATGAACCCGTGCTGGCTGGGCCTGATCCCCTGGTTGTCCCGGACATGGCTCGTGAGCACCCTCAAAACGAACCGCTCCATGATCTTCCCCGGCACCGAGGTCAGGCTGACCGGCCTGTAGTTCCCCGGATCCTCCCTCCGGCCCTTCTTGTAGATGGGAGTCACATTGGCGAGCCTCCAGTCGTCCGGGACCTCCCCAGTTAACCAGGACTGCTGGTAAATGATGGAGAGCGGCTCGGCAAGCTGCTCTGCCAGCTCCCTCAGTACCCTCGGGTGGATCCCATCCGGCCCCATAGACTTGTGAACGTCCAGGTGGCGTAGCAGGTCATTAACTTCATCCTATTGAATTATCGGGGGTTTATCCTGCTCGTCGTCCATGTCTTCCAGCTCAAGGGGCTGAGTACCCTGAGGATAACCACTCTGACTACTAAAGACTGAGGCAAAGAAGGTGTTGAGTACCTCAGCCTTTTCCTTGTCCTTGGTGGCAACGTTCCCCCCTGCATCCAATAGAGGATGGAGATTCTCCTTGGCTCTCCTTTTGTCATTAACATACTTATAAAAGCATTTTTTGTTGTCTCTCACGACAGTGGCCAGGTTGAGTTCTAGCCGGGCTTTTGCCTTTCTAATTTCCTCTCTGCACGACCTAACGAGATCCCTGTACTCTTCCTGAGTTGCCTGCCCCTTTTTCCACAAGTGATAAACTCTCCTTTTTTCCCTGAGTCCCAGCCAGAGCTCCCTGTTCAGCCAGGCCGGTCGCCTTCCCCGCCCGTTCTTCTTGCGGCACATGGGGACAGCCCGCTCCTGCGCCTTTAAGACTTCCTTCTTGAAGAACGTCCAGCCTTCCTGGACCCCTTTGCCCTTCAGGACTGTCTCCCAAGGGACCCTCTCGACCAGTGTCCTGAGCAGGCCAAAGTCCGCCCGCCGGAAGTCCATGGTAGCAGTTTTGCTGGCCCCCCTCTTTACTTCACCAAGTATCGAAAATTCTACCATTTCATGGTCACTAAGCCCAAGCCGGCCTCCGACCACCACATCTCCCACCAGCCCTTCTCTGTTCGTGAACAGCAGGTCAAGCGAGGCATCTCCCCTGGTGGGCTCGCTTACCAGCTGCGTCAGGAAGTTATCCTCCACACACTCCAGGAACCTCCTCGACTGTTTCCTCTCTGCCGTGTGGTATTTCCAGCAGACATCCGGAAAGTTGAAGTCCCCCACGAGAACAAGGGCTAGCGACTGGGAGACTCCTGCCAGCCTCTGGTAGAATATTTCATCTGCCTCCTCGTCCTGGCTAGGTGGTCTATAACAGACTCCCAGCAGGATATCTGCCTTGTTGGCCTTCCCCCTCATCCTTACCCACAAGCGCTCGACCTCATCATCACTACCATCGAGCTCTAGACAGTCGAAGCATTCCCTAACATACAGGGCTACTCCACCGCCTCTCCTTCCTTGCCTGTCCCTTCTGAAGAGCTTATAGCCATCCATTGCAGCACTCCAATCGTGCGACTCATCCCACCACGTTTCCGTGATGGCGACTAAGTCATAGCTACCCCGCTGCACAATGGCTTCCAGCTCCTCCTGTTTGCCGCCCATGCTGCGTGCATTGGTATAGATGCACTTGAGCTGGGCTGCCGATTTTCCCCCAACAATGGTGTGCGGTCCCTAGGCTAGGTCTTCTACTGTTATTTCTACACAGAGTTTCAGAACTGGGGAATTTATTTCACACAAAGTCAATTAAGAGTTAGTTAGAGAGAAAAAAGCTTGCCAAGGGAGATAAATCCTGCAACACTCCCAAAACACAGCGAGATTCCCAGTGAACTCTTCCAGTAATTCATTCCACAGTCCAGGGAGGTGCATGAACACCATCGTCCTCCTGCTTCTGGCAAGTTCAGATCCAGGCTTTATAACCCCCAAATTAAGATGACTGGCAAAATATTGAGGAGCAATAAGTTTTTCAGCTGGACTGTAGGCCATTTAGGGCTTTTATGACTCAGGGGATGATAATCCTGAAATTAATCTAGATTCAAAGATTCTCAAACACAGACTGCAGCCCTGTTGCAGTATGCTCACATAGCTCGGATAACCTATAATTTCCTGACATTTCAGATTAGTTTCAAGAGGAATTTGAAGAACTAATGCCTGTGATAGCATAGTATACCATGATCTGTCTTATCTCTGGGAAGTCAAGATGTTACCAGTCTCTAGGACAGGCAAAGATGAAAAATGCATTCCTAACACTTCTGTAATTACGCAAACACCCAAGAAGAAGTGCTAATACTATAGAAACTAATTATTTTCAGGAAGACATATATCAGTAAGATAAGTCCTTCAATCAATTTGCGTTAGGAATCATTATCCTTACATTTTTTTGTAGTCAAGCACTACTGTCATGTTAGCACTAAAAATTTAGCTGATAAAGCAACTCTGCACCTGAGAACAACTTTCAGCTATGGAAGTGAAAAAGTACAATAGCAAGGATCAGACCTACTCATGACACTTTACACCACTGGTCATATCATTTCTATCTTTCTTAGGTGGAGAAAATTATTTGGGGCTATCCTTCCAAGTCTTGGCTCCAAACAGAAGAGCATTAGGGAAACAGCTCTTTCAGCACAGTGTGCAAATGTAATAAATATTTTTGGGGAGGGTGGAAACTAATAGGGGGTCCCAAGGGGACCTAAATAACCTAAGATCCCTTTGGTTCCTACACAGATTGGAAGCACACGGAGAAATGGGTGAAGTTCAGATCACATTTCAGCAGAAATGAGATTCCCAGAAATGAGCTTCTCAAGTATAACAAGCATGACACATCTGCTTGCATGGGAAAGAATACAGCACAGGAACATAAAAAAAGAGGTAAGTGTAAGTGAGGGTCATCTGGACCAACTGTACACAGAAGGCTGCAGAGTTTTTTCCTGCTTGGTAAAGATAGGCTTTTGGAAAGTATTGGAGACTCGTAGGAATTAAATCATAAAGCCTAATTTCAGCCTGGGGGCCTAGTCTCCCATACCTCTTTTACAGCCATTGATACAGGGCTGGGAATAACCTCTGCCTCTCCACCGACTATACTGAATAGCGGCAATGTTAAAGTTAGCTTTTGGGAGTGCCTCTTCCACAATGATAGGAATATTCCTCCTTCCTTGGTAGGAATGCTACAAGTAATCTATTTCAATGTTAATATTTCCTTCTTGTGAGAAAATTTGTGTTTGGATGGAGGTAGTTCAGCTTCAACTTCCAGGTGCCTTTATTTACAAAGCTGAGAAACTCTTTGCTTTGAGACAGCTTTTTAAAAGACAAGAATTTGTAGATGATGATCAACGCATCTTGCAAATTTCTGTTCTATAAATTTACATGACTGAACTCTTGAGGCCTCACAGTATAAAAGTTTTGTTGCTTTTTTCCCCTCCAGACCTTGAAAAATTCCACATGCCTCTTTTTTGTGCTCTCTCCTTTATTTATACCTCATTGTTAAGTGGAAATATCACGGCACTGGATACAGTATTTTAGTACCACAATATTTCAGCACCACAGTATTTTGGCATCACACTGACAGCCAAGCTGAACAAGCTTCTTAAATTGCCCCTTGGTTTTCCTTCAAGTTATTACCCTGAAGAGTTATGTATTTGTAACCCTACAATCTGTGCTCGTATTACCTTCCATGTAGCAGCATTACAAGCATGTTTTGTTGTACCATAAACACTTTACTAGGCAATTCACATATGACTATCATGCTGTAATACTGATTCAACTTCATTATTTACTAATATCCCATCAATTTTGGACACTCTGGAAAGTACTAGGACTGCAGAGGATACTTAATAAGAGAAAGAGAAAATCATCCAAATGCTTAAAAAAAATACTAAAAAGCTTTGAATCTATAGAATTCTTAACATAACTCTCACGCAGAGCTAAAACTCACCTCAGTTATCAACTATAAATGAAGATTTGACAGCCAGATTTTTTAAAAGTACTGTATTTATGTTATACAATGTAAATTTTAAAAAGAGAAGTATCAAATCAAATGCCTTAGAAAAATATACGTATCCACAGGTTAGTTTAAGTAGGTCATAATACTTTCCAGAGAAGTAAGAAGTTGTCTGTCTGTCACAGGAAGATTCAGACCTGTCGTTCATGATATTTTGAGGCCTCATGTACACTGTCCAGCCTTTCCCAGTAGAACTACATCAGTACTGATAAATCAGCAAAAATCTACACCTACCCTAGCTGTGGTGTATACAAAGAAAAGGGACTGGATTTCTGTCACCTAGCTGCAGACATTCAAAGATTAAGTTGCCAAAGTCTAAACTCCATCTATAGTTAACACAGACAGAGAGAGAAGTACCTCTGCAAGGCAGAATTCATCTCCCCTAACTGAGGATAGGGGAAATCGTCTTTTCCCCTTAACTGCAGACTTTTACCGAGATTTACAGATGCTTAACCTTTGTACGCTCATACAGGTTAGATGAGAGGAATGCCACAGCAAGACCTTCTGCACTACGGTCATCATGAGTGAAGCACAGTAAACTAAAAAGTATTTTCTTCCATCAGCAGAGCTGCTTTGCTGGGAAGAGCCCACATGTGAGTGCAGTGTTGCCAGGGCTGATGAATTTTTTCTGCCCTAAGCAGAGGGCAGGAGCAGGTTTTCATCTCTCATTATTTGTTCTCTCATAATTTGTTCATACAATTCCCAAGCTATATGTAACATTATTTTAATTGGGAATGGCAAACTAATGGGCTGAACATTCTTTGATGGTCAGAGTACTGAATAAAAAGATGCATGGAGTCAAAATAAATGATTCAAAGGGGTTTTATCTTCCAGTCTCTAAGACAATGCTGAAGAAACTGGAAAAAATACAATAACAAGATTCTTACAGCAATTTTTGATGTTTCTAATTAGGTATCAAATTTATTCAAACTGAAAGCTTTCTATCTTATCATGTAACTCTGAATAACGGCACCACTAGATTGGAAACATCTTCCTGTCAAATCCTCTAAAGGCAGGTGTCTAGCAGCAGATGTCTGCTGCTATTGTTGTTGAAATTGTACCAAAATTGGCAATCTTGATTTGCTACTGTACATCAACCCCCACATTAGCCAATGTCTGTGTGTGTGCATATCTATGTAAAAGGATGGAAAAAAATCCACTGAAAAATAAATCCAAATCTTCCTGCAACCTGAGCTAAAATTTTTCAGCTCGCTTTCAGGAAACATAGAAAGTAGGTCAGCACATATCCCAAAATAGCACATCAGCAGCAAGAGAAAAAGTGGTATATCTGTATCTTTGGACTTTTTAGCTCCTTTCTCTATAGGAGGGAATGGAGAATGAAAGCCTTTCCCTTATTCTACTATATGGGAGAACACGTACAAGAAAAAATTGCGTATACTTAAAAAAGCCCTCAAATCAGCCACCTACATGGGGAAAATGTTATCTGTTTTAATCAAAGTAAAATAGCATTGAGTGGAACCGTTTAAGCTTTATCTAAATGTAAGCAAGGGAAAAGCCAGGAAGTTTAAAATGTGTTTAAAATGTTGTACTGGATATGTATCACATCCTGTTCCCTGTACATCTTGTTCCTTGTATCAAAAGCCTATTTGGTAAAATATTTACTTTGGAAATAACAACATACTTTCTGTGATTTTGTTGTTCATCTTGTGATTTTTTTTTTAAAACTATTTGCTGTTTCAATAAGAATCGCTGCCTATTTTGTGATATCTTTCATGCTATGCACACTCCTAAACAAAAAATATTTTCTTTAATACCAGATGCAGGTCTCCCACTTCTTCTTTTTCTTTTTTTTTTTCTCCCCTTTTTTTAAGAAAGTAAAAAGGTACAAGCAAAAACCAAATTATTTAAACACTCACACATCTTACAGTTATAAAGATTCTGAAGAACTCTTCTGGGATTAATATTGACAAACTCCTTTCATGAACTACTACAGTACCTTAGCATGAAAACAAAAACAAAAACCACTCTTAGGCAATACTAAATGATGCTTATCAGCCCTCAAATGTTATTATCTTATTCAAGTCAGTATCAATACTGTTGGCCACAACATGATGAATGATGCTGATCTGTTTCCCAGAACAGATTTCAAGCTAGAAAATTGATATTTTTAATTAGGAAGAAATGATATTGCCTCCCCCAAATTCCAAGTGTCAGTCTTCATCTGGATCTCTGCACTAGATTAAAATGAATGTTTGAAAGGTACTGAGCGTTGGTAGTCTGACCTTTTAAATTCAGTGATTTTTACGCAACCAGCAGGAATCCCTAAAAATAACAAAACAAATCTATTTTCAGTTCTTCCTTTTCTGTTTTTTTTTTCTTGTTTTATTTTTTAAACTACTGGCCTATTCATGCTCCATCTCAGTTCTTGGACACCTAGCTCTCATTTATTCCCCTATATCAGTCCAACCTGTTTAAATATCTCATCCACCAGCTTGTGAAGTACTATAATCCCTGTATATATGTACATAGATTAGGCAATTATAGAATTGCACTCTTCCACACAGCCAAGCTTAAGTCTCTCCAAAAAGGGAGATCGACAACTTCCTGAACCTACAGCTGCACTTTGACACTCAATAAACCAATGCTTGCTATCAGAACTTAAGTAAAAATTAGGACCTTCATAGGTAGCACAGGCTTCACAATTAACTGAGTGAAGAAATGATGGAGTTTCTCAAACTTTGAAAAATAAAGTCAAAGCACTAAAATAAAATAAAATGGTTGAGTTTTTATGTCCTGTGAGGCCTCCACCTTGCAAAATTTTAAAACTCTAACCTAGCAAACACAGTGCATAATTAAACACGTTTAATTGCATTCCTAGATTACGGCCAGATAGCTTGTCACATGCCTTGGTGGGTCTAAATAGACAGTTTTCATTCGTTACTTCCAAAAGCCAAAGGCACAGAACTTATTGAGTTCAATTTAGAGCTGGACAAATATACTATTAAAATATCATCGGATCAAATAAATCAAAGAGCATAATTTTATAGTGCCGCATTAAAATAAATACGAGAAATAAGGCAGTTATGTTTATGAGTAGCAACAGATATGATCTCCCCTAGCATTCTCTCGCTGATGCCAGCAACGTCATCCTCCAAAACCTGAGAGAACCTATGGAAAGATAATAGGTCCCACATTCATCAGACTTTAGTACTGCTAATTTTTCTGATA
The DNA here is from genome assembly GCF_964195595.1 of Calonectris borealis. NCBI lineage: Eukaryota > Metazoa > Chordata > Aves > Procellariiformes > Procellariidae > Calonectris > Calonectris borealis. The sequence continues at coordinate 196,002,015 of NC_134312.1, forward strand.
CGCCACCAGTGTAATTAAAAAACAACACTGTTCTATCTAAATGGAACTAAATCATTCCTTTCACGCCCTGGGATTTTTTCTAAACTGTAAAGAGATTTCACAAGAGCACATCATGTCAGTTAGTCTCAACTCCCTTTTAGAAAATAAAAGTCCATTAATATGTTTGCATATTCACGTAATTCCAACTCTGAGTGCAAGGACATTTACAAGACACCTGCTAATATGCCAAATTTGTATTTATTGGAGTGGGAAGCCTGCTGCCAGGAGATACCATTTTCAGTCAGAAGCCATTACCTTAACTGCTGAGAGGTTGTATCTTCTTAAACTGCTTTATGAAGGAGAAGCATTAGTATAATCAGTTGTTTCAAGGCACAGTAAAACAGGTAAACTAGTCCAGAAGTGGTCAAATCTAGTATTTTCTGAGTTTGCTTAACTGGGACATAGCAGGTCCATAGCAGTTGCAAAGTAGTCTAGGAGACGGCGCTCTCATTTCCCAGCTTAGAGCCTGTAATTACATATAGTTGTACTTTTCCAGAGTCATCACGCATTCCCTCCTGGCTCACGTGGCACAATGATACGTGCTCAATCTTGTGTCTAGTGCACTAGTGACCGTGCTCTAGACTCCGGTGGCTGCATTATTTCGTATGGGTTAGATGTCTCCCTTACACCCTTCAGTGACTGACACGGGAATTTCAGCATGTACACCAGGTATACCAGGTTGAAATCGCACATGCTGCTGCAGAGATGTGTCCTAGCACCCTACCACAAGTCAAACTGAACTTATAGACTCAGCCATATGGAGCCCTTTTCATGTCAGCATGCAAGTACACAGCCCTGCTGCACAGAACAGCTTATCTCTCTAGGAAATGAAAATCACCATCTTCATAATGGTCATATAGGTCTAGAATATATATCACACATTTACGGATCTCTGTGCTCTACAGCATAAATACATCCTTCTGCTTGTTTTGATCTGCACTGTCTTGGTTAAAAAAAAAAAGATTACATTGAAATAAAATAGGCACTGAATAATAAATGGTATATAATTGTCCCCATGTACTGAAAACCATCATCCAAAAATCTAGAAAAGCTGAAACAGAAAAATCTGTATTTAAGTAATCAACAAAGAACATAAAAATAACTACTCAGATTGAAAAGTCTGTGGCCCTGTCAAGAGCCTTTATAGTACTGCTAACAATACAATTTGCTGTGACTTACAGCTGATTAAAGGCAAAATTAATTGACACCAAGAAATCTTATTTTTGTATGACAGAAGGACTAACCACAGCTTAATAATGATAGGTTAAAACCCATCCAACCTTCTTTAGTAGGAAAAAAAGGTTTTGTTTTGTTCAACAGAAGGACACTGATGAATTTCTAGTCATGTTGCTCTCTATTTTTCTCCTGGTTCCTTGAGATATAACTGCATGGTAGCAATTGCAGCTATTTCAGATACTTATTTAGTAAACATGCAAAATGCTTATTCATGTGTTTTCAAACACTTACCAGCATTTACAAAACCAAATACAGCCAACTGTTTTCTGTAAGGAATTTCTGTCCCAGGAAGAGTTTAACTAAACACTTGCACTGTGTCAGATTAGTTAAAACCCACAGGTTTCTTCAGCTCCTGGTAATCGTTTGCCAGTTTTCACTAACATTAAGACAAAGACTCCACAAATACTTGTAGTAAAGTATGTGCACTATCTCATGTCACATGTGATGATCTTAATATAGCTTTGTAATTAATATTTAAAGGGAGGCCATAAGAAACCAAAACCTGTCATTGCCAAATATTTAAATTCATGCACACAATCCTTTTCTTTTTCTTTTAAGAACTACATATACATGAGCTTCCAAATCCCAATATGCGTTTTATATTTTTCATCTATGCAAAAGACTTTTAACTATTTACTAAAAAAAGGATAGTAGTTGCCACATTTATTCAATAAAGAAATGCATTCATACATAAAATTCACTATCATTCTAACAGAAAAATCTCATGTAAATCCGTAATGACTAGATAGTTAATGTGAAGTCTTACCTTTCCCTGAAGCAACAGTTTCCAGTAGTGATCTCTCTTAGTGCTTTAATTTTGCAACGTAATTTTCATAAATAGTTTTCTAGTTCAGGCAGAGATGGGTTAACTGCAAGCAGTCTGGATGCTATCTTGCTTGCTTCCTGGAGATCACTGTTTTGCATTGTGAGCCATCCCAACTACCTAGGGAAAATAACAGCCTACTTAACCTTCAGTCACCTGGACAACATGATATATTACTGCTCCCAGATTAAACAAAAGATTAAACAAAATCCAAGTCTTAAAACATGACCTTAAAAACTGTATTTATCTACCAAACATTTCATAATAGATGTTGTTAAAAGAATTATTGCATACTTTCTTAACAGGAATTCATGCTCTTGGATAGAGACATAAAACAAGTGGGAAAATTTTATATATACAAATGTTGTAAATTTTTTAAATTACAATTTGTCTTTACACTGACAATATGAACTAGATTTCTGGTCAGAAACCATAAGCAACAGCGGAAACTGAGTTATTCCTTAAGCAGAAATAAACACAGTGGTGCCTCTGGAAAATAAAAATGCTGAGTAACAACAGTTACTCACCCATAACCATTCTTTGAGACAGGCTATGTACATTTGCTCTTATGCTATTATGGAAGCAGCACAAAGCTAGCATTGCAACATTTCCTCACCTAGACTGGCTGAAATCTTCTCAGCCCCCAAAAATCCCAACACAGAGATGGCTTTTGGATTGCAGGACTGTTCTTATTGTGTATCAGGTTTACATACCTGGTCATGGTACCAAAGGAGCGTGAAGTTGTCTCTGTTGCTCCTTCTCTGAGCAACACGCTCATCATATGATGCCACATTACTGTCAGTGTGTCCTAGGTTTTAACGCCATTTCCAAAGGTGGTAATGGAAAAGAAGCAGATCCCAACATGCACAAAGGCTCTGAAGTCGGGACTGGCACCTGCACCATGTCTGTGTTCAAAACCACTGGCAGCAGATGTGGGTACCGCACTTCGGAGGGAGAGCACTGTCCCGTGATGGATAAACCCAGAGGCCCATAATGCTGGATTATCAAATCCAACTTGCATTTTGTTACTATGAGGACAGTTTGAATGTTCTCTGTGAGCTCAGGGAGTGATGATGCTACAGAGATCTGTGACATGACTAAGACACCTTGTTTGCTAACTTGAATCTGAGATGCAGTTGCTCAGGGCCTTGTCCAACCAAAGCGTTGAATACCTCCAAAGACAGAGTCACAACCCGTCTGGACAACCACAGTGCTGTCAGAGCAGCCTCTTGAACAGCATATCTCAATCTGAATACTCCAGACCCACGGCAGCAAACAGGACAGTCCAACTCCAACAACATTACTTGACCTGTTCAGCCCCATGAAATGTTTGATAGGGCATTTAATTAAAAGATCTACTGAGTCGATATTAGCAAATGATACTCAGTTTTCTCCTATCTCATAAGGCGGTGTTTTACAACCCTGCCTCCTCTCCCCACCCTTCCCTTAACAACAGGAACCACCCTCACCACTTTACCATGTATTATTAAAGGGCTTATATATTTTTATTTCTCTCTCTTCAGTGCCTTTGTCCTTCTGGATAGCCTTTTGCAGCTGTTTTCCATAAAAACACAATAGTAGTTCTGCCCACACTTTAAGACTGTAAATCTGGATAATTATCTTCTTGCATGTTTATGCAAGTTCAGGTTTCCTGAACGTTAAGAGAACTATCGAACTGTGGCATCTGAGTCAAAAGTCACTGAGACAGGGCAGTCATGGCTCAGATCTGCTCCTTCAAACTTTCTGCAAATTTGGGTATCTTTTTGTATGCTATACTCCAGATGCATTTTAAAGATAAGGCCCCACTGTTTAGATGCTTTTTGGTTTTGGAAAATGAGAAGTGACAGATAGTTGATCTGACAGGTTCCTGAAACTACTCTAGTACCTCATCTCCTTGCTGAGAAGTCCGTTCATGTCTGCGAGACACACTGTCAGAGACGTACTAGATTTGGGGGCAAAAACGGGTTATCAAGTTTTAAACTCATCAAAGAAAATCCCAATAACACGGAATACTTCAGGTTATCATCATCAATACCACAGAGTGGATTTAGTCCGTCACACATCACATCTATGCAGTTACGAGAGACTGCATCTTAAAAGCGTCTGGTTTTGCATATCCATGTGATAAATAGCACTTTCCAATCTCTGGTAGCCTGAAGCCATTACCCTTCACTTTGGGGGGAGGAGGAGGGTCAGGAAGAGAGGAAGGGAGTGCTTTCCATAACAGACTCTCAGGCAACACTGTAAATACTGACTTTCATGGACATACTTTACTTCAAAGAACAGGGGCAAGCTGAATCAAGCAGTCTCCAGCCAAATGTTACAACCACACGCAGACACACCACCTTTTCAGTCCAGTATATAAAGGGCACAGTCTCCTCTACAACCAGGGCAGAAACCAGACCCTGAACAAGGATAAAAACGAGAAACCTGCAATAACATACAGTATGGATATAATTAGTTTAACTGCGAAGTGTTGCACAATGATTTGTCATACACTACCTAACTTTTTATTCATCCTCCTTGAGACATTTCTTGGTAAGTATGTTATTTCTACACAGGTGTTACTTACACCAAACCATGACTTTCATAGATCAATGCTTTGTTATATCAGTCTCAAAATATGTGCAATACAACATGTATAAGTCACAGAGATCATTGGCACTTCCACTGTGCCCAACTTTTTCTCCTGAAAAAGCAGGATTTTCATTTGTATCTGTTTTTAGAGGTAAAGAAAATTAATAAATGCCCTAAGTAGGTACACATTGTTCTTGTAAGTATTATTACTTAATGGGCATTTCTGAAATAATCTTCATAACACAAAATAATATTTAAAAGTATGAAAATTATGGCATTAAACGCACAAACAATGCAGTAACTCCACAGCTGTACAGTAAGACATCCCAAAATAAGGAGGTTTGTCAAAATACACATTGTTCTTCAGAAAACAAAAAATATAGTGCAGGTAAGAGCTGCATCACTCCAGCACCCTCTGTTGGCCTTCCTGCAGCATGTTACTGTGTGTACTCAGTTAAGAGCGTCATTTGTTTCACCCTTAAGCTATGACAAAGACTCCTGTATACAGAAACACACATGAAAAGCAAAAAAAAAAAAACAACCACCCCATAACCCAGCCCTATTGATAGAAACTTCAGATATATCGCACAGCGTAGCTTAATATCAGAATACTCAGTACTGCTGGACCTGTCATGCATTAGCCCATCTTTGCAGATGGTCAGAATTGATCTGTCTAATTACAAGGGCAAAATGTTCTTTACCAGCCCTCTCTGTGTCTGATATTTCTAATAGACACCAATAATAAATGGCATCTCACGTGCAGCTCCCACCAATAGAAATGACAGCTATACAGAAAGAACAACTATTTTTATGGAACATCTTTCACTGTGGCAAGTGAGAGTGGACAATACATACATTACGTAGAATATCGCCCACAAAAGAAAGCGCTCAAACGACATCTTGTCAAGTACGCAGATAAATAAAGTCCAGATGCCAGATACAAGGTGATCTAAATATAAACTCCATATACTGCGTTCTGGTGTACGGCCAGATGGTGTAATTTCCAGAAGCAAAGGCCCTTAGCCCAGCGAGGCCGGCAGCTGCTTCGCAAAGCCGGCTCACAGCTTTGCAACAGCAGATGCAAAGTTGCAGTGGGGAGCGGAGAGGAAGAAGGAGGGGGAAGCAGTCGGGGCTGAGATGGAGAAGCAGACGTGCTCTTGTGGCGCTGGGGGAGGTAAGGGTGGTATGGGCTGCTTCTGAGAAAAGACACCCAGGGAGTTTTCGGGGCTGCCTTGTCCTTTCTGGCCCCTCGGCGGGTGAGAAAACAGCCTATGCCTGGCTGTGCAGCAGGAGGCAAAGACCTACTGCCTGGCCATCTTGCAGTCCTTGAACCACCACTCAAGAAAAGCCACAAGCAAAGGAGAGGCAGGACCAAAGCAGGTCTTACTGAGCTGTCTGGCTGCTTCCACCAGCCGAATGGTCAAGTAACTGCCTACTTTATCTACCTACAGCTAACCCCTAAAGCCAACACTGACCAGAATCCAAAGATCCAACAAAAGAGCTTTTCTTAGCTGACCTTAATGACAGGGAAAAATTTAGTCCCAGAAATGCCACTAGCTATTGCAAACCTGCTCCTAACACTGTCTCTTATCTTTGCACCTTTAAGCTCTGTACAGTTTTGTACCTGCTTAGTTTTGTTTTCACAGCATCCCGTCTGCTCACCTGAAATTCACACCTGCTATCTCACTATCCTTCCAGGCTCTGCTATCTGCTTCTATTCTTTCCTGCATGCAGTTTCACATGATTCTCTCCTAATATTTCTGTGTTTATTGACTTTAAGACAGTGCTAGTAAAAACTGATGGTCAGATAATAATCTCCGGAACATGCTGAAAAGCACACAAACTTTTGCCAACCAAATTTGTAGTACTATTTGTCAGAAAGCATTACTACCCTATTTCAAATATTTACACACATGCTTTTACTTTGGGTAATTTATATTTTACCACTTAACAGGGATGGAGAAATCAGTTTGATTTGGAATGTCAAGATCTGAATTATTAGAGTCAAATATGTATTGCACAGAACAAACCAGAAACGATCTCACGAAATCTGTGCAGTTCATTTGAGGTCACTCACTAACCAGTCCAGAAGCCAGAGGTGGACCCAAACTGAATCCACATCCCTAAATCTCAGAACTGAAAAAAAGCAATCGAGCATTTGCAATGCATGATGTTATCATCCATTTCCAGAAGTTACTATTTTGTCTGTCATTTTCAGACATTTACATTCTTGCTTTATACTAGTTTCTGCTGGCAAAGATTTCTTTCTCTTTAGCTGTTTTGTATTTTAAAACAAATTTACTGCTTCTTTTTTTTCCATGTTTAAAAGGTCTGGTTCCAAACAGTAAATGGTAGAAGTTATTTCCTTTAAGACTTGGCTGTTCATTAGATGGCTGGTTAGGGCTGCAGTAGCCTGTTCAGTAACAGGTTACTTACGCAATGAAGTTCCTCTGCCTAGCAACCCTGAAGGGTGGGGTTCAAAACAGCAACTGCACCAGTCACATTTTGCAATTAAAAGTGGGGGAAAAAAGAAAAAGAGATGCAGGAAGGGGAGTGCAAGGGGAAATACTGGTTTTCTTCTTGAGAAATGTAACTTACTAAGAAAAGAAGGTAACACACAAAATAGAAGAATGAATCAAAGGCAGCTACAATATTTCCCACTCAAAGTTGTAATTAATTCTGAGATCATAATATGATAATGATTATTAAGAGAAATAATTCATGCAGAGAACAGGTTAATCCCAACAGAGGATCATGTAAATACTTTGCTATTCTGGCACTAATCTTCCCTTTCCATTGAATACTGAAACAATCTTTACTTATAAAAATTCTAGTTAAAAAAAGTTACTGGTAAAATAGCTGGATATTTTGAATACTTACAGAGAAAGGTTCAGTATTAGTATCTTTATGTTGAGATGTTAAACTGAAAAAAAAGTGAAGGCAAACATTAAAATTACTGTTGACTGAGTTTTAGGAATAAAATTAACTTTATTAACTTCATTTACTAAGTTTGTGCTGGTTTAAAGTAGGCAAAATTACAAGATAAAATACATTATTTTGGAGATTCATAAATAAATATTCTGTGAAAGAATCAAGGAAACCAATACTTCAAACATTAGTGAATGAGAAAAAAACCCCAAAACTATTTGGCCATGTATCACTTTATTGTTCATAAAAATTATTCCATTTAATGATTTCCCCACCCTCCCCAATTTGAAAGTCTTTCCCTTCCTATGCTTGCCCAGAAACTGATTAAGTACCACAGTGAGAATAAGCTTAGCTGGGGAAATTATCCATTTATATTCACATAGAACTTGTATTTTCATTTTTTAAAGTATTTAATGCAGAGGGGAGAAACTACCTCCCAGGAGCAAGGATGCACTCAGCCAGTCCATGGAGTGCAATGCCGTACCAGGAACATCTGCGCTTGCTTCAGACCAGCTATTGCTGTGCAGCACAACGTAAAGCTTTTGGTTTGGGTGCTGGAAGGAGCAGAGCTCTATCAGTTGCTGCATCTACCCAACTAACTGCCCTTCTCATTTGGTTTCGCATGGCCAGGCCTGAGCAGTCTGCAGCTCTGAATCAGTGCAAACAGCTCAGAAAGGCAGCGTGTGCATTTCTGCACAACGATACAGCTCACACTGTACATACACCTCCAGTCCTCATGCTTTCTCCTCCTCTCTCAAAGACAACTAGTATTAGCCTTTGTTTATACTTCAACTCTTATCCCAACATACTGGTCTCTTACACAGGAGCCTTTTCTGGTGACTATGTTGCTTTGCACAGGGCATTTACTAAATGAAGAGTCTGAGATGCATCTTTCACGCTCTGAAACAGATTGATAAACGTACCAGTACTTGGAAGGCACTATTCTCTGATGTGCTATTACACAATCCCTGGAGCTCAACTTGGCAGATCATTTCTCACCAAACATACATTAGGTCACGTGTTTCTTTTACATTTACCTAATTTGTGACAAAATGTTCACCCTACCAATTGACTGTATATCCACACGACCTGATTACTATTAGCAAAGGCAGTTTGCTAATAAACATTCTGTGGTCCTAAAAACATTTACTTAACTCACTAGTAGAAAAGAAGATAAAGTGATACAAAATAAACACCTCAAGTATTAAAAATTGGGAAGTGAAGGCCGGCATCAACCTTGTTTGCCAGCAGGGTGGCAGTACATGGATTACTGCCTCCCACCGTGGTCACTGATAGCTCCATGCTGGCTCTCTGAGAGCTCCACATTGATGAAAACTTTGAAAATTATTATCAATAAATGCCATCCCATTCTAGTTTTAAAGTCTCATGTTTCTGGCTACTTTATAAGAGAACTTTTCAAAACACAACAGTTCTACATAAATTTCACCTCAAAACTGCCCATCAGTCTTGAATAATTTGTATTTGTCAAGGATTTCAAAAGTGAAAAGGACAGAATCAGATGGTATTTGAACAAGGTCCTAACATCTGAGATAGAGGATTAAAAAAACCACAAACAAAAAAACCCCAACCCTCCCTCTACTTCATGTTAACTGTTGTTGGGAAGACTTGAGCACAGCCAACACAAGAGAGCTGGTGGGACAGAGCAGGATGTGGGATGAAGGGATCTCATTTTCCAGCACCAGCACTGATTTCCTCCTGGTGAAAGTGATCACGTAACCATGGCCTTGTTGGGAGTCAAGGTAATAAGGGGAAAACACTTTATTGCTTAAAGGGTAAGGAGTTTTTTATACATGACTGAGAAGGAAGGTAAATGGTGGTGGGGTGTTGCACTTGCCACCAGCAGGACAGCACTGCATTCTCAGAAGAGTTCTGTGGCTGGCTGTCCTACTGCAAGCATCCCTAACGGTGCATCAAGTGTTGGTTTGGTGACTTCAGCAAGAGTGGAGGTCAATTTGAACAAAAATATGAAAAATAATCCTCTTATAAAAAAACTCAGATTTTTACTTGGGGCCAAAAATCTGATATTTATTTTAGTAGGCTTCTGTGATGTGGCTGGCTGCAATAGTTTTCAGATAGGAACTACTACTTTTGTTTTGCTAGTTTTAATTAAATTTGATCTCTAAACTGGCATTTCATTAAATAGTTTCCCTCTCCACTCTGTTTTGATTAATCAGATATGCAAGTAGCTTTAGTGACCCAGACACTGCAATCTGCAGTAAATAAACTCCGGATGAAACTCTTATGCAATTTGTACAAAGCATCCCGAACAAGATGTGGACCTGAACTTTTCCAGGTTTTCTTGCAGGCACAAGCAGGAAGAACAATTTGAAAGATGGGTATCAAAAATGGTAGAACAGAAATCTATTTTCCAGAGACCCTTCTCCTATCATGATCTGCATGATTTTTTCCCCAGCTATGTAGCTTAAGGAAAAAAACAAACAAAACACCCACTGCAGCCAGTACCTTCTCTTCATGTTATAAAATTAGTCATCTCTTTAATTTAGTCTAAAATTCCTTTGTCTAATTAATAGGCAAATTCTGTAGTACAGCATCACTTTGTTCTTTTTCCATCTCAAGTAATTCTTTATTATTTTAGATAAAAAATAGTAGAAACTGAATAATAATGTATCTAAGTAACAACCAAGCAAGGCCTCCCCTGACTTACAGTTATCCATCATTACGCCTTTATACATAAAGACCTTCAGAGCGAATAATTAAGAAGAAACACGAACAGAAGTAGCATGTAAGTAACTTTTTTAGTTTGGAATACCAATCAGTTTGCTGCCTTTTTACTTATGAAAATATTTAATGCCAAAAACCAGACAAAAAAGAAATACCAATCCCTACGTGAAGTGAAAAATTTGAACTATTAGAGCCGAAGTTTCTGAATATGAGTAATCTGCCAAAAAAATACAAAACCAAACTCCAGGTGCCCAAACTTGATAATAATAGTGTTCTGAATAATACCTTTAGTGATTGCACCTTCTAGCTGTCATGTATATGACAATCTCAAAAACGAAATCGGAATCAGAATCATGAAGAATTCCAAAACAAAGATAAATTTAAAAAAAGACCTTCAGTTGCAAAATTCTTTAAAAAATTACTTCATTTAGGAAAACTAAACAATTCAGAAAGCATCTGTAAGGATGCCTTTATACTTGCAATCAATATTGCTTTCTTTGGTCATACAATAAACCACTGTTAATCATGCTGCCAGCAAACTGCTTCAGAATTAAGCAGAGAACACTTTATTCAAAACTTACGCTAACAAAACAAGATGAACATCTATCTTGACTAAACATCCTTTTCTCAAAAGTATTAATAGTGAGCAGAGCCCTTGATGCGTTCTTCTTCTCCGCTGTGCTTGCAGGAAGATCCAGATCTGTTCGACTCTGATGCTGAAGCCTCTGACAAACGTCTAATCACTCTATTAAAAAAACAGGTGGAAAAACTACATAATGCAGTTTCCAGTTCTGAGAGAGAAACTTGAGAATATCTGTGCTTTGCAATACTCAGCACTATCTGCTTTTCCACAAGAAACCACTTATAAAGAAATAATGTAAACAAGTATTAACAAATGCATGCAACTTCAATGTTAATGTTCTCCTGTATGCAAATCATAGATAGTAACATATACGGAATTAATTTACTGATGCTTAGCAACCTCTATGGGAAATAAGGCATAGAAAAAAATAACCTAAATTCCATGGAAATATAACAGAAACCCAGCAAATACCAGGCAGCTGAAATACAGGCTTAACCCTTCACTATCTGTTAAAAAGAAGATATTTCCTTTGCCGTTGTTGCAGGCATGTGTACATAAACAAATAGGCTTTGATGCTGCCATTTTTTCCAAGATACTCCTTCAAAATTTCTGAAAAGCTAATTAAGGAAAATAACTGTGTTTGTAGTGTTTATGCAACAATACAACTTTCCTTCGCTGTGTATAATTTTGTAACACAATTTTAACTGACCAGTAGACCTCAACGCCCAGCCCACGTCAGCTCCACTCAGCAGAGCTTCACAACGTAGTGTCGGACCGTAGTGCACAGGAAGCGCACCTCTGCTGCCAACGCCGTCACCCCAGCTCGGTGCAGCACTCGAGGAACTGCCAAGTCCGACATCCAGAGGGAAACCTTCGCAGCCCTCCTAACTTTCATTGCAAAGGGACGAATAGGAAGGCAAGGACAAGACAACAGCTGCCATTCACTGAAGAGTCTCCCATTAATGATGGGGTCATGCTAAAAGACAAGTGCTTTTCAATTTCTAAGTTAATTACGGTTATTAGCTTTTGATCTGTGTAATTTTCACTCCTATTTTAACTGCCTAGCTAGACCCCCCTCTCTCAAAAATAAACTTCACAAGTCTTGTCTCAAAAGTACATTTATCAAGTTCACGTTCCCCAATGACATGTATATCCAAGACCTTCAATGTACCGGAAAATCCTACCCTTTTTTTGCAATTAATAAGGCTGTTTTCTAATATCTAATGTAATGTTGACTGAAGAATACAGGAAGAAACGCAACCATTCCACAAAGCAACTACATCAAGATCTTTTTGAAGCGGACACCACAAAGTATGACTATTATATATACATGGATCATTGCTTCAGACACAACACAAAGCCTCTTTCCTGTTCAGTATGAATCCATTGTTAAAGCATTGTGCATATCATACAAGTATGAAAAACATACAGGTTTTGAATACTGTTTCTTCTATACAGACCATGGTTGGTCTGTATAAAACGATCAATGTATAAAACACCAATGCAAGTTTTACATTTCGTTGAGTTCTGGGACAGACAACAAAAGTCAAGTCTGAAAACCCAATCTTTAAATAAATTTATCTGTGGGAAATGGGAATATTTAGCCATACTACAAACCATCTGACAAAAATGCTAATTTCTTTTATACATACGTATCTAGTACCTGTATGATTCTCTATCCCTACTATGTTTAGGAAAGACAACTCCTCCTGTTTTATAGAATCATAGAATCATAGAATAGATTGGGTTGGAAGGGTCTTTTAAAGGTCATCTAGCCCAACCCCCCTTCCGTGGGCAGGGACATCTTCAACTAGATGAGGTTGCTCAGAGCCCCGTCCAACCTGACCTTGAATGTTTCCAGGGATGGGGCATCTACCACCTCTCTGGGCAACCTGTGCCAGTGTTTCACCACCCTCATTGTAAAAAATTTCTTCCTTCTATCTAGTCTGAATCTACCCTCTTTTAGTTTAAAACCATTCCCCCTTGTCCTGTCACAACAGGCCCTGCTAAAAAGTTTGTCCCCATCTTTCTTATAAGCCCCCTTTAAGTACTGAAAGGCCACAATAAGGTCTCCCCAAAGCCTTCTTTTCTCCAGGCTGAACAACCCCAACTCTCTCACCCTTTCTTCATAGGGGAGCCGTTCCATCCCCCTGCTCATTTTCGTGGCCCTCCTCTGGACCCGCTCCAACTGGTCCATGTCTTTTTCATGCTGAGGGCTCCAGAGTTGGACGCAGTACTGCAGGTGGGGTCTCACCAGAGCAGAGTAGAGGGGCAGAATCACCTCCCTCGACCTGCTGGCCACGCTTCTTTTGATGCAGCCCAGGATACCGTTGGCCTTCTGGGCTGTGAGCGCACATTGCTGGCGCACGTTCTGCTTTTCATCCACCAGTACCCCCAAGTCCTTCTCGGCAGGGTTGCTCTCAATTCCTTCATCCCCCAGCCTGTAGTGATATCTGGGATTGCCCCGACCCAGGTGCAGGACCTTGCACTTGGCCTTGTTGAACCTCATGAGGTTCACACAGGCCCACTTCTCGAGCTTGTCCAGGTCCCTCTGAATGGCATCCTGTCCCTCAGGTGTGTTGACCGCACCACTCAGCTTGGTGTCATCTGCAAATTTGCTGAGGGTGCACTCGATCCCACTGTCTATGTCACTGATGAAGATATTAAACAGTATACTGGTCCCAATACAGACCCCTAAGGGACACTACTCGTCACCGACCTCCATTTGGACATTGAGCTGTTGACCACTACCCTCTGGATGCGTCCATCCAACCAATTCCTCACCCACTGGACAAATCCATACTTCTTCAGTTTAGAGAGAAGGATGTTGTTGGGGACTTACAGAGGTCCAGAGAGATGACATCTGTAGCCCTTCCCATGTCCGCTGATGTAGTCACTCCATCATAGAAGGCCACTAGGTTGGGTCAAGCAGGACTTGCCCTTGGTGAAGCCATGCTGGCTGTCTCGAATCACCTCCCTGTCCTCCATGTGCCTTAGCATAGCTTCCAGGAGGATCTGTTCCATGATCTTCTCAGGCACAGAGGTGAGACTGAACTGGCCTGTAGTTCCCCGGGTCTTCCTTCTTTCCCTTTTTAAAAATGGGGGTTATGTTTCCCCTTTTCCAGTCAGTGGGAACTTCACCGGACTGCTACAACTTCTCAAATATGATGGATAGTGGCTTAGCAACTTCATCCGCCAGTTCCTTCAGGACATGCGGGTGGATCTCATCAGGTCCCATGGACTTGTGCACCTTCAGGTTCCTTAGATGGCCTCGAACCTGATCTTCTCCTACAACGGGCGGCTCTTCATTCTCCCAGTCCCTGCCTTTGCCTTCTGCAGCTTGGGCAGTGAGGTTCGAGCACTTGCCGGTGAAGATCAAGGCAAAAAAGTAATTGAGTACCTCCGCCTTCTCCATATCCTGGGTAACCAGGTCTCCCGCTTCGTTCCAGAGAAGGCCCACTTTTTCCCTAGTCTTCCTTTTATCCCCGACGTACCTGTAGAAGCTCTTCTTGTTGCCCTTGTTGCCCCTGGCCAGATTTAATTCTATCAGGGCTTTAGCTTTTCTAATCTGATCCCTGGCTGCTCAGACAATTTCTCTGTATTCCTCCCAGGCTACCTGTCCTTGCTTCCACCCTCTGTAGGCTTCCTTTTTGTGTTTGAGTTTGTCCAGGAGCTCCTTGTTCATCCCTGCAGGCCTCCTGGCGTTTTTGCCCAATTTCCTCTTTGTTGGGATGCATCGCTCCTGAGCTTGGAGGAGGTGATCCTTGAATATTAACCAGCTTTCTTGGGCCCTCTTCCCTCTAGGGCTTTGTCCCATGGCACTCCACTAAGCAGATCCCTGAAGAGGCCAAAGCCTGCTCTCCTGAAGTCCAGGGTAGTGAGCTTGCTGTGCGCCCTCCTCAGTGCCCTAAAGATCTTGAACTCCACCGTTTCATGGCCACTGCAGCCAAGGCTGCCCTTGAGCTTCACATTCTCCACCAGCCCCTCCTTGTTGGTGAGAACAAGGTCCAGCATAGCACCTCTTCTCGTTAGCACCTTTTCCTCTCAGCTTGCATGTCTTGATTCATTTATCATCATTAGTGGCAGTTTGCCTATTTTTAAGCAGAAAAACACAAAGGAAGCCTGTGCAGTTTAGAAGTTAATGAAGGAAATCAAGTGCCTCATTATGTAATACAAATCTGAACTTTTTGTTATGTGCTGTATGCTACTCCCTACTTACTCTAGGCAGTAAATTCACTAAAATTGAACCTGATGCTGATATTTGCCATCCTTCTTTAAGGCATCTCTCAATTCTATCCCTTGATATTTGCCATCACTATTTCACAGTAACTATTGAATTAGTTTTGATTCATTCTGATTCGTCCTTTTTTAAGTTCTAAATATATGGTCATGATCTGGTTATAACTGAACTTACCCTAGAGAACATGAAGAGATGTTTGCTTTAATGGGACATTTACTATAAGATGGTTTGCAAACTTGAGGCATTAAAAGAGTGAAAAAAAAAATTGAAATTAAGCACACAATATTTATACAGAGATTACTTCATATCAGTCAATTTTTTTTTCCTAAATAATTTCATTCAGCTTGCAAGCAGAAAAATCAACACCCCCAACCTCAGGATTGTTGTATGCAAGCCAACTGCATCTATTTTATTTATTTTAATGGGGCTAATTAATAATGAAAAATAGCTCTTGCTACTGGGATTGCTAAAAAGGAATTTATGACAAGTAAAGTTTGCTACAGGGCAGCTGGACTGTATTTAGAACTAGTGTGTATGTTCACTGATTTCCGTCATATATTTATAAAAATAAATGACACATTTATTAAGCAAAACTGTTTATAAAGGCATGATGCCTGCAGTTCTTTGCTCCAGCAGATCTACAATGTTTATCCCAGAAACAGATTTCCATTACTTTACTCAGAGATACCTTCACAACAGCAGTCAGATTTTTATCCATTTTGAAAAAGCGTGTCTTTAAGCTTTATCAGGACACTTGTAAGTACTGTTCCTTAATTCAAGATGGCCTAGGACATGTTACTAATTTACTTCTAAACTGAAGTTTTAAAAATTAAATTAAGAGCTATTTTATACAACTAAAATCAAAAGGAGGTAAGCACACAGGCACAAGGTTACAACTTGTCTTACTGAATCTTATGACACACGTTCTTATTTATTTCTGTTATATTTTTAAATAATACAGCAATACATGCAGCCTGGTCAAATACATTCCATGTTAAAAGCCTTCCATTTTTGAACTTTTTGATTTATGCCTGAATTCTCAATCTTGGCACTGCAGGAACTGTATATTTGTGTGTTTTTGCACACATAAGCCATTGGTACTTTGCTTAAAAGTTTATGCAAAAACCTGTCACAGTCTATGCTAATGTGTTTCTCTGAGGTTTTTTAAACTAAAAAGCATGCATGAATATCAAAGAGCACGCTGTAAATGATCGTTTCTAATCTTAGACATGTATCAATTATTCACTAGCTCGTTCTTCTTGTGCTTTATCACATAGACTTCACCATGGCAACACCATTCTTTACTTCCTAGCCTTAATCACTGAATCTGTAAACTAATATTAGATATAGCTGTTGGATTATTTGATATTCTACTTATTACACCATGAACATAGACATGTCTCTCTTATTACACCATGAAGCATACACAGTTGCCAGGATATCAATAAACTTTCATTTGCTTAGCAATATTGAGATGGTAACTTTTCTAAGAACTAGCTAGTTCCTCTTTTACTGCTAAGTATAAATATGTAGCTTTGAATTACCACCAGCAAAATTCGGAATGGAATTTAATGTCTGGATGCAATACTTATCCTATGGTTCTTATACAAATTGGGAAATGGTCCACCTTTCAAAAACTATAAATTTTAAAATCACTATTAAGCTTTAGAACTAAATCACTTGTTTTCAGCAAGTACCTTAATTAAAAAATGTCTTCATATCTGACAGTCGTCTTGGTATTTTTACAGAAGATACAATTTATATTTCAATGTTTTCATTCCCCTTCTTCATGTTTTCCAGCATTGTTATATGTATCATTTTCCATCTTCCCAAAATAAATGCATCTTTTTCTAGCAGTTTTTGGCCCAGCTATTTGTCCTTTCAGTGTGTTTCTTCTTTCTGTCTTATTTGTCTCTTCTTTCTATCTAAGTCACTTTTTCTTCACCCCTTTTTCCTGTGTTTCTCCAGTATTCTTGATCCTGTTAATTCTCGCCTTCCTTTTGCTGTTCCATCACACAATCCTACTTCCTTTCCCCTCCGGTTTGTGAGGATTGTTTATATATCATCTCGTTAATCCAAGAGAGACATCTTTAACGCCTTAACACTGCACTGTTCCTTCCCTCAACTTGTAAAGTAGAACAGCAAACATTTCCTGTTTGCCCCACTCTTACACTTGCTTTTTCATAAAGGTATTCAACTTGTGATATCTCTGCTGGGGTCTCTAGGGAGCACCGATTCACGTTGTGCTTTTGAGCATATCATTATCATCCTGGCAGCAATTTCTAAGATTTCTTTAATATGTAAAAATCTAAGTATAGTATTACCAGCACAGAAACAGTGATATACACAGAGAGCTCGTGGCCCTTCCCAATAAGTCTTTAATATTGTTTCCTCACCGCTCTTTGTTAAAATGATGATCTGCGTGATATTTCCCTTAAACATTAATTATCTTCACCACAGTTAAAAGGAAAAAAAGGCAGAATTCACTTTTCTGAAGGAGCTATCATACCACAAAAACTCAAAAAAATCAGACATTTCAGTCTTGCAGTAGGGTGGTTATTACCTAGAGAGAAAAACTGTTAGTGGTTTATGCTTGGCTGAGACCCCACTGTCCTTTATAGATCTGCAAGCCTTGGTGAGCATTTCCTTCAGGTCTGGTATGATCATCAGTGGACTTGTACTGCCTCTTGAAAGTAGAAATTATCAGACTGGTATTGAGCGGGTGTCAGCCATCCTGTGACAGAGCTGAGCAAGTCACAGTGGTTTCCTTGTGCAGCTCTTTCCTCCAAAATCTTCACTTGTAGAGTCTCACAGGGATCCACCTTCTTTCCACCCAGCTCAATATACATGAAGATAATAGGGTAAACTGTGAAGCAAATTGGATCAGTTGTTTATCGATATTTTCACAGCCTCACAGTTGTCAACAAGTATGTCCAAGGACACAAGAGAAGAAAGCATAGCTCACTGAAGCTACCTCCTCTAGGCAAAGAGATGATACTCAAAGGCCAGCATCAAGGCCCTGTGCAATACCTCCTCACCTCTTCCTAGGGGGTCAGCTGGCTGTGCTAAAGCCTAGCTCCACTGCCGTGCTGCCAGAGAGCTGTGAGAAGAGCCATGTGGGAAAGAGCTATGAAAAGCCTTGTTGGGGGTTTCCCTCTTTTGCTTGGGAGCTACGCTGAAGCGCAGAGTCTTGCCCTTGGTCCCTGCCTGAGCCATGCTTCAGGTATGCCTGCGCCTGGCCACATGCCCTGACCAGCTGACTTGACCTTGGACTTGCTTTATGACTACAGGCCTGTCTGGCAAACGGGGCTGTTGGCTGCCCCTGGATACTGTCACCAGACTGTTCCACTCTTCTTGCTTGGGTAGTGTGGGACTATGCTCTTTGTTGTCACCGCTGGCTGCCGGCAGCCTCCCTTGCAGAGTAACCTCATCCTGCTACTCCCTGACAATCGGGCTCAAACACAGAAAAACGCTAAGCTCCCAGTAAGGGATGATGTTACTTGGGAGAAGAGACCAACACCCACCTCGCTACAACCTCCTTTCAGGTAGTTGTAGAGTGCAATGAGGTCTCCCCTCAGCCTCCTCTTCTCCAGACTAAACAACCCCAGTTCCTTCAGCCGCTCCTCATAAGACTTGTGCTCCAGACCCTTCACCAGCTTCGTTGCCCTCCTCTGGACACGCTCCAGCACCTCCATGTCCTTCTTGTAGTGAGGGGCCCAAAACTGAACACAGTATTCGAGGTGCGGCCTCACCAGTGCCGAGTACAGGGGCACGATCACCTCCCTACTCCTGCTGGCCACACTATTTCTGATACAGGCCAGGATGCCGTTGGCCTTCTTGGCCACCTGGGCACACTGCCGGCTCATGTTCAGCCGGCTGTCAATCAGCACCCCCAGGTCCTTTTCCTCTGGGCAGCTTTCCAGCCACTCTTCCCCAAGCCTGTAGCGTTGCACGGGGTTGTTGTGACCCAAGTGCAGGACCTGGCACTTGGCCTTGTTGAACCTCATACAGTTGGCCTCGGCCCATTGATCCAGCCTGTCCAGGTCCCTCTGCAGAGCCTTCCTACCCTCCAGCAGATCAACACTCCCGCCCAACTTGGTGTCGTCTGCAAACTTACCACACCACCTTGAGTCAGCCCCAGTGATGCACACACTCACAATACACACAGTTAACCGTAATTCTCCATATGTAGATATAAAACAGCCTTCAGTACATTGCACTTCTTTCAGACAACGGAAGCTGGTCCACCAGCAACAGAGGGCACTAGGATTACACTTACAATTCAGTTCAGCTGAACACACTGCAGCTCCTCCTGCTTCAGCTTCTTTGCTCCTGATCAAACACTGGCTAAGTCACTAATTTTCAGTGACCTCCTCAGAGCTCGCTGAGGAACCGCCCAATCGTGACGGCCTTCCACACATAAGGCAAAACTTATGCTCTTGATTCAATTTCTTCATTAATACGCTAGATAGCACGTACACCAAATGACCTCAGGAGCCAATTCTGACCCCTCACATATAAACCACGCGAGTTGCACTATGCAGAAACATAGATTACAACCCCAGTAATGAAGTGTAGTACTCTTAGATCGCAGTACAATTTGCAATTATTTCAATAAGGAAAAAAACCCAGTCCTTTGCTATGACTACAATAGTTTGAAGAGATGGTCTGGCAGCCAGCCAAGCTCACCTGGCAAACAGACTGCACAAAGCTAATCACTGCAACAGCGGGGTACTGCAGTCTGCTCTAGAGGCTACTATGTTAACCCCAACACCTTGCAGCCATTACAGTGCCCATCAAAGAGATTCACAACTGATATCAGATGAGAAAAAGCATAATTTACTAACGTGAGAATGTCTCCTATGACACTTTTATACAAACATTGCTAGAAGTTTATCAATAGAACTAAATTAACACTTGTGCGCATGCTGTCCTCTTTGCATGAATACGATGGGCAACTGCTATGTTCGCATCTGCTCTCAACATTTGGTGCCAATCATAAGATGGATACTACACAGAGGAGAAAGTTTTCTTCCTCAAACTTCAGTCACTTTCCTAAATACAAGCGACGAACAACTCCATAAATAGGGCATGACTAAAATACATCTTGCATTAATTGACTTTTTATGGCATAAAATTAAGACAATAAGATTTCAGAGCTTGAACTTGCAATTGTTTAGACTCCCATTCTAACCTTGATCCAAAAGGAGAACAGTATAAGCCTACCTACACAAATTATACTTCCTAATTACATTATAATGGTAAAGTAATCATTCAAGCAAATAAGCAGGATTTTATAAAAGTCTAACCACAGGAACTGATAATACTAACAAATTTTTGCTGGAAGTACTGAAAACTATCACCATCCTGAAATGAGACCTTATTGTTAAGCCTTGTCATAAAACTTAGATTGAGTTAATTAAAAAAATACACAAAATACTTCTTTAGAGAAGAAAATGCTTATCTAAAGTAATAGCAAATAAAACAAACTGCTACTTGAAAACCTTTCCTTGAACAAACTTGGGTATTTTGACATTGTTATGTAAAAAATGCTATGTATGTTTGTTATCTTTCACTTTGACCACCAGTTAAGTCTCAACAGTCTCAAGTGGTAAACTCCTATGATTAATATTAAACAAGACTACGCTGGAAAGGGTTATCTATACCTAACATATCTAACATTTTTCCATCTGACCAGCAACAAAATCCATAGGGCTTTCTGAATCATACATAGCATGATGAAGACTCACTACTGGCATTCTTCTGTTCAAATTGTAGAGCACTATTCTACAGCTGATATTCAAAAGCATGAGGTCAAATAAAGCAAGCCAGAGTCGATTTATTTTCAATTGTTATAAAAAAAGTCTAGATTAACAACCACCCACCTTTCCCTCCTGCCACAATCTGCACTATACACATTAACATACAAACAGTTTTCAAATCTTTTAAACTGAAAAAAAAAAGAAAAGGCCAGATGGTTACTGGATACAGAACCTCCTGGTTCTGACTGCTAAGATTAAACGGAAGTTAAATCAAAATGAAATAGTTCAAACTTAATTAAAAATAGCAACGCTATCAATTCAAAGATAGATATGACTACACTCCAAATTTTAAGATTTTTTGATCTAAAAGATTACTTGTCATAATAAGACTGGATCCGGCCCAAATTGCTATTAAAGCTTAATGCACTCAGTGATGTTGAGTGGGATTGCTCCTTCCAGCAGTAGTGCGGATACAGACAAATTTAAAAGAATTACAGTATAGCAGCTGTATCTTAAAAGTTAATTTAATGATGCTCCTAGTCTTGTTAAAATCATCTAATGCCATAAAATTTCTGACCTTAATATTTTTCCTCAAGATATTTCTGAGTACTTATTTCAGAAATTAATAGGATTTTGTAGCTCTGAGATACTGTAACAGTTTTCCAGCCTCTAATATGGCAGTAGGGGCTTGATTCAGTTGCCCACGCACAAGCATCTAGTGCTGCTTGAGATGCTGCAGCAAGTCCTGGTCCCCAGGTGTCAACTGAGGAGGATACAGGTCTCACACGGGTGAAACTACAGTTACGCTTTACATGGTCTTGCTCAGGACAGAAAAGCTACTTAAGACCCTTAAATCTGTTCCCCTCCCCCCAAATACTGAACAAATTTGGACATGCTTCGGGAAACTCAAATGTTTTTAAAGCATCTAAGCTGGTAACTAGAGAGGCAGAGAGAGAAAAAAAAGAGAGAAATTTGATCAAATCAGTCTTAGATCATTTGGTTACATTTTGTGTAAAAATTAAGGAGACTCCTTACAGAACTGCGTTATACAATATTACACACTAGTTAGTCACCAGAATGCTTATGATTAGCAACTTTAGCTTCCAACTTTAACTGACATCCCCACAAATAAAAGAATAAAAATAAGTATTTACACAGAGATGTCAGCCTTTTCGGTTATGAAATGGAGATCGTAACCCAGTAACTTTAAGTACAGGAAGTCCCCAAATCTACTTTGGGGATACTGGATTTATGCACAGCTATGGGAGATGAGGAATGACAAATGCGCTGGAACAGCTCTTGCCCTCTTTGAGAGTTGTGTAAACTAAGTTGGTCAGTTTATTGAAAGTAGGCACATTGAAAACATGAAGTCACTCAAGTTATGCTAGGACAGAAAACATGGACTGAAATAGGTTGATCTATCAGTAATACCCATAGCTCTTTTTTCAGTTTGTGCACTATCTACATACAACATTAGGAAAGTTCATTAAATACATCAAAGATAACAGGCTGAATATCAGATTGTGCGAAAAATTAATTAGCCCCAAAGTTTGGTTATTAACACAATGCACATGGGCATAATGCACAGACTGTTCCAATACAATCACAATGGTTTTTCACTTTGTGGATCTTCTCGCAGTGGCATAATTGACAGGTCATAGTTGATTTAGCAAAAATTTTAAGCCATCAGAATTGCTGCTAGCAAAGAAGCGCGCAGTGTACCTGCGGTGTTGAGGAACACCTGGACATGCTCATTCTCCAACCCTTTATAAAAACCAATAGTCAAACGTAAGAAAAGAATTGCATTGCTGATTTACATTCAAAATGCCAATAATGATGAGTCAAATACTACTGTCTAAAAGAGAGAAAATGTAATTTAGCAAAAGATTCCAGCAAGGAGTCTTGATAGGCCAACACAGATTCAGTCCAACTGCTTATAACACTGGTTTAGCACGCAAATCCACAACTACTGTATTGCAGGAAGAATGTCCTTTGCGTCACCTAGAGCAGCCCACCAGTGTTCAGTGACATGCTTCTGCTTTGGTCATGAGCAGGTCTAGAGACCAGAAAGCCACTAGCAGTGCTGACAACTCTGATGGTAACACGCCGGGACGCCAGTCACTTCCACCTACTGCTGTTGGTACTGGACCTCTGATGCTTACAAGCAGCTCATACTTCAACAGTAATCATAGGAATCACTAAACAGTGACCAAATGGCATTCTTAACTTTTTTTAATCCTGACAAGTGCAAGAATTATTGTTACAAAGTAAAATTGGATCCCTCACAAATACTCCTGACTTAAGAATACTTCAAAGGGCATATGTTGGAATTAAATAAATAAATAAATACTTTCTCTGCTAGTCTGTATGCAGCCTCAAACACAACACCTGCGTCTGCCACCAGCAGAAAAAAATATTTGTGTGGTATCATGTCCAGAGTCGCAGCAGGAAGAAACTCTAAGTGGTGATAGCGGTGCCTCCTCAGAGATCATCCCAAAATGAAGCTGGTATTTGTTCTAGCTAGGCTGTAGCTCCAGCACTGATCAATCTGCTTTGTACTATGGAGTGATGTATGATGTCTGGAATTACGCAGATCCCCCCAACCCAAAACGGGCACAACTCTGCACTCCTCTCAATGCAGTCATTACTTCCCATGGGCTCATGACAGAGGTTACTGAGATGTTCTTCTGCTAAATGAAGGCTTATAAGAAAACATTGAAACATGCTTCAAAAACAGCGATGTGGGTTCGTCACCCCTCTCTGTCAACAGCATCCTGCAGTGCCGAAGCTCATAGCAAGAACACCTTGCCCGCCCCCACCCTCAAAAATTTAACTCTAAGCTTCATTAATCACAGAGTTCCCACTGAAAGGAACACGGGAGCTATCAAAATAGCTCATACGAGTGCTTCATCTAATCCAGCATGCTCTCTATTTATTAGCCTGTAGCAGATGGTTTGACAGAAGGTGCAAGAAATTCGTCAGTAGACAATTCTGGATTGGAAAAGTGTCTTTTTAGTTGTTCCATCTAGTTTGCTTATATTTTGAAACACAAGGATTTATAGCAGAAAGGCCTTAAAAATACTGAAGTAATTTATATATTGCATGCATATATTACATTTAAGCATCTAATCTTTTGTTGTAGAAATATCAGCATCTTCTCATTGCTCAGATATTTTTGTCAGTTAATTACATAAACTAATGACACACCATCTAAAAAGAACTTCTTGCATACCTGAGGTTTTTTGACTTTATTACACAGTCTTTACTGTCAAAAAGGGTAGACAGAACACACAATTCCCTGTCCTCATAAAGGCTAGTATTCTACATATAGTTCTAAGTGGAAAAAGTTGAAAAGTGCCAATCTTCTCAATCTTGCTTTATATGGAAGGTTTTCCAAAGCGTATTTATCATTGTTGCTAAGTCTCTGACTTCTATTTCTGCTCTCTTTCTGGACAGCAAGTGGCTGTACGTAAACAGAAATCTTCAAGTCTTTGCTGACAACTAATTCATATGGTTGGGTCAGGAAGAAAATAATTTCGGGGCCTATCTTATCTATTATGCCATCAACACAGAAGAATATTTACTCTGATGTCTCAACAGTGTGTATGTATTTTATTTTATTCCTTTTGTTGAAGAAGTAGATCCTAATACATGTCAACACTGAATTTCACACAACACAAACTTATTCAGAATCTTCTGTAATTTCCAGTAAGGAAAGTAACCTGCCATCTGCAAGCGTACTGATCTTAACTTTTCACCCAGCACAGTATCACACTACTCCATCAACAGGTAGCAGTTTAACTATTGCCTTTTGCACTCTTATTCAGACACAGTTTTTATGATATAATAAAATGCTACTCTATAATTTTAACCTACTAGAACTGCTACTGTAATAATTCCACAGACCCACAAACTGTATATAAAGAACTCCCTGCCACAACAACGCTCGAATGTGGCTTACGTAGCATATTAAGGATATATCTATTCTACCCCTTCTCCCGGGGTGGGGGGAAAAAAAAACGAACAACCTATGTAATTTATTTAAATCTTTGAAAATAACAGAAAACCAACTCAGCCATTTCCTCCTTTCCTTCACTTTTTAATAGTAGCAGAAATAAGAAGCAGAATCATAATATTACAGATTGCTTCAGACATTATTTGAATACTGCTGTTTCTCAGATGGATTCAGTGGCCTAAGTACCATCAGATTTTCATCACTCACAAATTGTTCTAGAGTCCTGGAGCTAGCACGTGGATCCTCCCAAGGGATGGGGAACATAATCAGATTGTTCAAAGAATGGAGACTCATTTGTGAATAGCGGGACCATAGATACTGCTACTATATACCTCAAAGCTAGGTATTAGCATGTGAATTGCTAGACTAGAATTATTAAGGTAAAAAAGACTCCACAGCAATGCTTACAAGGCAGGAGAAAGAAAGTAGTGATAGGAAAAAGACAGCATATAAATTACTTTAAAGACAATGAAAAAAGGCAGCTACAGCAACCTTCCCTGCCCACAGTGTGTTTCCCTCCACCAATAACTTTGACCATAGGAACTAATGGAATCTTAATCTTTTCCATTTTTATAATTAACAACACATTATAAAAAAAACCCTCTCTTTAAATATGCTTATAAATTTAAATTGAAAATTCACTCAAAAAATTCAGTGGAAAACTGGCAAAAGCCAATCATGTCATCATATTAAATACCTGTATTTACACAGAACTTTGCGCACTGTTCAATCTGTCAGAGATAAGAACATGTTCTTGACTGTTCCTTTTGGCCTCATATTTGTGTAAATTGCATTACCATTTGCAGCTGAAACCCAATGAAGACTTCAGATGGAAGAGTCTTGTTTTCCCATCCCATTTTTACAAGACTGTTTAAAAAATAAATAAAAAGAGAGAGAGAGAGAAGAAGAAGAAAAGAACCCCCCGAACTACAGCTTTTGGTCTCTGAAGTTGTATTTTATTAAAATACAAAAATAGGAACCTTAAGCAATGTAACTGCGCACAGGAAGAATCCAAGCTGGTTTGTTGCCGATTGACACTATTTAAAAAGCTCAAAACCAAATCTAACCCATAACTATGCCCATGCAGGAACTGTTCTTTCCTCTGGACCTTATTTCCAATCCACCAATCTTCAGCCGCTTCCTAGGGAGAAAAATATCCACATAGTCTCCTCCAAGGACTAATAAATCATTTAGAACAACTTCTAAATAACATCACTAACAAATTGGTATTTGCATAAGCTTGTACAGCTTTAGCTCCCTAAAAACCAACCTTTTATTTCCCCATTACTTCTGAGCCATATGCACACTGGAGAACAAAAGGAAGGACAAGAAGCAAGCCTGAGCACCAAACCCCAACTGTCCATACTGCTCACCAGTCAGCTTGCCCTTGGATCTGATTTCATTCTCTCTATGACAGAGCTGTTCCAGACTGAGGTCAGCTTAGCTTCATGTCCAGGTCCTGACCTGCAGACGTAGTGGTACAGAAGTAGCCATTGAGGACTGACTTCTGCTGGAGGCAGACCCATGCTTCTCCGTCTCCCAACCTTTACCTGCGCTGCAGCTTCTGGCTCTCTCCCCCTTCCTCCTCATCACACCTCAGAAGCTGCTCCAGTTGGACCATACCTTCCTTGAGGGTAACTGCCCTTCCCTCCTCCTTTCAGACACATTCAATCTGACCCAAAAGACAACAGTCAGGGCTAAATATAGAGGCAGCTGTTCTCTCTTCCTTTTATGATGGCAGCATTTTCCATCTAGTACACAAGATACTGTATGTATACAAAAAATGGAAACAAATCATGTATTTTTACATTCCGAGATGACATTAGTAAGCATTTTATGAACTGCAAGAGCAACGTAAAACAATTATGTGTTCTGAAGAGCACCTGCTTGTGTTCTCATGAGACTACTGTAAACGGCCATAGTCCATTTGCTTGCCATGCTTAGACTGGGGAAGAAATATCACTGCAGCATGACTTTCCTAAGCCTATGTGGTGACAGAAAATCCTCGTTACACCTTCCAGTGTTGTCCCTAAACAGGAAAAAAAAAGCCCTGCAAAATTCTCACGTGGTTCTGACACTGACTGCCTAGACTTACAATGTTTTCTACTTTTCCTTCTCAATAGACAAACTTTGAGAAGAGTGAAGAATCAGTCCCAGGTGATTTATGACTAGCAAATTAGTTATAGCTAACAAATCAAGCAATGAAATGTAAGAAGCCATTCCAAAAGTCAGCTTGACGTGAAATAGAATAAACGCAGACTCCTTTGAAGAATGTATTCAAATTAGTAGACGCAGAGTTATATGCTGTACTTCAACTGGGACACTGCTGATTTTCAAAAGGTTTTACCTGCCCTCATTTCTCTTCTCCCATAAATGGCAATTTCTCCCCCTTCATCCTTTATTATGCTCTTCATTCACCCCATTCCTATCCAAATCTCATCCCCTTCAATGCCTTCACATCAATCTATCAATTTTCCTTAATTTAGAAATTACATTTATTTTTGCAATCTTGGCTTCTCCTTTTATCTCCCTCTTCAGGATTTCACTTCTCCTCTCCTGTTTATAGAGTAAGACTAAACTGTTGAGAACGTACAGCATGCCAATACCAATAGCACACTTCTGAGTGCTGCAAGGTTTAACTGTGATTAATCATTATTGACAGAAAACAGTTTTTTATTCTTCTTTCTGCAATTAAAAGAAACAGGATATTGATTTTCATTTGTTATGGGACAATTTCCTATTTCCATGGTATGGATTAATTTCAAAATGACTTCTGTAATATGACTTCAAAACAAGATTGCTAAATGACAGTGCAACAGCCCAGAACTGAAATAACATATCATAAAAACCATCCCTACTTAAACTGAGTCAAACGTTGTGTTGGAGCATGTGACTTTAATAGGAGGAGCAGGAGTTTTATATTTGCAGTATATGTTAAAGCTATTCTTTCTGACAGGTGCCCCAATCCCACGTGACTCTGCACTCCCTGTACAAACTCTTGCAAAGATATTCAGGATATTAAGCTGTAAGATACACACTCATCAAAATGTCTTGCCTGAATAAATTGTAACTATTACTGCTTTCAAAATAACCACGAAAACTTAGAATTTATGAAAAAAAAATTTACAAAGTGTAGGTCTGATATTTTATTAAAAATAAACCAGTATTTTCAGGAGTCTCCTGTTGACACATTCCAAGAAATATTATCTGGTTTCGGCACATGTTTTAAACTTCTCATACACAAACAATTTTCTTTTTTGAGATATATCTCTTTAAGGAGAGCATCAGAATCCAAAGTACTGCAGAATAATTAAAATACAGATTTCAGGTCTGCTTTGCTAAAGCTAAGAAGCTTATGTGATCATGAGGTCTGCGAACATCTCTCTCTTCCCCTCCCAATAGTTTTCAACCACTTGGCAGATATTACTGATTTTTGACAGGATAGCGACCTCAAAGGTAGTTAAATTGCTACATGCTTTATGGAAACAGATGGCCAAGTGAAGAACAAGCTTCTGATGAACAGCTCCAATAAATTCCCTGAATGAGATAAAGGCTGGAGTATGGATTCACATCATATTACACATTAGCAGAGCACACATGGAGAGAAACTTTACCATGCCTTCAACATAGTAAAACCATTGATCATAATCATCAGATGAACCATAAGATAAAAATTCATAAGAAAATGAGCTTTACTAGCTCCAGATTTCAGGGGAGGACAGGCTTGCTGTTAATGATGATCACGGTTAATCAGGAGACAGAAGAAATAGGCAAATACAATATGAAAGATACAGATCATGTTATTTAATTTTTAATTTTAAATCTTCCAACAAAGATTGTCTAACGAAACTTTTAATAGCCAAAACAACCTCTCTCTCAGAATATGTATTGCTACAAATATCTCAAATGAGCAATGCATACAACTTTTTATGTATATAAAATGTAGAATTTAAAGGTACTGAAAATGTTCATTTAATAATAACCAAGTTGAAAGTGCATCTATAGACTAACCAGGATCCGTTAAACAATTTCAGAACAAATTCTGATTAAGTTAATGCATACAGCTTTCCTTCTAACTCATTTCAAAACTCACCACACCGGAGGGAAAAAAAGGAGAGACTGATGAATTCTGTGAAGTCTGTTAAAATTACTTGTTAAACAGTAATGTATGGAATTACCCACTTAAGAACAGTCTACACTGCTACAGTACAATTAAAAACAATTATTATGCTACTTCTTGTCTGTCATTTCACCCTCAGTGCCAACACTAACTGCAGGATCATTTGTGGTATTTCATCACATGCACAGAGGTTAAAGTCATGCTTTTGCCCAGCAGCAATAAGGTTGTCACTCCCAAAAAGTAAGCCTGCTTCTACCATAAGAGCACATCAGCTTGCTTTCTAGAAGCATCAATTTGTATTTTCTTTATACTAAGTACAAAAGTACGTAGCATTTTTTTCCAAAGAACACTAGCATCTATTCAAATTATTTTTGCTTTTGCATAGAATTAGATTTTTAGTAAAGACATCTGAAAGAAAACATTAAGTAATAAAAAGGATGTAGTAGCTGATTTTATCCCTACAAAAAAAACCCCAAAACTCCACTGTTTTGTTTTTATACAACTTGTCAGGTACACATATGATGATCACCATGAAAGTCCTGCAATGAATGAAGATAGATGCTCTGTTCCCAAATAAAGCCTTCCACAAGTTGAGATAAAGATTCTTTTTCGGAGATCTATTGTGCAAAGAGTCTATCTTTGAAAACCAATTCCTACCTAAATGAGAATACACCTAGTACTCAATATAGAAGACAGCAATGTCCTATAGCGCTGCTGAGTGTCTTCCGCTCCCTTACATATGTAGCATACAGAAAAGTTCCAATCTCACTCCAGAGAGGTGCTCTGGCATGGAATCCTATGCCAAGTTTGTATGCCCTGTCACAGCCTGGCCTGGAGGCCTTGCAATTTCTGCTCCAAGACAAACCACATACTATGATGCAAAGCATAAACTAAACCCACATCCTACCAATCACTCATTTACAATGATGACTGACGCTTGTATTTAAACTCCTTTCAAAATACTCTAATTATCTGTGCTCTTACGTAACTGAAATAAAACAAAATGCTCTAC
This sequence comes from Calonectris borealis, assembly GCF_964195595.1. Lineage (NCBI taxonomy): Eukaryota > Metazoa > Chordata > Aves > Procellariiformes > Procellariidae > Calonectris > Calonectris borealis. Next base: position 196,032,053 of record NC_134312.1, read on the forward strand.
TGTGAAGCATGGGCTAATATTTTATAGACATTAGTAACACTATTTGTATTATCACATGCTTTATTCCAGCTCGTTTAAAAATATGATGAGGGATTTATGAGAATCTTTTCTTTCTAAAGCACAAATTTTCAAGAATTGAGTCTTAAGTATGAGAGTGAACATGTGGTACGTTTTTACCTCTATGCTTTTAGACATTTGCCTAAAACATCTAAGGAGATTTCTTGGTTGATATGGATAATGTAACAAAAAGTCAATAAAAGCTGTAATTTTTACCAAGGCTATATTGGGAAAGAAAACTTCAATTACCAGGGACAGAAATCCAGGTTTTAAATTTAGTTCTCACCTCCTGTGACTGTAGTCACCAAAAATTCTCCCATCGTTTCTCCAGCCTGACACTGCCACCTATAGCAGTCTCCTGCTATAGATGCTTGCAGCAATGATGCCGCTAGCAGAGAACAGAACAAGTGGTCATGTTGCGAACACGAAGTGTTCTATGGAAAATGGGTTTGCATGATACATTAGTAAAAATATTAGCGACCAATTACTTAAACTGGGGGAGCTGCTGTGGGATTAGCAGAGCAGCCAACTGATTTCTAGTCCGGGAGGGGTAACCCTCAAGCAGGAGCCATGGCACTCCTTTCAGGGCCAGTTTGGTGTATATATATATGTATGTCATGGATTTTTTTCCAGAAAAAAGAAACGTAAAGCCATCCACCTCACACAGAAGTTGAAGGAACACTGATTTGGAACAGCACTCCGTGCAATTTCAATCAAAGTTCAAACACGTAAGTCCTCAAATGTAGCGTGAAGCCTGTCAGGAGCTCGTGGAAAGTACTGCAGAACTTCACCAGCAAACTGTAAACCTTTCAAAACCCTCCACAGGGCTGCATGCAAAGACTGTGAAGTTCAGAAAAGCCAGCAAAAATTCCTAAGCAGTACCGTAATGAAATCTATGCTTAGGTTCACAGGTATTCACTGAATAATACTGACTGGTATTCCATATACCATTCTACCACGTATTATTTTGACATGTTCATAAATACATATTCACACAGCACACAACTTATTTTTACCAGAAGCCATCAACATCAGGAATCTAACAGTATTCAGAAACGAACCCTAAGAATAAATGTGAGATGATAAGCATCCCACAGTCAAGATGATACTGATCCTGGAATTGAGCAATATTCAGAAATAGACTGTACAACAATGCTTTTTTTCCCCCCAATTTTAAGTCAAGCCCATAGCTCAGGAGACTCAAGTAAGTATCAGGCTAGAGGGTCATTTCAGACTTCTTTGTTGTTTGTTGATGCTGTTTATGTATAAAATACTTGAATGCTCACTAGGACGGCTGTTGGAACACAAACTTCACAAGTTTCCCAAGTCCAAAATAAAAGACCTAACCAGCAAGCATGGGCATGGTCTCTATTTCAATTCCATAGGAGAAGCTGAGAGAGACACACCCCAGACCATCCTACAAACTGGTGATAATGGGATTCTCTGAGAAGCAGTTTCTGTTCCAGACCTTGCTCCAAGACAAACAGAAAAGGAATCTGCAACTGGGCGGGTTTCACACCCAGATGAGTGTTGTCACCACTACAGTTCAAAGTATAAGCATGTGGGCAGAAGCACCTCTTTTTCCTGAATGTCACATTCGCCCTAATCATTGAAGCTGGTGGAAAATATTCAGTGAATTTGGCCTGAGTCTGTAAACAGTCTGGCATCAAGCAGGCAAACAAAACCTCTGCCCCCCAAAATAGCCACAGATCTAGATGGCTACTTGTATCAGCAACAAGTATATCCAAAATTATCATAATTATGCATAATACATCTGAAGAGGCTATTAAACATTATTTGGGTTTTAAGCCGATTCCAAACTACAAAGCATCGGCTTCACCTTGAACATGGGATGCAAATTATCTCACATTTGTTCTTACAATTCCCTCTGAAGCATCTGGTATTAGTCATTGTCACAGATCCCAGGTTTAATTTAACACAGCCGTTCCAACATTCAGTCCTCCAGGCCATAAAACTGAAAGTGTATGAGCTGCATTATGATCATTCTGTCCTGTAACAATAACGTTAAAGCTAGTGACAGCCTTTCTGTACACACTACGATAAGCAAACCATTCATGAATCTAACAAGTGCATTCCCAGTTTTATGATCTTGTCCAAATTCAGACTGAAATTTATTACATGAATCACTATTATGCTGGTCTGCTTGCAGGCATATCATGACCTCCCCTTCCAAGATTTTGATCTTAGCAGTCCAAGATAAACTGTTTTAGCAATTATGCAAATCATTCTCAAATACTGTCAAATCAAATAAAGCCTTTATACCTCCAAAAAAAGTTTTATTTTATGGAAATGTAATGCGTCATTAGTTTATTTATTTTACCATAATGACATCCTAACAGGAGATTAATACAAATCTGGGAAAAACATAAACAAACTAAGTAGTCCACTTTTGAAAGAGAAAATATAATTTTAAAAGCCCTAAACGATTAGCAGTGGTAAAATTTAAAATCTCAAATATATAATCTAGAGTTCAGTAAGCCTGCAGAAGAGGTTTATACATGTCAAGAATACCTAAGACACACATAGACATTATAGGACTAAGTAAAATAATAAAAAACAACAACAAAAAATCCCATACATTTGATTTCTTCCTGAGTGGAAGCTCACCACAATTAATAAAAGCCAATGAGCATAACTGTCAGGTGTTCCCATCATTATAAAATGGCAGATGCTATCTGGAAAAGTAAGTTAAATTATTTATCAAACAATTCCAAATATCATCAAATTCAATGCAGCCAGACATTTAAACGGCTTCTAATAAATTATTTGATATGGCTCTAATGGAAAGCATGAGTTATTCAGAAGCATTTGCTATTAAGCAGCATCATACTAATGTTTTGAAATTCTACCCAGACACGTCCAGAAGTGACATACTATGAATCACATTACAAATATATTCTCCTGGTTTTGAAATATTATCAGCAACATCCAAGAATTTACGCAAATTAAGAAACAAGTGATTTTGGCAGTCATGTGTCACGATGGATAACATGCAGATTTTTATTCTGCACAGCCTAAAACAATTTTTTTTTCCTGCTGAACAAAAAAAGGTGCCCACATAATTTACCACATCAACAGCATTGTAAATATCAGCCAAGGCTCCTCCAGAGCATTAAACAATGCCTACATAGTACAAAGGCAATTTCCCGGTAATAACAGGTTGTACTGTATTGTTCAAGGCACACCCCTTCCCAAGGAAAATCTATTTCAAGATTAAAGCCAAAAAGCTTTCCTTCTATTAAAATGAGTAGACTCTCTGTCATTCCAAGAGACTGTATGACACTGTTAATGGTGAAAGGACTCTAGCAAAAGTTGGGAGCAAACTATCTCAAATTCAGGTTAAGGAACACAAGGCCAATGGACAAAGAGATGGGTAAATTATTTGAGACATTTATTTGGTTAAAAAAACAACAAATAGTCTTCAAAAGGTGTTTATGCATTTTAAATTAATACGCTAATCTGCTATTAACCACATTGAAATAAATAAGAAATATTAAGCAAATGCTTGGGAAGAATAAATTTCCAATTTATGAGAATAAAACCTCCCAATTATACTTAGAGGACGTCATTAAACAATCAGCCCTTTGGTCCAAAACACTAGCATGGTTTCTACTAGCTTCTAGAACTACAGATGCATGTGACTACGATCACCCTCAGATGGGTGTGAGGTGCACAGTGGCAGGACAAGAGGAAACACAAACAATTGCAACACAGGAAATTGCCATTAGATTAAGAAAAAAAAAATTCACCACAACCACAGGGGACTGTGGAATCTCCATCCTTGAGGATGCTCAAAACTCACCTGGACGAAGTCTGAGCAACCTTATCCAACTGGACCTGCTTTGAGCACAGGGGCAGGACTAGATGACATCCAGAGGCCCTTTCCAATCTAAAATAACCTATGATTTGACACTTTTTTCTTAAAATTCCTTTCCCTACTGGAGATATACTTTTCCTTTTTCATTTACACTTCATTTACTTCAAGTCTCCCATATATATGTAGTGGTTTTAAAATAAAAATCAGAATTCTCCTTTGTGAGCAATCATGACCAGATCGATACAAATGATATAATATACATTTGGCACAATAAGACTAGTTTATTTTATGGTAGTTCTGTCACTAGAATCAGCTGAGAAACAGTAGCTAAAACAAAAGCACAAGGTTAATATAAAAAATAATAGAACTGATTCCTGTTGGCCGTTATCACTCCTTCAACCTGCATCACCCACATGTTGCAGGCATTCCAGAGAGAAGTGACAGGACAGAAAACGAAGAAAACGACAGATCAAAAAAAGCTTGATTCACCCTATAAAAAGTACTGCATGAATCAGGTGTGCATGGACATCAGACCTTGCATCTCACGCTGAAGACACACTGCAGAGGACAAAGCCATGAGTACCTTTGTTCACGTGCTTAAGAAGTGACCTTAATGAAGATATAGTAAAAGCATCCAGCGCGTACCTGTGGATATTAACCGTCCCACAGTTGCCTATACCACTGCAACAATTTTTTTTCTCTAAAAAATGGCTCTGAAAAAAAAAACAACAAACACCACGAGGCCTCCAGAACCACTTTCTTTCTCACTCCTTAAATAAGGACTGTGCTATTTTTAAGAGGCATTGAGATAGGAGGCACATCTAAAAATAAGTTTGCTTGGCGCTCAGCGGGCCACTGTCTCTCCACACGCCCGTCACTGACAGGACAGCCGGCCCCGGTCCCTCTCCTCAGGCGGCCCCGCGGCGGGGAGAGGGGCCGGGGCGGCAGGTGGGGCGGCGGCTTTGTCTCCGATCAGGCGTTGAGCGAAGGCGGCGGCAGGGCGGGCGACCGCCTGTTGGCTACCGGGCTCTGTGGAGGAGGCGAAGGGGCGCGGGCGGGCAGCTGAGGGGAAGGGGGAACCCCCACCTCACCGGCATCCCCGAAACTTTCTTCCGGGCCGCGAGGGAAGACACGACGCCGCAAGCCCCCGGACGGGAGCCGGGGATCGCCCGGTGTCCCCGCCTCTCCTCGTTAACCGGGGCGCGGCCGAGCGCCGCCTCCCCTCTCCAGCCGCCCGCCATCCGCCGGCGACGCGACGCGCCTCAGCCACCCGCTCCCCTCCCCACGCCCGCCGCCGCCCGCTTGCTCACTCACCCGCGCCCGCCGAGCGCAGCTACCGGCGCCTCCTTCCCTCGCTCCCTCCCTCCTGTCAAGTTGAGCCCGGCCTCCCTCCGCCCGACCCCTCCTTCGCGATCGGGAGCCACCGCCCGCCGCAACCGGCCGAGCCCTCCCTCAGCGGCGCCTGGCACCGCCCCGCTCTCACCTGGGTCCTGCCGCCGCCGCCGCTGCGGGGGGAGCGAGGGAGGGGGAAGGCGGAGGCGGCTCCGGGCAGTCCCAATCAGCGGCGAAATCGCGCCGCCCCGCTCGGAGGTCCCTGCGTGGGGCGGGGCGGGCGGCTCCTCCCCGCCGGGACGCCCAGAGGGGCGAGGGGAGCGGTGGGCTAGGCTGTGCCGGGTGTGAGGCGGGCACGGAGGGCGCGGCTGCGTTCTGCCCCTCAGGGAAACAGAGCGACCTGGGCGTCGCGGCAGGAAAGCCAGGCAGCCCCGGGAGAGCCTGCCGGCACCACGCCGCTCTGTGGGGAGGGGGTGGCAGGAGGCGTCCGCGCCGTGGGGCGGGGGCGCGGCCGACGGGGCAGGCCCCGGCTGTGGGGCTGCGGAGCCCGGCTGCCGGCGCTGGGAGCGGCCGCAGGCGGGGCGAGCCGGCCGGAGAGGCTTCCCTCTGCAACGGCGAGTGCTTGGAAACGGTCTCGGCGCTGTGTTAGCGGATCCCAGCGCCCCTCTTCGCGAGGACAGGCGGCGAGCGTCCCGGGTCAGATAACCCCGCTCGGCAGGGGGGATGCTCGGTGTGCGAAACAGAGGAATAGAGAGTATCAAAGGGCGTAAACCGGGGGATTTTCAGGAAAACGTGCAGTGCCGGTAGTACCTGACAGCAAGGAGGTCTTAAACTGAAATCCTGGTTGGGGTGCGGGTCCAAAATGAGTCAGAAGGGTTAAGTGAAATCACAAAGCAGAAAAAGGAGAAGCTGCAGCGAGTGCTCTGCTCTGTGGTCGGGAAGGAGCCGGAACGTGCTTTCGCTGCTCAGAGGCATCCCGGTGGGACGGCGCTCCACTGGCTGCTCTCTGTGCGCCAGCAAGGAACTCGTAAAAGGTGGGGTGTCAGGTAACTGCAAGGTGATGGTATGTATGAAAGCAGTCAGCCAGGAACGACTTAAACCCATTCACGTTGTTTTAGATAATTTTTAAAAATATTGAGGTATACTGCTGGGAATACAGACATGTTCTGAGAAGGTTGTTCTTATAAAAGTGAGTGTGTTGGCTTGGGAAATAAGTTTGTCAGCTGGAAGATACTAAGATGTATACCAACGTCTATTCAGCTTTAGGAAAATAGGCTTGTAAAAGCAGCTTGGTGTCTTTTTCCTACGAGAAACAGACTGTTCCTTAAACAGCTGATGAGGCCTGGTTTCCTAGGAGGCATGTTCTTTTTCCCCATAACCTTCCACTGAATCTTCGGCATCTCCCTTCTGCCAAAGTCACCTGTATTTTTTTCCTCCTGTGTGTATGCTGGGCTGGCATCCATGTGCAGAGCTGCCAGTCAAGAGATGTGTCATTAGTATTTCCAAATTAATAAGAGGCTCAAGTAAAACTGTGAAATTAGTGGTGATGTTAATTAGTGGAGAGACTAATTGGGGTGTCTCTTCCACTTCTCTGCATTCTCATGAAATTTCAAAGAATATAGTGTCTTTGAGACTTGTATCCCAGTTTTCCACTTGACCTGTCAAACTGGCAAAGGCTTCAAAATTTGTTGGACACATGCTCTGACAGACAAAAGGACAGAAAAACAAAATAATCACATAAATCCCACATCGTTTAGGATTGATTCCAGGCTAAAACCAGACCATATATGACTCCTGTTAGTTTGTCATCCATTATAAACCCATGCTATATTACAGTTAGACACCTCTATGGCAACTAAATTATTGTGTGACATAAAACATATATTCATATAACTCATAGCAATTAGTTTTGAAATTAAAACTCTTGAATCTCATAGAGTAATTATGAATGGGAATTCTTTATCCGACAAGGGTGTCACAGGCTGGTGAAAAAGTAGGTATTGTTGTCTATACATCATCCATACACCATCTGTGCTGCACATTACTGCCAGGCAGCACAGATCCATTAGGGGAGAGAGGGGTAATAGACCTCCGCCTGCCTTTTAGTGCTGCTTGGCATTCTGCAATGCAAGCTTTTAAATATTTTGGGTCGATGTCAGAGTATTCAGTGTGAGGAGGTAAGAGACAGTGTTTTCTACACCATCAGCTAATCCAGTGCTTCAGCCTTCCCTAAAATCTCATCTTCAACGTTCTGTAGAAAAACTGCATGATAAATACTTACATCTGAGAACCGGTATTCCTCTTACTGTGGGTTTGTGTTTTCTGTTCCCTTTTCCCGATTAACCAGCTTTACGGTGTTCCTCATTGCATCCCTTTGCTCTGCCCGGGAAGTCAATTGTTTGTTTTGGTCTGGAGCCATCTCCTCTCACCAGACCTGTGTCTTAGGGACTATTTTATGAGAAAAATCAGCATCTTCATTTTAGACTTTGACCTTTGTAACAATTAATTAATGAAGATAAGGTATAATGAGCAGAAATAGGAGGGTATTCTGGGGAGATACAGGAAAAGCGTTGTCATTACCTCTAGCACCTACGATGTCTTTGCAAGCTGTGCCATCTTGTAGGTTGGGACTAAGCTCTTGGAAAGCATTTTGGAATTTTGTAGAGGCGTAAGGTTGCATGAGAACCCCAATTAAATCTCTACACATACAACTTTCAAAAGCCACTGGGATCCAAGAATTTAAAGGTTATACATACAATATTCTTCTCCGAGAGTGAGTAGTGTAGGCGAGAAGTTAAATCTTGGCTGATTCCCTAGAGGATGCTAACGAATGCAGCTGAGCCACTATGGGACTGATTGTGATTGTGCATGCTGGAACAAAATTTCTACCCTTTGGGGAAAAAAGAGGAGCAGAGGGGAAATTGTGACTTAGAAAGGATTGGGTGAGCCCCCTTGTCGTCAGGGCAGCTAGATTTGTAATTGCATTTAACCAGGATTGCTCTTAAAACCGCAGGTTAGACTAAATCTGTTTTTCTAATGTTTGTAGAAATCAGTTTTGAGAACCAGTGGCTTCCTGTAGAAAGCAACTCTATTCCATGCTGTCCTTTGGGCTATACCAACATAATGCTTTATTTATCTATTACTCTTTGAAATACTTGACTTTATTAAAAAGAGACTGAAACCCATTATGTCCTATGTCCCTGTGTCCCATACTTGACAAATACTAGAAGTAGACACAAATAGGGAGTTGACTATCAAGTTGCGATGTGTTAGACAGTGACTGGGAAAGGGCCAGCATTAACTGTGTGTCACTCAAGTGCCCCCCCCCACACACCATGAGATTTTCACACCAAGAATGTTTTGAAAGATTTTGGAGGGATATAACTGATGTTCATCAGTTTAACTCCTTTTTGTGTGTTAGAATGATTTCAGATGGGGTTAGGATGATCTTCTTTCAGGTATCGTTATTTTCATTGTTCACTTAGTTAGGAAATCTCATTCCTCAAATGCAGATGGGCATCATCCAGGGGTTTTTTTTGCCATCCTGCCCATAAAACACAATCAGATCTTTTTATGAACACAAAAAATATGTTCTATTTAAAGAGCAAGAGGTGATTATTTTAGCATTTCAGCTATCAGGTGATCTGTTCAGTAATTTGTTAAACTTGTGGATCAAAACCTTGCTAGAACAAGCTGCTAGGAAGCAAGAGCAATCTGAGCTGGAAGAGAAGAATTGAATTAACAGGAATGTGATGTGGAAGGAGTGTGTAGTGATGAAAGACTATAGGGTGTTGGCATATACACTTCATGAAATTAAGGGAAAGACTGTTGAAGAGCAGGAAGAGTCTGTTAGAAGTGAGGAAACGGCCCTGAAACAAACTGAGAGGAACAGGAGGCTGGTTTGGAAAGAGATCGGAATGATAGGGAGGATGAAGGGAGACAGGTGGGTTGAGAAGAAGAGTGTACGGAGGAAGAAGGAGGAACAAGGAAGGAAGGTAAAGAAGAAGGTATTATGGGGGGATACTGGGAAAAAGTATTGGATGGCTGAATGTGGGGACCAGGACAAAAGGGTATGAAGTGGAAAGTTGAAGGACACTGTAAAGGAGACAAGCTGATGTAGAGGACATACTGAACTGGAATCTGTGCAAGAAAGGTCACTGCATGGAAGAGGAAGGGAATGGAGTATCTGAACTCTTTTGGCCTTATTTTCTATTGTTTATCTAATGACAGTGGCAGCTCTTCGTAATAGTAAGTAATGATATTTAAGTCCCTTGCAAGCAAATTAGAATACCTGTGTTCTTACAAGGATTCTGAAGGTTGAATTTCCAGCCTGAAGTGATTACTCACAAGGTGTGCATGCTCCTGAAGGGCTGGGAGCTGGGCTGTCATTTAATAAAGTGGCCTGCACACTTTTAAAGAGGACACAATTTGTCTGAAAGCTCTCCGTAAAGCTCAGTGTATTTAGAGTAGGAAGTTGGGTTTTTAAAATATTTTATCTCTGCATCTTTTGGCTTTAAACATGCCTATTTTGATGACTTAACAGATACTTGGAAGTCACACGTAACAGAAATTTTATGGCACAACTTTTAATGGGAAGGAATTTTGTACACTGACAAAAGAGTGGTACGCTGCAGCAGTTTGGGTTCCTTTGGTCTCTTCGTTTCTCAGTTTCCAAGGAAACGAGGAAACATGCTTGAAATGAATGTCTGGAAAAATCATTCGGAGTTGCAACCGATAATTTATCAGTTTGATGAAATTAATAACAAATCGTTTTCCTAGTTTGGGTATTTTGGTACACCTAAGAGCAGAATATTGTTACAGAGTCTTTTGGAAGAGAGAGCAACTCTCACAGCAGCTAACATGGCTCGAAGTCCCCAACTTTTCTGCTTCTTCCCACTTCTTCAGTTAATGGCCTACTGACAATGAAGGACAAGGGAAACCTTCAGAAAATTTCAAAGTTATCAAATTCAAATTATTTGATATGATGACAGGGAGAAGGCATTAAGCACCTTTCTGCTTGACTCTTCCCTGCTTTTTCAAAGTATATAGAGGTCAAGCACTCTTCAGTTGTTGCATTACATTTACTTACACCTTGGTAACACTCAAAGGTTAACTCTTTTTGCTCAGTTGTGACAAGTTCTCTCAAATATGTGATTTTGCAAGCTTCTTTTCCTATGTTAACAAATGCTACATTAGCAGAGATAAAAGAGGAAGTTGTTATTGCTAAGAGCTGACACTTCCTTTCTCTCCTGACATTGAGAACTATTTTTAAGTAAAGTGCAAATATCTAAAATTACATCATTTTATATTAGGCAGAGCTTGCCCATTTCTTTTAATTTAGGATGATCCGAGAAAATCCTGTTTCCATTCACTGAAGGCCAGGATCATGAAAATGCATGGAAATGACATTCTTAAATACAGTCTCAGTTATTTCCAGTGACTGGAATGGATCTTACCTTTTAAAAATTTGCATTTCCTTTGCAGAGTCTTTAGTCCAGAAGTGTGTTATTCCAACAATGAGATTTCAGGCAGGACTTTGACAACTACTAACTCATCAGATTTGTGAACTGACCTCTGCCTGTTTCTGTTAGTTAGGCTAAGTGTGGACAGATTGAATGGGAGGGGATGGTGGAGCTTACTTTGGCATCTGTCAGAAGTGAGGAGGGGGTGTATGTTTGATGACTTCAAAACACCATCTGCAAAACATGCCACACGGAGATTCATCTTTTGGGGAACAATGGAGGAAATGCATTTTGATAACAGCCTTCATCAGTTCATGGAGGGAGGCACTGTCTTGATGTACTCGCGTTCACCATCCTTCAGATGCCTACACATCCTTCAGATGCCTTCCACAAACTCTGCTTGCTATGCACTTGCATCTAATTACACTGATTTTTCTGGCAGGGGAACCAAAAGGTAGAAATTGGTTGCCAAAGTCTAAATAAATAAAACTGTAATTGTTTGTCCCCTCTAAAGGACTCAGGTGTGCAGTGCAGTTCTCTGTGGCTTCTTGCCTTTCTTTGTCATTTTTACCAGTGCAAAGGGTGTGCAAAAAGGTGATGTTTTATGATACTTTGCACAAGCAGTTTCTCTAATAGCATGATTTGATTCAGAGCAATTGTGGATAGGGTCATAGCTGATTGGGAAATAAGCCTTAATGAAGTAATTATAGTTGTTCGACAGGAACTACAATACTAGACCAAACGCTGAAATTATATTCCCCACGTTAAAACGTGGGGGAATTTTACGAAGCATAAGGAAGATGATGTTACTCGCTAAATATGTACTACACCAGCTTCATCTGTGTGCTGCTTCCCTGATCTGCACTGATGAATGACACTGCTGTGCCTTGAACAAGACATCTGGGAATCTAACTTCAGTCTGCTTGCTTGGATTTGTGTGTAGCAGCATGACCAAGATAATGACACACAAATACAGCGTGTTTTTAATTGTTAAGATTTTGGAGACAACAGAGACTCTAATTTTAGAACTAAAGCTTTTCATGCTCACCTGGAGACTCTGTCAAGAGTGGTAATAAGCCTAGTGTGTGTTAACACGTGGTGTCCTGGTTTCGGCTGGGGTAGAGTAAATTTCCTTCCTAGTAGCTGGTATAGTGCTGTGTTTTGGATTTAGCATGAGAATAATGTGATAACACGCTGATGTTTTAATTGTTGCTAAGCAGTGTTTATACAAAGTCAAGGACTTTTCAGCTTCCCATACTCTGCCAGCCAGGACGTACAGAAAAAGCTGGAGGGAGTATAGCCAGGACAGGTGACCCAAACTGGCCAAAGCGATATTCCATACCATATGACATCATGCTCAGTGTATATGAACTGGGGGGGAGTTGGCCAGGGGGCAGCGATCGCTGCTCGGGGACTAGCTGGGCATCAGTTAGCGGGTGGTGAGCGGTTGCATCACCTGTTTTTTTCCTGGGTTTTGTTCCTCTCTCTCTCTCTCTCTCTCTCTCTCTTTTGTTGTTTTACTTTTTATTACTATTATTATTACTATTACTATTATTATTATTATTATTATTATTATATTTCATTTCAAGTATTAAACTGTTCTTGTCTCAACCCACGAATTTTCTTACTTTTGCTCTTCCGATTCTCTCCCCCACCCCACTGGGGTCAAGGAGGGGAGCGAGCGAGCAGCTGTGTGGTGCTTAGTTGCTGACTGGGGTTAAAGCACAACACATGGGCTCTTTGAAACTCGTAGAAACAGCCACTATCTCTGATTGTTATTATGTCTCATATCAAATGTTCTGCTGTCTCAGTAGTGTGAGGGCTGGCTGGATATCACTGCATAATGAGTCTAATAGAAAATAAGAGACCTCTTACTTACATTTCACAGCATATACTGCTTGGTTTTCATAGGTGTTGCATCCGTGGAAGCTGAGTTTCTCTAAAGTGGGAGGTGAGGCCTTTGTTAATGAATTAGTGATCTTAGCAGAAAATATAGGACTGAGGTGACATGTTGAGGTATGGGCAACTTGAGGAAGAGTGGCCGAGAAGGTAAGTGTGTGTATGTGTGTGTGCTGCTCATGTAAAACTAGTTCCCTTTGCTGCCTGAAACATCATCACATTTCTAGAAACTCTAGAATGAAAATAAATATAATTAGATCCCTCTTTCATGTCTGTGCTTGTAATCCAGGTGACTTAAGCAACTGTCCCATTGCTTACAGTTTTTTCTATTTATTATGAATGATGAAACTGTTTTGCCAATATACTAAATAGTGAAGCAATAAGCAGGAGAGGCTTTTCACCTCAGGGCAAAACACTTATCCCAATAAATCAGCTGGATAAACAGGCGGAAATTGGAAAAGTAGCATAAAGCGGGCAGACTTCAGCCCTAGACTGATTTCTCTGAAATATGTTGGTTGCATATATCACGGGCACGTGCATGTACACATGCACAGACACAGCCCGGTGTATTTTCAGCCTTTTTCTCTAACCGTGCTGGTGGTGAGCAGTAACACAGAGCACCAGATTCTCCTTTGCACTCTGGAGTCCTCTGGGCTGGAAGGAAGGTAAAGGCCTGATACAGTCTGGTTTAACAACTGCTATAGCCTTTTGTTTCCCGTTTATGTGGGTGGAAAAGTAATTCTACAGCCCCCTCCATCTTACTGCCTCCTGTTCCTCTACATCCCTCTGGTGTAAAGGAATTATGTCCTTACACAATACCTTTCAGTATAAAACAGATAGCAGTGAATGTTACCTTTGCTAAATGTGTGCTAGTGATTATAAGTGCAAGGATGAAGCAGTACAAATCAACAGGCAGTGTTTTAACCTTTATGAACAGGTAAAGATAGGCAGGACTGCACACGCTTCCTGCACCTCTAGATTTAGAAATCGTCACAAATTCCCATTTCTTCTTCCTTCAGACCCAAAAGTGCAGCAGAAGTTTCTAGGCTGCCTTTCTGATGCCATTTAATTCTATACCTGAAGTGACCATACGATGCACAGGGCTGTAATAATCTTAATTAATAATGTAATAAGCTTATGCTCATTTCATATAAATGCTTAATGTGTCACCATCCTAAATTGAAACTGGTTATTATCAAAGGCTCTGTTTTCTTATGCAATACAATCTTTGTTGTAGGAGTCATAGTTTTTAGGGCTATTGATGGAAAATACCTAAAATCTCATGAGCATGTTTAGGTAGATTAAAAGTGATTAGTTTTCTTAAACAAGGAGGTAGGGCAGCTTCCTTTAAACAAGTTTTGTTTATGGGATAAAAATAATACTTACCAATAGTTACCTTTTTCATTCCAGAGCGTCCTTAAAGAAGAATTTTAAGTTGTCCTTAATTGCATGGTAGACACTCTGAGTGGGATTCAGCTGCCTCAGCACAGACGTCTGGTGCCCTTTGAGAAGCCCTGGGGCAGCTAAGACATCTGCGTGGGGTTGGCAGATGTGGGTGGGGACCTGTGGAGACGCCTGCTCTCCCAGAGACCATACCTAGACTTCTCAAACGGCACTAGACACCTATGTTTAGACAGCTGAATTGCCCCCTTTCTAGTAAGGACTTGCTTGGCAGAATTCCCCTGGTATGCATTTCCAGGCTTTAGAAGACCTAATGCTCATTTTGGGTTTAATTTTAGTGGGAGTTTGCTCAGCAGCGTATAGGGGTTTCATTGCTGTCCGCTGTCATCCTTTGTTCAAGCGACTACTCATTTAATGTCTGTTTGCTTGGTGAAAATAAGCGTGGGGAAGGAAGGGTCTGAATCTTTAACACAAGGAAATTTGTTTAATTTGTTTTTTGCCCTTAAGAAGCAAGTATTTAAATACAGGTTAAGATTTAATTTATATGACTGAAAATTCAGAGTCATTTCATCAATTTCAGAAGCGTCATTTTGGATATTCAGCAATATGAGGGAGTGCAGAATTAACACATAACTTTATACAGTACTTAAGGTACGATAAACCCCTAATCAAACATATAATTTAATCCCAAATTTATGCCCTTTGTCGTAATGATAAGGACAAATGCTTGTGCTGTCAGGAATAATTATATTATTACAATTTTTCATCCATTGGTTTTGTGTTATTGTATTCTTTCAAGAACTGGTTATTTTGTCCCCCCTTGTAATGAAGTCCATTTGACAATGGATTTATCACCGCATCAATGCAATTTACCATTTCTAGTAGAAATTTGAAACCAATTCTGGGGTTTCCTGAGGTGCCTGATTGCAGTAGAGCCATCAAAGCTGTTTGCAAGTGTGTCTAGTCCCTGACTCAAAGGATTAAGAAGCAGAATTCCCTGGAGACTGACACTTGGTTTTACATTCAGGGTGAACTAATGGTTTGCTGCTGCTAAAGGAGAAGGCTCTCCCTTGTCCCCCATTTTTCTCCTCTCCAAGCTCCTGGTTGCATATTTCTGTTACTTAACCTTACGCCAGCTCTTGTCAACCAAAGTCAGCTGCTTGTATAACCACAACCAGAATTCACAACTGGAAGAGTACTTGGAAATGGGGGTATTACTGTTATCCTTAGCTCCATAGATCTCATGGCCACAATAGGTGCTGGGCCATGGATTTCATGAGCAGTTAGTACAGATCTGTGCAGAACCAGATCCCCTGAAGGAGCCAGCTTGAACCAGTTAGGGTATATATTTAGTCAGATTTCGTATGGTCGCTGCTGGATTAACAAAATCATGAGATACCAATTCCTATGCCAGCCCGAGTATTTGGCATGCTGCTTTCTGTCCAAGTTTGTTTGCATTTACCTGTCACTTGGCTTCCATATAGATTGGCAAGTGCCAGCCTTGTTGCATAATGTAACTTTTTCGTGAGGTTGGTTCAGCTTTTTACTACCAAAAAGTTAAGGCTAGCACTTTGACCAACTGAAGGGACATTTCAGAGCTCAGATTGAAAATATGGTTGTAGGTTTTCTGTACACAAAATACTTGCTTTTTAAAACTGAAGGCAGCACACAAACATATCATGCAATGAAATATTTCTGGGCACTGAAAACCTGTGAAACAGGTATGCTGCTTTGAGTGGATCAGTAATTAAGAGATACACTGCTCTGTGTTATTCGTAAATCTTCCTAATTGCAGGAGAAACTTAGGCAAATACATTTCATATGTGGTTTGAGGGTCTTGGCATTATAAAAATCTGGCATTTTATGTATCCTGAGCACAAGATCTGGGTCTAAAAGGTCCAGACATAAATATGCTCAATTTAGCACGCTCAGGAAAATCAAGGATGAGTCAAGTCTAAAGGGATTTCAATCACTGGTGCCAGAAAGTCTAGATAGTTCAAACTTGAACCCTAGATAGCTAAATTTACCAGTGTGGGGTTATTTTTATATCCCAGAATACTAAGACTAAACGTCCTTTTATGTTAGATTATAAACTGTTTACTGGGGACACTATAACTTCAAGCATATTTATAGTTTAAGTATTTGTGGAAATGCTAATAATGACACAAATATTTTTTCCCATTGTATTTCTTCTCAATTTCTGCTTTCTGAAACCATGAGCAATATTTATTTGAGCTACCAAGATGCTGGCTCACAAACGTCCTGACCCAGTGCTGAGTCCACTTTTCTGAAGAACTTGGTCTGCCCACCGACAATGACTGAGGACGTGGGTTTGGACATGAATTTATAAAAGGTGCCTTGATTAATAGTTTAATAAATTAGGAAGAAATGAACTGCTTGTTTGTGGTGGCTTCACAAATAATTCCATGATTTCTCAAAAGCTGAATGTATCTCTAAGAAAAAGCAAAAGCTTCCATACGCTTACTGCATTACACATAAAAATAATGTCATAAGATGCAGCTTTCTGGGCTGTTTTGAAAGGAAGCCAATATGCTTTATGAAACTTGTCTGAAAATCTTTTCATAACTTTTATTTTAAGGCTTCTGAGCCGAACTGTGCATTCAATGATTTGTGCTTTAGTAGAAGCCCAGGAGTATATATCTGCCTTTTGGAGGATTCTGTTAGCTGTCTTTTCATTAGAAAATGTAGTTGTGAATATTGATGAAAAATATATACATATCTGCTTTCAAACAGACATTGTCAATAAAACCTCATACTTCATAAAAACTTCCTGCTAACTGTGTTACTAATATAATCTTAAAATGTTAATACTGAAAGGCACCTTAGTTACATGTGGCTGCTTATTTACTATTTGCGTTTCACTAGGTTTCCGTGATGAAAGCAAACAACCTTTTTCAGTCCGTTTCCAGGGATCTTGTATGAATACTCAGTTTTAATTGTGATATAGCACAGGAATACTTGAATAAAAAGAAAAAGGGTATTGTGTTAAAAAAAGTCATTAGTAATGGCTTTGAGATCTACAGATGAAGAGTAACATGTAGGAGAAAAATGTTCTTTAGTTATTTTCATATGAAATATATCTCTTCCTTTTTTCGTCATGCTTTTTAAGCTGTTTGTTAGCATTGGTTTGAGGGGAAGAGAGGCCTTTCTCTGTGGCCCTCCTTTCTCCCTTACTTGTAAACAATAAAGTAAATAACGAAACTTCTGTTAGTGCAGCTCCAAGGAGCGTTATCTGAGTCTTCACCTGGTCTCATGACCTGTTCAAGCTGATTTAAATATTGTCAGCCACTAAAAGTGACACCACGCTTTCTCCCATCACCGGTTGCTGCTCTCCCGTGCAGCAACACTGTTTTTTTGCTGGTTATTCAGTGAGCTGAACCAGGGTAGTGATATGGCTGAGAGGCAGCCCTGCAGAAAAACCTGGCTTAGCACCAGGCTAGGGTGGAGGCAAGAAAGGGAAACTGCATTTCAGCACAGAGAAGTGGAGACGTGGTGCAGAGAAGCACCTTGGCCAAAGCTATTCATCCGGGACAGGTTCTTCTGATGGCACAGCCCATCTGCTGCAGCTGTGCGCTGATGAGGTGGTCTGGCTGTGCGTGTGTGAAGAAGGATCAGTAAAACCATTCCAGCAAATCCAGCACTCACAGAGCTGGAGCTGAACTTCTCAGGCGATGGTCCTCGATTCTTTGCCATCTTCTCTATGTGCCCAAAGCTGATTTACAGAAGTGGTTTTAAAAGACCGCAGGTATCACAGCAGAGGAATTTTATACCCGCAAACAAGACTACCAACTCTTCCATAGGTATGAAATAATGGAGATTTGTTCTATGTGTGATTTCATCTTCTGTGTTTGGATATTCCTGTACTGGAATAACAATTCTCTCGTGCTGAGTGGAGCTGATTTTAGAGAGCTGAGTGCCAATTTTACGGTAGTCAGCAATAGAAGGACATTTCGTTATTTCACCGTTTTCTTACCCAAGGTGCACAACTGATTCAATGAGAGGAAATGGTAGCAGAAATGCCACAGATATTTCAGTTAAAACACTTCTGCTTTGTGCCATCAAGAGCCAAACCTTCGGGTCTGTATCCCTTTTGGATTTCTCATAGACTCTCACAGCCGAAGAGCCCTGGTCCCACCTCATCCTATTCATCTGGGAAAGTATATCTCATCAAGGATCACCCAACATCCAAAGGTGAAGCTGAAGGACTCTCCCTTTGAATATATTTTGTAGTAGAAAGACGTGTCAGAAAAGATTTGCATGGGCTGACAAAGAGCACTTTACCTTGACATAATCCCTTCAGTAGCTGTTAGGTTGAAAAGAGAGTTGCATTCTGAATTATTATATGTGGGTGATTTGTAAGATTTATGGCATTAATGCTTTTTGCCATCACAATAGATACTGATAAGTGCAGTGTTCAATAACTCCTTTGCACTTAAATTGTACATTGGTCCACCTATATCTGCTATTTTTAAAATCACTGCTTGCATACAGTTTAGTTTCATCTTGTCTCTTGATATTGTTCAAAATCCAAGTGCCTCCAATGCCTTAAGTTCAATACTGCCTGTGTTGAAAAGCAAGACAGCAAGCAGTCCCTGAGTAGCCGGATTTTTTCTGGCCGGCACAGTCCTGTGGGGAGAGGTCGGATGTGGCAAAGCTACCTTGAATCCTGGAGGTCCTTAGGGACGTCATGCTGCAGTCACAGCTCTGCTACCCTTTAAATAGGTACAGCGTGAGCTCTCCTTGCTGTGCGACCAACTGCTGCTGATTGATGCAAAAACATTAAAGCCTCATGGGCTGTGTCTGCAGTCTTGGTATACTGCTTATGCCACCTCCCTAAAGAATAAATTCCCTGCCTCTTCCCTTTGCCTAGTAGCTCTTGGATAACCCTTGGTCGTGCTCCCAAAGCATCAGGAAACGCCTGACCCTAAAATTGTGACTGGTGTCAGTTTTGGTGGCATGACTCCTCGGTTATTCTATGCATCTGGTGTCGCAGAATGACAGATGGTGTTTCGTCCAGTGCCTGGAGCTGTTTGAAGCACCCAGATCTCCTCTCTCCCTTTTCTCAGTTTCATGGGTTTGTCACATGGGGACCACTGAGATCAATGTGGATGCTGAGACTGCAGCAGGAGCAGCTCCTTTCCCTAGAGCTGTATGGTGGCATCTCAGGGGGTGATGGGGGAAGTATGAGTTAGGGCCAAGGTCAGCAGGGATTTGTTGTGGATGCCACAAACCCTGATGGCACGTTTTTAGTGCTGGAGGGCCTCTCAAGGAGTATATGGTAGATTTGTTCAGGGCAGTCAACATGGAGATACTTGAAACAGCCTTCGAGGTGTGGTCTCTAAGAGTGTATAAGAGACATTAATTGTTAAGTGGAAATAAAATCCAAGGACTGCTGTTATTTTTAATAGTGCTATCATGAAGGGCAACAATATCTCTAGTAAAAGGGCACTCCTTTCTTGAAATACCTTTTCCCTTGCAGTGAAAGTCTCCCACATGTTAGAGAAGTGATTAAAGAGCTAAAGAGCTGCCATGAACATCTTGTTAATTCCTTTGTGCTGTGCTGCTTGGTGAACCTTTACAAATGAGATTATTTACTCTCCAATTCCTCCATTGTCATTCTTTTGCCCCTTTCTATGTGTGGTAGCAAAAGCAAAGCAAAAGTAACTAAAATGTCAGCTTCTGAAAAGCAGCATTTCATTCAGTTACACCACATTATTATCAGTGCACACAAAACAGCTGAAAAATAATACAAGAATAAAATGCAGATGGAGAAAAGACAGCAAACGGCAGGGAGCATAAAAAAAAAGATAACAGACCTCGAAAGAGGAGAGCGTCTTGCTTCTTCACATTAAGCTCTTTAACTTGAGTTTTCTGTCTTGTCTTGCAATAAGGTGATGAAATAGATAGCATCATTATAAGCATCAATTACGCTGTGCTTCAGGAGGTGCGGGGCTGGTTGCAATCCCTGAAACTCTGTTTCTAGGTGCAGGCAAAATTCCCAGAATGTTTTTGGGGTTTGCTATCCTTTTCAAGGAAGGAGAGATGTCACATAGGAGATACTTGCACTACTTGGACCTTTGCTTTTATTAGTGAGAGTCAAATCAAACAAAGACATTAGATTAAAAATTAGTTTTCAACTGGCGTGCACAACCAGCATTGCAACATTTTACCTTACATGCAATGGGTATTTCAGTGCTTTGTTTTTCTTACATTTTTAGGCTGCAGAACAGATAACGTTGAAATACTACTCATACCAATCAACACATCATCTTGTTTGACCTTTCAGAAACTATTGATATTATTGATTTCTAAACAGTAGAATAATAGGATAAGGCAGCCCAAGCCATGAATATGTTTTGGTGCAGCCTTTTTTTAGAATTAAGAGGCTTTCTTTTGATACATAATTTATTTAAGGCATCTGTGTGCTTGAATGCAGAGATGTAGTTCAATATTCAGTCCACCATCGCCATCGTCTATCATACTGACGCACTTTTTATAGATTTATGCAGACAGGAAGGTGACTAACTTTACTTTCTGCTCCATTATTCATATGTTGTCCTGAGGGGACCTTTGTTGATATTACAGTGTGCCTTCTGAACAACCTTTATTCAGAGTAGGAAAACGTAAGTGTTTTTATCCTGGACAAACAATGAATAATGCACAGTATTTTAGAACTATCCTAAGGGCACGTTCTTATTGTAAAACACTAAACATTGAAAATGCTGAATAAAATGGATTTCTGCAAGAGTTTTAAAATCACTGTTTTAAAATATATCATCCTCTGGACATAGTTTAGTATCACTGCAACCAGTCCTGTCTGATCCATTTTGTCTTTTCTTTCGAGTAGGGAGATAATATAAAAGATTACCATTTAAAAGATCTAGCTCTGAGTTAGAGTATCTCCTGTTAGGATTTCCAAGGCTGAAGTGTTTGTGGATCAGTCATTTGCTGATAAAAGGTACAGGGGAATGTTCTCTGCTGCCATCAGGCTCATAATGACCTTAAAAAACTTCCCTGCATTGCAGACAATTGAACTGCACTTGGGATTTTCACCATTAGCCTTCAGTTCCTGCCCTGGTGTTTCATTTGTCATTGATCACACACTAGCTGTGAGGGACAAGAAATTATTTTATTCACCACTGCGTTCTGTCAAAAAATTATGTTGTAAAACCAACTGTTAGTTTTTCCTATTTGCTTGTTAAACAGATCCCAATAACAACAGAGTAAAAATGCTTAATGCAGTACAAAGGCAACTCTCCTTTTAGTTCTTCATGGTGGGTGATTATACAAGCAACATTTGTTCAGGCACAGCTGTTTGTTCTGATCTTACTCTTTTTTTTTTAATTAAAAATTAGGCAAATAATAGCCATGGAAATGTTTATAAAGAATTACAGTGAAAAGAGGGGAAAAAAATCCCACAAATCTTTTTAACACCACCCCCCCCTCCAATATTTTATATGCTAAGAAACTCTGTAAGTCATATGAGGGGACATTCCTGAAGACTGGAAGAAAGAAAATGTCACTCCTGTATTCAAAAAAGAGGATCTGTAATACCTGATTCTGTGTATAATTCCTCTTTTTTTGCTTTTTAACAATTTGTCTTTCATTTTTTACATCTTATCAGAGGAGGGCAGGGCCATCAAGGTTTACAACTTATAGAAAAAAGAGTAGTAGTATTGCAAAAAGCAAATAGCTTTTAAGTATTAACAATGAGAATCAGACTCTTGAGACATTTTAGTCAGAAAAAGCTTTCTTCTTTCATATTCATAGGCAATTCAGTTACTGCAAGTGGAAACCCAGAAAACAGAAATTTGAATTAATTTGTTTATTTTAATAAATTACATACTTTAAATAATAACCTGTTGGAACAGATTACCCATGGATGTGGAAAAGTATCCTTCTGTCTCTTTAAATCAAATTTGGGTGGAGAGCAAAGCTATATAAAGATCAAGTCCTACTGTATTCCAAAGTTCAAGAGAAAGAACAACTTTACGTGAAGATTTTGTCAAGGAGAGGAAGACGTGACAAGTAGTGTCTACATTATCCTAGGGCAGTGCCCAGAGAGGTGTATTCGAGACCCAATTTCCCTTCCCATCCCCACTGTTTAGCCAGTGCAATGCACACGGGTTGCTCCAGAGGTGCAGCGGTTGGTATGTCAGGAGGGGGTGCAGGGGAGGAAATTTCCTCTCCAGGGCTCTCCAGGGCAGCCACAGGTAATCTGGACGATGGGTAGCCAGCAGCACCTCTGTTTGCAGAGACAACACGTATTTTAGGTGGCAGAGCAGCCTCGCTGGGGTGCTGCCCTCTGACTTCTGCCCCAGCATGCGACCACCCCTTCCATGGTACCAACAGTGGGGCTGCTTTGCTCCTTCCCTGGCATCCCCATCCATCGTAATAGCCTGAGCGTATCTGAAGTGCTGCTCTGTCCGAGGAGAGGTACTTCCCACCTGTAGCAGCCAGAACCTACTTCATCTCCACAACTACGAGCAGAGAAACCACCGATACGAGCCAGCAAGCTGCTCTAGCTCCTCTGCCCCTGGACTCCTGCTCTGCCGTCACCAGGCGCGTGCTGAACCCAGGCGGCTCCAGGGACTGTTCAGGCCAAGCAGGACAGTGTCTATCAAATTAAGGCACCAAGTGGGTTGGTCAGTACTGGAAAATAGGTCGACTGGGTCACTGACTGAGAGGATCTTCTGATACCTAAATGGAAATCTAGATTTCTTCAAACAGAATCCCGCGCTGAAGTGTGTGCTGTGTGAATACTTGGGTCAATACCTCACAGTTGGGCTCATTGCAACAGTACAATGACCTTATTATTGGACTTGACTTCCTGCCTTCGTGGTGGTTCAAATATATCCATCATATTTCACAGCCTGGGTGGGCCCAAAGCACATACTCAGTCTCGTCATCTCAGCTGAGAAGCGTTAACTCTTCAGGCTCCTCTTTATTTTCAGTGATGTGCCCATACACTTGGGGTTTTCCTGCCTTTCTGGATCTTCCTCATTGCTCCAAACTCATTTTGTTTGATAACACTTCAGATGATCTATGAACTGGAGCTTCTAAAAAATTTTCTGGAGCTTTCTTTGGTAAATCTTAAAAAAAAAAGGTAAAACTGCTGAAAGTTTTGCTTTACTCTTTTTCTAAGAGCTTGATTCTTCTAACAGGTAGGCAGCTCATATGCAATAAAGTCAAAATATAGCTAAGGTGGTTATGAAAACATAACTAATAACGGGGGATTGTTCTTCCTTGCAAGTGCCTCAGTCCCATAAATGCTCCCCCAAGCATGTGCTTACCCATGCTGCCCGGATGCCCGTGCTTCATAAAACCTGATGAAATGAAAACTGAATTAACTGCTTTCAAGGGTCGTTCTGAGAGCTTCATTATTTAATTTTTATTTCAGTCTGGGCTCTGTTGCTTACACAGGAAGTTTCACTTGACTTTTAGTACCTTAAAAATATTGTAATAACACTGCTCAGGTCTTGCAGTTCTGAGTAGTGACTTTATGTCCACAAAGAGACATTCACCACTCTGTAGAGCTCACATGTTACTTAAATCTTACAAGATTAATATAGATTTACACATTGCATAGAATGTTCTGGCTTTCTCCCACCAAGGACTTCCAACCCTGTGAGGAACACCTCTCCACAAGGATATATCCTGAAATTGGTAGTACAGACCAAATGACACAACAGTCCTTTCCCTTAAGCTATATATAATATATGAAGAATATAGCTAGCAAATACAGATACACTGACTCTCTGGGGAAGGGGGATGAATCGTAGAAAAGTATTGCTGTTTTTAGCCCCAGTGCACGGCCTGCCTGTGTTGCAATCTGCAATACAAATCTCCCCTGATGAATGCAACAGTTGTGATTTTATTTTCTGAGAAGATGAATATAGAGATGGTAATGGCCAAAAAGAGTCTACATATGAATCCCAAAGAGATTAATGCAGCTGTAAGGCAGTTAGGTCCTGTTTCTGTTATCTTACTGAGAAATAACCACATGTAGATTGGTAAATAAAAGTTAGTACTGTCCTCAGGAGTTATTTTTTAAAAATCCGAGCATAAATGAAGAGCTACGGTTGAGGGGATCATCTGTCCACATGACAGAAATGGCCAAAGTTTTTTCGTCATTTTTGAAAATTGCCCTCCTTCAATGACTGTCCAGTGACTACTTAAACTTCTCCTTAAAGAAACTAGTTGTGAGAGTATAGAGAATGGAGTTCAAGGCACTGTGTATTGGCAGAACAAATATCACTATCCAGGAAGGGACAGTGTCTAGGAAAAAAGGTAAGATACTTCGTATGCTCGGTTGTAGGAATGCTAAAGAAACAAACATGTCTTTATGTCATTTTTACTTTATGATGTCCTTTATTTTACTTCATGTCACTTTACTTTATATAATTTTTTGTGGAATGCTACCATAGTAGTATTTTTACAGGAAAGGGGTTTGAATTCAACATTGCTCATTGTGGTTTTCATGGAGTTCACCATGGGTTTTCATGAGAAGGGGGAAAAAAAAGAGCTTTTCATCAGAGAGTGTCTTTCTCTCTATCTACTGGAATTTAATAAAAGCACTAAACAAGAGCTGAAGTCCATCTCTCTTTAGGATAGTATTCAATATAAATCCAAATCCCATACCTATTTTTTGCATGGCAATTTTCATCAGTAGGTTTCAAAATGCCTTACAAAAGCTATCATTATTATTCTACAGAGGGGAACCTGGAGTACAGAAGGGTGAAGTGACTTGCTCAGAAGGCCATGAGCTGTGTAGAGCCTCACCATCGTGAACCCCATGCCAGCCGCAGTCGTCCATCTTCTGAACACCCTCATGGTGGCTGTGTTTTATTTTTAACAATCTACGTGTAATCACTTTTCTCCTGGTTATGCGAATGGAATTCAATGCTCCCAATGAGGCTAAATAGGTTTTGTGATAAAATCATTGACAATTTACTACATTTCTTTAACGCCTTTCATATTATGGAGAATTATTTACCCAATTTTCTACAAACGCGAGGCATCAATTTTCTAGAATTATAATGGGAGAGCAGGATGCCTTTATTACCGCGTAACCTGTTAGCAACTGCAAGGTTAGCAGGGCTGCGTGTAACCAGTGCAGCGACGGAGAGCTGTGAGACTGTACACGCAGCTCCTCCGCGGGCTGGTAGGGAGGGCCTGTAGCCTCCTCAGGACCCCCTGGAAATCATTGCCTGCACTTACAAATGTGGTGTCTGGGTTGCTTAAAGACCCTCCTGTTATAGTTTTGTTTCCCCGATGACCAAACTAATGCGCTTACTCATACATATTACCACGGGATTTTGCAGCTGTAGCAGAGGACAACCCCTTCGCTGGATAGCTTATTCTGGTTCTCACCTACACACATGCATTGAAGATTTTATGTATGTACTTTAAAGCTCAATTTCTGAACATAGAAAAAGTCAAATATTTTGGGCAATACTTACTCTTCACCCATGGTTAGCTAGAATTCCTCTGGCAGAATTGGTTTGGTTTAAAATGAATCTTTTACAAAAGAAATCACACTCTTACACAGCATTACCTGGAATTTCCACCTGGAATAAGGAGAGGATTTCAATGACAAAGACAGGAATCCAGCAAATGGCTGGTGAATACTATTAAAAAAAAAAATCGATTGGCCACAGCAACATCCCTGAGAATGGGGGATGCAACATCCCTTACTTCTGATGTCTGAAGGGCAGTTTTCTGAAGAGAACAAAACATGTTGACCTATGAAAACACTATGATGGTGGAGGCTAGCAGGTTCACACCTGTGGGGGAACAAGATTCGAAACAAATGGCATTGAAATGGTCTTTCCTCTCTTCCCTTTCTCCCAACCACTTCTCTGTTTCATTCTCTTCCGTTATTTTCGTATAATTTTTACATTAATGTATCTGTAGTACATCGATACCAATTTTATGTTAGAAACAGCTCCTCAATATTGTCTAGTGTCACACAGCCTGCTCACATACCACGTGTTCCCATCTGTTACACAGCGAGATGTGAATAAGTTGTAAGAAGTTACTATAGAAACACAGTTAATGCACAATATGGGTGGGCTTGTGATTCCAGAGAGATCTGGTCTCCTGACAAGAAATGCTGCAGTAAATCTGGAACAGAAACCTCTTGCAGGACTCTCACGTAGTATGGAAAGAAGATATTCCCCAGCAAAGTGACAAACCAGTCTGAGGCGTGTGTTCATTTCAGACTGGCTTCCTCGGTTCTGTAAAAATATCCATCCCAAGTTACTGATGGGAGAACATGTGCAGAGCAAGCTGTGCAACTTGGATTTTAATTGCACTGCGCTGTGTTGCAGAGCAAGGCTTTTAAGAGTTCATCAGATGGCAACTCCATGGACTGGAGTACTCAGATAAATAGCTGAGAGCCACTGAAGGAGCCATTTATGTCAAGATCCCAGCACCTGAAAACAGGCTATTGCTCAGAAATATGGACTGAAACAAACTAAAATAATTGAAAAGTGTGACGTAATAATTTTATTGATGGGAAATCACTACACGAAGCTGATTTGACATGTGTATTGCCTTTTTTACTTTCTACTCAATAAAATTCTAAACAAACTAGTTTTATCTTTTGATTTGTAGCTTTTTAATCTTTTTGATATCAAGACATAAAATGAGGAATAACTGTTAAATGTATATATATTGGCAAAATTGGTGGCTCACGGCCTAGACAGGTACACTCTTCGCTGGGTAAAAAACTGGCTGGACGGCCGAGCCCAGAGAGTTGTGGTGAATGGAGTTAAATCCAGTTGGCGGCCGGTCACGAGCGGTGTTCCCCAGGGCTCAGCTTTGGGGCCGGTCCTGTTCAATATCTTTATCAATGATCTGGACGAGGGGATCGAGTGCTCCCTCAGTAAGTTTGCAGACGACACCAAGTTGGGCGGGAGTGTTGATCTGCTGGAGGGTAGGAAGGCTCTGCAGAGGGATCTGGACAGGCTGGATCGATGGGCCGAGGCCAACTGTATGAGGTTCAACAAGGCCAAGTGCCGGGTCCTGCACTTCGGCCACAACAACCCCAGGCAACGCTACAGGCTTGGGGAAGAGTGGCTGGAAAGCTGCCCAGAGGAAAAGGACCTGGGGGTGCTGATTGACAGCCGGCTGAACATGAGCCGGCAGTGTGCCCAGGTGGCCAAGAAGGCCAATGGCATCCTGGCCTGTACCAGAAATAGTGTGGCCAGCAGGAGCAGGGAGGTGATCATGCCCCTGTACTCGGCACTGGTGAGGCCACACCTCGAATACTGTGTTCAGTTTTGGGCCCCTCACTACAAGAAGGACATGGAGGTGCTGGAGCGTGTCCAGAGAAGGGCAACGAAGCTGGTGAAGCGCCTGGAGCACAAGTCTTATGAGGAGCGGCTGAGGGAACTGGGACTGTTTAGCCTGGAGAAGAGGAGGCTGAGGGGAGACCTCATCGCGCTCTACAACTACCTGAAAGGAGGTTGTAGCGAGATGGGGGTTGGTCTCTTCTCCCAAGCAACCAGCGATAGGACGAGAGGAAATGGCCTCAAGTTGCGCCAAGGGAGGTTTAGATTGGACATTAGGAGAAATTTCTTTACTGAAAGAGTGGTCAGGCCTTGGAACAGGCTGCCCAGGGAAGTGGTGGAGTCACCATCCCTGGAATTATTTAAAAGACGTGTAGATGTGGTGCTTAGGGACATGGTGTAGTGGGCATGGTGTGTTGGGTTGACGGTTGGACTCAATGATCTTAGAGGTTTTTTCCAACCTTAATGATTCTATGATTCTAAAATAACCCCTATGCCTCTGCAAATGCAGGTCAGGGAGAAAATTGTTTGGTAGCAGTTTGAATAATTCTCAGTCTTTGCTGTGAGTGAGTGCTCTGAGGCTGAGCGTGACCAGCTCGTACATATCTCAAGCTGAAGTTTCTGGGTTTTATTCTGTTCATTTTCAGTTTATTTTATACATGTGTTTACTCATTATTCCCTGCCAGTATAATGCACATAAAGCTATGCTTTTAAAGTTTCATCCCATATTATTTGTATTATCACCTTTTTCTGCAATCCAGTGAAGACTGTACTGAGTAGTCGTTGAAGGTTTATGATCTTACTGATTTATAAAAATGAAAAGGTTTTGAACCATTGAGTTGTACACGCAGTATAGCTAAATAATTGCATTACCTCATGTTATTCAAATTACTATTTCCTTCTATGTCTTCTCCTCTTCTTGGTTACACTCGCTTGTATTTTGTTAAAATTAGATGCTGAACTCTTCAGGTGACACAGACAAACAAACAAACAAACAAAAGCCCAGAAGGCCAACCGTATCCTGGGTCGCATCAAAAGAAGGGTGGCCAGCAGGTCGAGGGAGGTGATTCTGCCCCTCTGCTCTGCTCTGGTGAGACCCCACCTGCAGTACTGCGTCCAGCCCTGGGGTCCCCAGTACAAGAAAGACATGGACCTGTTAGAGCAGGTCCGGAGGAGGGCCATAAAAATGATCAGGGGGATGGAACGCCTCTCCTATGAAGAAAGGGTGAGAGAGTTGGGGTTGTTCAGCCTGGGGAAGAGAAGGCTCTGGGGAGACCTTATTACAGCCTTTCAGTACTTAAAGGGGGCTTATAAGAAAGATGGCAACAGACTTTTTAGCAGGGCCTGTTGTGACAGGACAAGGGGGAATGGTTTTAAACTAAAAGAGGGTAGATTTAGACTAGATAGAGGGAAGAAATTTTTTACAATGAGGGTGGTGAAACACTGGAACAGGTCTCATATGTTTTTAAAGGGTTAGTAACTCCAAAACCGTGTCACACTATTGCACCATAAGCTTGCAGGGAAGTAGGATTTGGCCACAGCAAGTATGAATTTGGTCCCACATTTCTATTGGCTCGAGGATTCTTAATTTGGGAACAACTGCTGGACAGGATATGGTGCGATCATTTGAAAGTGCTCACATTTTGAAATATAAAATTAAAAAATTACAGAAGCACTTATTAGTTCCTGTGCCAAAAAAAGGAGATGGACTAGAATAGAATAGAATAGAATAACAGAGTAGAATAGAATATTTCAGTTGGAAGGGACCTACAATGATCATCTAGTCCAACTGCCTGACTGCTTCAGATGATGATGATTTGACACATCACAGAATAAACTCAGACAGCAAGCAGTCTAACACTAGCTAGCTTGTCCATAATCTTTAATGCAGAATTAATGTAGTAAATAATAAAGTGAAATGTTTAAGTTTCATAGGTTCTTTCTACACATCTTGACTACCTTAAGTCAATGAGTTGAAGGACCTTGGTTATTTTTTGTCACTCATTTTCATTTAGAATGTCAGAAAATAGTGCAAAAATAGATAATGCGTAATATTTTTAAGTGTTTTGAAACTAGTATGTGTCTAGAATGCAAACTGAGATTATTGGAACATACATAATGTTATGTATTATATATAATATAATGTCATAATGTAGTAATCAATACTATATTAATATATTAATTCTATTAATGTACTAATCAAATCAATGTATTATGAATACCTTTAATACATACCTACAAAATTTTGATAGACATGGTGTGGTCTCATTTTCTGCTTTGATAAATGATCTCATTCTGATGACAAGATTTCCAAAAGAGGTAACACAAGCTGTGACCCACACGAATACTCTCAGCAGTCTTCAAATGATGAAATCCCATCTGTAATGATGTGCATATTCGCACGTGGAGTGCATAGAAGCAATAAGTGAAACTTTTTGAAGTAGCTGAAAGTAAAGAAATGAACATGTAATGCTGCTGGTTAAACACAAGCCAATGTCACAGTTATGTCACAGTTATACAATTAGGTGCAAGGAGCTGGAAGAGAAGAAATTTTAAGAAAATAATTCCTAGTGCATACGCGGGAGAATTTACGTAGGAGGTTTTCACAAACCTTGTAAGGACTTTGCTTGCTACTCTTAGTTTGTTGTCAGTGTGCAGGTGGATGTTCTTCATGCTAAGGTGCCTCAAAAGCAGATCTTTTACTGTCCGTGGCAGAAGGATTTTGCCTGGTTTAACAGATTGTGGAATGTTTGTGGAATGGCTTAAATTTGGTAATGAACATTATCGCATCTTAAATGTTTCAATTCCTTGACCGTTACTCAAATAAATAGTTCTCTGCTTCAGTGGCAGTGCTCTCACAAAGAAGGCTTGTGGGACAGGACATAAAGACTCTAATACAGTAAAGCCTGCAAGAACAGGGTTGTTTTGAAATGTATCCTTACATCCCATTGACTTCTGCAAGAACTAAAATTATGTTCCAGTTTATAAAAAAAAAAAAAAAAGAAGGCTAGATCTGCAAATAAAATTCTAATGTGATATAATTATAGCTGTGAAATATATGAACAATGATATATCAAATTTTGCATGTTGACGTAGTCCTATTGATTGTATCCACCATCTGCTGGTAGGTCAGTGGACAGTAGCTGATTTGAGTTTTATTTTTTAAGAAGTATTAAGAGTGGAGGACAGAGTATAATATGAGCTCCTTAGAAAGTCAGAACGAACACTGTGCAGTTGAAAAAGATGCTTACATTCGTGGCATGGAAGAAGCAAATATAAATATTTGGGAGTGATTCTAGACTGAAAGACCAAAGTCAGAAGGAAAAAATAAGCCTGAAGATATTTCATCAAGAATGACATTTTAAATGTTTAGAGAGGCAAGAGACATTTGAGAATATATCCTGGCTGGCATTAAGTGTGAAAGTGTGACACTCCTAAAGCCCTTTGCTTCAGCTCAGGGATTGTGGTTCAGAGGCACCTGGTGTTACTGGCATGTAGCTGTGACAAACTGCGAAGGGAAAAGGCGTGCTTTATGACAGCAAAGTAAAATGGCTATATAGCACAAATTCTATCTTCTCTATGAACATATATGGCTTTTACTCATGTCCAAAATATAGTCACTTTTCAGTTTCTTAACTCAGTTCCCAATTTTGGTGCACATGAATGAGGTATTCTACTTCTGCCTGCTAAGCTTAAGGCTACAGTAACTCCCAAGTAAGCAAACAGTTTTATTTATCCCACTTCAGCCAGAAAAAGAAGTGTGAAGGGCAGAAAGAGAAGTGATGTGGTATGATCTAGAAATGAGGGAACTAAATGAGGAGCCTGTTTCCTTCCTCTGTTTAAATAGTGAAACATTTAGTCTATTTTTGCAGAAATTGGGCTACCGATTGAAGTAATACGGAAAAGCAATACCCTGACATGGTTTTGGACATTTTTATATGGACCTCCCACCCCTTTAATTATCCCTTCTTCTATTTTGCATACATACATGTGGGAGAGGTTCCTCATATGTTGAAACATTATTCTGTTTATATTCGGAATCTCAATCATTTCCAGGTCTCTGTAAGAGAATGTACATGTTATGATATAAATTATATGAAATAGGGCTTTCTGTAGTTATCAAATTTTGAATTACACAAACAAGCCTTTTCTTAAATCCTAGGTCTTAAAGAAATTACGTTATGGAAAAATCCTGACTATATTCAGTAGGAATGATCCTATGATTGTTTATCATGTCGAGCTTTTTACTGGAAGATTGTGTCGTGAGGATGTGCATTTAGCCTGAACTCCCTTTGTAGTTATGCCATTTGACAATCGATGCAATATCCATTAAGAGAAGCACAAGAAGTGACTTGCACAGGTTTTTGTCTCTTTCCCTGGGTGCTAAGCTCAGCT
Source organism: Calonectris borealis (assembly GCF_964195595.1). Taxonomy (NCBI): domain Eukaryota; kingdom Metazoa; phylum Chordata; class Aves; order Procellariiformes; family Procellariidae; genus Calonectris; species Calonectris borealis. The sequence goes on from NC_134312.1 coordinate 196,063,753, forward strand.
GCTCACAGCAGCGTGATTTAAAATCTTATTATTATAAACCTTGGCCAGAGGGCCTTCCGACTAACAAAGGAGTCACAGAACTGAAAGCACTAATAAGCCCAGAACAGGCAGAGATAAAAGACAGCTTCTGCTATGAGAATCAGAAGAAGAGAGGAAGAAATGAGACAAGAAGGCAAAATGTATAATTCTCTCAGCTTTTCCTTGGGGAAGCAAGAATTCCTCTCCATTGTTCAAGGTAAGATTGATGTGCAAGCTTTTGATGAGAAATCCAAAGTGCTGGGAGGTAGCTGTGGGCCAGCTGAGGAAAGACAAGGACAGTGAAGATCTTTCGGGTTTGAATTACTGGAAGCAGCTGCTGTAGCCAATGCAGACAGACCTCCCTTTGGAAGGACAGACAAACATACAGACAGTCCAGTAGGCTGAGGGAAGCAGAATATCTTGCCATGTTTCTGGAGTCTGCACAAACCATAGGTACCAGCTGCCCAGCAGCGGCAGCTGAGCAGTGAATGGTTCAGCAACAGTCTGTACAACTAGAAGTACAAATCACTGCAGAGTGTGTGTTTGCAGGTGAGGACCTGGGTCTTCCTCCATTAGCCACCCAAAGCACTAAAGTGATTATTTTTTTTTAATTTTACTTTTTAATTTTGTAGATTCAGGCATTTGGGGTTGGGTTTTGTTTCACCTGACATTAGACCTCTTCACTGGAGCTAAAAGTTTCCTTCAGAGTCAGTGGAGAGAAGCATCTCCTCGGACACGGCTGGGTTAAATGACTCTTGTCCTGCAAGGTTTCTTTTTGTCTGCTGACTGTAGAGGGAGCCTTACAGAGAAGAAATGTTTAGAAAAACAGACTAAAATATATAAAATAGATCAGAACATTTAACATTAGAAGATATTAGTTTGAATAACCAGACCACATAAATCATTCAGGTTATATCTGCATTGGTAAAATGAAGAGGGCCAAGACGCGGATGTAAGCAGCTATACGTACTGCCTCATTGTTTTCTCCCTTGTGAGCTAGTTAGGCCAGACAGTTATATTTACTAGCATAAATGGAGCCTAGGGACCAAAGACACCTACTAGGACCAGTCATAACATGCATGTGATGAGGCAGAGGGATGATTAGTGTGCAGGTACGTTCCTCCCTCCCACCCCAAGAGGAGCACAGAACCGAAGGAGAAGGGTATAGTTAAAGGCAGGCGTGGTGTGTCTGGAGCAGATGTAGACTGCCGTACATGAGGCAAGAGACATGCAGAGCACTGAAAAATGTTCGTATGGAGTGCTGTGAGGCAGCCTGCTTTGCCTACATAGCATGCCAAGAAGAAAGCACAGGGTGTAGAGGCACGAGGCAGGCGACCAGGGACACCTATAAGCTGAAAAGTTATACAAAGTTTTGACTTCTGTTCTGCTGTAATACAAACAAAAACAAGACCATACAAGGGTGTATGTAACTATCCAAACAGATCCTGACGAAATGCCAGTAACAATTAAAATGAACCCTGAAAACAAAATAATGGAGAGGTATAGCCCTTCCCCTGGCTGTGACATGGCATGATTCAATGGGACTTGCTGGCTGGATGGGACATACACTCCATACATCAGGGAAGTATATTGGTAAAAGGAAAAGGTTTGTATAATATTACATGTATGCAAGCAAAACCAGTATTGGCACTGCAAGCCTTAAAAGCATTCAACTTGATAAAAATCCTAATGGTGATAGAGCCATGAAAGGACACTTTGTGTACTGAATATATTCAGTAAGCATTTCCTGAAGTGCCTGAAAGCAAAGCTTCATTCTGCAGCATCCCAATAGACCTTCAGTCTACCAATTCAGTGTCAGGAGTGCATGTGCTGGAGGATTAGCAAACCCAATAACACCAGAAACAGGGACAGAACTTCATTATTTTGCACATTTGGCTATAATGGAAAAAGAAAAGAAGCCATGGGATTTTGGTTTTTGATTAGCTGTGATCCAAACAGGAGGAGAAACTCCTGACATAATCAAAGATGACTGTAGCTACCTGACAGAGGCAAAAACACCAACAGAAACCTGCAATATTGAGGGAGTCCATTGCAGTAGGCACTCAGTGCAGGTACTGGAATACTTGGACTGCAGTGTATCATTTTCACCTCTCCTGCTGGGCAATAGTATTTCAAGGGATTTGACACATTATCTGCACAGGTGGTATTTTAGGGAAAGGTGTGTGAAATGTTAGAAGAGTGAGAGGAACTGAAATCTTGTCAATGATGCTCTAGTAACATGAAAAACAAAACCTGTTCTATTCATACGATGCAGCTGGCATAACCTGAAACTGGTTCACAGCAATGGCAAGGCAGAGTACAGATGATATATTTTGATCATGTTTTAGAAAAGGGAAATACCACAATTGAACCAAAAAGAAAAATAACAAAATTACCAAGTCAGGTGATCTACTTATATAAAAGGCACTTGGGTTGTCATATTCCTTTGAAATGACTGTGATGAAAGGAGAAAAATAACTTATATCCATAAGAAACTGCATCCAAGGATTCCAAGCAGGGTTTAGAAAGAACATCTTGATCTGGTAAAATGGGAAAGGAAAGCCTGAATTTGAAAGCCTCGATAGAAGAGACGAGTGACGACTTCTGCATTTCTGACGAGTACCAGAAAGAGAACTGCAGGGAACCTTTGGCAGATGTGACAATGTGTGTGCAGCATCTAGCCAGGCTTATGGCCAACACAAACAGTGTTATTGCTATGGCTATATCAATAAGACCATGAGAATGCTTATGTCCGTCATAGGAAGAGATTAAATCCCAAGTTGTAAACTCCAGAGCTTTGGTCTGAGGGCAGACATGCCTTTGATACCTAATCCAGAATCAGGGATTCCTGTATTTCCAAAGAACCTAGTAGGTGTTCCTGCCTCAGCTATTCCCAGCTCACTGAAAAGACCTTGTGAAATTCTCTCTCTTGTCACTGCAGTTACAGAACCTGCTGTATTGTCGGTTTCGCTTCTAGGAAAACACAGCGGAGATTGTTTTTGACAAGAATTTCAAATTTTATTTGAGGATTTGATTTGGCTGTTGTCTGGACCCAAGCCAAGTGGCATTTTTCTCCACAAGATTTTAAGCTTTAAAAACTCTTTTTTGGATTATATACTGTCTATCCCATGAAATAAAACGCCTGTCATCCTGTCAGCAAGGCTTCTGGAAAAATGAGTGATTACTGAGATCACTTTGTTCTGGTTAATTCCAGCCCAGTTAGATTTCGGGGGGGGGTGACATTATGTCTGTCTTACATTCTTTGTTCCTGTACTACATGTTCTGAGTTGGAAACATAGATCAGACAATCATTTTGACAGGCAGGCGGGTGGTACTATTACATTGACAATACCATATCTATCACAGTTAATGTGCTCTCAGATTGAAATAACTACACTTTTCCCCGCTGGTCAAGGTTTATGTAGCAGCAGAGCACCTCTCCATCCATATTTCAAAACAATGTCCTGTCTTATGATTACTGTCTTGTCCCTGTGGTAGCTTATTGACAGAATATTGGTATTTGCTGCATTTAATTCTGTGCATAATAATGAAACAAAGGGCTGTAATGCACTTCAAAAAGAATCTAAAAGGAAGTTATTCTGGCACAGCTGCCGCATGATTGACTCAGTTATCTGCCAAAAAATATTTGAGGTGCCCTGGAGATGCCCGTTTGGGATGCCCATGCAGAGCTATCTGATAAGACACAAGACCTACAAGACCTGTGGCCTTCTGGATTAGCAGGTGTTGGCCAGGTGGGACAGATACCCCAGGGCATCTCCAGCAGCATCAGACTCCTGTTTGTGGGCAACTCAGTAAGCCAGGGTGAACGCAGTCACTGGGATCTGGAGAATGGCTCATCTCAACCTAGACTAGCTTTTGGTTTGCTGAATGGCTCTCCAGACTAATACTCCATCTAGTATTATTTGGCATGTCCTGTGGTATCTGAGACATCCGTGTGGGCAGGCAGGCATGACACAGGACCCATGAGAGACCAAAGACTTTCTGGAGTGGGGATGCTGTAGGGATGTCAAATGGCACTAGATATCTGACCTGTGGGCAACTGAACCAATCTCCTAAATTTTGCTCTTACTGTAATGACTTAAGACACGTTGCTCACCTTGGTTACCCTGAACATATAGGGGTCTACAAAAAGGAACTGAATATTACCCTGTGTGTTGACTTACAGTATCAACTGTGTGGCACAGGAGGAAAATATCAAACAATGAGTTGCAGGAAAGCTGTTCAGATTAATCATTCAGATTAATTCAGAATGTTTTCCTTTTGCTTAACAAAAAAATAGCGTGAATTTAAAAATAACATTTGGTTTTTCTTTTGGACTCTGGATCCAATGAAATTATAAGATGTACATTCAGATGAGGGTGAATCTTTGCAAATTAAAGAAGAAATAAGAAAACTTCTGAATTTGAGCTTTGTGTAAAATACTTAATTAAAAAAAATGTGGCTGAATCATCAACTCCGTGGAGTGAGTGTTTCATGAACCACCCCAAAGGAGAGTTCATAGAAGTTCTAAAATACTTGTTACCATTTATTTATGTCCTTATCTGCCCAGGTGCCCTAGCTGTGCTTGTTGTGTAATTTGTTCTTAATTTGTGTGTTTTGATCACTTCTAGGCTTATAATTTGTGAATAGCAGTAAAACTGAACAAACTGTATGGCTGTCATTTGTGTATTTTGGCCCGCTACCTTAGGGTGTTGAGCACTCCTGTAGGAATAGAAATTTGAAGTACATTCACCATCTGACAATGGCAATTAATACTTCATATGCCTTTTGTAACTGATGAATATTTCTCCTGGAAAGAAAGGATATTATTTAGTGTACTACGTTAGTAATATTTCAGCTTTTACTTACAGTGACTGAAGCTGCTGAAGACTTTCAAAGTGATCCTCAGAGAGGTGAGAAAGTGGATTGAAAGACTGCTTGCTGAAAAGAAGATAAACTGTTCCTTATTTTATTTCAGGAAAAAGACAAGCTAAATTATTACATTTTTAAATTCACTTGGGAATTCCCATTTATAACTTCCAGCTTTTGTAAATACTTCAGTTCTATAAAAATATATCGTCTTAATTTTGTAATCATGTTGCTGGACAGATCCCGTGGAGAAACAGAGAACAAAAGCAGTCAGATTCATCCTTAGTATTCCACCCATCCCTTTCAATACAAACTTTAAGAACTCTAAGGCTCGGATTTTCTCCTTTTTATAGGTGAGGAGGCATGCGATCTTACTTAAAATTTTAATAGCAGCAAGATTATCTTTTATCATTACTTCAGTTCATCCAATAGTTCCTTGCTCTGATTTTATCCATAAGTCACTTTGAAGCCAGTCAGTACAGGCACTGATGTTTGGTGATTGCTAAACATGGATCATTTTAGCTCTGATTCATCATAACTAATTCAGCTGAGGTATCTAATTTGGAAACCTGGTTGCCTGAGGGTCTCTCTATAATTTATGAACTTAATCATTGCTGAGAGGTGAGATGAATCAAAGCCTAATTACATAGATGTGAAGCTTTCACATTTAATATAGGTAGAACATGGAAGAACAAAGCAAAAAAAAACATTAAAAAAAATCCCACAGTAAATTCCATGCTGAAGATCAGTATTAGTGAATGAGTTTTCACCATGACAGCAAATCAGCGTCTTTAACAAATAACATCAGTTGCTACTCTCCTTCCACAGCCAGTAGCAGCCTGTTTCAATCACTCATGTCACTCCAGTCACTGACAGCTCCCCTTCTCCTTCAACCTTTCCCTTCTCTTTTCCACTTCTACACCTTCTGCAGCTGTTTTATGTTTCTGCCTAAACATGTCATGCCAGATAATGAGGCAGCCAAAACCCAGATGCAGTGTGACTACTTTATATGCAGATGAGCCTAATGCATACACGCTTATCCTCGGGGGAAGTGGCAGTCTCAAATCTTAAAGTAGGTGCCTCAGTTCCCCAGACAGCTACTGGGAGAGACTGGTTCACCTCCAAAGCACAGAGATGCTGCCCTAGCTATCTTTCTATAGACTGTTCAGGGAATATAGATACCCGCAGTGTGTGAGCCGAAGCAACTGAAAAATGTAGTATTGGCTCCAGAGTGCCCAGGTGAAGCTGGGCGCTCGTATGCCCAGGAGGGAGGGAGCCCAATGGACACTGGGGCAGGGGGAGACCTTAATTTTCAGCCCATACAGCTATCTCCGCTGTAAAACCCGGAAAGCCTTGGAATGAGTTTCCCCCCTCCCTGCGCTGCTGCCCTAAGCACTACCTGCCGAGTACCTTTCTGTCCCCCTGCCTTTGATTGCGCCCGGCCTCCTGCCTCACCTGTGGCAGGAAAGGCGCAGTACGCTCACAGATTACAGGCATGTCATAGCTCACGCTCTATAATTTAAAAATAGGTTTTAGAAAGCTCACAATTCCCCCAAATCTTTTAATGAGGAAAAGGTATTTGCAGGCAGCAAGTGAATTTGATTTCCATGAAGAAACCTGTAAAGTAAAATATATATTAGAGTAAGTACTTAATGATTCAATTTAATGTGGAGTGCTAACTTCATGTTTCAGTATGACTACTTGGCTTTTCATTTTCTAGTTGTGTTAGAAGCTACATAGGACCCTGGTTAATTTTTCCAAGCCGTAACAAGGTGTGTTATTGTAGTCAGTGCAAATGAAACCCACACAAGACTAAGTAGTTAGTTAAGTAAAACTTTCCTTAGTTTTAAGTAAAACCAAGAGATTTACAAAGTAAAAGAGCAATATGGAATTTTATTTGATTAAAAGCTCTGGGATTTGCTATCCAGACAGAAATTTTACATGTTCAAATTTAGCTTTTTTTGCTTTTGCTCCCATTGTGATTGATACAGTCCCACTGCAGGGAATTCCTGTTCCTCACTGGTGAGACACCACATGTATAACACCAAGGAGTACTTTATATTTCTTAACCTGTAGAATTTTTTCTTCATGAACATGATCCTCCTTCAGATTCTGCTTTTCCTGTCCTCTGTATTATATGAGAGAGATGAATATAAAAAAGTTAGAAATGTGAGTTATTACTGTATATACCAATATATTTAATTTTAACAGCAACACAATTTTTTGCTCGGGTTCCCTGCAAGGGGAATACCCAGTCTGAAGGAGGAATGGATTCAAGAAGAAAAAATATCTACACGTTGAGATATAGGCATACTATATTGTTTCTGCTTTGTGATCAGATTGCAAGTTCCAGGATTTAGTGGAGTTTAAAAAGCACCCTGGTGCTCATGATCTGATCACAAGGCAGAAATAATACAGTATGCCTACTTCTTATTCTGTTTGTTGAAACAAGTGATCTTGACAATTGCCAAAACGTGCCACGTGACTGCGCATACAACAATTCAATTAATTGTAAAGAATACCTCCTTGACAAAAGCACAACTGTCCTGTTGAGGCTTTATTCATTGAGACAAATCCTGGGTTGAGAACTGTGAGTCACACATATTAAAAAGGTTTTTGTGGCTTTATTTTCATACATCTTTTACTTACAATACAGTGAGTGTCTCGCATTCCAGGAAGGTGGTGTTAGTTAAGGCCTTAATATGATTGCCTTCAAAATCCCTGAATAACAATAAGGAAAGTGGTTTTATTCACAAGTTGTGTAATAGGTTTGCAGGAGGGAGTTTAAGCTCTGGGCTAGTCTTCTTTTTTTTTGACCTTCCTTTATTTATTTTTTACAAAATTAGCCCAAATTTATTACCTAGTTTTGAATATGAGTGTAAATACCAAACAAAGCAAATTATATCCTTTTCTTTGTTGTGAATTCATCTCTATTTATAGCCCAGCTTGACAGCCATTTCAGCAATAACAGGCTAATACATTGGCATTTCTTATGTGTAATCTGTGTACCAGAATACATAGAGACCACTAGGTGGAGATTTTACATTTAATTATAACCTATATCTACATGTCCCAAGGATTCACAATAACTGATTTCATTTTCATTGGGAAACTAAAGTGAAAGACAGAATTTTGCTAAACTCGTGAGAGCCATGAGAACAAGAAGCGGCTCTAAAGATTTATGTTGGTAGAGGACTGTGGTATTTTGTAGACAGTCATTTGAAACACCGTGAGGTTCCACTTTGGTGAGGTTATACTTTTTGTTAGAATGTCACACCTTTAAAAGTGCCTTGGTCTAACAGAAAAAAACAAAAGATGAATTTTTTTTCTGCAGAGAAAAAGATAAATTCATTTATCAAATTAATTTTTTGCCTAATTGACTTGCATCCAGTCAATAAGAGGCATTTAAGTACAGATCTTGGGAAGAGTCTCAAGTGAATTGTTTATCATCCGTCTTCATAAATTAAAACATGGTTAGAAAACAAGATGTTTTATCATACTTCATTGCACAACAGCTAAGTGTAAGAAAGATATGCAAATGTAAACTTTTGAGAGAAGAATCCAAGATTAGATTTAGTTACATTGCTTTGAAGTTTAAGGTAAATTCAGATTTTACAGAAACTACACAAGAAAAAAGATTTTTTAAGTTACTAGTAGCAAAACATAGCACAAATAGTTATTTTTTGATACTCGCTTATTAATGTATTTTATTTATAAGCCATGGATACATTGAATAACCGAGAAATATGCTAAATTGAACAACTTAAAAAAAACGTGTGTTCATTAAATAATTTACTTTCTCAGTATGGGTAATGTACATTTTCCACACATGCTATGACCTTCCTCAAACTCTTTCCCATGGGAGCTGGTAAGGTGGAAAGGTATTTCAGCTCCTGCCCCATCCATTGCTTCAGTGCTCACTCTGGGGAGCCTGGTCCAAAGGCTACTGGTCCCAGCTCTGATGCCTGCAGCTGCCTACCACGAGCTTGGCTGAGACAGTTGATTCAAGGGATCATTAAAGACACAAAGTTTTTCATCTTCTTTGCCCTGAACCAGGGGACTAGTAGCAAAAAATTTTCTGCTAGCAAAACCAAGTAATTTATTTCCCTGGATACTAGTAAAAACAGCTGCTAGCTTTTCTAAGAAACCAAGATTATACTTTTCAGTTGCTGGTTTACTTCATGAAGGTGATGGAAAACACTTATAGGACTTCATGTTTCCTTCCCGCTTACCGTAAGCTCTGCATTATATGGAATTTTCTGTTATAGTCATCACAGTGATATCTGCCTGGGAAGTTGTTCAAGTACCTAAATACTGTTTCAGTGTTCTAAAAGGAGATGCTAGGTGTCTGCTGGTTGTATCCAAGAATTTCCCGTTTAGATCGTGAGTTTCCTGTAGGCGTTCTGAGAAGAGAGAGATGTTTCTAAACAGTTTTACAACTTCAGGAATGTGCTTTAGTTTTAACAGAAACATAGTAAAGATAGTCATAGCATGAAAGACGCCTATGAGAAATCCAAATCCAAATTTGGATCCAGACGTGGTAAGCATGATTCTTTCATGAAGAAGGTGTTTGAAAGTCTTAAAGAAAGAAAAGAACTTGGAGAAAAAACAAAAAGATAGAAAGGAAAGCTACTTGGATATTGAACAATGCCAATATGAGAATGTGCAAGAGCAATACTTACCAAAAACCCAAGACTTTAGCCCAGTAAATAACTGCTGTGAAGTTTTCACTATTGGGTTATAATCTAGAATTCTGGAATGAAATAATAGTTTACTACATAACCAATCCTTGTAACGAAACAATCAAAAAATGGCTGAGATGAGCAAATCATGAGGGAGCTTTTCCTCTGCAAATCCAAAATAACTAGACCTAGTTATTGTCTCCAGAAATTGAAACATAACCTGTGTGATAAGGAGTTGCAAGCTGCAGTAATCATTCCAAATTTTTTGTGCAGAATGTTATTTGCAGACATAGCTTTACTGCCTTGTTCTTAGATCAATGCCATGAATACACACACTGCCAGTGATGAATGGTACTTTTATGGACAGGGAGAAAATGGGGACTCACAGCCATTTCGATTTGTGTAGATCTCTGAGTACCCCAGATTTCAAACTAATGATACATTTATGACTGAGATACCTGTTGACAAAAACATGTAAGACTATCTAAAAACTGACAGACTATTTCTAAAGGGAGGAAGCAGAAACCTTTCAGACAGTTGCTGAGAACAACCAGAAAGATAAAGAACTGTGGCAAGCAATATTTGACTTTAAAATGCCAAGTGAAAGTATTTTAATGTTTCTATCTCATAAAAGGCTGTCTGTTACTGCAAGGACAGTAGCATTTGACTTAATCTTTTTAAGTATTTTATAGTTGGAATGATGATGGGTAAAGCATTAAAAACATGCTTTTATGAATAGTTTTGCACTGCACTGGGATGGATCTGTTTTGCTATGATGCAATGGACAACTTTTGCCTAGGTGTTATACATCCGCTTTATAGACCAAGGTAGACATACTAAAAATGCTTTGCATTTGTATACAGTTATCTATCAAAATGTCAATATCTGTAGCTTGTTATTCAAAACTTGATAAGGAACCAGAAAGATTTTCAAAGGCACTGAGCTTGTATCAGCTGTTGAAAGTGGTAGGGATACCCGGGTACCTAATAAACACTGTAAATACTGACATTTGAAAAATTTGGCCAATATGGTTTGTGAACATCAGCTAATGAGGCAGTGTCAGGTACACATAGTAAATGAAGTTTATAATTGGTTGATAATGATACAAAAAGAAGTTCAGCGATTTGTCTTTGCCCCAGCGTGCAATTAGAGTCACAGCAAGAGCTAAAATTCAGGAAGTGCTCACATCTTTCTCAAACTACTGGAATAAGCGGAATAGTGGTTGGATGAGACTTTGAAGGGCTGAAGTTTAGATGCCATTTCCTGTCCTGTGGAAGGCTGGTTACTCTGTGATACGCAAGAGGCAATCAGTTAATTAAAAAGGCAAAATAGGGCAATAATGTACTCACAATTGCTGAAGTTTGCATAGTCCGAAGAATGCTTTCCTTGATACTGTCTCAATGCAATTGTGTTGTAGAAATACGGTACAGGTAAGGTAAGAAAGCCAGGATAATCATGATTCATTAACTTCTTAGAGATGCAAATGTGTTATAATCCCATATTTATCCCCTTCTGCCATTTTAAGCACACTACTAAATTAATGCCTGGTGTAACACCACTGAAATCAGATTCAATATTTCCACCACAACAGAACTTTCTAATGACTTCTTTGAGGCAATTCTGTATGTGTCTGTCTCCAGGGTGTGTCATGTCCCATTTTTTGATTATGCTTTTGGAGTAGAAGATCATCGGGTATAAAACAAAGATACAAAATCAGAAAGCACTGGAGGCTCGGGAGAAAAGCCAATACTGTTCCAGGCTACAGGTATATTATTTTGAATTTTATTAAATGTGAACCATCACTAGCCATCCTTCTTGGGACATTTATGCTAACATACATTGCACCTGCTGATGCGACTCAGCTAAAAATTAGTGGCATGTATATTTTGTTTATATAAAATTGGTTCTAGCACTCTGCCCACTCTTCAAATGATACAGTCCTTTCACATGACTGTTGTTCTTGCAGCCTGCTAACCGCTTTTGGATGGAAGGCAGTTTGGGCTGTCATTAGGAACTGTCGAATAAAAGGCATACACCATCCAGTCAGAAGCAAGAGCTAAACTCAAATACTGTGTACTTAGGGGTTTTATAAGGATTTATCTTAAGTCTGGTATATGAATTCTTACCCTTGGAGCTGTCCCTATTTTCTTATGTAGACTTCATACATGCTAGCTTTGTATGTATGCCTTAATCCTATAAGAATTTATCTGAGGTATAGGGCTGATTGATTGATTTTTTTTTGTTATTAACAGCCATATTTAAAAAGAACACAAGTCATTCTATCTGACAATGTAGTATATATGAACGCCTTCCTTCTTCATAACTCAATGAAGGTCAGACTAGTTCCTACTGAAACTTGGAGGAAGCTGGATTGAAAGTTCTCCAAGTCAAATTCCAATAAAAAGGCCACCCTACTATATAAAGAACATGGAAGATGCACCCAGCTTGAAAAAAAAATGTACTAGTGGTCTGTGAGAGGATTGACTACACAGGAGAACTTGCTATGTGTACAGCTACTTGCACAATTTTGCAGTTGGTTTCCATGGTAGCTTAGCAACAAAACAGAAAGAAAAAAGGGAAAAAATTAAAAAGATGTTTTATTTAACCTTTTAAAACAGCAGGGTGCAGTTTCATGACAAAATGGTGGTATTCCTTATTAGACAGACTTATTTTCTGCTTACTTATTTGTCTGTGGCAGGGAGCAAGACTAGATCTCTGTGTATTGCATACAAAACTGCCTGCATCTCTGCACATCTGGCTACACTGGAAGACCAACACGATCAAAACATTAATTTCAAAGGCAAATGCCATGCTATACTGTTAAATAAATGATCACACAGGTGACTGTATATTGATTTTTTTCATTTTATATACTCCAGGACTCATGTAATAATTTAATAAACTGCCAAGATACTCACATTTTCTTCACCTTTGTACACTTGCTGAAAACTTAATCTGGAAGAGAATGGATCTGGTTGTGTGCGAGTGACTTAAAAGTAATTGGTAACTGATGTTTAAATTAGCTCTTAACTGGTCAGTGTTGCAACTGTCAAAAATCAGACCTTACATCTGCGTGCAGCTGACACAGGGTCAGAGCCCAGAAAGGACTTTGGGCACATTCTGCTACATTACATCGGGTGCGTTCCCTTGCCTGTGAAGCCTGGGCAACCTCAGCTTCTTTGTCATCTGTCCTGATTGTTTAAATCCTGAGCTGAAGCTTGAGTGCCCTCCTGGGATTAGCTGGAAGAAGACAGGCCTCCCTTTGGTCTGTTTGGGAAGTAAATGTACTTGACTGCTCGAACAAGCTAGCTGAAGGCCAGCAAACTTCATTGCTGAGTTTTAAGACTGGCCTCTTTTAAATATTTTCCTTCGGTGATCCAGACAGATCTTTGAGGATTTCTCATATTAACAAGTATTCAGCCATATATAAATTTTGACAACCTATAGGACTGGAGCTGGCAAAATGAAATAGGGAGCTGTCAGTGATCATTAAGAACCAATAATCCTGAAATTCCTGCTTTGGTAACTTCAGCAGTATTTCGTGGGTGCTCATTATCACAATGCTGGCTGCAAAACCAGTGATCTTTAGTGAGTGGCCTGGGGCTGACAGGCTTTAAGCAATAGGAATGACAAACCCAAATAACATTCAACTCACCTAAGTGTAAACATCTACAGTGCAAAAAGCACATCTCGACTAACACCCCAAGCTCTCTTTAGAGGAGAGAAGTAAACATGTTCTGTGTGCAGTTCATATGACCTGTATTAGATGACTGGTTTACAGTGTTGACACATATATTTTGTCAGATGAATTCCACACTGAAGTGGGCCTTGCAGCAAAATGCTGACAGCATTCACTACATACTAGTAAATCACCTAGTAAATATCTATAGTGGGTCAACCTTTTCTGCAGTCTCTGAATGCAGAGGGCCCGTACTTGGCAGTATAGCACTATGCAAAGTGTGTTTAGGCATCTGTTTGTAAAACAGCTTTATGCTGGAGAGCAAAGGGAACTCTACTTACAGGAGGGTTATGTTGCTTGAAACAAGTGGAATAGACTTTAAATTAACAGCAGCACATTCTAGTTCTGTTTCCATGCAGCTGCAACCTTCTGGGTATTGGTGGACACCTGGGAAAAGGAATTATTGAGTGAATGTCTTACATATGACCCACCAAGTGCGTCTGACCAAATGAAGTGTCATTCTGAGACCTCTTTTTAGAAAGGGATTGGACATCTGGGTGCAACACCTCCGAATTACCTTAGTAAGGTTCACTTATCAGGAAGGCTATAAAACACTGATGCTGCACTTCCTAGGACTGCAGTGCTTTACCTATAATGAAAGCAAACGTAAGTAAAACATAAATCAAGTTTAATATCCTACTGTCCCTAAGCTACAATAAGGGTAACTGAAACACAACATGTACTTGATGTACGTATAAATTTATATATACATAGAAATGAGAACATCTGAGAAACTGCTGATGGAACAGTTTCCACTGGAGAATACAGATTTGTTTAAGTCACTACACTTCACTGAGAAATTGGATGGTTTGATTTTAGTGTAGAGCAGAGGGAACACAGCATCTAAACTTGCCTCTTGCTTGCCAAGACACTGTCCTTGCTTTCTGGGATTCAAGGGAAAGGCTTTTTGGGTACCCCAACTTGGCAGTCCATCTGAAGAGCTGTCCCAGAGCTGTAATACTTTGACTGAGCTGAGGCTTTTGGGTTTATGACTCTTCATCAGTAGGCAGGAAAAAATATTTTAGAAGGGATCAACATAAAACATTTCAGGATTTTAATTTTTTTTAATGTTTCATAGAGAAGCCTTTCTTTTTTCTTTTGTTCCTGAGTGGGATGAAAACAAATACTGACTTTCCAAAAGTTTCCAGAAATGTAATTACCATTTTTCTGCAACTTTATAAAACTGCAACCTGACACTAACAAGTAAGTTCCACATTGCATTACTCTGCTCTGCTCTGGTATGCATGCAAAAAGCTCTGGGAAAGTGAAGGAGTTCCCTGAGCATATCTAAAGTTCCAGATATCTCTATAATTATAGTAAATATATGTATGCAGTGAAAAACCTTAGAAGTGTAAAATAGTTTAAGGATATTAATAAAGGCATTAGGATTAAGTTAGAATTCTTGTGATAAACCCAGATAATTAGGCATTCAATGAACTGTATCAAAGATACTTGCTCATCCACTATTATCTCCTATAAAAAGTGTTAGCGTGTGTCAGCTGTACTTTAAATTGTCTATCAGCTTTTAATGAAAACCAGAACATTAATGCCAGTTTGACTGTGGGGTACATGTGTTTTCTTATATGGGATGGAACCAAAAGTAAATCTTCAAACTTTTATTGTCTTTTCTGCTGATTATGAGTAGCAATTATAAGCCCAAATTAAGAAATCTCATGTAAATTGAGTATCAGAAGTGTACCAGACTATAAGCATAGCAGATAGAGAGAGAGAAATAGAGAGAGATAATACAAATGGAATATTGATGCAAAATATTATTAGAAGATGTGTTGATAAAAAGAACTGAATGCTAAAGTAAAATGATTGATGTAGTGGAGAAACTCATACTGCAGTACATGGTGTAGGATGGACAGTTACAAATTATTTACAGTGAAAATCTACAAATGATAATGGAAGTGTTCTAGGACAAGACTGAAAGTCAGAAAGTGACTCAGTAAAAACCAGAAAGTTTACACCATTTTCAGTAAATGAGTGTGTTTGGTGATCTCAAATTTCAGGCAAAACCATGGAAAATGATGAGAACAGATCATTACTGGACAGCTAAATGTATAGGCAATTGTAGCAGTTATGTGAGATTTGAGAGAAAATCAGTTAAAATTTATAAAGCTTAGACATTTTTTTTTTAATAGATTGGCAGAAGGTAGGTATCTCTATTACATATGGAGAATATCAGTCTTTGGGACAAACAGTGTCAGTACACCAGAGTGCAGTTTGGAGCTAGTAACGGCACTGGTACGTAGATAAAGAAGAAAGGTGCAATGTGGAAAGTCATAAACACAAATGACCACATCCAAAGATGGTGGCTGAGGGGTGATGGTAATGAAAAAGGGAAGAGGCACGGGAGGATGATTTGAAATACCCAGAAAGAAGAAAAGGAAGTGAAAGAGATGTAAAAACTTCACTAGGAGGCAGGTGGGGAGGGAGGATACAAAGCAGGAGATGACAGCAGAGTTGACACATTCTCTTCTGACCCAACATGCTTCAGAGTCACAGAAGAAGTCAAATGTGATGTAGAGGGAATCATGCTCCAAAATAAGGATCATTTGTTAGCCAAAAAAGGAGATTGGTCTCATTGACCTGACCTTCTCATTGCTCTTTTGGATTAAGAATGGGCGTGGAGGTCAGTAAGATAGAGAGGAATGGTAGTGTGATCACCACCAAATGTGTATATGCTTATGCATATATACCGACATATGTATATATCTAAGATGCCTACAACACTTGAAATCATCATAGAATACGAATTCTTCACTTCTACTAGTAGAAAGCCTTACTGAGCATAAGTACCCCTACTTATGTGCAGGAGTTCGTGCACCCACTTTGAAGGATTCCCACTCAGATATGCAGTGATTACCCACTGTCCATAGCAGAGGATAATATAATAGGGATTCTGCAGGAGTCTCACCACTGGAGTATGCCTGGGGCATGCCTTTAGACACCCTGTCAGTTTTCTTTGCTGACCAGCATGGTGTAATTCCCTCATTCATTGAAGAAAAGAAAATATTCAATTACATTGAAAACCCCAGACTTGTCAGGCTTGTGGATCATTTGCCGACTATTAGTGATTCAATGAGTATTAGCTGGAGGAGCACATCCCACAACCAGATTTTGTTTCTGTGTGCTTACAGATGTTGCAGTACTCACCACAGTTGTCTTCAGCTGCACCATTCTCAGTCATTTATGCTGTCACAATGAAATGCCCACGGGAGGCACATCATATTATTTCTGCATGGAAAATAACCCTTTTGGCAGACAACATCAACTGAAATGTCTTCCATCAGCCAGGATTCTGAGAAAATATGGGAAGACATTTTCTCTATAGCAGAGTATGTTTCAAATTAGAAAGGCCTGATAAAACCACAACCACAGCATGCAACAGAATATTTTCATTTTTCACTTTAAAGTGCATTGTATGTCATTTTAATTCTGCCTCTCGCATTACAGTGTCAGCTACAAATGGCTTACCACTACTGAAATTTAGAAGAGACAGCTTGAAGTTTCTGTTTGTTTTTCTTCTCTCTTTCCCATCATCTGCAGAACACATTGCTGGCCAGAAAGAAACTTATCAATGTACTTTCCTGGTAGACTGATTCCTCAAAAGTGTGAGCATTAAGTAGCAGAACCCTGCAGCATGGCTGGGGATGGACAGGAAAGTGGTACTTGGGTGCTCCTGGCTGGGGGAAATGGAAGTCTCACGTGAAGAGAGAACTTCCAGCTGGAGCACGTGGAAAGCCACTTCCCATGCTGAAGGCAGCTGGGCAACAGGGAAGTGTCCACTTACACATCAGAGAGGTACAACTACTAAGAATACTTATTGCACACAATTGCAGTAAAATCTTTGAGCAACTGGCGAGTCAAATCTTGGTACGAATCTGCAAAGTTGGTCTCAGATTTATGGCTTTTCTTTTGGGATTTTTTTTGCAATAATGCAATTACATTTATAGTCTTGTAAATCACTCATTTAGACAAGATGTTCAAAGCAAGAGAATAGTTTTTATTTCCTCTGTTGGTGCACATCACAAATGACTGGTTTTCTGCAGAACATTTGCAGGAAATCTGCTCTATTGTTTCATTACAAGTATGGAGCATGTGTCCATTTGCAAAAACGCTTTTTCCCTTTCGCAAAGTTTACAGGAGCTTTTATGGCCAAGAAAAACTAATGAAAGAATGCTAAAACTGCAAAAAAACAAACCAAATAAAACAGGAAAGTTCTTTGTGTCATACAGAACTGACTCTGTTTTTACTCATTAGCAACATCTTTGAAAAGTGAAGTTCAAATTTGACAAAGCAAATTTGATTATAATCTTAGTTGGACAGGTAGAAATGTCTATGGACCCACCTTGCAAAGGCAGACATGCTGACTGTAGACACATGAGACTCCTATGGGACTATATACAAAATTAAAATGAAACTTGGGATAAAATTATAGGGAGGAATGACAGAAACAAAGCGAAGTAATCCAATTCCTATGAGGCCCATGGACAATTAGGGGCTATATAGTATCAGCAAGGATGGAAAGAGCAGAAATGCAGCTAAACGGTAATCTTTAAAAACTGAGTATGTTTTAGTCTTATCTAACTAACACCGTCCTAATAATACTGCTTTTTGTATGATGCAAAGAATTGAGGTTGAGACACGATGATAGGAGATGAAATACATAGCTGATACCAAACTCAGGCTTGAGATCCAAATTCAGTTACTTTTGGAAAACTCGTCAAGGTATGTCTTACCTTTTAAGTGAGATACCTCTAACATTCTCTTGCTAAAAACTTAAAAGATGGATGAAGAAGTTTAGTCTAGCTTTTCTGAAGGCTTTTGCTGGGAACCACTATATGCATAAAAATAGGTAGTTTAGACTGGTTAAACTATAGATCTTTGTATGTCAGTATTTTGAATAATGTTACAATTAGACTCTGATCAGTTTGCTGTTTTCATCAAAGTCCTTATGGTAGAGCCAGTATTTTTAGTTCTAACTCATTTTTTTCATGTATCAGATACTGTACAAAGGTTGGACCGGGAAAAGCTTTCTTTCTGTATTCATTCAGGGACAGAAAAAGCATTTTTTCAAAGTACATGTATATGTTCAGTATGGCCTGACAGTCCCTTGTAAAGAACTGAGTGTGTCCATGACCTCTCAAGAGAAGGAGAGCTACAACAGAATGCATGTGGGGTAGCAGAGCTGAAAATGAATCCTGAGTCTCTTTTCGCTCTCAGCATTCAGTTAATTGCCCTTGCAGACAAGAAACCAGCTATTATCCAAACAGAAAGGGCTTGCTCTTTTAGTTTTCTCTTTGAGTCTCTAAATTAATTTTAACTTGTCTTAATTTGCTCTTTTATCAAGCATAGTGCATTTACTGCTCTGATGGCTGCAGTTGTTCCTGACACACTTTCCAATAATGCTGACACACAAACAACGGTGTCATCTGCTGGGTATCCACATCCATTCTCATCAACGTCTGCAGTATTATGTGGAGCAGGCCCATAAGACTTGTGATTTACTACCCCACGGACAGCACTTTGGCTGATGAATAGATACAGATAAAATGGAAGCTTCTCTTTTCACCATGTGATAAAATTCAGTCTTCAAATTTCTGCCTCTGATGGAGTTGCTCCTTCTCTACTTACTACTAGATTTCCCCTATTTCTCACCATAAATTTCTGAGTGGCAAAAATCGACCAAACCATATCATGTTTTACTGAGGATCAGCTAGGTTCCCGCAACTTGTGCACAGTTCTCGAACCTGTCACTGTTATTCAATATGTGCTTTAATGAAACAAGTCTATAAATTGATTGCAAAGTTGGTAGTGCAAGCGAGGAATGTTGTCTCTTTCAGTGACTGCGGTTGTAAGAACAGTTTTGTTTAAAGCAGAAAAACTGAGACATTCTCTGCAAATGTCCAAGTTGTGCAAAAGCTCTCCTTTGCAATAAGACAGATCCAGAGATTTCAGCACTGATTAAAATTGGTTTAGTGAAAGCCCCTTGTTGAATCAATACTGCTTGGAGCTGTTGTAACACAAGTAATTAAGTTACACTTCAGATGATAACAGAATATATGTTTTTGATCCTATTATTACTGCTCCCAGGTCACTGTGAGAGCAGACAGTCCAGTTTGCTTTACTTAGGTTGAAAATCACTGAAATATTATTGACTGAGAGCTCAGTGGGAGCACAGCTGTTGTTAAGTTCACATCGCTTAAGAATGAAGAGATGAAAAGAAAGAAAACAACCAAGTATGTCAAATGAATCATAAGCGCTTAGAATTAATAAAAATTTTTGGAAAATGGAAAGAGAAATCTTTCCATTTCTGGATCCTGTTTCAATGAAGACACACACTAAAACATACACAAAATTATTTACTTGTGCACAGATCTAAGTTTTCATAACCATTCTTTTCCACCAATATGTTTTTTCTAACTGGGAAAAGAAAGATTTGGTTTTATACAAAATTTTCCCTGGAGAAAAAACAACTTCATGGATTGTATGAATCTGTACACGTACAGGTTGAAAACATATTTGATAAACTGCAAGAACTGTTGTCATAAAACTTAGAAAATGCTGTGGATTGTCCATGTGAAACATGTATGTAATGGCCTGAACGGTGAGCAGGATTAAAGCAACAGTGCAAATTAGATACCGTCTGTTTGTGAAATTTATAA
This sequence comes from Calonectris borealis, assembly GCF_964195595.1. Classification (NCBI taxonomy): domain Eukaryota; kingdom Metazoa; phylum Chordata; class Aves; order Procellariiformes; family Procellariidae; genus Calonectris; species Calonectris borealis. The sequence continues at coordinate 196,083,735 of NC_134312.1, forward strand.
AATCTACAAAAAATGGCACTAGTCATCAGGTTTTCACATTAATCTAAAATGTGCTTGCTTTAGGGTTCCTGCATTTACTACGGTGACAGACTTTTCATCCGCGGCGCTCCACAGGAAAACAACATCCCTGAACTCTCTTTTTGAAATGAACGGGTCCTTTACCAGGTTATTCTTTTCCCTGGTTGAAAAATGAGTCACACTATAATTTATGATCAGTAGTTGTATGACACTTAAATATGATTGATTTTCACATTTATAATAGCTGGGCTTTTTTATTGTCAGAACTGAACAACTCAACTGATCACTAGCCTGCTTTGGTACTATTATTAAGGTCTGGACTGTAAATCCCTTCCTGACACTGAGATGCAGTTACTCACTGAAGAGGTCCTACAGCTGCTGTGAACAGCAGTTCATCATAAAAAGAAAAGGCTTAAAAGTCTGGATTAAAATATCATTAAATTTGTCACACATAGAATCTCTAGGCAGTGATATAAGAAGTCTGAAACCGCTGTTAAAGATACCTGTTCTCTCAGCTACATCGGAAGATCCTTCTGGGCTTATCAGTTCAGACTGGTAAGACTTATTCAAGTACTGAAATTTCAGTCACTGATGTTTTAGACACGGTTTGGCTAACTAGCATCAATTACAAAGTTACGGCTCTGATTTGAATACCCTTCTTTCCACTCAGTAGCATGCCAGTTTTGTTTCTCCAACATGCCTAGGATGCTGTATAATTACTTTCCATAGGTCTTGGCATGTGAGGAAGTTTCCTTCTGGCTGGAAGACTTCGTGTCACAGCGGCCTGTTGGAGAGAGCTTTTGGGGGAATAAACACCAAAAAAGGGAGCTCTTTATCGCCAGCCATTAGAGGGCAGTAAAATACCATCTTTTTATACAGCACCAGTTTATTCACACTAAATACTAAGGTCACTTTTTGAAGGTTAACCGGCCATTCAGATATCAACCGTATTTATAATCAAGTGATGTTTTCCACTCTTTTGGAGTGGACTCATATATCTGTTCTAGGAGTTGTAGAATACATACCTAGCAAAGCCTAAACAGCCTATAATCAGTACCCATTTTACATTACAGATGTTCTCCCTGGAAACATGCCGCAGATGTGGGTTTCCCAGACCTAACTGTGTCCTATGACTTTCCCGAAGCTGCTATACTGAACACGTACATTTGTAGACACATTTAAGAGGAGAGGGCAAGACAGGAGCTGATCAGTTATTCTCTTCATATTTCTGTACCTCTTGGAACGCAGTTATGTGATAGCTGTGAGGACTTGTCCACACAGGAAAAATCTTTTGCTTGTACTTGTGGTTATCCAAGGCTTTTGAGCTAGAACCTGATTAGGATGGAAGCTGCAGTGCCTTGGAGTGCCCAGTCATCTTGGGTTCAATCCCTCTCTGGCGTAGTCTGAACTACTCAGGTTTGACTAAAGGGAACAAAGAGTTTGCTGTTAAACCAAAATAATTTATGGCAAAATTGGTTTAAGCCTTATTGTCGACTATTGATGGAGAGTATATGGAAAAAGCAATTTGAAAGAATGGTAAGGTGGATATTTATATTTTTTAATAACTGTTCAAAATAAATAAAGATACATTTCATGGTATGTAAATAGGAAACATAGTAAGGGGTGCTTTCGTAATAAATTATTTCCAACTTTTTTTTCTTCTAATCGAACTTGTAACAATGAAAGCAATATATTAATCTGAAAAAGTGAGTCATTGTATGGGTTTTATTAACCACATTGTCTTAAACCAAATGTTGGAAACATAATAATATAAAGTTTATGTTAAAATAATAACTTTACATGAGTAAAATTTCCTTTGACAATAACAAAACATAGTGATTTAAAACTAGTTATTTTTATATTTTCTGTTTCAGTTTCTTATTTTGATTACACTAAAACCTGCCCTTTATGCATTATTAGAAAAAAATGCTATTTTATTAAAGAACTTTTCACAAGTTGAGAAATTACTGTTCATGAGCTAATTACAATGAAAACAATTTATTCACTTTTCCGTAATGCTTCAGGAATTACTAAGCATAAGAAGACTATTCATTATTAAAAAAGAAATTGTGCTGGAACTGAAAAGTCTTAATTTTGGAAAATTTGTGTAAATGAAGTACTGTAGCTTCTACTTGTATATTGTTATATACAGTGTTTCTATGAGAAAGAACTTTTCTCATAGAAGCAATCTTTTAGGCAATCATTTCTGAGATTCGAAGTGCTCTATGAAATGTGTAATTCTAATTTTAATATGCTGATACTGAAAGGATTTTCTTGGCCAAATTACCATAAATTTTGTTGCAATAGAGAAATATTTATGAAAACTCAGTTGCTAAGTTAAATGCTCTTTTTTTTCACCTAATATGTAGAAAATGTGTTATGATACCGCTGTGAAGCTTGCTGTTTACAACAATGTTTTATTATGCCAAGTACTTTTTCAAAAAGTGTCAGATTATCCTTTAGTCTTACATTTGATGAATATCATTTCATCAAAATTTAGAGTAACCTGGTTGGACAATTCTGTCATTTTATGAAATCGAATTTCTTCATGTGCTGTAAACATTTTTTTACCTAAAAATACTTTTTTCAAAATCATGTAAGTGAAAGTTCCTTACTGATTCCTTACTTTAGATGAAATTCCTTGTTAATTCCTTAATGTAAATGAAAAGTCCTTACTGTGTCCCCAAAGGCAATCAGGTTTATAAAGAATTAAGAAAGAAGCGGTCTTACCTTGGATTTCTAACAGAGGAACAAATTGGAGCAGAAATAGCATTGCTGACGGTCTGCAGTCAGTAAGATTAAAAGAAGGGCAATAGTATGTTTACGGCCATCGAGCAGTACTTACGCTCTGGACACCTCAGTAGCTGCTCTCATAAAGAAATCTCCAGTTCAGCTATGTGTGGCATTGAGCATGCTCACAGCCTGCTGCTTCCCAGCTCTAAAGGAGAAGTCTCTTGTCACCCATCAGGTTGTTGGCAATCATTTAAACCATAGTAACAGTTTTGTCTGGCTTCTGGATTACTGCTGCTTTCGTCTGAGAAAGAGTGTAAGGGATTTTGATTTTACTAGATTCATGACTGATTTCTAATTTTGGGTTATAGAAGGTGTTTGTTTTCTAATAATAGTAAGTTACCTTTGTAAGGGAGATAAACATCTCTAAACAGTTTGCTGTTATTATATTGCAACTGGAATTACAAAGCAAAGATGTCAGTTTGATTTTTTAGTTACAATGCCATCCAAGTACGAACATCCAAATACTTAAACATGTAATCGCACACTGCGTAGAGTCGGCCCACTGAACTCAGTTGCTTAGTTGACTCCAAGGGTGATTTCTGAAATAGCAGTTTCTCAAAGAAAAATCGTTACCTCTTTGCCCTAATTATTATTCTGGAAAGTTAATGTATTTCTGCCCCATGTTATGGCAGCCTTATATGTGTCCCTCACTTAATGAAAACTTTTTTTTCCACCAAAAGAGGATACCACAGACATGTAGAAGATCTTCTACTATACCACTATCTGCATTTAAAATTATGCAGGACAGACACATTGCTCTAACATTAATACATCATTTTGTGTAAGTTTTCAGTGCCTTTAACTAATATGTATGACTAGTGTCACCGTGTTCTTCCAATGCGTTCTTAAATGAGGAAAACAAATGCAAAAAGACCACAATGCATTTGTATAAAATCTCACCAGAAATTATTGCTAACTTTTGTTAGAATACTTCAGAATACACAGGCTAACAGGAGGAGTGCAAAAATCTCCAGAAACAAGGACTACACAATGCAATGTGTATGGGTGGTCCGGTCCATAAGATACAAAAAAGGCCTGTCATGAACTACCGAGCGTTAAAAGGCCAAACTGCTGTTCATATCTATGCAAAACAATGAAAAATTAAAATGAGGAGGAATATCATACCTGAAAGTATTTGACTTCAGTAATCAGCAATACCTGGGATACATTTACCATCCCAGCCACTGGTGCTCTTTATGTTGAACATGGCAGGCAAATGAAGGTGGGAGGGGGATGTGGCATACTTACATCTGTATTTCTTAGTGCTGTGTAGCAATGTAGATTTTCTGCACTTTCTCAAACAGCAGATGCAAATGTGCACATTTGCCAACATTGCAACATGGAAGATGATTGAAGTCGAAGTTGGTGGAAAGGTCTAAAGGCTCTTGGCCACCACAACAAAATTACATGTATGTCTTGCTTGGCACTGTTTGTCTCTGCTTCTGTTTTCTACGTACTGTCCACCCAGGCACTTGAAGAGTTCCTAGTCTAAGAGAAGGGATGGATGGCACTTAGATTCAGCACATGCAAATGAAAAGTACAACTGAGAATAATAGTCATGCAGAATTATGTGGGGATCACACAAAAAAGTGAAATAACATTGGTAAATGTCCGTGTTTCTTGGCATCCCATTCCTAGCGTGTGCTCGGCAAGTTGTCTGCCCAGAGGACTGAGGTGCAATCAGCTGCAGGTCACCAGCTGCAAAGGAGCAGAGCCGCCCTGCTTCTCACTCTTCTTTGGGACTGTGCTACAGATCACACACAGGGGCCTTCCTGAGGCCTTCACAGCAGGAACAGAGATAATGCCTTGCCCCTGGTACAGGTGAGACTGATGAAATCACTAGGAGACTTTTATGCCTCTGCTTACCTGTCATCAGTGATGAAAATGGCAACTACCTATTACTAGAATGTCATGGCTGACTTTGCTGTTCTGACATAGAAGTCTGGCTTACAGGTCAGTGTAGAAGATCCTGAGTATAACTGATTTGAGCCACGTACTTACTTAGTTGCATTTTTAAGCACTGTGTTGTACTAGCTAGATAATACATTTGGGCTAAATGCTGGTCTGTGCACAGGCGAAATAAGTAGTCTGTGTACAGTGGACTTCTGTAAGGACCTCAGACCTTTTAGTTGTTTTTTTGTGTGGCCAGATTCTCATGACTACCAACATTCTCTTGATTCTACGTAATCTCCCTTTTCCCTTTTCAAAGCCACATGTAGGTAGGGAACAAGGAAAAAAAGCTACTGAGAACTGACGAGACCTCTACCTTTACATCCCAAGAGCTGGTGTTCAGAGGGGGATGCAAAATAGCATCATAGGACTGTGTCCAGTAACACAGAGACATGGCTTTTGAGGTCCGTCGTTCTTAAACTAAATCCTGAAGTGAGCCCACAGAGGAAGTGCAGAGGAAGCCTTTCCCCACCTGATGGGCCATCTAGATTGCAGAGAGTGCTGCTGGGAGGCTCAGCAGCTGGGACCTCAGTCCTGTCTACTGCTAGCACAGAGGATGGAGTAAGATGGTTGAAGTGATGCAATGTCCTGAATTGGAAAAGGCAGATGCAAAAAATGAGCCAACTGGAGGTGAAGAACAGGAATCCAGAAAAAAAGAGCATCCATCACTGAGAGTGCCAGCAAAGACAGTGGTTTTGCCAGTGTTCTCAGGCACAGAGGGAGTGTGGCAGAACTGAGCTCATCTGCAAGAGAGGATAAGCGAAAGCAAGGTACAGGGAGAAGACTGGTATAAAGGCAGTGTGTTGCTCTAGCATGAGCTAGTTGATGAGTGCCAGACAATGAACTGTTTGCAGACAATGTACTGTGATGTGCCCCTCAAGGTAAAATTGTGAGAGTGCGCTCAGGAGGATAAGGGGAGATGTTGAGGAAGACACTTGATAAAATGGAAGGAAGGATGTCCACTGTGAATGTCAGGCATTTCATACTGAACCCCTGAAGCAAACATGAGATTCCTTTTGAGGAAATGAACCTCCAAGGTGGGATTTAAAAAAATGAAAATGGAAACTTATGACTTCAAGCCAGTACTAACATTTTGGCATCCATCCAGTGATGTTTGAAGCAACATGACACATGAGAAACAGCCACTGCAGTTTCTCATCAGGCTGTGAGGAACAGCTATATGTTTCTAATTATATTCTGTTTGTCGGCTAATTAAAACTGGAATCGGGAAAGTGGCTGAACCATCACAGGGAGAAATTGTTTCTATTCCTGTTTCAATCTTTTAAAAATAGAAAACAGATGTTTCCTTCATTCTCTACTGCCAAGCTGTAGAGAACCCCAAACGAGAAAAGCATCCCTGACGCAGGCAGCACTGTAGAGCCTATAACCATGGCAGGAATAGCGGTGTGGACAGGACATTGTCTCATGCAGAGTTTCTAGGTTACCAGAGACAGTTGATTTTGGCCTCTTTTTTTTTTCATTCAACTCTTTTCTCAGTGTGTTTTTTCACATAACCTTGTTTGTCATGTTCTTGTGATGTGACTAGTACTAGTTAGAGGTTTTAAAGAGAAAGCATCAAAAATGTTGATTTGCAACTGGTGACTTTTTTCTCAAATTCAGCTACACACCAACACAACTTAACTCCCTCCAACACTTTCAATATGTTAGCAGACTTGCAGGCAATGCCTCATGATTATTTTCCCAGAGAACTGTAACCTTTCAGAAGAAAACATGTTTTATCTGTAGTTAAAATCCTATGTTTCAGCATTCACACTATGGAGTTTTCAGAGTTAATGGCACTATCAGGTCAGCACTCCTTGGAAAGACACATTCCAGAGTGCTGTCATCAGGTACTTTTCTTGCTCAGATAGTACAAGACTGGCCTAAGGCATATGACATCTGCAGTGTCGTGGTTTACCGTTTTAATAACTCTTTCCATGTGCAGGGAGAATGACTGTTTTGTTTTCATGCTTCACTATAGCCTGGGCAATGTCCCCTTAAAACTTTGTTTGCTCCATTCAGTTGTAATTGTATTTATCTAGTATAAGTTGTCTGAAACCCAAAATATAGCACAGCTTTAAGTAAATGGGAAAGTAGAATAAAACAGTGCTGAAAATGACACATATATCAGTGATTTCTGAGGAAGAAAAATTTAATTCTCATTCATTGTTTTCAGGAGTATCATATGGGAAACGTTTTTTTCTGAGATGTCAAGAATACCCTCAAATAACTGCTCACCAGCCACAGCAGGCCAGATTACCAAGTCACTGTTTCCATGAAAGCCAATACAAAATTCTAGATAAAGCCTTTGTAACATCAGAGAAAGAAACAAGTGAACCCCCTGACTCCCCTGAATACTGAAGTGACTAAGTTCATTGATTGTCCCCTCAAAGGATCTTGAAACCTCAATTCATGGAAACAGGAAAAAAACGAAAACTGGTTTTGCCTTCAGTTAAAAATGAAAGCTACAGGGTATAAAAGTGAGTTTGTGGCATGTTCAAGATGCATATTCATTTTTGGTATATCCAAGAAAGCAGTAAGAGACACAATGCCATTGAGACTTTTATGATGTAGTCCTTTGTAACTGACAACAGGTGTTGTCACAGAAAACTGAAGTCTCTGTGCAATTGTTGCTGGTTTATGTGCTGCATTTTATCTTAATACAAATATGGCATTGCTTCACAGCCTGAGTCATGCCAAGTTGAATTGCTGCTTGACCCTTTAACTACAACTCCTGTGTGCAATTCCTGCAATTCCAAATATGAGCATCAGCTTTTGAAGTTGCATTTTAGTGTATCGCTGTTTCAGGAACAATGCTTGAGAAGTGTTCCTCCTGTCTTCTTCAGTTGCTTATTCCTTCCTTCATTTCAGTATGCAATGCAGGAGCTGTCTGGAGGTTACGCTGTACAAGTGAGTTGTTCCAGCACCTCTGTGCTGTGCTGGCGGAGGCCTCCATCAGTGAAGCAGTCGTAAGCTCCGAAGCTTCACACCGCACGCTTAAACCTGCCAGGTGATGCGCAGAGTGGCGTGCACTCAGTACAAAGGGAATTCTCTAGAATTCATATAAATGACTATACATGATGATGACTTACAATGGCATAGCAAATTGGACAGAACTACTCGTCAGTGGACTGTTAATTTGACCCACAGTTCAGTGCTATGTTACTTCCAGCCTCGTTCTTATAGTTGACTGAAAAAATAGCATGCGGGCATGAGCGGTAACTTGCATAAGAAACTGGAAGAAACATCAGTCTGAGAAGGTCGTTAATATAAAGGATAAGCTCCGTCGGTGAGACACAGAGGGCTGGGAGGGCATGGCTGCCTGCTGCCCCATGTGGGTTGGTCAAGGCTCCCTCAGGCCCTGCGGGGCTCCCTCAGCTCCACCTGCTGCCTCTGTGACTGAAGCAAATGTGGTGAGGGGGAAAGAAAAGGCCACTGTTTAAAAGCAACATTTCACACGAGAAAATATTCAGTCCTCCATCTCCCTTGCCCACTAGTCTCATTCAGAAGGACAGGCTTTCTGCTAGGCTCACCCAAAACGGTGCCTCACAGCTACCAAGAGCTCCCTGTCTGGGCTGAGGCTTTGAGGCCTGCCAAGGCCGCAGGACGCAGATGGGTAGAGCCATTCGGCTGCTACCAGGTGCCTGAGCTCTCCCTCTGCTTCCCTCAGTGCAAGGGATGGGCCCCTGGGCGTCAGGCAGGAGGTCTGGCAGCAGCCTCCTTGGTGGGTTGCAGGGCACTCGGCCGGAGAGGACAGCTTGTTGCTGTCGGTGAAACAAATCCTAGGCAAGCTCCTTCTAAACTTCTGGTTAATTAATCTAATCAAACTAAATTTGAACACTGTCTTGTTAAACAGATGAATTATCTGGCGTTAATGTACCTGTATGCCTGAAAATGCATAAAATGCAGTCCCTGTCAAGAACGATAGACAGGCCCACATGGTCTTTGTGATACTCCTGACCTGAATTTTCAATATTAAATATAGATCTTTGCAGTAATGTTTGTGACAACAATATGCATCAAAATTCACCCGAATTGCAGAAAAATAGAGCTCAAGGAATTAGAGCTGTCATCTAGTCTGAAAAGAGGAATAAAAGCAGCGCTCGTGCTTTTCGTGGTGAATGATTCACACGGCTGTTGTCAGCCCTTTCCTCCCCGCCATCAGTAAACATTGCAAAGTGCTGCCTAGCAGAAGTGCAGTTGGCTACAGACGCTGCCCACAAAGGCAGTGGAAATGGCAGTGGTTTCATCTGTGAGGGGCTGAAGACCCTTCCCACTGACTGTGAGAGATGCCCACCTGGCATGGTCCAAGCTGGCAACGCTGCCCGTTCCAGCTACCAGGGGTCAGCTTATTCGACTGCTGCAAAGGCAAGCGAGAGTGGTATCCATGGCCAGGGATCATAGCCAGGATCGGGGTGAGCTGGGCACGGGGACCTCCTCCAGGTGAGACGTGTGGACAAACCCACAGAGCTTTTCAGTGCAGCAGGTACACGGAGGAATTGGTTAAAACTCACAAGTGTTCCTACGTCTCGCTGAAAGAAGGCATTTGTCACGTTGTATTTTTAGTGTGATAAAGCACTAACTGTGTGCAGGGAAACATCTTGCTGTGAAAGACAACTGCATGGAGATGGCGTCTTTATAAGACTCCTTGGTTTCCTGGTACACAAAGCGTGTCAGCATTTTCTTTTTTTGCCATTCTAGTGCTTTCATTATTCTGTAGGGTATGTGTGAGCTAATTTATAAATGCTCCTTTTGCTCTGCTATTTTATTTATGAGTATTTTCTGCACACCTTATTGCTTTGGACCATCTTTTGTTTCTGAGGTGCTTCCTAGGGATAATGAACTATCCAGCCATTTACTTATCTATTAAAATAACTAGTGACTCACCTCTATCTCAGGCTGTTTTAAAAACTAAACGTTCTCATAATCTTTAATGTGACTTGCTAATCCAAGTAACATTGCAAGCTCCCTGTTCTCCTTTATGGCTTTACTTTCAGTTTGTAGACAGGAGATGACAGCGTCTCTCCAGTGTCCCTCTGCTTCACTATGGGATGGGCTAGACCAGAAGTGCAGCCGGGTCCCAGGATGACATTGGCCTCAGAGCTTCTGCTGACTTGCTTTATCCCACGCTCAGCCAGGACAGAGCTTGTAGCACCTGACCTGCCTGGAAGGTCAATAGCGTTAGGGTGGTAACTCCTAAGCCAGGATGTAACGACAGGGATTCTGTGAAGCACAGTGTTGTGAGAAAAAGTCCAGAAAAGTCCTGAAAGAATTAGTAAAATCTGTCTTTAAAATAGATTAGTGAATGTACTATCATTTCAGTGCCAATTTTCTCTGCAATTTTTCCAATTTATTTCATGGTCTAGATTTTTGGTGCCATGGTCTCCAGCGATTTCTTCACCTTTGTAGCCCCGAAAGAGCCTGTATATTCCGTAGTAAAAAGCAAGGCCAAAACCAACTTGTCTGCAGCTGTCTTTGAACTCCTTTCTACATCTTTTCTCACTCTGATATCATAAGACACTCACTGACTCGCCTTCTAGGTTATCAATTTTTATGCCTTCAGCTATTAGCTCATCATACATCTACTGGACCAACCTAACTTACTCATCTTAATACCCATATTTTATCTCGGTGCCAGTTCACTTTACCTAGATTTTTATATAGATTTTTTTTAAGACAGTTGACACAAATTATTCGGATATTGTTCTTGATTTGATTTCTGTTAAGTTTCTCTGGGAAACCGAAGTTTCATTGTATAAAGACAGGGCTCCATTAAAGAGTGACATCTGAAGTGGTTTTCTATTGGTTATTTTCAAGGAAAAAAGATTCTGCAATGTGTAGTCTGGGAGTTAGATGGTTTCTTCTCCTATTTGTTTCATAGGTTTTTCCAAGTTTTCTGTGGATAAATGATACATAGTTTGTAAGAGGAATGAAATTTGCTTATCTATAGCATTGTATGCTGTAAAATTATTGTCTTGGACATGGCATATCCACCAAACTGGTGCAATGCTGTGTATTCCTTTACGAGATTTTTTCCAAGTAGTGATTCTGGGAGCTTGGAAAGGGAGGTCTGCTAATGTTTTCCTCATCTTTCTCATGGCATTATATGATGCCTATTCTTTCACAGGCTCTAGTATGTACATTGTTCAAATTCAGAATTACTGAGGTAAGATGCCAGCTTCATTACACTTCAGCCAAAAGCTGAATTCTGACAAAAAGCCCTTGTGTAGCCCATCCATTTCATTGTTTCCAGAATCATTACGCAGCAAAGCTCAGAGACAAATTGTTACTGGCCAGGAACACTGGATACCTCTATTGCAAAAGCATCACATATGAAATATGGCTGCACCAGCACCTGCACACAATGTGCTGTCAGGAAAAAAACAGTGTACCCTCAGTGGTTTTTTATGTGTGCTTCTGTTGTGTTCTTGGTGTTGGGAGAGCATTTTTGTGCTTCATGCTCGTGCTCGCAGGGCCTGGAGCACTTGGTCAGATCAGGGTGTGGCTGTGGTTAGATTTAGGGCTGCAGCAGTCAGAGACCCCCGTCTCCGTGCCTGCTTTTTCCTGCCCTTCTGGCTGCCTCTGCTGTTGGGCCTGCACCAGTGTTTGCAGTGAATCAAGCTGAGGCACGGCTCCAGGTAAAAAATAAGCTGGCAAAAAAGGAGCAGGCAAGTTCCCTATTGGAAATGTCCACACAACCCACAGATTGCTTTGCCAGTGCAATGGGAGGGCTGGCCCTCACCAGCCAGCCTTGGCAGCAAGGAACAGCAGCTGCCTGGCTCACCTATAACAAAAAAATGGATCCCAGTAGGGTAAGCCTGTGCTATACCAAACAAGGTATTTTGCTGCATCTGGCCATGCAGTACGTGAGAGACCTGGGCTGAGGCTGCAGGGTATAGAAGCTTTTGTGTTACAAGTTATGCTGTAAGCTTGGTTTGTCAAGAGACTTTAAGGCAGAAAGCAAAACTGTTAATTAATTAGGAGTATTCACAAGCCCCCAATAGATGTTTTATTCTTTAATTAATTGCTGTGTTACCAGGCTGCTCAGTGAAGGTGAGGTTTCTCGTTAAGGCCGAGCTGACCTGATGGTGAGCTGCCACCAGATAAATTGGCCCAGCCCCTCTTCTCCAACTCCACAGTCACATCCCCTTTGTCATGCCAGCTCTGGCACAGGATAGTCACTCTCTGCAAGGGTAGTTTTCTGCCGGTTTAGTTTCCTTCATGAGCTCAGTGCTGGTCTGCCAAGCACCAGGGAAGCGAGGGAGGTGGTGGGAACATGCAACCAGGAGCAGGTAGGGGTAGACAGGACAGGCTGTTCCTGCCAGAAGTCACCATAAGATCTTCCTCTGGTCCAGAGATCAAGGATTATCAAACAAGAAGGAAAAAAGACCGCTGTCACACTTTTTAAGCTGATCTTGGTTGGAAATAAGTAAGAAAAAAAAAATCATTTTCGTATAGTGGGAGACAGAATGTGACAACCGGCAAAGCAGCAGAGGAATGCTGCAAAGCTGTGAATGTGGCCCATTTTCTGAGTGAAATTTGGGCTTGCCCAAGTATTGCAGGGTGGATGAAGACTGTCCCCATGTATGCCACTGACTTTACTCCATTGTACAAATAACGAGTATGGAAGAGGGATGGCTTTTATGGGAAGCTGACTGGTCAGCAAGGGGGGGAGAAAAACAGACACGGTGGCACTGGCACATCCAGAGGTTATCTCTCGTACTTCCAGAGTTGCAGGTAGTAAGTTCCCTCCCACTCCCCCAGGAAGGAGGAACTAATTTAAGAGCTACCCTGTTGTTGGTATTTCCACAATGCAAGAAAACCAGAAATAATAGTTTAGGCCCACAAAAAATTTTTTCTTTCATAGCATTATTGATAGTGTCTAGCTTGTAGCTTGGTCTTCAGTTTGCTACACTGAAGTGTGAAGCCCAGCCAGAGAGATGACATGCTGCTGGACAGCCAATGCCCAGCCCTCAGTAGGGAGTGTGAGCAAGTTCTGTGATGTGAGCTGGGATTATTTGCAAAGTAACTGGGGAACAAGAGCCTTGAAAAGTCAGTGTAGATATACAGATTCTGCTGACCCCCATTTGGGAGTTCCTAACTAGGTGGTGGTGCCCGATATCCAAGACTGGATTTTTTTTTTTTTTTTTAATATTACATAGTATATAACCAAGTAAAGCTGCAGCCTGCTCTATCAATCCCATGCTGAGTGTCACATCATCCGTCACTCGTAGTCAGAGCTGATTAGGTAGAGTCTTGTAAAAGTGTTTTTGTAAAAGTCACTGCAAATGCCTCCTTTGCTCATGTAAGGATGCGGTGGCTGGAAACCAGCCAGGCTTGCAGTGCCTCTTCCAGTCCATTACATAGCACACAGAGCTCACTCTGCTGCGCTGGGCCAGAGGGGCCCTCTGAGCGGCCTTCGGGGCCTGCCATGGATGGTTCTGCAGCTCCAGTTTGGGGATTTGCTTGTGCACCTGCTACGTCTGGCAGAACCTGTAAAGTAGTATCCAGTGAATGCTCCAATATACACAAGCATAGGTTTACTGACCACCAGAGAGCTAGCAGATCAGAAGAACAGTTACTTCCTGGATAACACAAAAGAGGACTGCTAGGCGATGTAGAAATATTCCAGATGCTGGTGTTGTGATAGGTTTGTTTGACAGCTGGTCTGTGACAGGGAGAAGAATGCCCTGCCTAGTACCTGAGTAAAAAGGTTTGTGCCGTACTCAGTGCATTACACTGTGCAAATGGCATGCCAGAAGCCAGAAGAAAACCACAGAGTCAGAGAACAGGGTGAACCGAGTGCTACAGTACCTACAGTAAATTAAAAAAGACTTTAAACTACTGGGCTAAGGTTAGGTACAGTGAATTCAACACCAAATGTAAGGAAAATGGTGTTCTCTACACAGGGAAAAATGAACTTTTATCCTCTGGCTGAATTGCCTCAACAAAAGTTACTTTTTTTTTTTTTAAACTGCTGTGTTTAGGTTAAAAACATGTGATATAAATCACAGTAATGCTTCTCCAAATATTGTGTAAGCTATTTGGTTTACTGCCAAGAAGGCATGTAATGAAAATTAAAAATAGAGATGTTATTAAAAAAAAAAAAAAGAAATCTACATGCATTACTGCTGACACTTGTTGAAATAAGAAGGGACACGAAAAATTATATATAGATTTTGTGAGAGCAGAAAGTGAAATACAATTGAAATGACACTTGGAATATTTTTATGGAATATGGTAATAAGTGAAAATATTTGTGACATTAACTCAAAGATAAGAAATATTCAAAGAATTATTGAAGAATTTAACACAATAGAGCCATATGCTTAGATTTAAAATGTAATTGTCTACAAATGTAACACATTTAAATGTTTTAAAAATATATTCATCTGAAAACAGCCGAAGTTGCTGAGAAACTGTGCATAACTCACAAAGCCCCCCTCCCAGGCACTGCAAAATGGAAATAAAACATTGACAAAAAATATTTTACATTGGTAATAAGAGTAGTTTATTTTTAACAAGCACAGAGAAACTCCTGGGAACTTACATTTCATTTGGAAACAGAATCTAGTGAGCAGGATTTTTTTAATCAGAAGTTACCTGTGTCTTTAGAGCTCATGATCTGTGTTGTGACTTGACTGAAGCAGCATAAGCTGGGTTGACTTAGTTTTTCCTGGATTTTAATAAAAAGAGTGAGCAAACAAATAGACTCTTGAAGAAGACAAATTAAAGATATAACGTTGCAGGGACCAAATTGAGTTTACAATTAAAAATTAATCAATAGGCTAAATTGATTACCAAATTAACACAACAGGTAATCAACACAAACTTTGTGGTTGACTCTAGTGGGGATTGTATTATTTTGCTTTTAGATTTCAACTTCTACCGCCTACATACCTACCCAGAACTCTAGCTGATATATTACATTTATATACCTGATGAAGGGCGTTGGTATGTGTTGGATATACAAACTTTACAGAATGTAAGTATCAGTACTGGTCTTAGACATTTGTCAAGGAAATTTTTCTTGTTCTTTTCAAGGAGGCACAGATTTATGAGGTACTTAAATGACAATGCTTTAACACTTACGGCCAGTAATTATATAGTATGGTACTTAACATGGAAGTCCTGTCCTTCCAGAGTGAGATACAGACACCTGTAATTAATGTTTTACATGAGTTTTATGGAAATTTGGCCTCCCTCAGATGACAATTCCCAGCTCCTAACATATTGGGCTCACTAATTCAAAATCAAAGTCAATGTGATTAGCACGCAGCTTCCAAAAAGATATGCAGAGAGCAGAAGATTTCAAACCCTGGGCCTTCTAGTGTGGGAGTACCTTATTTCAGATGCATTGAAGCATCTCCATTTATCAAGCTTCCGATATCCGACAGAGAGATACTTGTAAACTACCCTGCGCTGAACTGCACAAGGCTTTCCCTTTCAAAACCCATCTAAAGGAGGAAGAGGAGCGGTGACATCATTTTATGTGATGGACAGTTTGGCATGTGGAAAGGCCTCTACTCTGTTTGCTCCTCAGCTTGCAGAGGTTGACATCTTTTGCTCTCGCAAGCATGTTGAATCACAAGGCTACTAATCTTACTAGGCCAGGTGGAAAGCAGTTTCCAGCCATGTCTGTACTAGCAAATCAAACAGCCCTCAGACATGTTCTTGAACGCCGAGACCAAGTAATGCAGAATGGCCGACATCTATGCCAATAAAGCCTTACTCAGTAAACCTTGTTTTAACAGGGTGATGGTATCCAAGCTGCGTGCCTGGAATGATTCCCGGACTGCTAGGTGCTCAAATACCTTAGCTGTGTCTGAGAATCAGGAGACTCCTAATTAGCACAGGCCAAAATTGTGTCTGGTAAGAGTATAGAACATTGCATTCTTCCATAATCTTTCAATTTACTTTGCAAAGGGTAACCTCCATGTCTGCTAGAAAGCTTTGTTTCTCTGCATGGAGAAATTCAAAGTCTACTTGGTAGTGAAATTAAAGCAAAGAGAGAGAAGTAGCAGGGACATGTATCTAACGCTTGGGGCAATCAGTGATGTTGTCATCCTTGTTCTTAGAACTTTGTGCTACAAGAGGCATTGTATAAAGTATATAAACAAGCCTGGGAGGAAAAAAATGGTTTCTTTGCTTTCAAATGAGCACTCAAATCACCTGTACTTCAAGAATCGTGTTCCTTCTACCCAAAAACTAGCAAAACCTTCACCACTCTAACCCATATGGAGAATGCTCCATCCAGCAAAGTCTACTCCTCAAGCATTAAGATGAGAAAGAGAAGATTCAAGAGGAGATGTGACTGAAAGTAAAGTCCTTGCAAAGAAGGAAAGAGGTAAATGTATGAGATACAGAAAGAGACTGGGAGGTAAGAAGATATATACTGCATTTGCAGGGTTGGCAGTCACTTACTGGATAAAGTAGATTAATTGCACATTACATTCTTGTAATATTATTTTTATTTTCCATTTCCTCAGTAACAACTGCCTCATAATGAATGTAAGGAATAGTTATTTGTTCTGACATTAGGTACCTTGAGACTGTGTGTCTGGCTTGAAACTAGATAAATTCATAGATGAGATCTTTCAGGTCTTTGGAAGGCCTCAGAGACAAGTCTGTCAAGTTGGGCAGTTATCCAGAATATCCTGTGTAGAGTCTTTCGTTTGACTTTTAGAAACATAGCTGATAAAGCTCAACCCCCTATCCCTTATATGGAAATTGTCCTCTTGTCCTTCTGTTCATTTTTCCTTTACGGTTTAGGAAATGAGTCCAGAAGGCAATTTGTAGCTGTTTTGTTTTGATAGCAACAAGATGTGAATGTTCCAGTGAAAAGATTATCAGTGGGGGTTTGTTTAGGTGGTTTTCAGGAAAAGCTGTGGCAATTCCCTAGCTCCCAGCAAGTCTCTGGCTGTTTTCAAAGTTGTTCTATTTAAGCCTCAGAAAAGCAGTAATTCAAAATCACTATATCTAAAATCCTCTGGTTGTCATTCCTCCCAGGAAAACACTTTCCCTCTTCATGTATGAGGTTGTTTTCCTAAGTGCACAAGCCTTTGACAAACATTTACATAGCAAGCAAATCATTAAACATATTTTTTCTTGTAAAACTGGATTTGATGGCAGCTAAAAATTGTGTTAAGAATCCACATTTCAATGTTTGTATTTTCCTCTCACTTCCTTTAGAAGAATGTTCTATTTGCCACAGTAAATGGCTGATGTGTAGGGGCAGTTGTATAATTTGTCTAACTTAACATTGACAGACACTGATATTTCTTTCAATCTGTCAGTTTGTCAGCCTAAATTCTTTGTCTATTCATGTATGCCCATGTAAATCAAATCTTGCATTGTCTCTTTCATTAAAATCTCAAAAGTTTCATGATGTCTTTCTCCTCCATTCTGAACTAGTTTAGTAATTTGATTAACTACTAAAAGTCTGGTGGCACTTTGGAGTGCTGTCCTTGTTGGCTTGAAAATGCCACATCATACTCACTAAAGTTAGCAAGGCTACTCATTTCCATTTTATATCTAAAATCAGTCACCTTCTACAAAAAAATCCCTGGTTGCACATCCCAGCATGTATTAAATTGGTAAAAAGATGATCTCAAAAGCTTCAAACTAACAACCTGAATAGGCATAGGAAGGCTGCTGAAGTGATGCAGCACTAACATTTTTCTCCTTCAGAAATTACTCAAAGGTAATACCCAGTACAATGGCATATGGCACTTTTATGGGTGCTTTCTCATGGTGCAGTAGGACAACGTATAGATGCAACCCCTTTCAGCACAGACTCTGTAGTTAGTACTTTTTGTAGTGAAAAGGGTGATAAAAATTATAACAGAAAAGGAGAAAAATTACCTGGGGCAAACAGTGCTTACAATAAAAGGGAAACCCTGAAGTGGCATAAATCTCTCACGACAGTGATGAGTGACTGGGGATGGTAGGAGGAAAGAAAGAGAGAGGAAAGAAACATCAGCAATCACTGTGAAGCAGTAACATGTACTCATAGCCTTTAGGATCAACCAGGACCTCAGTTTACTAATGCCAGAGGTATCGTGAAAATGTTCCTGCTTTGGAAATAAATTCAGAGATATTAAAAATACTAATAAATATATTATTCTTATTTAAACAGAGCAGTTAGAATTATGTTGGTAGAATTTAACAGCAAATTATTAGAAACAGATTCACCTTTAAAACAGGCAAAAGCACACCATGCTGAATATGTAAACTAGGTCAGCTCTTGTTTAAATTCTGTATTGCTGAGAAAAGAACGCCAAAGGGAATGTGATTTAGCACTAGATCCATCTGGCAGATCATAGCAAAAGCTAGTGTTTTAATTACCATTGCTTTATCAAATCATAAAAATCACAGAAATGTGGAGTGAAAGGGAGCTAGAATGGATCTTTTATATGCTCTGCTTATCAAGTAAGATTACACCTCTTCGGAGAGATACTTGACTAAGCCAAAATCATCCAGAGCAGAGGATTTTACTACCTTTTTTATGGCCTGTTAAAGCCTTTTAGTACTTTCTTCTCTGCTAGTCCTAAGAAAAGGAAGGTTTTTCTCATATCTGCCTGATACCCCCATTTCTGAAAATTAAGTTCATTATTTTTTCTTCTAGCTTTGGTAGACATGGAGAACAGCCAGATAGACTCTTTTTTACTGCAATCTATACAAAAACTCCATTAATCCATTCTTTTCTAGGCTATACAATCCCAGTTCTTTGGATTTTTTTTTTATAGATCACAGTTTCTAGGCTACTTAACTATGTTTTGCATTTTCTTCAAATGCCCCATATTTGCCCCAAGTGTGGGGACCTGGACTGACTAGTGCTTTCCAACTGACATGTGATCAGTGCCATATGATATTCTTACTAATGCATTCTGGAAATCCAAAACTTCTTTTACCATTTTTCGCAGCGACAGCGCACTTAAGATTTTTGTGATCTGCTAAAACATCTAAAGCTTTTTTCTGCAGTGTTCATGCTTTGCTGGCTCTTCTCTATTTAGCTTTTCTGCATTTGGTATTTTTTCATCCTTATTGTAGGTATTCTTGATTGTAGACCACTTCTCCAATTAATTCAGATATGTGTACACTATTCTTTCAACCATGTAGAATATTAATGTATGAATACTATTGATGATGATACTGATTATAGTGTTTTACATAATGTTTTATAGGAGACGCACTAGCCACCAAATGTTACCTCCATAACATACGAGCAATAAAATGAATTATGTTCTGCAAAAGGTTATAGCACCAACTCGGCACGCTGTGTACCCAGTCTAGTATTTAGGCATCATAAAGATCTGAACAATTAAAACAGACAACATATAGTCATGCTTATGATTCTCCAGATAAGCATATAAAAAAACTGCTTGAGCTGTCAGTGTTGCCCAGTCCTGCCTGCTGACTGGGCCCAGTGGGCTCCATAAAGAAAAGGGACTTTTCCACGTGGAACAGACATAGACTGAGAAAGATAAAATTCTATACATGTAAGCAGCAAATGAAAAAAAGAGGCTTGGAAATAACAACTCATATATGATGTACATTTACCAAGACAAAACAGTTTCTAAAAGGTCAGCTCTGACATGGCACTTTCTTTGCAAAACAAATTCCAGAGAGTCTTGTTTCTTTTAATGCAATTTATGACATTGTTTATGACATGGGTAATTGTACCTGAATCAACACTACTAGACATTTCATAACATAGTCATTGCACTGAATTTAAAGATCGTCGTTTAGGAGAGTTACCTTCCACATGTACTCCAGAACATCAGGATTATTGTTTGCCACCTGCCACTGTGGTCTATAAACTGGAAAGATTATGGGCACCTGGCAATTAAGCATCATAGTAACCTGGTCTCCTCACCACAGAATCCCAAATCCTGTGGGGGGTGTAGAGGCTTACTGTACCGTTCATGACAAGGTTGAAATGCATCTGAATGCGATCCAGAACAGCCAGTGCACTGCACTGAGTTGCCAAAAATTAGTGTATACATCAGGAAACCACTTTGAGTTAGTCAGTGGGAAACATTGAGGACTCGGGTGCTGAGAACTACCTCCAAGCACCTTTGCCTATGGCTGCTCACACTGTGCAGTACTGTGGTGAGACACCCAGACTAGCTCTGAATGGTTACCTCTACATTAGCAAGGAATTTGGGGCATCAGTATGTTAAAGGATTGGGGCAGAGGCTCCATAGTCTCTATTGAGTGAATTGTAGGGTTTTATTCTGGACCAGGTTTAGTCTGGTCCCCTGGGTTAATCATTCCCACCACACATGTTTCAAAGTGGTCTGAAGGGATGGTCACTGGCTCAGAGACCCTTGTGCCTCCTTCAGGGGCAGACGCATAGGGGGAGTAAAGAGATTAGTGTCCAACAAAATAAACCAACGTATTGTGCATCAGAACTACTGTGTAAGTTGGACGCCTCTCAGAGTTCACAAACTCTCAAGTTTGTGATATTTGGAGGACCGTCGGAACCTGGGCTGAAACACTCCGTGACCGAGGCACTCCTCAGGGCTCAACCCTTCGCCTGTTGAGAAATGCCAAGGCATTTAATGTGAGTATTTCACAGACTCGAGGGGAATTTTTAACCGGTATCTTTATCTAGCTATAGGCCTTTGTCCTTCATGAATTTATCTAGCTATGGGCCCTTGTGTGAAAATAAATCTATATTGTGTGTATGTGTGTATTGATTTAGATAACTAACAATAAGCATAATCTGTAATTTAGTAATTGTAGTAAACTTGATTACCTTGCTTTGTAACTGTTAAATTAGTCAATATTCAGTACTGTCAAAATCTTATGATCTACCTTAAAACTGTGAATGAACTTTAGGTTGCTGCTAAACATATATAACCCCTTAGGCATAAACCATTGACCAGGTCTGAGACTAGGGGTAGATCCAGCCGCACCTAGACTCCTCTCTGAGAAGCAGTTTAGAAAGCAGGAGGGTCTACTCTGAACCTCATGACTCAACGGGAGGGTCTTCCTTACCCTTTTGTTCTTGGTCTTTCTATAAATCATTCCACCATAATTCTGACACGATTTTCCCTGTGTATACTTAATCCATGTAATGAGCAATAGAGTGAACTCTGACATCGAGTTCTGTTAAGTTGCGCTTTTACAAATTTCTATTAAAATCACCTTTTGCTGATACCTTTGCTAGTGGTTCTTTAGGCGGCCTCAAAACCACTCATTCACGACAAATTGGCGTAGTCGGCAGGATCCTAAATCAGTATTTCGCGACAAATTGGCATAGTTGGCAGGATCCTAAATCAGTATTTCGCGACAAATTGGCGTAGTCGGCAGGATCCTAAATCAGTATTTCATGACAACTATGTAGGTTAAGCCACCCTGCTGACCTAATGAAGCATTGCTTTAATATGACTTCACTTCTTCACCCTGGCAGGCTATTTGAAGTTTGGTGGTGCTGTATCCCTGGCAGTGCACAGTGTAGTTTGGATCTATTTGAAGGTGACCAAGGGGAAGGCTTCAGCACTTTTCCTAAGGGAATGCAGCATTGTCTAAGGCATACCCTGGGGCTGGGCTGCCAGATGTCTCTGTCTGCTCTGGGTCCACAGTCCTGAAATCTCCCATTGACTTCCAAGGCTCACTCTTGTAAAATGCAACCAGAATATGAGGGAGACCCTCAACTGGAATGGTTCAACCTATTGCCTCACTTTATTAGAATAACATCTGTGCTCATCTTCCATTTTGAATAATTAGAGACATACAAATGAAATAATTTTGTATTTTAATTTATCAACAACTTGTATATTTTAACATACCCCACACCATTCAAGCGTCTCATTAATTCACATTATTTCCTGCACACTATTCAGATAGTTCTAGCAATAGATGACCGGTGTCACTGGCTATTTTATGCCTCTAGCATAGATATCTGGAAATCTTTAAATATAGTGCCCTTATAGGATATTTTTTTATTTTTCCATGCACAAAATTGCATGACAAAGTGTAGTAGTGGTTTGTTATTTTGGACTGAGGAAAACAAATCAAGTGAGAAATGCCTCCATGCAAGAGAACAGATTTCATTTCCTTGCCATCTAATCTGAGCAGTGCCAACAAAGGGAATGGTTTCTGTAGTGCCAACAACCTCTCCAGCTGACTAAGTTTCCATGTCTGCCTCTTACACTTTTGACAATTTCTCCCACAGTTGATGAAATCCCCATATAAAAGCCAGAATGGTATATTTGCAGAGCTGTTCTACCTTTGAATATCAGCATGTTCTGGTGGCAGGACCAGGGAGGCTGGAGGTAGGCAGAGGTAGTGATGCTCCATTGCTGCCTTACCTATCCTCAGTCTCCCCCTCCACATCCAGCTCTGGGAGGTGATTTCAGCTGAGGGTCAGATGGATGAGCGGTGAGAACTTCTCCCCCTCTCCTCTGTCCTCAGGCAATACAGGACCCTGAGGGAAAGGGACAGAAGAACTAGGGAAAATTAGATGGCCTTGAGAATTGGAGTGATTTCAAAGGCTGGCTGAACTGAGCAGGGCAAGATTCCTCTAGCACAGCTCTTACAGTTTGGGACAAGCTAGAAATTTGTGACACAAATGTGAGAGGATATGTTACTGCTGATATTCATAGCTGTGTTATTCATAGCTGTGTTATTCATAGCTGACTTAGAAGTTTAAGTTCTCTGTCCTACGTGCTTATTTTTCTAAAGATTATTAAGAAACTGGTAATTAAGGTTTCTGAAACACTTTCTTCTGATGAGGTCCTATTAGGTACCTTCAAATTTTCTAGTATTCATTGTTCAGGCTGAAATTTAGCATGTTTGCTTTATGAAGGTACTCGCTGCGGCTGAGCCAGAATTGTTCTGTTTCTAATGATAATGAAATGTACGGGAAAAGAAAATACCTTTCCCATCATGAAAAATAAATGTGTGATCGCCATTGCAGAACTCTAATACTGCTGGCTAAACTGAAGGAATGAGATTTGTCATGCCTGTTATTTTGGGTTAATATTATTTCCATTTGACAAAACTATGAAGGTTCAAAGACATATTTTTTCATTTGCACAGACTTCTCAAGCATTGATTCTCTTCATGTTGTTGCACCTTCTAATCCCTTTTCAGCATTGTATCTTCTTGTTTTTTAAAATTTTATTTTGGATTGACAAAGATACAGTGGGAAAGAGGTGTAGTGATCGGCTACCCACAAGCAGATCTCCTAAGGTATTTCTGGGGGCTGGAGCATGGAACTTCTCCACAACACCCCATCCTCTGCAGCTGGGAGAGGGCATGACTGGAAGAAGGGAGTGTGGCCAGGCCTGCCCAAAGGCTCACACGGTGCCTCCTGAGGTGAACCCAACATTTCAGACTGGCAAACAACTAGTCCAGGAGGGTGGAGGGATGACTTCTAGGAAAGGAGGAGAAAGAATATGTATTTATTTTTGCTTTTGTCTTTCTTGGGCAAATGTGCTGTAGAACTTTCTCTAAATAAGTTTTAATTCTCCATATGTGTTTGCACTGCTTGCACAAAGAACTTAGATAGGGTCTTTTGATGTTGCTATAACATAATTATTTAGAGTGAGATATATGTGCAGTATTAACCCACATTACTGCTATTAGTTCAGTATCCCAGATAAGGAGCTTATCTTTTATACAGCTCCTTGCTATTTCTCTCAAGACAATTTACTGCATCTATTATAAATGGTCTTTAGTTAATCTTTTTAGTGTTTTTAATTCTTCCCATCTAAAGAAATAAATCATATCCCTCTGCATCCAGTCATGAGAAAACAAAATACGCACCAAAGCCCCGGTAGCTAGGGAGTTTCATCATTGTGGCTTACTTTAAAGCCTGCCTTTCTTGCATGACTTATTCATTTTAGTGTTTACAGGAGCAGGGCATATTTTAGTAACTAGAGCAAAAATAGATTTTTTTTTCTGTCACTGATTTAGAAAGCTAGGAGCCTTAGTTATGGATGGGAATGTTGTACCCACCCAGGGGAACAATATCATTTTCAGTCCTGTGACAGTATTTCATCTCATTATTTTGAGGAATTGTCTTTAGTGTGTTTTGTGAAATGCTTTGAGATCTCAGAGAAAAAGTCTTATGTAAGAACTCAACCCTAAAAGATGCTGAAAATACTCTGGCCTTGATCCAGTAAAGCACTTAAACAGGTACTTAACTTAAAGTGCATAGGAATACCCTGAGGAATAAACACATGCTTAAAGCTAAGTACATACTTCTGTGCTTTGTTGGATCAAAACCAAAGCGCTCAAATCCTTTCAGGACTGAGCTCTCATAATTTTTGTTTTTATAGAGTATTTGTTTACCTAGTTTCATAAATCTGAGTAGATCATTCAGCTCAAATACGGTGCTACAGAATGCTTTCAAGTCTGTATCTCCTGACCCTGCACTGTTTGACATCAGTAGTAAGCTTTATTTCAATGGGAATAAGACCAAATCTTCATGGTTTGATGGATTGATGTGCAAATCCTGCTCATCCATCAGACAGATAATACATGTACTGAATGGTAGATGATCACAGTCTGTGTCCTGAAGTTATACACAAACAGTAATATTTATTGCTTATCAAAAGCATCCAGAAATGTTCTGTGCGTTTTACAATCAAGGCAGAGGGAAATGCTTTCCCCAAGGTATTTCCCATCCGTATGTAGGGCAATCCAGCAGAGGCGTATCACATGTAAGCAAGGGGGGTGAGAAGAGAAGAGGAAGATGAGCTACGAATATACCCACACCTTAGGAGCAGAGCGTGAGCCCTGCAGAAGCACTTAGTGCAAACAGCCTGTAGAGTCTGCCTAACTGCAAAAAGACATAGATCTTCTTCAGTTTATCATAATTTTGAACATCCAGAAAAATCACTCTGTAAGAGATAGATAGCGAGAACTTTAATGAGCATAGTTGCACTGGAAGTCCTACTATACTCAACATAGTGCAGTACTCAAAGTAACTGGAGATAAATCATGACACGATCTTTTTTTTTTAAAAAATTTGTAATAACTTCACGAAGCATTTAGCTCTGCAACAAGGTTATGGCTACACATAGTTTAGATAGTAATAATTTCCAGCATTCAAAATGATGACAATTTAACATTCTACTGAAACATGAACAGGAACACATTTCTTGTATAGACACCTGTCAAAGATCCTTTTTTTGCCTCATAGGGACAATGGTGCAGTGACTGTTGCAGCCAACGTAGCGTATGTTGGTAACAACCCCATATCTCTATTGGATTAAGCCCTAAAATTCTGGAAGCTGGAATGATTTTATTATAAAATGCACAATGTAGTGATATAATTTCTTAAATTTGTTCAGCTACTAACTTCTCATTTAAAAGCTAGTCACAATACTCCATTGTTTACTGTTTTATGTTTTCAATATATTTTAGCTCTTGCTTTACTATAAATTCATACAGTACCCACTCGCAGACATATCCTCTTTGAAGTTCAAAGAAAACTATTAGCACTTAAAAGGGCTTTGGATCTATTAAAGCTGGAATTTAAGTCTGTGTGAAAAGCCCTATGAAGATAGCTCTGTCAGGAGATAGAATAGAGAAGAAAGCTGGAAAATTTTAAATTAATTCATATTAGGTAAATCCTTAGCAGCATCTTTTTTTGTATATAAGGAGCTGTATTTTTTTCTCTCTTCATACTTATTTTCAGTTTGTTTCCACAGTTGGGTGATTTTTTTTTTTTTAATGACTATGAGAAAACTGCAGAGAAAATTCCTCTCCTGGATATGCATGAAACAAATTACTTTATTCTGTTTGTGCTCTTTCTGTTTCCCATGGACTTGAACACAAGAATGTGCTGCATTTTATATCAATTAGATTTTCTGCAGATTTCCATGATAATGAGTGATCAATATTCTGTTTTTGCCAACAGACTACATCAATAAGCAAATGCCGGAAGCATGGCAAGCATGATAAATTACAGCAGTGATCAATACCAGTATGATTCATTGCACAAATGATCTCATATTGCCACTGTCGTTTCATTATTTTGGAAAGCATTCACTGTATGCTATGGACCAGATCCTGATGACAATGACATCGTTAGCAAATCTTTTGCCAATTCAGGGGATTTTATATCCTCTCTTTAATGGGACAAATATGAATTATTGCAGGTAAATGAACAAGAAACATCAGATCTTTAAAACTTCTACCAGTTTGGCATGGCCCCATTTCCACCACTTTCTTGCTTGTTTGACACCCCTTCTTCCCCTCTGAGGCTCACAGTCAGAGACTCACAGGCGTCAAGTGCACATGTCAATAAGTCTGTTACAGTCCAATACTCTCTGACCAGGTTCTTTTAGATATTCCACGTGTGGAGGGTGTAATGTTTAATATAAAATTTATTTATTCGAAGATATTTGATGTTACACAGGATTTCTGACACAAAATATACTGAATGAATGACACAAAATATACTGAAATCATAATACAAATGTAAGTTACACTTAGCAAAATAGGGCAATTGCAACATACAGTTCAATCACATTACCAGTGTGATCCCCATTACTGCTCTCTATAATATGGTCGCTGTCAGGATGCTGGGTGTCCCCAGTCACTGAGAAGGAATACGTGAGTTGAAGGCAGCTCAAGCCCATTGCTCTCTTCAAATTCTTTTGTTAGTTGTTTAGTTTTTATACTCTGCGTTGTGCCTCGCCACATATTCACTCCCCCTGTGCTGGTCTGGCTAACTCAGGGAGACATTTACACCACCAGTTGATCCACTCAGCTGTGATAGATTCAGCTGATCCACTCAACTGACATTAGTGTTTATCTATATATAGCAAAGGCCACCCTCCGGTCCCTTTGTGTTGAGATAAAGTCAGCTTCTTTGTAGCAGCTGTGGTCAGTCACACCCTACATTATTCTCCATGCTTCATGGGCACGTCCTTGCCCATCTCTACTGAGCCTTCTTCCATTGTAGGCATTTATTGGTCAGTCACAGTGTGATAAGAAGGCAAACTGTTGTCCCTCTCTATATGACCATAAAGCCTTTTCTTCCTGCTCTCTACAGCTTCCTGAGGAGGGGAAGTGGAGAGGTGATCTCTTCTCCCTGGTATCCAGTGGCAGGATGTTTGGGAATGGTTCAAAGCTGCATCAGGGCAGGTTCAGACTTGACATTAGGAAGCATTTCTTTACCAAGAGGGTGCTCAAACACTGCAACAGGCTTCCTAGAGAGGTTGTCGATGCCCCAAACCTGTCAGTGTTTAAGAGGCATTTGGACAATGACCTTAATACCATGCTTTAGCTTTTGGCCAGCCCTGAAGTGGTCAGGCCGTTGGACTGGATGATTTAATCTCTCTGCCCTCCCTGCAATACTTATGGGGGACACACCGTATTGAAACCAAAAGTTGCAACTGATCACTGTGTCTTCTTGCCATAAGGGCCAAAGAAAAGGAATGGTTGCAACACGAAGCATATTGGCTAAAGAAGGCTTATCACTTGAAATGTCTCTAAATCTTCCCTTCTGTTATTTTCATTTTTATCTGCTTTCATTGGCAAGAGATGTAGAACATCCAAAAATCAGTCTGAAATTTAGAGACAAGGAAACTCAGCAGCTTTAACATGGGAAAAAAACCCAAAACAAAATCAAAAGTATTAGGGTCATGTAATCTCTTATTCTTGGTTTGAATTTCAGAAAAATTGAACTGTCTACTCTTAACAATCTTTCTTTTGTATGCCTCTCACAGTGCCTTGCAGTGAAGAGGATGAGGTGGTGGTAAATATCAATCCTACACCCAACTTGTGGGGAATGCAGGATTTCTGCAGTTTTATTATACAATATAACTATAACGTGCAAGCGAGAGTATAAAGTGAAAAAAAGAAGGCATGATAAAATGAGATTGTTTATGGGTAGATCATATATTCCAAAGGAAAATGGCTTTGACTTGTTCAGCAGAAGAATCTGGATTTTTCAGTTCAATTTCTTCCAGGAGTAAATGTTGGCTGTTTACAATCAACCTCAAATAATTGTGGAAGTAAAACCATGACTCCGTCGACAGGTTATACAGATTTATAACAGTATAACATTCTTTTGCTTAAAATAGGGATTCATTCTCTCTTTTATGTGTGAAAAATAAAACATAACCTCCCCTTACAGTATTAATACTCTTTTGTGAACTGAATGAATTTTCTGACATTTTACAATTCAATCTGCTAAAGAGTTTAGGAATGAAAATTAATGAAAATTGAACCCTCTAGAAATTTAGCATCTGTGTCAGACGCTATTCGTACCCCAAATGAGCTAAGTAATGAAATAACACAGATGCATCAAACTTCCCATATAGTTAAGCTTATTGAGAGATGGTGCATATGCCAAATCTGAAGAAATTTCATAATTATACCCAGAAAAAGGATCTGTATCCCCCTCCCATCTTCATTAGTTTCATTTGTTGTGCCCACAGGTGGTGTGTCATTGTAGTTTTGCCTCTGATGTCCTACCTTGTCCACACGCCAGCTGACTCTAGTCCTGTACCAATAGCTTCACCTACGTGTTTGTGTAGACTTCTTTAGTAGCGTTCCTTCCATTGCCACAATACTTCCTATGGAATGGGCTTTATTACTTTTCCGTTATTTTCAACATTTGCTTGTTGTCCCTGGCAACAAAAGGAAAAGGTCACTGTCAATGCTAGCTTTGCACACCAGTTATTTATATGCTCTAGCTTGCCCAAATTCAAATTAGAAGAAATGGTGGGAATAAGACAGACAAAAAGGGCAGGTCTGTATCTAATTCAGCCTTTTATAAAGTTTTTGTCTAGGTCTCAGACATCATATTGCTACAAATATCCTCAGTATTCCAGTAAAGATACCATTGCATGAGATTAGCCCTTCCCAGATTTCCATTGTGTGGGGCATGTCAATATTTTTGTATTTGATTTTCTGTCACAAGGACAAAAGTAAAAATACAGAAATACTTCATGTACTAAAAGTCTAATTGCTTTCATATGTGAAACATCAAACCAGTTACATTTTAACATCTTCTGTTTTAGGGAACATCTTTGCATCCTCTAGACCCAGCACATTGCCCTCTAGGAATCATAGCTCAGGAATGCATAAGCCTTGTTCTCCTGCAGAACATCTTCCCTGGTGAGCTGTGGTCTCACCTGTGGCTTCACCTCTGCAGTACCTCCCAAGCAGGGAGGATGGCACTGAGTCCAGTGTGATGGGGACTGATCATTTCATGGGCACAAAACAGAAAATTGAATCAAGGCAGAAATGGGACTATGAGCACAGGATTTTGAAGTGCCTAAGGTGGACATGAGGATTTACACAGACAATATGTCATTTGGATTTTCCTCATAGAAATGTCTACAGAAAGAGTATTCTTTCTGATAGAAAATTTCAATGAGATCCCACTTTCCTACAGGAAGGTCTTTTATGTAAAATTTTTACTAGCTCCTTGATATTATTTATCATTACAACTAACCAATTATACAAAAAGAAATAAGAAAATAGGGTAAGAAATGCCGCCTTCTGCAGTGGCATGGTTTTATAGCTATTTTTGCATTCCAGGTAGCATAGCTAAATAAAGACAGACAGGCACAATTGGTCTCTGCTTAGGGGTACTTGATTATACAGTAAAGCAATACTATTTTAATCATCTTAAGACTTATTAAAAATAAATACCCCACTACAATTTAGCCAAAACCAACTTTTGGGGGGGCAGACTTCTAGCTAATATAACAGTCAGAGGGCCACTGAAGCCCAAACAGGAAGGGACTCAAATTTAAGACATGCAAAATTGGATGCTGGGTTTTTGGTTCAAGCCCAAATCTAAATTAAATGAAAATGCTTATGGTTAAAACACTGATCTAGAAGTCTTTTAAACATTCCTTTTAACTTGTGCTGTGACCCAAAAAGCACTTCAGTCTCAAAAGCACTTCATTTTAAATACACGTTTAAGATCTATTGATATCAAATTGGCATGTTTTGCAACCAGTTATGTACTTTTCAAGCATTAAATCGTTTTAGTGTTCGTGTCACTCCAGTAATGTGAATCCATTGCACTAATGTTCTGGCCACGCTCTGTTGCATGCCTGAGGAGCAAAGAAAATGGATCTCTTGGAAGTTGTCTAGAGTCCCATCATACTGGGATACTGGCAGCAACTGCAGCCAAGTAAACCTGGGTAGATTGGGCAGTTCCTCTGGACACAGCAGTATTAATGGGGGGGCAGGAGGGAACAAATACTACTCGTTGAGAAGGGAGATAAATGTTTTGTTCGCTAGAAACAGCTCTTAGCTGCCCCGCTGGTCACAGCTGCCTGCTCCCCTTAGCTGAAGTTGCCCTGCAAATTTTACATCAGTGGAACATCACTTTAAAACCATCTTCTATGCTTCACTCTCATTGCTGCTCCTTGCTGTGCTATTTTAGATAGTATCTATTGTCCTTATCGTGTATTATTCTATAAAGGGCTTTCTATAGATTTATAGATACGCAGATAAGAAAGTAGCAAGCTGCTGGGGAAATGTAAAGGAAATCTTTTTCTGGCTATTCTCCAAACAAGCTTACTCCCCAAATAAATGGACTGTAGCACACTTAGATGCTATCTCATACACGATAACACACCTTCCTGTTACCGCTGTGCGCTCATGGCAAAGATACAAGTAAGATCAAGAGGCACTGTGACGTGTCAGGGTCCTTCTGTTTGGGAGTGACTACTGTAACGTATTAAGGTCATGTCATGGGCTACATGTGAGAAGTAATGGTGGAATTCACCTAACGAAATGTGCACGTCTGCATTGGAGCTGGTCATCCCTGGCTCCCTTTATGGTCAGTGAAAAGAAAGAGGCACATTAGAGCACAGTTCTTCTTGTCCTTACAGGGACATCTAACGTACTAAATTAGTACGCAGCTAAATTATGGCAAAACAGTGCTTGTTTTCCACTGCTGACCATTCAGGGTAGTGACTTAGATATAAATTTCAGTGCCGTAAACAAATGAAATTATACACGTGACACAACTGGCCAGGAAAAAAACTAACTTCTGTTAGTTTACCAGCAGTTTCCAGATGTTTTTGCAGTCATAGCCCAACTTGTGACTAATCCTCAACCCGTTCTGCCAAAAATACCATAAAAGAAATTTTTGGAAGAGCTGAGGTGGTGCAATACCCTTTTCTGGAAACAGCAAGTTATGAGACACTGACTAGCTGAGAAACATGAGTCTTCCAGGTGTCCAGGCCAGCCAGATTCCTGGGTTGCCGAACTTTTGGCAAGATAACCAGGAGTTTGGAAGCTGTAAGGTCTGTAGCCTTTGGACAGTCCGTAGGACAGGATTGACCTGGAAACAGAGGACTGCGGCTGACAAAGAAGTCAGTGTGGGCACGAGCAGATGTAGTTTTTCTTTCTTGTTTCTGTAAAAATTTATTTTCTGAAGAGTGTTCGTTATCTTGCAAACTCTGAAGTCAGCCAAGAGGAGATGAGATCATGTCAAGGACGAGGACAATATGGCTGACAGCAAAGTGCAGTGCTGGTTTGTGAGTCTGGCTCTGCAAAAGGCAAAAAAGTCATGAGCAACATAGAAGGAATTTGCAGTGGGAAAAAAAAAAACACAGAAGAAATAGATTGTATGAAGGACAAATGTTAAGGCACAAATACTGTAGTGTTGCTGTGGCTGGCAAATCAAACTCAGATTTAGCACATGTATCTGCAAGTCATATGAAACTAAAGGATGCAGCAAAAACATAGAAACAAGTAAAAATTACAGACCAAAGTGGCAACATGCTTGGTCTGAATGTGTTATGTATTTTTGCTTTTTCAAATTAAATATGCACCTCATGCATTCCCTTGCTGAGAGTCAGCACTTGGTGAAGGAATGCCTTCCAGAGCACTGGAAGATGAAGCATAGTCAAAAAAGAAAAAGCAAACTGTTTATAAAGTCATCAGCTTTCTTGAATTGTTGGTGAAACAGCAAATTTGCAAGGACTTCCAGGAACTGCATGATTTTTAGTGTGCAATGTCCAGTGGAGTGGCAGTACTTCAGAAATTGCGTATGATGCCCCAGTTATGGTTCTTTTGCTGTTCTGGGTGACAGTAGCTGGAAAAGCTGGGTGTTGTTCAGCCGTTGATTAGGCAATAGTCATGCAGGGAATTCATCATTGAAAATGCAGTAAATCTCTGAACTCCTTGCTTCAGGTTGCTGAGGATAATAACAGTTCATATGGGTTCAAAAAGACAATTTTATGGAAGGAAAACTACAGGATTCCTAACTACACAGGAATCACATCAGCTTAAGGAGGTCCCTGGAGTTGAAAACAGTTGGAAGCTCGGAGTGTATTAGGAAGAAATGTGGTATATGCATGTCTTGTTCTCATCGGTAAAAATCCTATTTGAGTACATAGTTATTTGCGACATGTTCCCTGTATTGCTCATCTTTCTCATATAGCAGCTGGTGTCCTAACAGCAGGGGATTTTGCCATCTTTAACAAAGTTTGTGATAATTTCACAAATATAATAAAATTCACAACAAAACAGTACATTCTGGCTGCTGCCAGAATCGTAGAACACACTGCACTTGGGTACTTATTTCTAAACAAAGGGATATTGCCTAAATTATGCTTCAAAGTAATGGCAATCAAATGAAAATCTATGCAGGTCTTTAGTTTTTATTTCTAAATCTCAAAAATATTAATATTATTCACAAAGAAAATTAGGGCAATCACACTCTTGAGTGATAAGGTGACATAATTACAAACAAGAGAGAGTTACAATGCAAATAGCTGGTCCCCTCATATCAGTGAAAACTTCAGATATTACAGTCTAGAAGTGTAATGTGTTGCAGGAAGCAATGAATATCTACCATGCACTTTTAAAAACAACTTCATATGTTGAAAGCCTTAGAGCCAAGATGGTAAAAGGAAGGTATTTACAACTGTCAGAAAACTGAAAGCAAGTTTAATCTTAAAGTGGCAAATATGTGCTGGCAAATAGAGATAATAACAGTATATTAGGGAGGGAGAACAGCAACCATTTCATAAACTCAGTGCCCTGGTTTTGTGTGTAGTGCGTGTCTGCTGCGTCTGTGAATTCACTCAGTTTATTTCAAAAAATCCAGAACAAAAGATGAATTCTCCTCTCCAGCTGGCACATCAGGCAGCTGAATATGTTTCAGTTTTACAAAGACTTTCCAGGTGACTTTGAACATTACAGGAAGATGTTTCTGGTGGTCCTGCAGAATGTAAAGCACCCAATTCTGACAATGAGTTGCAAACAGAATATATGATTTTGCAGCCATTTAGTCAACTTCCAGCTTTCTTGGAATGTTAAAATCTACGTGAAGTGATATTGAAAATTTTATTTTACTTCTTTTGCAGACTCCAAACTGAAGTTATAAATAGGCAGACATCAAAATGTTATGTTCAGAGTGTGAGTACCTAATGACTATTTAAAAACTAATCTCAGTATGATATGCTTAAATATAGTTTTAGCATACGAATTGCTGTAGACTAACATATGAAATGAAATAAGTTGTCCTCCAACCTTTGATTACAGAGGCTTTCTGAATTTATGTTTGTTGCTTTAATATAAAATTGATGAAAAATTGTAATGCATATTAAGCATTCATAAATATACATAGATTCTGGCTTTTTAATTTTGTTAGAGGTTGCAGGAACCAGTGAACCTGAGGACACAGGAGCTTTCTGCTGTCGCTGCTGGCTGACTCTACCCGCTATGGCTCTGCATCCCCAGGTCTGGCAGGTAGCGATTCTGAGCAGATATTGCCCATGGTCACACACGTGTGCGCACACACACACCACCCCTCCCCATGTGTGTCCCCAATAGCTGTCCTTTGACCCTGGGTCCATCCAGCCTCACCCTTCCACTGCCTGGTCGCCTCCTGTTTTTGACACCAAGGGCTCCCTCAGACCTGTGGTCCCTCCCTAGTGACTGGCACTTGGACCTCTTACCCTGCTCTCCAGCTAGTCCAACGTGCAGTTTGCTAGTGGATCATGCACACATGCACATACAGGCACACACAGAACAGAGAGCACGTACATGCAGAAAATAGGAATAGTTTAATAAGAAGACTGACAGGCTGCCTAGCTAGAGAGACATCCAGAGCAGCAGCCTTGTTTACATGTGACCAGCAAATTTTATCTCCTTTTCCCCTCTATTTTCTCATGTATTTCTCCCTTGTTCACTTTGGTCCCTCCCTTTCTCCACCTTTGGTCCTTTGCCTAATCATAATTTTCACAAATTCTCACAATTCCTTTAAATATCCGTAAATAAGTTTTACACTGTCCTCAAATTCTTTTGCCCTTGCATCCAATAGCAAGTACTATTCCCCTCTAGGCAATAACTCCCTTTATTTTGCATGGCTTTCTGGGGCAGAGATTCTTTCCTTGACTCCTGTTGGCAATTTCCCACTGGGGACAGTGGCTGGATTGTTCCCCTGGGATGCTTTGAGGAGCAGCTGGGGCAGGGGGCTCCATCTCTGCTGGGCAGGTTGTGGGGGTCCCCACTGGTCAGTCATCCTCCGATCCTCGCTGGGCCTTTGGGATTACAGTGTTTAGCCTTTAATTGGCTAAGCGAACAAATTTAAATAAAAAATAATTCTGACTCCTTCTAAGCCTATTTTGACAAACTTAAGGCCCAAGTACAAGACATGTAACTCTGTATGTAATGGACTGTGAACATGCCAGGGAGATCAATCAGTGTCCTAGGAAAGCTGAATGCCTTGGATGCAATGTCTCTTTTAGGTGCAAATCCCCTGTGGACTCCAGGCAGTGGAATAAGTCTCAGAGTGCAAAGCAAGGCTGAAGTTTCAGCTCTACCTGCCATCCAGACATGTGGGGTCAGGGAGGTGAAACCTGCAAAACTGCACATTTCTGAGTATGAAATGCTTCCTTCTGCAAAAGCTAACAGTTGCTCCTTTCTTCCCAATGACTTTTTTCAGTCCACTTTTATTATGCAATTGGAGCAACATTTTGATTAAATTTTCGTTGCGTTACTTTTCCACTTCTAGCATTTCAATCCAGCTTGCAAATGAATCGTGCAGAACATGAGAAGTAGTAAAGCTGCCATTTTTCTTTGCTTCCCAATGCACACACTTTCCAGAGCTGCTGTAATCTGACATCATTATAGTATTGATTTATTGCACAAAAGGAGGAGGAAAGGAAAACAACTATGGAAACATCAAGTTCTGTTAAAGGAAGCCTCAGTATTTGTCAAATGACTAGTATAAAACGGAAGAAGTGAGACTCTTTTCCACAGTTTTATTTTAACACATTAAGAATGCGTGTAAGGCATGCATTCTTCACTAATACTGTAAAAAGTTTCTGTGGTGCTGGATCATTTGGGATGGTGGGTGATAACAATTTCAAAAAAATTGCAGAACAAATATCCAATCAGTCCCAAGTGCTGTAGACATGGTGGCAAGTCAGGAATGCTAAGTCATGCATTCTGCTCAGGACCAGTGAATCCACCCTCTTGTGCATTCATGTTTCCATGCCTAAGGTCTATTGATAAAATGTCAGGAGGTCTGCAGACCTTCAAATAATTATAAAGCATATGTAAATCATTAAATGACCAATGAGTTCCTCCAAATCCCCAGAGCTCTGCAGTGAGCACACAAGATCAGGCCCTTGTCTTGAGTACCTTTACAGCTTGTCTCACAATGGGACAGTGACCAAGGCCACAGCCCAGCTGTAGGGAGGGAGGGCAGAGGTTTGCTTTGACATCTCTAGAACTGGCAGCTGGAGAAGGCATCTTTGGGAGTTCTCTGTCCCTTCCTCATCTAAATTTATTATTGACTTTGTGCCAGTAACACAGCTACAGCCAGTAACACCTTTGCAACCAGACTCTTGAACACCAGCACGCAGGTTTCTCTCAGAAGCATTTCCAGGGAAGCCACGGATGCCTGGCATGAGCACCACGACACTGATAGTGATCTACAAGCAAAATGTGATCTACAAGAAGGGCCCAAAAGCACCCTCACCAAGTTTGCTAAGGACACCAGACTGGGTGGTGAGGTGGACATGTCAGAAGGGAGAGCCATCTTACAGACAGACCTGGACAGGCTGAAGGAGTGGGCTAGCAAGAACTGTGAAAAGTTTAACAAAGAAAGACAAGTGCAAGATCCTGCATCTTGGACAACATAACCAAAGAACCCAGTACAGGCTAGGATCTGTATGGCTGGCGAGCACCTTGCTGAAAGGGACCTGGGGGTCCTGGTGGACAACAGCTAAACATGAGTCAGCAGTGCGCAGCTGCAGCAACGAAGGCAAACCGGCTCCTGGGCTGCATCTGCAGGGGCATTACTAGCAGGATAGAGATGTGATGATCCCACTTTACTCAGCGCTTGTCAGGCTGCACCAGGAGTACTGTGTCCAGTTCTGGTCTCCACAATTCAAGAAAGATACAGACAAACTGGAGAGAGTCCAAAGGAGGGCCATGAAGATGATCAAAGGGCTGGAAAACCTGCCGTATGAGGAAAGACTGAAGGGAAAGAGAAGGCTCAAAGGGGATCTTATCACAGTATTCCAGTACTTAAAGGGCAGTTACAAAGAGGACAGAGGCTTTCTCTTCACAAGGAGCCACATGGAGAAGACAAGGGGCAACAGGTACAAGTTGCACCAGGGGAGGTTTCATCTCAACAGAAGAAAGAAATTTTTACAATGACAACAACGAATCGCTGGAACAACCTCCCCAGGGACATGATAGAGTCCGAATCACTGGCGGTTTTCAAGATGTGATTGGACAGGGTGCTAGATAATCTCATCTAGGCTCCCTTTCCCATGAAAGGCTGGAACAGGTGATCTTTCATGGTCCTTTCCAACCTGGGCTCTTCTATGATTCTATGAGTCTATAATCTGTACGTAGCAGGTAGGGCTGTAAATCCTACAAATATATACTGAAGCTATTGCCACTGAAATGTGGATGGGCAGTGGTTTGTGAACCAATTAATTCTCAAGTGTCGACAATAAGAAATGAGTAATGAAAGCTGAAAAAGTAATTGGAATAAGGTGCAAAGTATAGGCAAATGCAGAAATAAAAATTAGATAAGGAAAAAGTGAGAAAAAGGTTAATTGTTATCTTAGATTTTGCTAGTCAGCTAACCAGTGTCCAAAATGTGTTATGGTAAACCGCTAGATAGTTGAGAAAGCAGAATTTGTACTTCTGTTATGAGATGACACAAATTTATGACAGGTGGGAGTATAATGAAAATTACAGTAATTCCCAAACACACACACACTCTTGAGGAATAGCTTCAGCTGATATAGCAGAGATCAACGTCAGTCAAGGATAATTTAGTCTTTACTGCTACAAATACCACTTTGCTGACTGCAGATATCCATGTTGTTCACAGAAATAGTGGAACTAGCAAATAGTAACCAAACAGAATAAAAATCATTATCAATCAGATGATTAACTTCATCACATCATGAGGTGATATGATAGTCTTCCAGAAAAGGAAGAAAATATGAATGATCTTTTTTCCAAGCAAAGAATTTGAGAAATCTCAATTACATTTTCCAAACTCTCTTTGTGGGGACTGTTAATGCCTTTGATGTTACTCTTTCCATTACAGCTCCTTTCAAGCTTCAGAAATACTTAATGCATGAATACCACAGAATCTTTTCAGGAAATGTTTTGTTAAATAAATGTGCTTTGACTGAGTTAACAGTCATTTTCTGTTCACTTTCTGTAGGTATATTTATACCAAATTTTAATGGCAAAAATCATTTTGAGTCACTTGAACATCAGTTCAAAATGTCCACAGAAAGCACTTGTTTTAAATTATAAGAGTTTGCACAAGAAATTTGGTGCAAATCATTCTATTCACCCAATGAAGCAACAGAAAACAACTGTATTATTTACCATATAGTGCACAGACCTATCTTCACATGGATCCAGTCCACTCACACCTTGTAAAAGCACTGGGGCAGAAAGTCCTATATTCATATCCAGCCAGAGGAGGGGAATGCCTGTCTCCAGAGGTTACCTCCACCACCGATGTCCCATACAAACACCCATGACCAATGCTGGCAGGAAGTTTACACCTCCTGACAGCACGCCCTGGGTCTTCAGTCCAAGAATTACTTAGTCGTGTTTGACAGAAAGCCTTGATGTAACTAAAGCAGTGTGGTCCACTGGGCAGCCCCAGAGATGCTGCTGGAGGGTGGGAGCTGGCTGCTACCCAAACGGCTGAAAGAGCCCCCTGCCCTCGCCTACCTGCAGTAGCAAGTGCAGAGAAGTCACTATTAGGAGAGAAGGTGGTGACTTGGACACAGGGGCAAGTAGGGATGGAGGGAAAAGCAGGCTGAGCAGGGGGGTTGTGTAGAGATTAGGTTGGTGGCACCAAGAAGGTTGTTCACCAGCAGGACTTGCAAAGTGTGGATCTAGTCCTTGCTGCTGTCAAGATTCAGCCGCTACCAGGTGTCCGTTCTCCACGAAGTTCAAGGGAGTCTAAACTATGGTGGGGAAAGGGGACATAAGTTGCCCACTTCAAATACAAATCTACATACAGACAGGCACCCAAAGGCATTTTGAGAAAGTGATTTTACTAGGGCTGATTTTCCTTTCATGTAAAATGGTGCAAATCCACAGTAAAGGTGGAAATATCTGTTTGGAGACATTGCTGGAGAAATGAGGAAGATAAGACTCAGCATGATCAAGACTTATCCCAGTGGGAAAACTCACTGTAGAGTGATTATCAGAAGACGGACACCAGATGAGAAGGCGGCTGAGGCACCTGTAATTGGGTATGAGAAAATACCTGTTGCCAGTGTTTTCCACTGAAGCTAAACCTAAGCTGGATCCCCCTGTCGTGACCAGTCCATGCATGGGTGACTCTGGCACAGATTGAGCCAGATGTGCTATTCACACTTTTTCCTCCAGCTGAACCAGTGGTTCAGTTGCCTCCCACTTCAATTCCATAATTTGAAACAAGTTTGTAACAGTTCCAAATGATTACGGCCGATTTCCCAGCTGTCAGTTTCAATAATAAAAAGGAGTAGCTATTTTATTTACCTCAGTCAGGTTTAGATTTGCCATAGGTGCTTAAATCTTATTTTGACAGCTGTTTCTACACATGCCTGATTTGAAGGAATGGAAGTGACAGGTGGCAGTAGCAGTAATTCCTGCTTCCATGAGTCTTCCTGCTTCCTGCAACTCTAGTTTTGATTAATGCCTGTGCTTATCGCTTTCTATCAAAGATCACTCATGAATCAAAGTGATCTGACTGTTAAGATGAGTAAACAACTGTTCCCTTCCCCATCTAGTTTGTGTGTAGACGTCTCTAATTTCTGGAATAGCCAAAGTAAGTAATTTTAGGAACAAGGACATTGGGTTCTTAGTGAGTTTTATGTACGCTGCTAGTCCAAACACTTGGTCTTTAGCCTTCCTCAGGGGCAACTCCCAGAAGTAAGATTTTCAAAAGAGGATGTTCTGAAATAAAAATTCTGAAAAGAAACTCATTTCCTCCACCTCTCCAGGTATCACCTCCTCATTAAGGAGTGTACCACTGGCAAAATTATTCTTCCCTCTGCAATGGCTGCTGTAATTGGAAGCAGGCTGTATGGCCCTTAAATAACATGCTGCAATAATTCAGTCAGTATAAAAAACATGTTATTATACGGCGTGCTCAGGAAGAGACTGGAAAACCTACCAAAATTCAATGGGTAACTATTTGGACGTATTCATTTTAAAACTGGCCTTTTTAGCAAAGAATACAGTTTTTCTCAGCTGTACACTTCATGTCCTCTGATTCTCAGATTTAATTATCATAAGATTTTGATCAGGTGTTTGGTGACTGTAATGCATTAAAAGTTCTTCAATGGAAGAATTTCATAATTAGAAAGCTTCCTATCAGTCAGTAATCCCTATTATGTTCTGAAGACTCCCATGTTTTGCTCCAACACCTGCCTCCAGAAATAACTATCATCTGGCAATCCATGCAGTCTACCACATGCAGTGGGAATAACGGGTACGCATTTAGATGGGACTCACAGCTTGTTAACTAAGTTCCCTCTTAGTTAATAGTGCAGTCTATCGATTCAGTCCGTAAATCTGTAACACTGATTTTTCTATAATGGCATTAGCAGCTCTCTGGAGATGCTACTCTCTCTCTTTCTCTGCCCTCCCCCCTTGGGTAGAGGTAGCCCTAATGACTAGCTTAAATCCCTCTTTTATATGGTTAAGGCTATGTATGTACAAAGTTTCACTTTTCTCACCCATCCTTCAAAAAACCTGCAACTTCCGTAACCTGAGAGCATCCTTTGACTCTACCAACTTTTACTGCCAATCTTAGACCAGGGTGGTAGCTCACTGATATTCCTGCCCTTCCCTAAACTTGTTGATCTGGGCTCATCTGTAGGCTAAGCCACTGAATTTTTTGTGTTTTTGTGTTGCTGCTGGCATAGCTGAGAAATGCAGACTTTTTCAGACTCCATCATCGTACAGAAGTTTACTAGAACTAATCCGAAATCAAGTATCCACTTGCACATGAAATTCCAGTTTTCTTCTTGGTTGTTTTTAGCAGGTTTTCTTGCACATCTGCACGCCACGCTGAAATGTCTATGTTTCCATGGAAAGAAACTTAAAATATATTTTCATTTGGACTTAACGTTTGTTTTTACAACACTGAAAACTTAAACTTTCAGAAAGTTGCATCAAAATAGTATCATCTTACACTTGTATAATATTAATCAGAATGTACTAGTATATATAAAGATATTACATAATGTATACAGATAAATTAAAGCTAATGGCACAAAAATTGTTATTGTATTTTGATGCAAAGCAGGGCAGTCAAAATACTATGTTTCAACCTTTTTCCTTTTTTTACATTAAGTTCCTTCAGCAGAAATGCTTTCACTGTATCAAAACTACATTTATCTGATGCATATTTTTCCAATGCATATTTCTCTATCAGAAATTTTTAAGTGGATGTGCTTATTATATTGGCAATAGGAGAGTAGATTGTATTGGAGAGAAGCCTATAAATCACTGATTTCCATGTGTAGGTCCTCTTAACACATCTAATCTGCAAGCAGATGTTTTGAGGACACTTGCTGACAGTCTTCCACTTGTTTTTATACTTTCTTAAAGGTTACGTTTTACCTGGGACTTGTGAACTCCCTTTGTTTTGTTGCTATTAAAAGCAGATGTGACATTCAAGAGTAAGGTTTTCTCTGCATATAAACAAGTTTGTGGGAGTATTTTGTACTACAACTTTGATACCTGTTTTTGTGACAGTTTATTGACTGCATCTAACATTCAAAGCCTCATGCGTAATCCTCTCAAATGTTGGGAAAAAGAAGAAACCTGGTTTCAACTTAGTAGAACAAAAATATTGCTAAAGGTACAATGCATCCTATTAAGAAAACAATTACTTCATTGTATATTTTTATTTCTATCTCCCTCTTTGCAGACATGCATGCACAGGGAGCAGGATTGGGCACAGCCCAAAATCTGGCTGCGGTGGAGCAGAGCGTGGGCTGCGGGGGAGCCCAGTGCATGGCACATGATGCAGAAGTGCATGGCACACCAGGAAGGGCTAATGGAAAGTAAGAAAGTGGACTGGCTCATCACCTGGGCTACCACGAAAACCTCATACTTTCCACTGACAGTCGCATCTGAACCTGTGCCCCAAGATTAAAAGGTTGCACAGGTTGCCACCAAACACCTGCTCCCTAAACGTTACTTCTTTGAGCCAACATCATCAGGGGAGCACAGAAAAGTTGTCCAGATAATGAATTTCAGTAGTCCAGTTGACATGGCAAGTGGACAAGGGATTCTGAGAGAGCTCTCCAAGCAGAGGCCAGACTATAGCAGTTTGCAGTTCTGGCACTTCATAAAAAAGAATAAAAGATGTTGACAACATGAGCACTCATGAGGTAGTCTAGAGGAATGAACAGCCCTGGCAACAGTGAACACGGCAGTTTTTTGTAAAACTGGAGGAAATAAAGAAGCTTGGGAACAAGCAATGTCCGAAGGAAAGTAGAAGTAAGACAAGATTGAATACAAGCCTTGAGTAACCTGGTCTGACCCCACAGCTTGCCCTGCTTGGAGCAGGAGGTTGGACCTGCTGAGGTGCCTTCCAGCCTGAATTTTCCTATGAGCCTGTGACCCCAAGTGCTGGAAGTTACAGGAATGGTCAGTGCTGGCTGATGATTTGCGCACTGTAGCCCTGTACTTGAGACCTTCTACTCCT
Source organism: Calonectris borealis (assembly GCF_964195595.1). Classification (NCBI taxonomy): domain Eukaryota; kingdom Metazoa; phylum Chordata; class Aves; order Procellariiformes; family Procellariidae; genus Calonectris; species Calonectris borealis. Next base: position 196,125,655 of record NC_134312.1, read on the forward strand.
GGCACCATGTCACAATATCATATTCTAGACCTTTACCCTGACATCTGCCAGTCACTCATAAATGACAAATTTAAAAAGGATGACTGCAGGATTTTGTCGTGGTGCTCCAAAAGGAGAAATCATACTTCCCCACATAGCAGGAAGGGGTTTATGTGAAAGGCTTTGTGCCAGCAGTTTTACTGCAGGGAGAAGGGGAACCACAATAAGGGATCAGGCTGGGAGTCCTGTGCAAGTACCTGCTGGAAAGACCACAGTCCCTTAGGATGCACAGAGCGGTGTTGCTGCCAGCTCTCCTCCTGCAGCAAGCAGGGCTGGCTGGGGTGCAAGCTTCTCCCCACATCTTCTAGTTTAGCTCTGCTCACAAAGAGAGACTTCATTATCAAGTCTCGGGAAAGGTCCCTCAGGAAGTTCTCGTGCTCTCAGGAAGCACAGGCACCCTGGCTGACCGGCAGGTGGGAAGCCTGGCTCCAGGCTTCCTGCCCGAAGCTGCGTTCCCAAGAGGTTTCGGCATGTGCTGCAGCAGCCCGCTCTGAAGCTCCATTCCCATCACTGGTCCTCGCTGATGCTTGTCAGAGATTTCTTGACATATTTGCAAACATTTTTGTTCGGCACCAAGGAAAGGCTTCATTTCGATTAGTGATTGCTTCCTTATTTTTCATCATGCGGATTATTCTGTAAGCACTAAGCTTGCATTAAAATGTTATAGACAGTGTGGAAAATAGTATTTTAAAATTGGTATTTGAATGTAACTTAGCTAAATCAAGAACAAGGTCAAAAATGGAGGTTTTGCCATTAAAAAAATTTGAAATGGAAAATTTTGACTTTTCAAATGCCATTGAAATGTACGTTGGCAAAAGAGTAAAAACAATTTTTGTAAAAAACGAAGCTTTAAAGGAAAACTTCTAGCCATTTCTTGAATCTCTTGTTCCAACTACAAAGCACATTTTAAACTGCTCTGAGTTACTGGGAAAAAAGCAACATATGTGTATATATATAACACATGTATACATACATATACATAACATATGTGCATATATTTATGCACATGTATATCAGCTGGCATAAGAGACTAAATACAATTCTCCTCTGGGAAGGGGATGAGTGAAACCAAACTTTGTGATAGATACAAGTGATTACATGAAAAATACGAGCAAAATATTGCTTTTCACTAGTAACTAAAGGTTCACATCACAGGTTACCTGAAACCTCCTTAAATTGGATTTTGGTGGCTCAGCCCCACACAGACTCAGCAGTGATCAATCTCTATCATTGTAAAATCAAGAGTTACTCCTACGAATAGCATGAAAGGTCCCATGACAGCTGGAGTTAGGCTGCAGGCGTGCTCATTGCCATGAAAAACTGAGCAGAAGGAAGAAAGAGAAAGGAGATCAGGAGTGGTTTGTGTGGTCTTCTGCATCTTGCTCTAGTAATGAATTCCTTATGGTCAAATAGATTGTACTATTATTCCTATTTTCTTACATGTCATAATAATGTCAGTTAAACAAAGCATTACTAGGGTAATGTTGGTCTCTCTGTATTATAATATGTGGTCATAAATTGAAAACACAATACTGGTCCATGACAAGCACAAGAAGTGGGATTCTTGAATCCAGCTGAGCAGCTGAAAAGATGACATTTTAATATTGATGGTAGAACGAATTTAGAATTGAACGTGGAAATAAATACAGAGCTGCAAATGGAAAATATAGTTAGAACACGCCTTAAGTTAGGAATCAAAGTTACACATTGTCATAAACAGAGTTTGCTTTCATCACTCCAACCATCTGTTCTCAATGGGGATGGGAATGCTCTACCATGAACAAGAGAGTTATTCACGGGAGCAAATGGGCTGAAACAGGGTTTCCACTTGGGTTATGGATTACTAAAAAGAGCTTGCAGAAGACGTGCATATAATGTAAAGCGAAGGGGTGAGCACGCTTACAAAGGTGCAAACTGAACATATATTGTTTTTCACCTTTAGGGCAAGGATGTGCAAACCAGAAAATTCCCTTTGCAACTGAGAAGACAATTTCCAGATTTGAAAAAGAATAAGGAGGAGAAGGGGAGGAGCATCTCACATTTGGGGGAATAACTGGCACAATTCGATGCAGAAATAGGATTTTTCTGAGCTATTTCTGAGTCAGTCAGACAGGCATCAGACTGGGTTTATGAGTGTAAATAAGGCAGTGCAGATGTGCAGAGGGTTCTTCCTGCTTTGGGACATCCTACAGACTGGGCTGAGGATCCGGCAGGAAAACCTTCCTGTCATCAGTTACGCACTGGCATGAAGTGAGCTTGCAGACTCAGCATAAGCCTCAACTGCTCAGTAAATATATGATGTACCTTAGTGAGTGCATTATACAAATAAATTGATATTTGATGTTTTTGCAGTAGAATTGTAAAAGCTTATAGAGTGGAACATTATTAACAGCATAAAAGGCATTTGTTGGTGTGTTTTTCTGTGCTGAATCTAGTAAGTGGATTCAGCAGCTGTCCTCATTTCCTCCTCATTACTTTTTTCTCCAGTGGCAAATTTAGTCTGCTCTGTGGCACCAGAGTTGCCATGTGCTCCGTGGCCCACCATTTAATGCCAGTACGTCCTTGAGACAACAGCAGGACTCCCGGGGGGAACCCATGCGCTCAGGATACCTCGTGCCCCTGCCAGCCTTCTGCTGAGCCTGCACAAAGGCAGGGACAGGGGTGACGGGCACGCTTGCTCACCTTTAGTGCAACTGAGAATACAAACTGGCAGTTTGCAAATAAATAATGTCGGCAGCCACTTAAAAACTAACATGAATAACAGGCTGTGCTTTCAATTGCCTGGCTCACTTTCTCAATCACCTCTCCCAAATCAAGAGATTGATTTGAAATTCTTGCTATCAGATCTACTGTTTCTGAAGCCAGTTCCATGAGCTGGAATTATGCCCCTCCTCATCAAGCTGATTTTTATTCCTCCCTCAGATTTCTCTTCCCATAGCCTGCTTCTGACCATCTATCCTGCCTTTGCCATCACACCCCAAAACTGTCCCACTAAAACCAAAGTCAGCTTAAGCATTTAGGTAGGGACCGTGCCTAGAATGTTTTCAAACTGCTCCCCCCCTCCCCTTGCTGACGACCCTGTATCTTTTATTTTTCTCTTTCAATTCATATGACTTAAGAAGGGCTTTCTTTTCATTGTAATGTAAAGAAAATGTAAGGTAATTGCAGGGTATAATGTAGCTTGCCTTTTGGCAGTTTTCACCTTATCCCAATGCTTCCTGACCTCTGAGGCAGAAGACGATTTGAGTTAATTTACGGTTACTTTGCTGTGAAGCAGCCTGGAGTGCTCACACTATCAGTTTTGATGTTTTCAGCACCGGAGGAAATGGCCTCCAGGTGACAATAACCATTTGAACCACTTTTGGTAGAGCTATGTGAGTACGATTGTTAACACCAGCTAGCGCCTCGCAGCATTTAATGACTTGGTAAATCAAAGAGGAGTACCATCAGACTGGCACCCTGCGAAAATAGATGGGTAGCAGTACTTTACCTGAATAAAGTGCCCACTATTTAAGGGTCTAAAAATCTAAGCAAAGAAAATTAAAATTCAAACTACCTTGTGATGTTGGTAAATACCTATTATCTGCATTTCTGAAGTGTAATGAAAACTGTAAAAAGCACAAAGAGAACAGATATCTTCTGATAATAATCCTATATTTCTACTGCAGAATTATTTTTCTGCCTCTAATATCATACAATGAATGCTGGAGGAAGTTACAGCAATAAAGAAGACAGAAGAACATATTCTGCTGATTTAATTAAAAATTATTTTAAAAATTGATTTTATCAATGACAATACAAACACAATATCTCCTGGAGGAAAAATCCTGTATTTGTCATTTATGAAGAAAGAGGGACACAAGGAAAAAATATATCTTAAATTAGAGCCAAGAATTTTAAAAGTGGGTAGCTGGTCTTACTTCAAATTAAAAAGTGATGTTGAACAATTTCTATTTTTATTTATAAAACTCTCCGAGCAGCTGACTTATTTATATGCTGTACTACTGCAGAATGTTACGCAGCCATTTTGCACAGATGAAAATAAAACTCATGCTACACTGTCATATCCAAAATCTGAACACTATGACAGCTGTCTAACAGTGGTAGTAAATTTTTTTGGCATGTTCATGTAATAAAGAACATCTCTGGCAACTACAGCTAGAAAAATATCTGCTCCCATAAGAAAATATTCTTCCAACCAAAAGACCTCTCATCTATGTTTCTTTTCAGTGCTTCTTCAGCCAAGAAGTCTTACGTTTGTGGTGTTTCAGTTGCATTATTACTCCCCAGGTTGTGAATCACCATAAAACTGCATTACCCACCCAGCCCTAGAGGACACACTGAAGGAGCAGAGCGTACCTGCCACTGCCTTTCTCCATGCGAGAAAAATCTGTACTTGGAAAAACATCTGTAAATTTACAGCTATGAGCTTTCAGTACATCATATGGTAGCAAGATGGGATACACTTCTCCACTGAGGTATACAAGGCATGCCAGCCTCCACTCCAAAGAATAACCCAGAAGCTGTAAATAAACCTCCATTCTCCGTATCCCTGGAAGGAATAAAGCAGACACGCAGGGACCTGGCTGCTGTCCCCTGGCCTCCCAGCAGTACGCACAGGCATTCGAACCTGGGGCTAGCTCCTGGTCTTCTCCCTCCCCTCTCCAAGGGTGTTCTTAATATCGTAATAGAAACAGAAGCCCCTTCCCTGTAACTGTAGCTCTGCAAGGAATCTGTTGATGCATGTTTTGAGCAAGATGGGCGTATACCCCGTGAACTTAAGTAGGGACTGGGACAGAGAGCACATCTGTAGCAGCACATCTGTGGGTATGTCGTAGGGGAAACAACCCAACAGGACTCCTGGGCACTGGCTGCAGCTGCCCCTGGGGCTGGGCCTGGCTCTGCTGGAGTACTTGGTGCTCACAGCCTCTTCCATTAACTGAGCAGAAGTGTGACAGTCATGAGCTCCCTAACTTCCATCCCCACCCTACTTCAGTCAGTGGTCTAAGTAGTGCATCCATCGTGGTCTTGTTGAAGGAGACTGCATTTGAGTCTTTCTTCTGAATGAGGAAAGGACCCTTTCAGGAGGATATTACTAGTGTGTTCAGAGGAAGGGTACTGGGCACGTAGAGCCTTCATCCTAGCTTGTGTTGAGGACAGCCCTTGCTCAGCGTGACTTGCTGAATGAAGGACGTGTCACTTAACATTGAGACAGAGTCACACCATTTCTGGTGGAAATGTCAGGAACGGGGATAGACATAGCTCTGAATCATGCAGGAACATGCTGCTTGTGCAAGATTCCCTGGGGAAGGAACCAGAGTAGGAGCTGTTTCAGCATCACATTTATTATCATCCTTCATGTGGGCCATGAGACTAGCTACAGTACCTGCCAACTAGCATTCAGTACAACTGAAATTCAGATATCTGGCTCTGAGCATGCAATAATTTCTTTAAAGAAAAATCACAGCAGTAGTTTCAGAGTGGCAGGGTATTTGGGCTTCTAAAGTAGAAGCTTCTACATGCACATTTGCCTGCCTTATCATTAGTGCTCAAAGTTTAACACAACAGTGACTATACTCCTTACATGGCTGAATGTCAAAGGTAAATGCGGGGATATAAGGTCCACCCCACAGCAAGGCCATGGAGAAGCCTTGGTATGTAAGGCTGTTGGTCCTGTTATTGCAGTATTTCATGTATTCAGAGCTGATACATGTGATGTGTGACAGTAAGCGCCGAGTTCCCAGGCTGGCTGGGGTATCTGGCTGCTGAAGCCCCTGCCTCCCATTTCCCCTCTACGTCTCTGGCAATCCCACCCCCGCGGTGCAGCACCACAGCTCCTCTGCAGCCCCGTGGATGTTTAAAAGGAGCAGCAGTGCCGTGGAGGCAGCAGCTCGTGCATGGGCTCCTCTCCCTTCCTTCCCTCTTGCAGTCTCGCTCAGCACTGGTTTAGCTGGGAGTCTGGCACAGTTTGAACCATGGAAGGTACTCCACTGGGATGAGTCAGGAGAGCTAAGCATTGCTCATAGTCAAAACTGATTCTGGGGGTTTCTGCAGTGAATTTACACTCTGTCCCTTGATTTATTAGGACAGCATCTCTCCTAAGGAAGAGAGTGCTCTCCTGGGCAGCAAAGTATTAAATACTGAAGTTGTCAATATTAAAGCTGTCAAGAAAGCTGTCAAGAAAATGTTAGAAAAGAAGGAAGGAGATATTTGGATGCCATTTTGCCTAGCATAAAAACGGTTCATTGCACTTCCCTGGAAAATAACAAAATAGTAACTTTGGAATTTGCTGAGTTCAAGTTGTTCATTACAGTTGTGTTATAGCTGACTGTTTAGTAAGACTGTAAAACAGAGCAATAGCTTTCCAGTCCACAATGTCACAGAACGCAGTTTTCCTGAAGACCATCAATATAGCAAAAGTAAAATGCGCAAGATAAGAGCAGGGATAGAACCATTTTCTTTTTTTGCTCCAAATCTGTGAATCTTTTACCTTAGTTTATTTTATGTAATATCCTTGAAGACATGCATTTGGGTAATACCTTCCTTAGTAATAAAATGCTGTTTTGTAATTAGCAATGCTAAATGCATCGTCATGGTGAGTGAGCAACAGAACTTTGTTTGGGAGCAATCAGATGCATTGGACACTGCTGGCTCTGATCAGTCAGAGGCAAAGAGATGAGGAGAAATTAAAACAGAGTCAATGGATGCCCATGGAAGATGATAAAAGGATATGAATGAAGTAAAAATGTAACATGGCGCACTGTGAGAAGATGTGACATGCTGATTCATGTTCAGATTAAAATTGTGCTCTTCAGTAAGCATAAAACTATGACAAAAATAAAGATACAAGAAAACAAAAAAAAAGTATTGGAAAACATGGTGAGAACATGATCGTTCTATCTGGTAGAAATTAGATTTCATTAAATATAGATTTTATTGAATATATATGCGTTCATTAGATAAATCTGTAACATCAGGTGTGCATATGTATTACATACATCTAATGTATGTACACACAGGTGTAAACAAATATTATGCACTAGGTATTTATTTCAGGAGAGGCCAGCTTAAAGCAGAAAGCAACTGGACAGATGTGCAGGTTTCCAAGGGAACCCGCACTGTGTCTTCCATCTTATATGACTGAAGTTTTGTCCTTGCTGTAGTGAATCCCTCTGTGCCAGTGGCATGATGTCTCATCATGAGCAGATTTTTAAACCTTCTGAGATGAGGTCAGGGACTTGATATTAGGAGGAAGACCTTGATCTTGATTCCCAGTTTTATAATAAGCTGGAGTAGAGAAGAGGAGGGAGGGCCAACTACTCGCAGCTGCCAGAATGACTGTGGTGAAACATTTGTTACTGATTGGAATTTACCAAACTCCTAAGTCTTCAAGTTCAGGTTTATTTTAGTGCTATAACACAACTGAGAGGTGAGAGAGGTGCGGATCACGAGTATGCCTATAACAAACTTACTGAACACAGCTAACAAAAGGCTTCATTCACGTTTGGTTTTGTGTGAGAACCTGGAATCAGTAAAGAATTCAATATGGCTCAGGAGTTTGAGGTTGCCCTGCAGACACGCACAGAAACTCTGGAAGTCATTGCAAAGCTGCTCTCCAGCATCTCAGAGAGGTTATAGGATTTGGGGCAGGTCTGCGGTGACTGTAGAAAGACAAGCTTTGCACCTACCTTTAAAAAGGGCAAGAAGGACAAGCCGGGGAGCTACAGACTGGTCAGCCTCACCCCATTTCCTGGGAAAATCATGGACTATGTCCTCTGGAAAGCTGTTCCTGGGCACATGAAGAAGAAGCAGGATCTGGGGACAGTAGGTGTAGGTTTGCTATGTGTAAATCATGCCTGACCCACCTGTTTGCCTTCTGTGATGAAAAGACTAGATTTGTGGACGAGAGGAGAGCAGTGGATGTCATTTATGTTGACCTTAGCAAGGCCTTCAATGCCATCTCCTGTAGTATCCGGTGAGACTCTGCACTCTTGACCGGTGGACAACTAGATGGATGAAAACCAGAAGTAATCACTAATGGGTCGTCACACCCTACCTGGAGGATGGTTACAATTCCCCAGGGATCTATCCTGGGATCTGTCCTGTTTAATGTCTTTACCAGTGACCTGGAGGAGACAGGATGACCCCTCATCAAGTCAGTGGATGACGTGAAACTGGGGGGACCCGTAGGTATGCTGGAGGGCAGGGCTGTTGTCCAGAGGTCCTAGACAGGCTGGAGGAATGGGTCAACAGGAACCTCATGAAATTCAACAAGGACATATGCAAAGCGCTGGAGAAGAACAGACCCCCAGGACGGGTGCAGGCTGGGGACTGACTTGTTGGGCAGTCACTCTGCTGAGAAGGGCCTGGGGGCCTTGGTGGGCAGTGGGCCAAACGTGAGCCACCAGCGTGCCTCAGCAGGGGTGGAGGCTAACAGCACCCAGGGCTGTGTCAATGGGAACAGAGCCAGACTGAGGGAATTAATAAGGCTGAGTAAATGCCCTTTGCTGAGCACTCAGTAGACCATATCTAAAATACTTCATCCGGTTCTGGGCCCTAGTCTGAGTTCCTGCTTTGAACATGAGACCTTCTGAAATCCCTTCCAAACTTGAATGATTTATTGATCCTCACATGGGTTATGACAATGGGTACATGATCAAGGTAAAATATACTCCAAAAGAGAAGAAATTGGATTTTAAAGGAGCATGGATTTGGTTTTGTAAGTACCAGTAAAGATAATGATAATCGCCCTGAGACTTACTGTCGTTTATTTTGAAAATGGTTTTCGCTTGCTTCTGGTTGACTCGCAGTGTAAGAGAGCATTCAAAACAAGCAGATCACAAAAGCATTGCTGTCCTTGCATCTACGAGCTTTTTTCACTAGCAGTCTGCATGCACAAAGTGACAAAGGGACTGCTGCAGAAGTCAAACTTTGTGGCAAAGAATTAGCCATGATAATTCACTCGATTCTGACAGCAAATTAAATAGTCCTGTCTTTCACCAGCCATAGCTAAAATATACAAAGCTTTTTTTCCCTTGTGAAGATAGGTTCTCTACAATAAATAGGCTCGTATTTCAATAGAGAAAAAAAAAACTTAGTTGAAAAGGGTGGTTTTTTCTTCATAGGCACTAATACCTCGAACACAGCAACAGCAAAGCTTTTGTAATATTTGTTTGTTACTACAAAATTGAAGAGGGAGTTATCCATTGCTTGGTAGACTCTTTTGAAGATGCCAAACTATCTCCATCAGGAATATTTGAAAATAAAATAAGGCTATTAACTTTGGTGTCACATGCCAGCTAAAGGAAAGTGAAAGTGAACATTTGCTATAGATAACTGCTACCTACGGCATGGTAACACAACGTGTGCTATGGATTGCTCATCGCTTCTTTTGGAACGTTCTGCAGATGATGCCAACCACTTCCTCTCATCTGCCCGGAGTTTCAGACTCATGCAGCATCTCATTTTGTCAAAGATGTGAAGTGAGGCACTTCCTTGTTTGATGGTTCTGTCTTCATCCAGATGTTCACAGAGCCTAAAGTGCTTGCCAGTTTCCACTGGATATTTTGCTATATTAGATAAGACCGTGCTTTTAAGGAGCAATTTAGCTCCTTAAAAAGGATGAAGGCGGGAAAGGTGAAGATAGTCTTTCACTGTGTGAGTACTATTTCGCTTTCACAAGGCAGTGAATATTACTTTATGGTACAATTTTACAATTACAGCAGTCCGATCTTCTGTGGTCTATAATGTACTAATTAAAAGATAACCTAAACCGAAGATTCAGCATTGTTTAGTCAGGTGCTTATCTACAAATATATCGTAACAAAGCAAAACAAAACAAAAATCACTAAATAGTAAGTGGAATTGATTCTGAGGTAATAGTATCTGTTTTCCCATTTTGAAAAAAAATCTATTGAGTGAATGCCAATACATTGCTGACATTCAAGAAATAATAGGCATTGAGGAAGGACATAACACCAAATAAGAAATCGAAAAGTTTTCATTTGCACAGTGGTGGTGGGGGGCTCCCATGCGGTATTCTGATAAATACAGGATACCTTGGCGTTGCTGTGTCTTCAGTCATCAATTTTTACAGCAACATTTTGTGTCTTTAGGTAGCTTTATAAATGCAACACGTTCTTTTTTTTTGGTGCACAGGAGGGTTTGGGGTACTTTTACTCAATTAAACCGTTAACCAACCGTTTCATCAGTCTCCAGCTAGAATTCTCCCCACAAAGTCCTTCCTCTCCCCTCCAGGGGTGGGCAGTCCTCAGCTCAGGAGCAAAATGGATTTTGCACGCATTATTTTGGGGACATTGCACATCACATCCTGAGATGAAGAAAATTCTCCTGCATAATCTGTTTTTTCACTTTCTGGGATTATTGTGTTCTGCATTACTTTGGAAGAAAGCTGGGCCTATACTTCAGAAGGTGTTAAAACCAGTGAGCCTTCACAGGCATGTCTGCACATTTTCAACAGGTCTGAGTTATTTCAGTTTGATATGTTCTCCTTTTAAGCACAAACAGAGCCTGATCAGGCAGCTACATTGGACTATTTTCACCTATTTGCCAAACTGACCTTCTGTCAATATTGTATGCAGGGATAAATGCTTGTCAGAACAGAGCTGCAGTTGACGACTGGAGGTAAATATTATAAAATCAGGTGAATATTCACCTCCAAAAGAATAGAATATGAAGTGAGTCTGTGAAGAACAAGAAATACATCTTGGAATTCAGAAAGTACCAGCATAAAGTAAAAAACATTAAAAATTGAGTTAAATCAAGCCTTCCACGGGAACTCAAATAAAAAGTGAGATCTTTTTGATCATGTAAATGAAAGAAGAAATTAGTGGGCTGCTCTGTAGTGAGGTAGGATTTATGGAAAATCTTGGACTGTCCCAAAGCCAAGGGGTTGCCTTGTCCTACTGGGACCCTCAGGAAGCTAAAGCAGACGCCTTATGAAATAGACTGTTCCAGCTTCACAGCTGTTACGGGTGTCTGGTTCACAACTGCGGTATTAAGTGTGTTTCATTTCAGAAACTGTGTCTGTGTTCCAGGGAAAAATTAAATGTCAGTGTTTTTTGTTTCAACCTTACTTGGATCCGTACCCTTTCTAAGCTGCCATGAAGCCAATATGAGGGACAACTCATTGAACCATATTCCTGTGGGACGGCTGGCTGGGGAGGCATCTGCTCCAGGCTGGGGAGACGGTGCCTTTCCTTGGAGCCATGTCCCTCCCGCTCCAGGAGAGATGGTTTCTGAGACCGAAGGATGGAGTGAGTAGCAGATTGCAGCACGAAGACGAGGATATCTGTCTTGTGCAGACAGGCCAAAAGATTGCACTGCGAATCAGATACAGGCGGGCTTCCCAGGGAAAGAGGACTTGCCTAAGGACCAGAGGGGACCAGACAGAGCATGTTGTCTTTCAGACACTGAGTTAGCTGGAAACAAGAACTTGCCCTTGAGCATGCCTTCAAGGACGGGCAGGAGGAAGTTACATATTATGTACATGTACACACACACATAGGAAAAAAGAAATATTTTTATTTCTGTCTATGTGGCCTAGCCACTTGTCCTGGTTTTGGCTGGGATAGGGTTAAATTTCTTCCTAGTGCTGTGTTTTGGATTTAGTATGAGGAGAATGTTGATAACACACTGATGTTTTCAGTTGTTGCTAAGTGCCCTCCTAGTCCAAGGACAGCTCCCGTGCCTACTGACTGAGCTAGGTACACAAGGTGGGAGGGAACATAATCAGGACAGCCAGCCCAGCTGGCCAATGGGGTATTCCATACCATGTGACATCATGCTCAGTATATGAACAGTAGGCGTGATCCAGGAAGTACCAATCGCTACTTGGTTATCGGTCAGCGCAGGTGGTGAGCAATTGCATTGTGCATCACTCATTTTGTATATTTTATCATTATCATTATTATTTTCCCTTTTTTTCCCCTGTTCTATTAAACTGTCTTTATCTCAACCCACGAGTTTTTCTCACTCTTACCCTTCCGATTCTCTCCCCGTCCCGCTGGGGGTGGGGGGAGTGAGTGAGCGGCTGCGTGGTATTTGGCTGCCTGCCAGGTTAAACCACGACACCACTGATTTTTATTTTAAAAGATTCAAATTTTAATTCCATGTTACTTGCCTTTTTTGAGTTTAAAAGCTTTCAGTCTTTTGAGGGGACCTTGAGGCAGTTTAGACAAAACCACCATGGAGCGCACATGTAGGGTGAGGCATAAATGAATCAGTAATGCCCAGTACCTCACTATCTAGCACTATAAGGGAGTTAAATTTTTGTAGGAAGGGAAAACTATCTGTCAGGAGAGCAGCTGGTAGAATTGGAAGACTTAGAAGATTTTGAGCACAGAAACCCTGGTTTAGGTTCTGAAGTGGCTCTTCTTCCTGTCCCTTCACGGTTTCAGGAACTAGCCTACCTGAAAACTTGTTTGATTTTTGCAGTTTTACCTGCTGGGCTAATACAAATGTAGTATTAACTTTACCTCACTCAAGTAAGAAAGACTTTGCTTCATGACTCAGAATTATACAAGATACAAACACGAGCTTGCACCTGAATGAAGCCATGTGGCTTTTTTACGCAATAGCCACACTTGTACAGCTGAGATGCTGCCGTTTCAGTTAATTCTGTCTAACACGATGATGTGGCACGTGTCATTGGGGAGAGCTGTCCTGGCCAGCAGCCACACCAAGCTCTTTTTCCAGCTCAGGTTTTCATCAGCTCACTGAGTCCACAAAGCTGTTGAAAGACCCTGTTGAAATGATAGGGATTCAATTAAAGCTGTGACATATACCTACTGAAAGGGTTTTTTTCCAAGTGCTCACTTGCCCTGCTTTGAGATAAAAGGTTTGTGCTTCCTGAGGACAGATACAGAACAGCTCTTAATAGAAGTGAAATCCTGTATGAGCTGAACCTTTGCCTCAAACCTGCTAATGGGAAGGAAAGAAAGAAAGAAAGGGGAGAAATGTGCTGAGCCTGTTTGTGTCTGACAAACCCAGCCAGGAGCAGCAAATATGAAAGGCAAAGATTAGGCTGGAAGTACAGAAGCTGGGAATCCAGGGAGGAGCACGGTGACTGTGTGCGTCACCACCAAACCCTTCCACAGCTCCCTGGGGTGGTGGCCCCCACGTTTGGCAACTGTCGCAATGGCAGCACCAACGCAGATGAGAGTGTGGAGAGAGAGGCAGCCTGACACCGGTGGGGGGGAAAAGCTTTCTAGAGAATATGACAAACTAATGGGAAAAAGCACTGCCATCATTCCTTGTGAAATTTATTACATCGCTTAACAGACACAGACCCATTAATAGAATGAATTTAATTGACTGTTTTACTTAAAAAGAGTAATGGACATTAATTGCAAATGTTAAATGGTAGGGAGTTTATTTGGGGGCTTAAAGTAATTCCTAAGAGCCAGGCACAGGTTTATGTTTGGTTTGATTTATGTATAGAAATGGGGAGTCAACTTTGACACAGGCGTATGTCACTGTGTGGCTGAAATGGCATTATCGTACTCAAGGATTGCACAGGACACAAAACAGAGAATAATTTAGACTCAGTGAAGGGTAACTCAAACAAAGGGCTTTACACAGTTCGACAGGATCGGAAAATTTAGCTGGATAAAGCAAAAAATTGTGCTAGCATATTATAAACAATCCCTTAGCAATGCTATATTTCAACTTTCCTGACTGTTTACATAATACAGGAGATGCATCAATTAACAGAGGGTGGGTCACCCTCTCCTCTCAGCTAATGGAGTACGCCGGGGTGTAGAAGGGTCGAGGGGATAATTCGTTTTGTTTCTGTGACGTATTTTAAGATCTCTATTGGAAAACATTGCTAAGTACAATTAGCGATTTTAAAAGGAAAGAGAGAGGTGAAACTGGAGGGAGGGAAAGATCCCACATGCCTTAACCGCAGTATGCAAAGTTTAAGAAAACAAGCTCAGAGCCTGCTTTCCTTGCAGCGGCTGAGACTGCGCTGGTGGGGCCCGTGCCGGGTGACTTCCCCAGGCTTCGGGGTCTGGATGTTCACAGCTCTGTGGGACACTTACAGACAAGCCAGCACAAGCCTGATTAACAAGATTGTTAGCAAATATTGCTCTATATTAAATTTATTTTCATAGAATTTTTGTTATTACTAGCTTTATGTGAAATTGGGCAACTGAGCTACTGGGAAACAGTTTTGGAGGCATCTTATGCTTCAGCTGAGTTTTGTCTCAGCCAAAAGTCGAAACAAATGGAAGGAATGATCGTGTCCTGCCTGGTTTTACTCTTAGTAATAAAGGCAGGGAAAGGTGACAGGTCAACAGCCCAAACATACCACTGGTTATGTTTACCTACAAGAATTGTGTAGACCTGTAATAGGATTATCAGAGGCTTTTCTGGTGACTTATGATTGTGTTGAATTTAGTTGGTCTCAACTGTTAGAATGGCTTTCATACAGTTTATAGCAGACATTTTGAAAGGTTGGATGTAATTGCTTGTTTATGCAAAGCCATAAATTGGTGAACATAACCAAATCATTGTAGCAGATTGCCAACATATTCTTTTTCTGAAGTAAAGGAATTCTTTGCAGCAATTTTAGCAAAATAGAGTCAAATGCAGGTGATGGAAAGTTGCCCAGAAGAGGATGTAACTAATGATTTGTAAGATTTGGATCTGTAGGATACCTTTTATAACTCTTGGGTCTGTTTTACCTAATACTGTGCCTTTATAGCATAGCTGCTGGAAGTATTTTAACTGAGGCTGCTTAAAAAGGATATGTTCGTCATGATATGTTCAGTGACATTTCCCCTTTGCCTAATTAACAGTTAGTGTTAATTCTTTTGATAGTACATAGCCAAGCCACCGTGGGAAAGCGAGATGATTTTGGTCCTACTACATATCAAACATTATTCTTTATTTGAACTCTAGTTGAAGAACCCCAGGCCAAGTTGTCATTTATGGCAGTTTAAATAAGAAAATTTTAAAAACCCAGTGAAGAACCAATTATATAGACTTGCAGGAACATTTTTGATCTGATAGTTAAAGATGTGACCTTCAAAGACGCTAAGCATGTGCAGCTCCCACTGACATCCTGAAAGTTGCAAGTGATCGCTTTGCCGTGGGACCATTGGAGTTGGCAAGACTCGTGGGCATGGGCCTGCTCTTTTTTGCAGGAAATATGAGGTTTTTGCTTTCTAGAGCCTTTCTTACGTTTAGACTCTTGCTTTCAAGCATCAACTCATTATTTCATATGCCTATGGATAAATTTCTTGTGAGACTGTATTCCTATAGGTCTCACACCTATTGAAAGAGCCCTGCAGTAAGTGATCTCATACATTTAGGGAAGGGGAAAAATAATAGAAAAATGACAAAGCTAGAAACCTGGATTAGGCTATTGGGTTTTGGAAGGGAGAGGAAGGTTTTGTTCTCTTCTCCACCACCAGATCCTCACTCCAGGTTCTGCATCACATCTGAAGATGGGATGAGAGGTGTTTTGAGTGTGGATAAAAATCCCGCAAAAACTGCAGTTCATTCTACTGTTGGACTCACCTGGCAGAAACCTGAAAAATCAGATTACTCAAAGGATATGTTCTTTCCCCAGATAATATTGTTCAAAATATCTTCATTTCCTGCACCCATTTCTTGATGAAAAAGGTCCTGAAATTCTGGTGATTCTGTTTAAATAACTGACCCTGGGAGTGTCCAAGCTAAACCAGTGCTGGAGGCTTGCGCCTCAGCCAAATTGTGGATGAAGATGTCTCAGCCATCTCCAGAGACAGGCAATGCACCCACTGGCATGCAGGGCCTCATCCCAGATCCATGCACCTCGTTTTCATCAACTCAGTGAGCCCTGGATGAGGTCCAAGGGTATCCACGACCAACAAATCCTGATGAACACTAGCACTTTGACAGCTGTGAAGAACCTTGAGCTTTGTCACGTTTTTCTTGCTTTCTACGGTTGCCACGCACTTCGTTACAACCATTAGTGAGTGATTTCAGGCAAGTCACTTCTTGAGCATTTCATACAGATAGTGAAAAATAAATGTTTCATTAGACTGAAGATTTTGAATCAAAAAATTACATACTGACTGCCCAAGGTCACTTCTGATGTATGTACAGCAGTGCTGAGGTAAATAGCCTTCAACATCTTTATCTGTTTGTGAAGATGACTCAGTTTTCCGCTGTGTCTCTCAAAGTTAGGTAACCCTGGAGTTGCCACATCCAATGGTTTGAAAACCAAGATGGGCTCAAAAATCGTGGGATCTGATAAAAGTATTCCTCAGTGGGTCCTTTCCACTTGTTCTCTGCAGTGTGAGATTTTATTAAGTTCATTTTCAGTTTATGTTCTTAGACCTACCCACAGGATTAAAAAAAATTAAAATGCTGTGATTTTTTTAAAAACTTTGTCCTGTATTGGGTTTTGTTTGTTTGTTTGCTTTAGTTTTTGGGTTTGCTTCTCTGCACCACACTTTCTGTGTGATAAAAACAGTTTTGCCAACCCTTATGCCCTTTTAACATGACGATGCTCTGGTCTCCCACAGCTAGACGATCCCACCAAGATAAATCAGACACATTAGAGAGACAGCTGCTGGGTTGGATGAGGGGCTCTGACTTCTCCCAGGACACCAAAATTACAGTGTCTTCACTCCCGGCTCCCTGCCTCTGCCCCTTCTCCATCTCACCGGTCACTTCCACCCCACAACAAGCAGGTTGCTCATTGCCACGCGGACTGCATCTGTGTCTTCACCTCTTATATTAACCTATCCCCAACTTAACTTTTCCACTCATTATTTCTTCCTCTTTTCCTTCTCCTATCTTGTCTCAGCACATTTCTGTGTTTTGTGTTGCTGAGGGAACTCTGCCCTTTTCCTCAGACAAAGGGAAAACACCTCCAGGGCTCTTTTCCTGATCTTTCTCCCTTGCATCACTCAACGTCTTTTCCCTTTCTCTGGGATGCTGTTTCAGGATTAGGGAGGAAAGGTGATAAATGAGATTAGGACGTAAGAAAAAGAAGTGAAGAACACAAGACCTTCTTTAAGCAGCTGAACGTGTCCATCTCCCTTTTCCCAGCCAGGTCCTATGAAAATGGTACCATCAGTCCCTCTGCCATCTGCTGAGATGGGAGAGCAGCCAGCCTCGCTCCCTTTGTCAGAAGGCAGGAAAAGTGCTAATTGCTCTAAAATAGCAGCATGGTCAGACTCCTCCTTTCAAAGGTCAAACCCTGCTATACGCTGTTATCTGTACGTGAATAAGACCACAGGTTTAGGCAAATAATAAACATCTTTTCCCTGATACAGCTTATCCAACTTTGATCAAGTCATAAGGTCCTAATTTGAGTAACTGAGTACAAGGATAATTAGCAATCATGCCAGTGATAGTACATTTATTCAAATTAAGTCAAATGTGAGTAATCTGTGGATTTTTTTTTTGGCCAGCACAGATGAGAATCAATTAGCAGTCAATTTTTAGATTTCTCTGAAAGAGAAAAACAAATTCTAGAGGCTATTCCTGCTTTACATGTTAAGAAGACCCTAGGCTTCCATGAATAATGTTTTAACATGATTCAGAAAACTGATTTCCTCCTTTTGCTGCTCAGTTATGGAAGAAAAGGTTTTGATCTAATCGCTCACCTGCCTTCTTCTTCTGTCTGCTCATCCTGTACCTTTTGGGTGGGACATCTGCCCTCCACACCAGCGTTAGGAGCCGTAGCACCGCTCGTTGCAGGCAATGGACACTGTTAAGTTTACAGCCATTTGGCTTCCTGGATGTGCAAGTTGCTTGGGTTGATTTGTAGCCCTTAGTGAGAATTTTTTGGGTAATGCTACAGCTGCTGCCTAATGAAATCCCTGCACATGAACTCCTGTAAGACTCTTCCAAATAATTTTACTCCATGTATTTTGCTGCTCCTCTGCCAAAGGGGTACGGGGAACATGGACACAGAGGTACTGCAGTTGGACACTGAAGCCAATAGATGTATGAACACCAGGTAGGATCCGTTCCAAATCAGGTTTGAGTTTGCAACAGGACTGTGCGATGGTGATCTCCCTCTTCTTAAATGAGACCTTTGTACCTGATTTTTGTACTGACCACCTCCAACCGGCTGTATAGCCCGCGTGCCCTGGCTTTGCTGTACTGTGCTGACCCGCCACGTCCACGTGGAGTAACAGCCTTGTACCGGGGGCTGCATAGCACGGTTTAGAGGGGTCTTTGAGAGCAACACCTGACACTGTCCAGGTCTCACATGTGGCAAGAAACCCTGGTCCCTGGGTGCACCTCCCAAGGGAGGGTTCATGCAGTGGTCAGTGCTGACCTTGCACACTAGTCTGCTCTCTCCTGAAGGTCTCCCTTCTGCTTTCTTGATACCCTCCCCTGTCAGACACATCTGCTTTGCTGAGGGCTAGGGAGGGACAGGGCTTCCCAAGGCTCTGGGCAGGCTGTGACTGCTGTCTGCATGCCCAGGGTGGCCAGGGTGCAAGGCCGAACTGCTCTGTGCCACT
Source organism: Calonectris borealis (assembly GCF_964195595.1). Lineage (NCBI taxonomy): Eukaryota > Metazoa > Chordata > Aves > Procellariiformes > Procellariidae > Calonectris > Calonectris borealis. The sequence continues at coordinate 196,144,188 of NC_134312.1, forward strand.
CGAGGGCAGCAGGGACTAAAGACAGACTTTACCCTCCTGTTGGCCCCCGACTCGGATCTCTCTGCCCTGAAGGCCACCTCCTGCCACGCAGGGATCCTTCATGAGACACCAGGAAGAAGCTGGGTCTGGGATGGACTGCCCTGAACCTTCGCCCAGCTTTGAGGCAGAAACAGGACTGGCATCTCCTTCACTTAGAGTAACCAGTTGTTTCATGCATGTGCCAAGGCACGCCCCAGGAATCAAACCAAATAACCCATTAATGAAATTGAAAGAGCCTAGAGCAAGTATGTTAGAGTTTAGTGAGTCCTGTCCATTTATTCCTTTATAATATAAATATTGTAATATTATAATAATATGGAGCTAGCACATTAAAACAATCCTCTTTTAGGCAATGTTTCCAAGACGAGATTTTTCAGAAAGTTCTCCCCACCCAATTCTTGATGAAAACCCGTCAATGGTGCTGATACCAGGAAAGTGGGGACATAAGCAAGCTGAGGACAGTGTTCAGTATTGCTCTGATTCAGGTAGGAAGGACAGCACACTTTCTGCATCAGGACCTGCCTCTGCCTCATGTTTCCTTGCTGTGCTCAGTTCACCTTGAGGGAGCAAACACTGGCTTTGCAGGTTCAAAGAGCTTTAGGGCCTTTTCCTTGGTTTTTCTTAGAGACAAACAGAGTCAAACTCTGTTCTGCATACCTCTATTAACTGCTTTAAGAGAGATCTATATCTTCAAAAGAAACCCATAAAACATGCACACAAACATACATTATTTAAAAGCAGCTGTTGCTGTAATGACCATGTGCAAAGAATAACAGAGCCACAAATCCTAAGCACCCCATCCTGAAAAAAGTCTGTGCAAATGTAACCCTAAGACTTCATTAGCCTAATGGGATGAAGTACAGCTAAGCATTATGCTGACACAGGCCAATGGTTTTAACATTTCGTAGCCCAAAACTCAGTTTTTCTCCTTACTTTCATCAGTTTGGTCCAGCCCTGGGAATTTTGCCACTGAGAGCCAGACTGGCTCATAATAGTTGGATCAGCTCCATTTTCTGGGTGCTTGAGAAAACTATTAACGCATGCGCTGAGTCCCAGTCAGCAGACAATGACAATTTTGGATATATTTGGCCTAACAGTGGAAAAATACAGTATCAGTGATGGCTTGTACTAATTAAATCTATCTCCCTAGAATTAGGCCATATGTAATATTGATTCATTCAGTCACGGGGTTTCCTGCTGCGGATGTAATGATAATGCAGAGACAGCGAGCTGAGTGGCTCTCAGTGGTGTATCAAAGCAAAATACACAGCAGACACATACCGCCAAGAGACAGAAAATAGCAAAAAAGCGCTAGGGAAAGCTCTAGAAGTACCACTTACATTATCCTGATGAAAGGTCCAAAAGGGAGCTTTTTGGGTGCTGTTTTAAAAAAGCAAAGGCTCAGATCTGTTCAGTTTTGCATGCCCAAGGCACTGGAATTTGGGTAACTGCTCACTGAAAACCAGTAACTATTTCTGTGGCTTTTTCTGGATGGGGCCAAACAGTCACTCAAGTAAGCAGGAGAAGGGTTGGTCCCTGTAGGGGTCTTGGGAGAGATGATTTCTTGCATGACCATTGTACAAGCTGAGGTACAGAGCCAGCGTCCGCAGGCACAGACATTTATCACCCTGACAGGCACAGGGCATCGTTACCTCACTTCTCACTATGAAATAACCAGAAGTTACAGGTTATTTGATAACTGAGCCCTGAGGAAAGCTCAGCAACCTTTAGAGGTTTGGATTCGCTCCAGTCTGCACTGCAAAGGTGAGGGATGATGTTGCAGCGATGCTCCCCCATGCGCTGCTCCGTCGAACTGAGCCGAGCTGAGCCCAGAAGATCCAGACTGGAGCAAATGCTGGCCTTAAACCCTTGCTTTTCATCCCATGCCAGGGCAAAAGTTGAGACGTAACATTTTTAGAGAGATCAGAATAAATCACTTCAGCATTTGCAGAATCAGGGTGCTTTGTTTTAACTGAGTTGATCTTGTCAGTAAGTTCATTTGATATTTTCCACTGCTTCATGGGAATTCCAGCTCAGGCTTGATGATTACCTGATTGACCTCTGTGAGCAAGAGTTTGGAACAAATTCAGGGTGGTGTGACCGCCACAGCACACTGCGCAACACGTCCAGAAGGAGGCATGTGTTGTCTGATGGGACATACAGTTTTCTAGAGACCCTGTCCCATGAGAGGAAAGGAAAGGGAAAACAAGCCAGGACTCCTCAAACCCTGCAGACTCAAGACAGTTCACAGAACACTGTGAATCACTTCAAACCTATGCAAAAAAAAAAAATTTCCCAGCAAAACACTGTTTTTTCAAAAATTATTTCCCCTTAAATGTCTTTCTAATCAAAGTTTTGGGGTCAACTCTAATTTTGAATAAAAATGTATAACCAGAAGTTTAATTTTTTGAAGAGATCTTTGTAGACTTACCAACTTGGACTTTTAAATAAGTAGGAAAATTTTTCTGACAATATAATTTCGGCAAAAATCTCTTGCTTTTGCTCAGATTTATTGAAATGAGCAGAAAACCCAACGAACCGTTTTGAGATCCACTTAATTCCCATGAAAGATTATCCCAGGCTGCATGACATAAGAGGGACTGCATAACATACTCCAGAGCCTGAATGGCATTCAGAGAGAACAAGGACTCTAAAACCAGGGGTACCCACAGGCACGGAGCAGGTTTCGAGAGGGCTTCCTCAAGCCGTTCTGATCCTGCACTCGTTCCCGTTCTCTCGCTGAGGGTGGAAGGTGGTTATTCAAGTACGACAGTCACGGAAATTTCCATTTGGTCAAAAGATTAGTTTGCATGGCCTCTGGGAGGGGAACGGAACAGACAGTGCCTCTCTCTTTGGTCCCAAATATACGAGCCCCGGGGACGAGTTTGAGCTTGTTACATTTGTGGTGGAACCCTACCTGCCACCTCCTCAAAGCAAAGCCAGCCTCCGAGTCTGCTTTTAGTTTGCCATCGGCCACGAGGCAGCTATAGTGCTCGCTGTGGCAAACAGCCTTACATTAATCATGGGAGATAAGACCGTCGGGCAGCCCTGCCTCCCACCCAGCTGATGTTACGGCTTCCATCCATCTTCCTTTTTTCTTTGAAAGGAAACAATTCACCTCGGCTACGAATCTTGACTTTAAATCAAGAGAGATATCTGTCTTTTTTTTAGCCTTTAAAAATCTTTTAATATATTCCTTTCCAACAGCCAGATACAGCTAGAATTACCACTAATGGGTTTCAATACATTAGGTTTTATGACTTAGTGGCTGACACTGTTTCTATCACGTAGGTTTTCATTTACATAGATTCTGTTTGTCTCGATTCCCAAACCTCAAATTTATTAGCAAAGACGAGCTGGCAGAGCTGATATAAGGAGCAGTATTTAAAATATATTTGTCAGCCAAAATGAATTGTGATATGAAGTGCCTCTCTGTGGGTTTCATAAAAAAAGCCTTATTGAAAAGCTTTTTTTGCAGGAGTTGTGCAATTACCCTGCTCGTGTGTGCGTACACAAACATATACGTGTACCAAACAAGTACTGAGCACTCATCCATCATGTATAATACATGACCGGAAATAAAATTTACTTTAACGAAACATATAGTTTTCCAAAGCTACAGATTATTCCAGTGGCCAGAAAACTAAGATAAAATAAAATGGAGACCCAGATTTCACAAAAGTTTTTTGGTTTCAGGTGTCTAGTTTTAGATATCTGTGGCTTTACTTTCAAATTTGTTGCAATCCACAAATTTCCGTGGACTTCCCTATACTTTAACGGCCACGAAACTGTGGTACCGGTTAACATCTGAAGCTATTACATCTCACTAGGCACGAAGTAACTTGCCTGAGGTCACGCAGGGTTTTGCAAAAAAACCCAGAACTTATTTTTCCTGTCCTTATTTTTCTGCCCACTTCAACCAGCACGTGCCCTATACCCGTCGTCTTGCTGGTAGACTGCTGCTGCTTCTGCAGCACCGCCGCTCCAGCTTCTTCTTCATGTACCCCACCGATGCTGCTCTCGATGGAGGAATGTCCCCGGAGCCGGCAGAGGGAGGTGACTTTTCTAGCAGTCCCGTAGAGGCTCCACACAGAAGTCCTGTACCCCACAGTGACCCTCGGGGGGGTTGATTTGCTTTCTCTCAGTTTCTGTGGAGTTTCATCACTTTTGCCAGGACTGCAGCACAGAGCAGTGCTCTGGAAGGAGGAGATGAAATACCCCTGAGCAATAGGTACCTGCAGGAAAAATTGCTACAGGCCTTGAAAATCAGCTGGGAAGGCTTTTTATGGGATGACCCAAAGTGTACAAGGAGATCGGGACTGTCTGAAAATCTGCAGGTGGGGAGGAGAAGAAACTTTTATGGCTGACCACTATTTATAAACCTTGACCAGATAAATCATGACTGGGACCTGGTTTTGAATAAAATTTTGCTTAGAGTCATAACTAAATCATCATAAAGAAGGATTTCAGTGGAAAACGGCATGATAAAATATAACTGAGATGCCATCTGTCTTTGAATACTTGAGTTACGTAAAAATTACATATTTTGACTTTCTTTAAAATGAAATAAATTGCTGTATTTTTTTCCCAGTTAACCCTTAAACAGGACTTACTATAACAACAGAGCAGCTGGTCTCATGCTATTTGCCTGGGTCTCCTTTCCTCTTTTCTGCAAGTCTTAGAGCTCCTCCTGCCCCTACCGCACGTATCCCCTCTGTTCCTCGCCTTCTGTGACCATCCAGCCCCCTAAGTCCATGCGTGCCCTTCGCCCCCTCCCAGGGACACTGCCCTGCCTCCCTCAGCAAGGTCCCATCTTGCCCACCTCATTCTTCCCCCAAATTGTGCATCCAGCCTCCAGCAAGGCATACGGCTTTTGTTCTGCAGCATACCAGACTAGGCAGTAATGGATTCCTTCCAACCCTAAAGCCTATGGCCAAATACAGTGATAGTCGTAGTGACAAGAGAATTGGACCCTGTAATTTCAGGTACCTTTGAGTACCTGTTACTTCTCAGGAGACCTGCTGTAGTAGCAGTGAGAAGGTCCCAAACGCACCAGTTTGCAATGGGTACATGTCCCAGAGAAATCTGCAGCATTACCTTTATGCCTTTATTGTTTAAGTAGATAGATGCAAATGAAGTGTGGAAATGAAATTCTTCCCATGTCCAAAATGTGAACCTCCCAGTAGGGGAAGTGTAAGTTCCAGTTAAACTTGGAAGTACAAATACATAGAGCTTGAAAGCAAATTTGATGCAGGAAAGAGAATATTTCTGGATAAGGGGCTATTGAACTTTTTACATTCAAGAACAAAGATGAAGCATCTTTTTTTCCTCTTAATGTGGGGAAAGAGGCTTTCTGTGTCTGGGGGAATGGGCCCTCTCTCTGCTGGGAGCCTGAGGCTGCGCTGGCATCACCCGCTGAACTGAAGCTGTACGGACCCAACGTGACACTGTGCTTCAGTTAATCAGGACTGCCCTGACAAGCAGGGTATGAGGCTCATTAAGTTTTTGTGAGTAACGAATCATTTAATTTCACCTTTAGGAAGCACGACATGTGAGTGCAGGACCGGTCCCTGGCTGTCGTTCATCTCAGCACCAGCGCGAGCTGCTGGGGGGTTGTTTTGATGCCATTCCCGAGGATGAAAAGAACCAACAACCAGAAAGCTTTTCTCACAGGGAACATATAGTTAGGAAGCACTTTGAAGCTGTTTGATTACTGCCTTAATATAATACTGCCTCTTACTAAACAGTTTGAAATCCCATTTTCAAGTCCTCTAAGAGCTCACAGACATGTTAAGGGCCACCTCCAGCTCTTCGCTAACCTGTGTGACACCTACTGAAGGCCATAGGGGTTTAACCAATGCTGCTGAGAGCAGAATGTAAAGCATAATGCTGGATGGTAGTTTTAGAAATTACACAATTAAGTAAAAAAAGTCAATCGATAAAGGCTGTCTGAAATCCCCCTGATGCTATTTGGGGTGTGCAGCAAAAGGGGAGAGCCGAAAGGGAGGTATGAAATACCCAGCAATGAATGGCAATACTTCATGCACAGAAGACATCACGGGCCGTGCTGTCACCGTGAGCACAGGGGAGGGAATGGGTGAAATCTGAATATTCTGCCGGACCCAGTTCTGTGGGGTAACGGGGGATATAGGGATCCTGCAGCTGAATGCTATATGGGCATAGAGGGCCCCAGCTGCATATGGGTCCCCCCTGCCCTGGTGAGACACAGAGAGCTCCTCTGCCCAGGCTCTGCTGTTGCAGTTGCAGGTGCCGGAGGAGGTCGTTGGTGACTGGTCTGCCCATGCAGGGCAGGTTGGGGGATTAAGGAAAGGATGGACGAGCCCCAGCTTTGTCACAGCTGTGCCCCAAAGCTGCTGCTGTGGGCACCAGGTAAAGCCAGGCTGATGCAGGCTCGAGCCTGAGCAGAGTGACCATGGGGTTGTCCAGTCCTTTTGGCACTCCTGAACTAAGACAGCCACTCAGTGCACTTAGCTGGAGACTCTTAGGCATAGCAGAGAGCAGAACAGCCTGATTTCCTGGGAAAAGGATGTTAAAAGGAATCCCACTGGCTATGGAGAATTTTCTCCCAGTTTTGCAGAGAAATGATACCACTGCAGTATTCACAGGTACTGGGTGCAGAGGAGTTGATTAAAAACAAAATAGTAACTGTGCATTGGTCATTACAGGCTGCAAAACTCCCCTCTTTTCATTGTTTTTATAGCGCTGAGCTCTGCCTTCTCCTATAAAGCTATTCTGCTTTGCGTGTGTTCACCAGGCATTTACAATTCTTCCTTCACAGTAACACTTAGGCCAAGTCCTAAATGCATTCAGCATTTACATACAGGGACCTTAACGTCAGGTAAGGAACTGGCTATTAAAAATACAGAAGGCAGATTTGCAAAGATGCTGCCAAGTGCCCAAGGTGGCTGAATGCTGTTAAGCAAGAAAACACCACGTTTTGTTTTTTTCAGGTTATGCCTTGCAGCAGGGACCGGTGGAAGCGCCGACGCTCAGCGGACCTGGGGTGCTTCTTTGCATCATCCCTACCAGCCGATGGCACAACTGTCTCCTCTGTGGGAGCAAAATGTAGTAAAATATGCTGGTATGTAAGTGCATAGAAAAGAGTGGCAAAAATGGCAAGCAGGAGGAGCAGGAGAATAAATCTGAGGTGCTCTGAGCATTTTCTACTTCACAGGTAGCCTTGGTTTAAACAAGGCGGCTGTGCTGATGTCAAGGGCACACCAGCCTAGCTGGGATGGGGGGATGACTGAGGTCCCCTCAGCCTCCCTGCTAAATCTCTGTTTGGATGGTAGGTTCATTAGGCAAAAAAACAAAGCTGTAGGAGGAAGAAGAGCATTGAGAAAGAAAGGAAGAGATGGAGAAGACCAGTTAGGCAGGGAAGTAAAATTTAAGACTTCATGAAAAAGAGTTTATGAGAGTCTTATATGCCATGGGATTTGTTAAGCAATACAGGTTTTGAGAGCCAAGTGGTGTGAAAGTTTAAAGTGTTTCAGGAGGAACCGACAGACTTGCAATTATCCCCACAGGACTGATGAAATGTCTAGAGCTTTGCAGCACGTCTGTGAAGAAGCCGCTCCAGGTTAATCCACCTCTGTTGTTTTTACAGAGCATTTCCCCTTGCCTGTCTGACAGGGCTGATCTACAACCCTTGACAAATAATTAGACAAATAAAAAATGGTTATGTTCTTCAGCCTGTGAGTAAATGTCCTTTTTTATCTGCCTTATTCATAAAGAAAATTATTTAAGACATTTGCCCAGCAAAGATGATAATGTTTATTATTCAATAGCTTATTGTTTAAAACTCCTGCTTCCTGCTACTAGAAAAAACAACCTGTCATAATTTTCTATTCAATAACATCTTCTAGTAAGTGATTTAAACTTAGGCTTTACCCTGGTTTTGTCTCAAATCAGACCACATTTTAGAGCAGCAGTCGACTAGGGCTGCTGTGGAAGGATGCTGCCACTCAGAGATGGAGGTGCATCCTAGAAAGGGGTGCTCTAGAAAAGGGGTGCTGCGGGCAGGGTGCACCGGGGAGTCAAGATGTCTTGCTGTGACCATCAGTGATCTCACGGGTAGTTCTGCTTCCAGAGAAGTCAACAACGTGAGCTCTCACTGGTTTCTGTGAGGGCAGCAATATAGTGTTGAATAATAAAGGATTCACGGATTATGGTATGATTTTGTCTGGGAGCTCTACATGCCCGTGAGCACATAGCATGTACCAGTACGCTGAGTTACACATGGATGTTTTATACTGGTTTTGAACCTATCTTGAAAATAATTAAGGTATTTTAAGCTATTTGTCTCCTCCTTAATAAATTTTTAAACGTATTTGATAATTTCAGTAGGAAGAGAGCTCTTATGCAACATTTGGATGTGTACTTCTTGAATAATTAATTGTACCCTGAAGGGAATAACTCAGTCAACTCAAATGTGATTTGTATTTGTCTAATACGGGCTATTTCCGTTTGTGCAATAGTTATACCATGAGATATATTACAGAGAGTGCATTTAAAAATAAATTCTAAAAACACAGAATTAAGATAGTCTTGCAACATTACTCACGTGCCTGAGATGTAAAAGCCCAATATCCACTAATGAACACCACATTTATTTTTTCAACTTTGGTCTCTCAATTACTGTAACAGGGGACGTAAATGAACCTCTGCTGCAGAGACATGCTCTACGTCTACAGCAAGCCAGCCCGAACTTTGCAAAACATTTCTTACTAGGAAAGATGGGCAACTGCAGCCTTGTCATCTGTGTGTGGGCCTCATACATTTCTTTGTCTCAACCGATCCAGCAGCTACTCAGCCAGTAGAGAGGCAGACCTGGGATCTCTATACTGCTCCTCTGGGTATGTAAGTGCTCTATGCAAAATGGAACATCTTCAACAACAACCTGCCATCGCTGCTGCTCCGGGTAGTCCAGTGGCTCCAGGTAGCACAGAGGGTTTCTGCTTAAAGCTTAGAGATGGGTGTTCAGATTCCCTCTCAGGTGACTTCACATCTGATAGGTAATGCTGTCACCACCATGTGCTTGGGTAATGCAAAGCTTCGTGTTCTGGATGGGATAAATATATTCTATCACCACCAGTAGATGCAGAAACGTCTTGTCTGTAAACCCCAGGTGAGCGCTACAAGTCTTAACACTGCCACGCCATCATGACTGAGGATGTTCTGGCTGTTCTGCCTAGAGGGTGCTTGGGTATCTGAAGAGTTTAGACAGAAATAGTTGCAGTTGTGGAGTCTAAGCCTTAAACTTTAACTCTTGGATCCCTTTGGGGTATTTCAGCCCAGGTGAAGAGGGCACTTCAGAAAGGGATTTGCCCAACAAAGGCATTAGGAACACCTGAAAAAAATATACAGGACAGTATAAATCGTTAACTGTATGTTCCCCTATATTGTACCATTATTTCCCAGAAAACAATATTCATATCTCACAAGTTTAAACAGCTTAAGATTGTCTTCTCCAACCTATCACCCACAGGTCAGATCCCTGAGAACTAACTAAAAACCATAGTTATATTGCCTCTTTAAATGATTCTGGTGAAAATCTTTGCTCTGCTGAGCCCAGCAATCAGTAATTCCCCCGAAGGCTGACACAGAGCCACAGGAAGCCAACACCAGCCGGCGGCTCCTTGCAAGAGGGCAGCAGTTCAGAGCTCACTTGCCGGCCTGGTGTGCTCTGCACTTTGCAGCGGGGCTGCCGTTGAGGTAGCTGGCTGCTCCTGAAGTGCTTTGAAGATACAAACTGGTTCTTCAGTCCTATTGAGGCAATCACTGAAGAAATAATATTAATTTTTTTCTCACCATGGAAGCTATTTCTTGTGAAGGTCAAGGGACCTGCCCCAATCCCTTGGATGCTTTGAATCCTCTGCTCAGCCTCAGCAGCAAACACTTTTCTTCCATTCTTTGCACCGATAGAGAGCCTCTGGCATGGAGAAGCTTCGGTCTGAGCTGCAAAAAGCCAACACAACGAAGCATGCATTTTTACGAGCAGATCACCTGTGTGCTGGCGGGAAGAGGCACTTCCACATCGGAGTGTCAGGGAAGCCACAGAGCTTTCGGAGGAAATCACCAATCCCTTCCCCAGTGCCTCCAGTATTACACCTCCGCTGTCCAAGCAATGCAACCCCTAGGAAGGCTGCAGTAAAACGCTTATGCTAGATACTGGTAATGAGCCCTGCAAGGGGGCAAAGTGTTAACTGAAAACAGACTCTCCTTCACAAGCAAAAGATTTAAAACCTGCAGCTCACAGCGGTAACTGCCCAATTAATTTCCAGCGGGACAAGGGCAGCAGGAGGAACGCACCGCTTAACTCATCGCTGGTGTGGGGGGACTGATGTGCAGATCGGGAGAGCGAGGTACGGTGACAGGGTGGCTGGAGACAAAACCAAGCAGCAAAGTGAGGTAATAGGAGAGCCAGGCTGAGCAGTGATGTGAGGTAAGTGGTGCAGACAGCCTGAGCTGCTTCCTACGGGGGCATGAGCCGTGGATAATCCTTCCTGCAGGCAGGTGCCACGTGCGGGGTGCCGGGGCATCGAGGAGCTCGTGTGGCTCTCCAGCTCCCAGCGCTGCCGGCACCAGCCTCGCAGGGAAGAGGAATGGAGATCTGGGTGGGGGACTTGCTCTGCATAGCTGTGTACATGGGATGAACCCGGGGGGCTGGGGACTCGCTGCGTGCTGCTGCTGACAGGAACTTTAAAAAGCAGTAGCATTTTGTATAATTATTACATTTGAATCTTTTTGACATTTTCCCCTCAGCGCTAATTATTCCCAGCAGGTTCTCACCATGCAGCAAATGCTGTGACAGTTATTAAAAACCTGTAAACAGGCTCTGGAGGAAAGTGCCTGGAGTCACCTTGCCGGGTTAAAGAAAACCTGTCAAATAAGAAAATAAATTGGATCTGAACCTGGGTTAGGCAGCTTCAGAGACTTCTCAGAGGCAGAGGCTCAGGGAGGATCTTATCAATAAGTGTCTGATGGGACAGTGTAGATGAGACAGAGCCAAAGTCTTCTCAGTGGTGCCCAGCGGCAGGAGAAGAGGCAATGGGCACAAACCGAAACACAGGGAAGTCCAATTAAACATAAGAAAATCCTTTTATACTGTGAGGATGATCAAACACTGGCACAGGTTGCCCAGGGAGGTGGTAGGGTGTCCACCCTTGGAGATATTCAAAAGCCGTGTGGACATGGTCCTGGGCAACCTGCTGTAGGTGGCCCTGCTTGAGCAGGGGGGCTGGACCAGGGGACCTCCAGAGGCACCTGGGCTATTCTGCGGTTCTGAGTTTCTGTGCAAGTGTGCTGTTTTCTTGAGAAACAGCTCTGACAGGCACTCCCAGAGGGAAGTAAAATACGAGGGATCTGCTCACCCAGAAGCAGCTAGTACAGCATTGGCTCCAATCCTCTCAGGGACTGAGTGTGATTAATACTGACTGGAGTCAATGCAATACTCATCTGGAGTAAGTATTTCAGCCCAGCTAGAGCTGGGCTCCGTCTTCTTCCTCTTCTCAATCCAGGAGAAGTGGCATGGCTCTGCTCACAGGTCCAGGGTCAAAGGGACTTTGCAGGATGTACAAAGCTAGAGTTTCTGCCATGCACAAGTGAAAATTATAGACAAGACCAAGAAATTTCCTTGCTTGGAGCTTCAGCTTTCAAGCAGCAAATCCCTGAGAGCAGGATTTGGGCGATGGTGGCACTGCTCTGGCTCAAGGCTGTTTTCAGACAGCTACTTCCCTCATCTCTCTGCTTGTTTGCTGTGGGTTTAGTAATAAATTACTAACTTTAGGGCCACGTTGCAGCAGGATTTGCAGTGTATCAGAGGACACCACAAACTCTGGGGGGAAGATACCACTTCTGAATTACTGGAGTTGTCTGAATGATAATTTACATGTAAATTCAGGTCTTATGGGCCTGTGTGCTGTCCAGACCAGGAGCTGGTGGAAGTATTGCTCCATGGGTTATCTGGAGTAGGTGCACAGGTCCCCCAACACCGTATTTGCCAGAGCTGTGCTGAGGTTGCTGTTTGCATAAAGGTGTTCAAGAACATTTGGTCTCGACCAGGTGTGTAGTCTCAAGTGTGCCCTGTGTCCATTCCTTTCAACCTGCAAAGCCAGAAAATCATGGTGTAGCAAAGCACAGGGAAGACAGCCTAGCAGGGTTATCAAAGTGACTGCTGGAGTATGTCCAAGAGGTTTGGCCCTGTGGATCAAAAAGGACAGAGCTTTCTTGGGATCCAGGGCACCCAGGATCTCAGTCTTGTTGGTGTGACATAAAGGGAAACAAAACAGGTCATCTGAACACCGAGTTTGAAGGAAAATGTCATAAGCACAGGAAAAGCTTCAGATATCTGAAGGGGCATCCTACTGATGAGGAAGTTTGCTAAGGATGATCTGCCACAATTTTTTCTATGTGCCCAGCAGAAGCAGTGGCTATCAGGAGGTCACCTTCATGAATAGCTGTGGCAGTGAGTAAGACATCCAGAAACCCGAAGGAAGCTGCTGTGACAGACATCAGCCCTGCTCAGGTGGGGCATCCTTCAGGAAAAACCTTAACTAGGGCCCACAAAAAAACATGAGAATTGTGGGATGTGGAAATCTTTAAAGAGGCTTTACTGGAAGGTGATCCACAGAAAACTGATTCCCCCACTGAGCAGACAGCACAAAATAATGGAGATGAAAGTCCCGTAAAGGAGACCTGGACTTCCTGCACAGCGGGAAGAGAACGCAGAGCCTGGGTGGCCACCAGGCCTCTGCCAGCTGCTCGCCAAAGATGAATATATTTCACCCAGCACCTACGCTGTGAGGGAGGACAGGTTTGGATAGCAGGTCCTCCCTGAGTGCTTTGTGAGCAACTTGGGCAGGAGGGGAAGGGGTTTGGGTTTTTTCCTGCCACATTAGGAAAGCCAGGGACCAGAACTGTTTTGTCCAGGTGGAGGCATGCTGTGTTACGGTGCTCTGTCTGAGGACCCTGGAAGTCAGCCAAATGAGGGAGAGGCATAAATTATCCCCCTGAAACACAGGATTTCAAAAGAACTCAGGTTCAGCCCTGCCTTTCACAGAATATCTGGCATTTCTAGTTAGACTTTGGAGCAGGTTGACTTCAAATCACTTTGTCCTCAGATGTGATCTTCAGAAGATCAAACCCCAACTCCCATTTGTAATGCAGGGCTTAGAAATGGCTGAGACCACCTCCCAAAATGATCAGCCATCCTGATAAGGAGACTACTGGCAGATGGGTCTGACGGTGTTGACATATCAACTCCAAAGCTTGTTCACCTCCCAATACGAAAAGTTGCTCAGTTTCTCTGGGATCCTAAAACCATGTTCAGCAAAGAGAGCTTGGTTGGCTGCCCTGCAGAGCCCGAGCTTTGAGGTCTTTGTCTTTGGCAAGTTTCTTGGCCCATAAGTTGTGGTGAACCAGCACTTAAGTTTGCATGTATGCGTGGCCCATCGTCCAAGCCTTGACAACCATTTTCTTGTCTGGGGTCCTCAGACATTGTCATGGCGGAGGAAAGCAGGGGTTTGACAGATCGTCTGTTTTGATCCATTATCCCTGAGGTGGCTCTGGACTTGTACAACCACAGGATACTCTGATACGCTGATACTCTATAGGCACAGGAACTGAAGCACTACCCATAACCACCATCGGTAAAACCCAAAAACCCCAAGCCTTCCTTTTGAACTGAACTTTGTGCGGAGCAGTGTAACACGGGAAGAGTCATACTGAGTCTGGGCAAAGGTCCTTTTAGGCCAGTGTACCTGCCCAGTGTCAAGTTTTAGTAGTTTAGAGCCTTAGCTTGAAAATGTTGCTTAAGAACCATTGTGTTTATTAGCCATTTATGGGCCTTTCTGCTGTGATTTTGTACAATCCCTTGTTAAGCCCTTTTGCACTTTCCAGCCTCTGCACCGCCTGTGCCATCAGGTTCTGCGGTTCAGATTAGTGCTGCCAAAACACACTTGCCTGTACTGAAACTACCCTGACAAGTTTGTTGTGTACCTCTCAGTACCTGGGTTATGAGAAAGTGAAAAATCACTCCCTGTTCACTTTTTCCATATCATTCATGATTAGATGGACTTCTGCCCCACTCGTGCCTTTCCAAATGAATACTTCGCCTATTTAGTCTTTCACTGAACAAAAACTGCTCCGTATTTTTACAGATCCTTATCACTCTTCACATTGTTTCTCACTATCTTTAGAAATAAAACTGAGCAAGTTCTGAAAGATGTTACTTTATAACCTGAAAGGAAGATATTTTCTACTTAAATGAGTGTTGACAAGCAAACAACTCAAGGGCCGTAAGAATCTGACTCATCTCACTGCATTTAATGTTTTTGTTCAATATCTTTTCATGTCTGATAGCGGCAATGACAGTGCAACGAGCCAGGCCACATTATCGCTTCTTGGGATTTATTCAGTCCTGCAGCTGGACTCTTTTGCAGTACAATCTTGCTTTTTCGGTGTGTTCAGGGTTGTGGTGCTTGAACAGAGCTTTCCAAGAAGAGCAGCGCTTTTATTATGTTTGCCCATGGACCCATAAGCCGCATTAGCTGTGTTGTTTAAAACTGGCTGTAATTTCAGCTATTTTGGGATCTTGCCTGTGGGCGGGTGGACGTAAAGGTGGGAGTTAACCCGCTCACTCAGAGTCCAAGTTCTGCAGAGGCTGGAGAACAACCGCAAATTTACGCACGACGAGCCAAAGCAATGAATTGCAGCATGAGCTTGTCCATCGTTAAGGTAAGTCCAGAATCTTTTGTCCTAGCAGTGATGAGCATGATAGCAATTCTCTGAAAGGTTTGCTAAGACTGACTCCAACGTGGAGATCAGTATCTAAATCTATGAGCCTGCACTGATGTGAGGATATAAAAGCTGCATAGACTTCAGTTCGTTTTTACAGCTTCACTTCGGGATCTCTTTCCTTTACTTTCTGCATTTCTACAATCTCTACCCTCTTCACTGTAACCCATCTGACCTTCCAGGATATTCATTCATGAAATGAGAAAGATTTTAAGAATGAAGTGGCTGAATTGCTAACAAAGGTCATGAAAACACTCATTATAAGCAACACCTACAAGGATGCTGGAAGGGCAGCAAATATTTTATCCGTTTTTGAAAGGCTGGCAGGACAATTACAGGCTTCTAAAGCAAGCATTTGAAGTGTTAATTATTCCACTTAGTGCCACAAGTGGCAAGCCATGATAGAGGTAAGCCAGCTCTTGTAAAACAAAATCATGTCTTATTTTGATAGGACTTTTAGTCTTTTTCAGACATTTGAACTGCACTTGTCAGAGTTCCTCACAAGAGCATAACAACTTGGAAATTATGGGATGATTATCTACATTTTATTTGGTTAAAAACTATTTCACTGTTTATTAAGTGTAAAGTCATTCCAGAACTAGTATTATTTGTAAGATCAGAAGCATTTTGGTTAACATACAATCCATCAACAGGAAAATTGCGGCCTGAACAAACCGTACTGGAGAAAGAACAAATGATTAACTTGGTGTGTTGGGACAAGAGGGAGGCTGAGAACTTCTCAGCAGAACTACATGAATGGGCAGAATGAGGCCATAGGACCGCAGCGTAGGCTGAACCAAAGCTCCGTGCCTGGAGCATTGCTCCCAATCTGCTCCGTGTGAAGGGTACCTCAAGGAAATATCCACGATGAACAGAGCCATACTTGGTTCCAAATGGAATCAAAGGGAGTTTGCAAACAGAACTTTAGTGACATGAGTAGTCTTAAGAAGTCTTTGGAAAGAACGACTGGTGAATTGGCTGACGTTGCCCATCAGCACTTGTTGCTGATTGCACTTAAAAGCACAGAGCTACTCATGCCTCCTGAGCTGTAACTGAGCTTGCCCTGGCACGGGCTATTATTTCATTCTGTAACACTTCTGCTAGCTTGCCAGCTAGGGAACAGTTACCTTACTTGAAGCAGGATCAGTGAGATCTCTCCTTAAGACAATCAAGGACCTCACTATGTCCTCAGTCATACAATGTTTCCCTCCTTCCTGAGGGATACACACTGTGTTTCTTGCCCTTCTCCCAGGCTTTTGGGGAGCAGGTACCGGCTGTGAAGGTGGGGTGCAGTGCTTGCCTGGCCTGTAGAACTAGGGCTAACATGAGTTCCTGCTATGAGGACCTTGACGGGCTTCAGTATAAACAGACCGATTAGGCCTTCATCGGGAGGCTGTCCCAGCTAGATCCCAATGAAGTGTCCAATGCACCATCCAAATCTCACATGGCCCATCCCCTTCGTCTTTGGCCATGGTCCACAACTGCCACACTCAAAAGGAATTTCAAGAGTAAATGGCAAGGATGGCTGAGAACTTGAGTTGTAACATTGGCTATGGTAGGTGTTGGCTTCTTATTTCAGCACGTTTTCTTTCCATTGCACAGGCTACGGATTTGATCTCTCTCTTGTAAATATCTTTATTTAAGTGCTTTTGAGATCTGAGTACACAGCACACACAGCGGCGCTTACCAGCCCACTTCATTACTGCTTTCACATGAAGAGAAGGCACCTTAACACTTTGTCCCATGGCGTCAATGAGCAACAGATGTTCCTACAAAGTCACAGCTGTTTGAAATGCATACAAGAGAAGTAGGCAAAACCTAACTGATGATACAGAATTCTCCCAGCAGAAAATTTTCTTTATTGCCTTTTTACTATGACAATAAACAAACTGCTTACACTCTAGATTTTTTGTGTAAGTCAAGTCTGTAGACTATTACAACCTACTGCTTTATACTTTTTTAGAGTTGTTTAGTGTAAGAGCTAGGTTCTTAAGCCTTCAGACTTATAAAAACATTGTTTAAAAATTTAGTTCTCACAGAAATAGCTTAGCATCTATTTTTTTGTAGCTTACAAAAGCAGCAGGCCTACAGATTTTTCCATAAAGAATGTTTCATGATGCTCCATTGATGTAATTTCCTATCACTCCTCTTCATAGCCTGCTTTCCAAAACAGTTCTTCCTTTCTTTGTGAATCCTTTTGGCCTCTGTATGCGTTTGCATAATGTCTACTTACCTTCTCATCTTTAAGTACATTATTTCTATTGTATCTTTTCCCCTAATGTTCAGAACTAACCAGTCTACAGACACTCCACCAAAGCCATTTCATTCTCGCCTTCCTAATGTAGGTCCTCATTAATCTCATGAGGTTTCTTCTGCTGATTTCAATGGAGGCACTGCTGCTTCCTAGTAACAGGGACACAAATGAACAGGTATGAGTCAAGGGACTCAGCAAAAGCAGCCAGATGCAGACAGTTCACCTCCCTCCGCCTCCTCTAGTCCCGTGGGTCATTAAGCCCACAGGACTTTTCCTGTAAACCACTGACTGAGATTTGAAAAGTGTGAGGAATATTCTTCTTGGGACAGAATTTAAATCATCAAGTAGTTAGTTACATGATGGCTACCACTATAAGACTGCGTATTAACAAAGCTAGTCTTTATACATGCACGTAACATGAAACAAATTGAAATAGAAAAATTAACTACCTACAAATCAATATTGCGTCTGTTTTTTGCTGAATGAAATGATTACTTAAGGATATCATCCTCAATGTGATTGGGGAGGTGAATTTCTTCTATACTGGCAAGGTAGTTGTGTGCACCTGGGTAGTGGGGAGGGTGAAGCAACCGTGCTGCTGTGACCTAGGACCTGAGAGCTAGAGCTGCACCAGGCAGCATTCATGGCGGAGATTCAGGTGCTCTTCGTTTCCTCAGTAAGCGTACGATGAGGTGGCGTCATCAATGAGCATTTTGCTCATTATTCTAAATTTCTCCTTTAGTTTTGTATCAACAATAAGCAGAAGAAATTCCATTAAAGCAAACTCAAATATATTTATCATCATAGACTCCAATGAACAAAAGCCTTCAGAGTTTTACGGTGTTGTAAAAAGCAAACCTCTTGCTACTTTTCCATGTTTTTCTGGTAATGAAGTGGCATTACTGGCTTTGGAAGCTCTTCACAGTAGCCTGTTATGGTAGTCCTTACCCAGTGTTGATGTCACTTTCTGGGAATCTAATGGAATGGTGTCTTAGGCCTCTGGTTGAGACATATTCTAGTTCCAGCCATGATAACAAAAGTCCTAAAAACTGAAAATAAAGTCATTCAGACTCCTCCCTCCAGAGAGCAGTCATTAGAGCTGGTGTTAGGGCAAAGTTTTCCTGCACAAAAAGAAAGTTACCCAGCTGACAAGCTGCCTCAAACTCCTGCCCGTTTTCCTTCTCACAAAGGAGGGGACAAAGGTCAGTTCCTTTTGGGTCTCCTCTCCATGCCTGGGCCATCTGCAGATGTAGGGAAATAAAAATGGATTCACAGCCCTCATTCTCACTTGTAATCAAATGTGGGCTCAAATACTTCATCTCTTGTCATTCACATGTCCTGCTATATTGAAGGCACCAGTATATCAAGATTTTTTTTGGCTCCTGAAAGCAGATTAACCAACCAACCAAATTATCAGGAGAATGCCATGAAAGAAGTATCTTAATACATGGAAATTTTCTGTGTTATAAACATTAAAAACGAACAGTCAATAATGATTCCCAGATTTTCTTTTTCACACCCCAATTCTGGAATATCCCAGAAAAGGGAACTTCAAGCAGTCAATCAATTTTGCAGTCCCGTTTTAATCTGCCTGTTACAAAAGCGAGTTGTGAATTCCCCTTCTCTTGCTTTGGTTTAACATTACACCATTTGTAATCCCCTTGATTTTCCTTAGAAACGTTAGTACTGTTCAGGCTCATTAATGCGCAGTTTTGTCTTTAGGCTTCTGATAGTAACAGCCTTGCTGAGTCTTCTAAAACTAAGTTTAATATAGAAGGCTTCACATCTTGTTTTCAGAAACTCTCTGGGATCCTCTGCTTGAAAAAAAATCTTAAATTTTTTAGTTCATGGAATAAGGCCACTTTTGTCATGCTGCTGCTAGGGTTGCGTATCATCAGTTACTCTCAAAGGTTTGGGGGCAGAATACTTGAGTAAATTACTGCATCATTGCTTTCAAAACTATGAAGACAGGAATCAGAAGTCCAGTGCTTACTAATACCTCCAGAATCCTTGCAGTAAAACCCAGAGCTAACGGCAAGAGAAAAGATGGACTTTAAGACAGCTACTATTACATTTGTCAGACCATAAATAAAAGTCTGAGTAAGCAAGCAATGAATGAGTCAATGGCTCCCAATCTCTAAATAAGACAGAAGCCTACAAGTGCAACAGCGTGGACCCAAAGCTAATTGTCTTTGCCTGACCTATTCTGCCTCCACAGGGCCCCGGGAGATGTGAAATATCACAAGTTTGAAGTTGGAAGTGATTGGACTACTTTGCAAGACCTTTGGAGAATTTGATAATAACATATATTTTGTGATAGCATCAAGATTCCCAATCCCACGAGGAGTCCACTGCAAAAACATTTTTCATTTGCACAAAACTAGAGACTTGAAAATTAACGTAATCTGGGAAAGCATGTCAGGACAGAATATGGAAAAAAAAAAAGAAAAAGTTTAAGCTGCCTTTTAGTACAACTGACTTAGAATACTATTCCAATGATAAAATTATGACACGGGTGCTTAAATAATCCTGTACTCAGTTTGCAAAGAGGAAGAAGGCACAAAAGGCTGAAGAGGAATGCTTTTATTCAGCTTTCAGCTCTCACAGTTCTAAACAGTAAACATAATTAACAATTCACCCATGGTACCAGAGAACACAGTCCTGGTATCAGTAAAATGTCTACTGTTTAAGGCACTAATAGTGGGAAGAAAAAAGGAAAAAGACATAACATGGATTGCTCCTATTTAATCAGAATTTGAATCTATTATGAATATGTGCTTGCTATTCAAATGCTTAAAATTCCAAAAGCTACATTCACAAACAAATGTTTATACAACTTCAGTAATTACTGAAACAGGAATCAGTGGCTCCCCTACTTTGACTTAAGAGCAAGTATTGTATTACTTTGGAGTGGAATCAATTTTTAATCTACTAAAAGAAAACAAAACACAAATTACTTCAGCAGTATGCCTTTAAGACCCTGTATTTGGTTACAATATAGCAAGTGAAGTTAAACAACAGCATACAAGTGCCATATACTGTCATCTTAAAAGGAGCAGTTTTACAGTATAAAAATTAGTTTAGAACATACTAAAGCCAGTTTTTGTACAAACATTTTTACAAAACTGAATTACTCAAAGAAAAAACCAAGAACATTTTAAATATGAATCACTCTTTACATGTTGTATGCATAAAATTACTTATCTTGATGATATAAATTAGGAATACTACAAACTTTTTAAAGCTGGCATCCATATACTATTGAAATGCACACATCAGAAATACTGAAGTGTCAGTTCTGCAGAAATCCTTAAGAGTCACATTTATACTTGCCAAATAGATACACGGTGATTTAGGTTTCTAAAGGAGCCACAGTGACCTCCCGTGGCCACTTAAGAAATCCCTGTCCTTAACCCTTTTTTCGATTTTGAACATGACATTCTTCGCTAATGCTAATAAACTTAAAGGTACAACAGTGGTTCAGGCTTGGTCCATCTATCCCAGGAAACTACAATATTTCAGTTTGAAATGAGTAGAAAGGAACATAGCCTTCACACAATCTAGCTCCTGGTCCCAGAAACAGTCATGTCTCCTCTCGGATTTATCAAGAACCAGTTCCAGTTTAGAGAACTGTTTTCTGTAGGTCAATGAGAGACAATGTTCAACAGATGTTCAACACATGTTCAATATTAGGCTCCAAATACGTAACTTGGGCTTTTGAGAGAACAAAGGAAGGAAATGTAAATTGATGCTGTCTGACTCAAAGTCCAAACCAGAACACAGATAAAGTTGTATGCGACATTTTAAACCTGTGTCAAGTTCATTTGTATACAAAGCCCAAAAACATTTTAAAAAGAAACAAAGTGTAACAAAAGAATCCAAAAGTCAATTAGGTGCCTTCTTACATTGCTCGGAAGGAACGTAACAAGCAGGAGCAAAACATTGTCTTCTATGTCATGAACAGATGAACAACGTGAGAATAACACAAAAATTACAGTAGTGACTGTCTCTCATCTGCAGTACGTTAATCAACACTTAAATTCTTCTACTGCTTATAAATCCTCCTTGTTATATGCAACTTTCTTTCCATTAAGTGACTCTTCTGTGTTTGGTGCCAGCCATGTGAAATATACCTTCACCGGATCAATATTCCAATGCTTGTGAAACGATACTGGAATTTGGTGAGAAAGGTAGTCTTTTGGGTAGTCCATTGGCCGTGCCTAAGAGGGAAGAAAAAACCAAAACCATTACTCAGTGATGAAGAATAATTTCAGAACAAGAAAGCATCACCATTCAATGACCTCTGTATCATAACAAAGCAATGTGGCATTGACAAAATATACGAGATGATAGCAAAGGGGTTTTTTTAAATCATTCTATTAAATCAAGTGACAGGCATTACTTTAGATCTTAAACTCGTGCTGTAGTCATCATGCTATGAAGTACACTGATATTAAATATGCCCTATTTCTCAGGATTAAATGGTCACCATCTATGAAAGCAAGTGATAAACAGTGTAGTTTGTATTGCACCTTTTTAAATATACAGTTTGAATTCAATAATGAGAAAATTATTTTAAGTAATATTCTCTTGCTCCTCTTAATGAGAGTTGCCAGCACTGCCAGTGTGATTGTAGGATCCTAATAAGGCCATAAGCAGCCAAAATATATGAAGTTTTATGATGGGGAAAGGCTACCAGGAAATATTGTAGTGTCAGAAAAATGCATTGTTATTCTTTATCAGGTTATATCAAGAGACAGAATTACAACACAGCCACATGATGCAGCTGACTGCTTAATGCACCAAGCGTGTTTCATTTCCTCTGACAATTTTATGGCATGTAAGTGCATCGTTATATAAAAAAGCCCCACCTGTAGTAGCCCCTTGTAAAATAACTAGATTTTGCCACAAATAGAGTTTTTGTAAAGAGAAATGCATGAAAGGTACACATTCGTTTTTTTTCTAGATGTAAAACACAAGAAGAAAATTGAGTGATTTGGATACTGAAACTGATTTGATGTCTAAGCTAGTAACTGATTTAATACTGCACACTTCACCAACTTATGGCAGTATTAATGAATTCTACATGCTGCATTTTTCATGCAGTCCCATATACACTCCAGTCATAAAATTAGGCAACAGAATTTGACATTAAGAAATCTGAATATGTGTTGTTGCTGGGTTTTTTTAATTTTGATATTTAAACTACAGAGTGCTTATTTTTAAAAATTCCACTGGAGAAATCAAGAGGGAGCCTACTTCCCTCAAGACTTTTGAAAAAACTTTAATGAACATTTAGGTTTCAAAAACCTGAAAAATTTACTTTGGATAGAAACAGTTTTTAGATATCTGAGACCAAAGTTTTTTGCTGTTTGCAAATCAGTCAGCTTTTTATTGAGCTATAGACAAAATGTTGGTGTTTTGATAATTCTGAAAGAATGAGATCTGCTCTAATAACTATCGTTTTTATCACATTGCTCTCTAAGAATCGTACCGCTTTACAGGTCGTTGACCTTAAGATATAAATTCCATTAATTTCTTCTTCCTTACATTTTGTGGAATCAATTATTGTAATCTTGCTTTTTTTTGTGCTAGAATTTGTATTTGGTATTCTACAAAAGCCAAATATGTTGCTCTTGCCCAGATTTTATATTTTAAGACCACAATCCTGGCTGTTACTCAACATGGGAAGGTTCCTGTTCTCTTAAAGAGTCTCATCATGTCAAAAGCCTCTGGAATAGGTTACAGAATACGTGTCAACCTTAGCATGTAGCAAACAGGAAACCAGGAAGAAAGAGCAAACACTGTTACATCAGAGACACTCTACAGATGGAGATATCTTTGCTTCTGTTTCATAATATATACTCAATTTCAGATTCATGTACTTCAAGGAACATTGTACATCATAAAATTTCAGTCAAGTCTTTAAAAAATAATTTTCTGGTTGACAGAAAATCCAATTTTGGTTTTCTCATTTTTAAAACATTTGTTGCATAATAGTGGAATTTGTAGAATAAGAACACTCAATTTTTATTCAGTAGTTTTCCTCCCAGGGTTAATTTCTGTTCAAGGTATGTTAAAATTAGAATTTGTTATAAGGGATAGTAAAGACGAATTACAATTCAAGTGTAATTTTCTATGTGGAAAATCAAACTGCTCGGATTTCACTTCCAAAGTGATTCATTATCAAATGCACATCATTTGTTCTGTTCTTTCCAACTCTCCTTTAATTAGGTTTTTGGTTTTTTAAACACCCGTGCAAGCATAAATTATTCAATAATTCTGTTGATTTTATACGATGCGTTACTTGCTTTTTTTTTCATACTTATACTGAAAGGAATAAGCGATGATAAAGAAAACAGGAAAGTAAACAGGTATGATTTTATTATATGGACAAGGAATTAAAATATTGAATAGTGCGTTCTCAGTCTTCCATTTCTCTAAATAGTAAATGTAATCAGAAAGAAAATATTAATATAGGAAAAACTGGTAATTTAAATAGCAAACTTCCCCCCCCACTGACAGCTGCTTTGAATTATATGGCGATTTACTAATTTTCAAGTGGCCTATTATCTTAATCTCACTTCATATTCAGCTACACAGGACTTCCCAGTTTTTAAACTAGATTAACACCTGAAAAACATCAAACACTACACTAATTTAAATGTTGGTTTTTAAAAAAGTTGTGCACTGTTTGGAAAAATCATAAGTGCTTCTTCTCTTTAATGCCACAGGAGGAAGGTAAAGTGTTTATTTGGTTTATGAGGCAGCAAATCTCTCTGGGACTCAATGCATTGTGTTTTCCACTGTGACACGACAGTTAGATTGTTAAATATTCTGGAAGACAGAAACAAGACTGAAATCTATTCTAACCCACTTCTTCAAAAGTAGAGAATATACTCACAAGAAAATTATGTTTTGTGACCTCTTTTTCCCTTGTGCTAGCATAGGGCAATTTATCATATTTACACCATTTTCAGAATCCACCACAAAAGCAACAGTTCTGGGAATACTTTTACATTTTATATCTTCACTAATCAGATATTTCAGAATAATAAACACTGAATCAATAGAAAAATCAGATAAGTAGAGAAGTCAAATTTCCTGAAAAATTTCACAGTCAGTTCTCCGTTACCTGAAGAAAAAGTATTGTGGTGTGGTTTTTTTTCTTTTCTTAGAGGACATATCACAAGTATTCAAAACATGTGGCTCCTAATTCTCTTTGTTTTTCAAAGTCCCCATCTCTGACTGCATTTTTTATAAAATGCCTTTTTTATAAAATGTAGTCATAGGGTAATCTTATAAACTATTAAAGCATTGTAGTAATCCGTGCTTTGAGAATATTCTCATTTGCTTTATCAAACTTGTTCTGGAGAGAAATAAGGTATAGCAGCAGCATCTTGGTTATAGTTATTACACATTGATCGAGTTTGCAGTATTTCTGAGTTTGCATATTTATGAATCCTATTTTATGTGTATACTTAAAAGAATGAAATACATTTTAAATACTTGTAAAAATAGCTCTCTGACCTGATGGAAAAGTGGACTATGTGTTATAGGGATTCCTAAGCCACTGAAACACATCCCAAGGACCATATCATCAGGCGCATCCATGCTGTAACACCGGCACTTACTAGCAAGTAGTTTCTGAACAGCTATTCTGCTGAAAACCATCCTGAATAAAAAAAGCAAATGAAACATATAAGACAATAACTACTAGAGAAGCCAAACAACTGTAATTAATAAATATTGCTAATTGATATAAAATTGCAAAACAAAATGTAGCCCTCTGGTACAACATATCTGAAACTTCAAAATTTGAGAAGTCAGTACTGACTAGTGCAACAGGCATTTTCTGAAAGATAATTACTTTATATAATGAAAATTAATTAGGCCAATTAGGCCAATTGTTGTTATTCCAACAATTACTTAGCTAGCCACCATTTTTACCGCAGCTGACAATTCCTCCTAAATTTGGCCAGGACTTCAAAGGGATATTCTCCTCTATCTTACTCAAATGTATGGTCCAGTTAGTTATCATGTAGCAATTAAATGAAAAGAACTCTAAACCTGAACTGTCATTCCTTGAATCCTCTTTTCTTTCTGTAAGTGAAAAATGTTCCCTGAAGCCATTGCAAGGCTCTTCTGTTCATCCTAACTTTCTTGCTCATCTAAATAATAACCAGAGCCTGGAGCTGTTAGATCATTATCACTAAAATAAGCCTTCAATAGACCAGAAACATGATGATGTCTTTAATTCAACAGCTGAGGGAATATACTTTTGTCTACATAGCTGCCTTTTCTGAAGTTATATCATCCACCCAGTCCGATCAGAATACAGGGTACCTTAGCTACTACAAGTTATACTAATGAGATTCACACTGAAATCACTAGATGGCTTCATGAGTTCATTCACTATATGACAATCCTTCGCTTGACACTGGGACATAGCAAAACTTCTACAAATACTAAGGCTAAGGCAAAAAGACTGACCTGAGAATATTGTCAGATTAAAGTTGTAAAAGACTCCATCACTATCATTGCAACTTTGAAGATTGCACGTACCATAAAAAGAAAAAAAAACAAACGGAGAGCACAATAGGAAGTCATATCTCAGTACTCAGATCAAACAGAGAAGAAATAATAAGCTAGAGCCTTGAAAAAAAAAAGAAAAAAAAAAAAGATAAAAAAGAAGACTTGGGACTTATGACCAGCATGTGTTGCTACACAGAAGCTGTGATGTAAATTGCACACATTTGGGGAATATACTTGCTAGCTGATTATCTGGACTGTGTCCCTTCAGTTATATAGAATTCTTCACTTAAAATGATCCTTCTCAAAATTAGGCTATGGAGCAAGAGATATGATCTGTGCCTCTATCTGCTCAAACCTGAGAATGGAAATAACCCCCAAACTTCCACACGTAGATGACAGAATAGAAGCTAAGAGATAAACACTAAAAAGATATAAAAGTATAGGACTGGTAACTAAACATACCAGGACCAGTAAAAGGTTTGTTTCTTAACTCAAGCATAAACCCTACTTAAGTAAGATCTTATGCAACTATGCAAAACAATGAGAAGGCCAGCCAGTTGATTTTTACTTACTCATGGATGGATAAGAATCTAGTAAGTTATTATAGCCATTACTTTTTGCAGAGAAAGACACTTAAGGACATTGAGATGTCCACACTACTTGCTTTAGACACACAAGATGGACAGATCAGTTTCTTAAGATTGTTCTTATTGCAATACGAGCCAACTTGAAAGTTCATATACGTATTAATTTAAACCAAATTTTGCATATAATCACAGGGACCCATGTGTCTCATGCATGAGATCAGCCCACAATGATGTTTTTCTATGAGAAACTATTTTCCAGGACATCAACACCAAACTCCCTGCTCAGCCACCTCTCCATAAATCATCACATGAAGTTCAAAAACAGAAGGAGAATGACTATCATTTTTCTCCATGCTTGGACAAAGAAAGAGAACAGGAACGAATATTTTCATTGCGGCAACTTGTATCCCCAGGTGTGCTGCTTTGGGTTCTCCTGCAAATTCCACGACAGTTCAGATCATGAGTGTATTTTTTTAAGCAACTATGCCAATTCTCTCTGCTTACTACACTTTGAATCAAGTTGTAAGATGGTCTCTGAGTATGCTGAATGAATTCTATCCCATGAAACAAGGCTGCATGATGTGTATCAGGAGAACATGTGGTGCGGATAACTGATAATAGGCACTCAGTTCACAGGACCAGTCAAAGCCAAAATGACCTCCCTGAAACATGCATAGTCCTCAGCACCAACTGTTTTGCTCTACAAATAGGTTCCCAATGGGCAGCACAACTTCTTACTAGTTAGGACATTTCGGTCTTTAAGCATCATTATGTTTTAATCGTACTAGGAAGCACCACTGTTTCTGCTGAAACCAATTTGTCTTGTAACTCAAAACATTTCAATCAAAGCAGGGACTGATGTAGATCTCAGTAAGAGTTTAAATAAATTACCCTCCTCCGCCAGTGATATAACTATATCCTCCTGTTCCCAAGCCGTAACCGTAACGCTCTCCAAGAAATACTGGTTCATTTGGGTCATAGCAGCTGAGCAATTTTCGGAGTCTGAAGATACTATAATATAAAAATCCATTTAAAAAAAAAAAATATCATGTAGACATTCCTTTTGAAACAGACATTGCTAGCCTAAATGGCATTCTAGTAAATAGCACAAAAATGATAAGAGAAACTAAGAAATTCTACAAAAAAGAGAGATACAAACTTTTAAACAGAAATTTATGATGGGTTATTTACTATGAGATATGATCACTGAATTTGGTCAAATTAGCTTAAAATACTTTTCTGAAGCAGGCAAAGTTTCTCAGCAAAACTGAGTCTCATCTCGGAGAAAACATGAAATTATTTTTTCCAAACAATGGTAAGATCTTTGCAAATTATCTTTTCTTCCCAGGAATTGAAAAACAAAAAGTAGATTTAGTTGCAAGAATATTGCTTTATCTACAGTTATAGCCTCTTCCAAATTCTTCTTCTGTCACATGATTTAATGTAATTGCCTTGAACCACTTATTCTCATGTTCATGACCATGTGATCCTGCTGATTGATCACTGTACCTTATTTTGTTTATACTGCAGTGTCAGTTTTCATGTGAATGGGGTCTAATTTTCTAACAAAGGCAAGTCCCTGGACACCGTTCTGGGCAGCTCTGACAACTGCCCCTAGCTTATGGAACCTTTCTTCTGGCACATTTATGTGAGGAATACATCTTAGAAAGCGTATTAGCAAATGACTAAAGCCAATCAGCTCAGACCTACCTACACTGAAGAATCACAACGTGTAATCATATTCAGACTATATGATTACATAATAACACTAATACGCATAGTTTTTATTGAGTTACAAGATAACATTGTTTTTAATATCAGTCAAGGAATGCTGAAGAAAAGTGACAATTTTTTCCTTAAAGGAATATAAAGCTACATAACTAATAAACAGCTGTATCTGTTAAATACAGAATAAAAGATGAATATTGCTAAAACTCCTATTGACATGAACGGTGGTAATTCCTGAAGTATTGCAATGTATACCTTATCAGTGTGTCATCATCCACTACGACTAACCAGGGAGTTCTGGGAGAGCTATGATTCAAGAACCTTTCCAAAATGGCAAAAGTTTTCCCACAGTGACCTAAAGGAAGAGAAATAACAGAATATATGCATTTAAATAAAATGAGATTTTGTAATAAACAATTATTCATGAATTAAATAAATATTTTACTGCACTATGCAAGACATTTTGGAAGTGACTGGCAAAATATTTGAGATGCAAGTTTAAATTACATCCTTCATTGTGCTGAATGGTATTTGTACAAATTGTTCCAACACAATCATTACTTTCCATGCAGGAATGTACTTTTGAAGGATGTTGAAGTATGGAAATTCTTTTAATTATGGAAACATGAAAAATAAGCTATTTTGCAGCAATCCTGTTAAGCCGTTGGACAATACTGGGCAATGCTACTCTTAATTTTGAAAACCATAAAGTGAGGAGACTATGATAGAAACGTGTTCTGCAAAATACTCCAAGACACTTTCATAGCATTTCATGATGCATCAGGCAGGTCCGTTGCTTTTATATAAATATTTAAGTCTACATTAATCTACTGTACTCATCACCAGCAACTCAGCTCCTGATAACTTCCTCCAAGGAAAGAAAGGTCTTAACATTTATCACAAGACTATAATGAAGCTGAGAGGTAAAATATCCTTTACCAGGAGTTGAGAAGTGAAAAACCCTTGTTCAGAATGAACAGGACAAGAGAAACAAGAAGTTTCAGAACTTCTACTGAACCTTCTTTAGATCTCAGAAAAATCTATTTGCAAACAGTCTTTATTCATCTAGATTACAGTTGATTGTCTAAAGCAATTATCGCTATCAATATTACAATTACTAAACAGGCATTAAAAAATAAGGATAGGATACTATATTTGAAGCTACTTCCAGCTAAAATTTTTTTTTGAGAAAATGCAGTAACTTTATGTTTAAGAAGTGAAGGAAGTCCTGGCTTTGCTGATTTTGTGAAACCATGAACTTAACATGGACTGATATATAAATATTTACAAAATTAAAACCAAGATTTCTATATTATATTCCATCATGAAAGATGGATAAAAATAGTATTAGAGTAAACTCAGCACAATTTGTTTAGTTTAGAACACCAGTAGCACACAGGTCCCACTGTTCCACACAGCAATGCTCAAAGGCTGAATGTGGAAGGTCTCTTCCCCCTGGTGTGACTAGAACTACTGGGCACGGCTTCTACAGATGATCCACACATGCTCAGGAGGTCTGCTACCTCCTGAAAACACTGGTTGCACATATCACACTGCACTTGTGCAAATGCAAATCCCTGCCTGTTCTCTCTTTGCCTCTGATAGACCCTGTGGAGGACAAAAAGGGCAGCTGGAAAGCTGAAAATAATCCAGAGATCAGAAAAACTGACCTAGTGGGCCAGATAAAGCTAATAGGCCACAGCTTGGACACCTCAGAAGAATTCACCTCAATTCAGAAGGTGAGTAATAGGCTTTAGCAGAGACTATAAGCCTAAGAACAATTGATCAAATGAATGAAAAAGCCCTAAAATTAATAAACTCATGGAAACCATCATATCCATCGCCTTTTTTTCTATTCAAACACAAAGTAAATTACTTTAAAACCACATTATTTGTCATAAAAAGATCTTCCAATCTTAACATTTCATTTTTGTGCTTAAATCAAGACATACTAGGCACAAGCATATGATATTTGAATACCATATAGGGCAAGTAGTTTATGCGCAGTAACCAGCTGGCGCTGTCTGAAGTCTTTTGACATAAATCTATGGCTTCTGCTACTACTGACGATCACACTCAAGATCATCAATAACTCAAGAGTTATTACTCTTACCCAGAATAATAACACCAATTTTTGTCTCTTGGAGTATATCAGTGTACCATGCTTTCATACTCACAGCATTTAGGTTTCTACTAAAAAGAACATTTACCTACACAGGTGAACTATACTCTCCATCCATTTCCTGTGTGGCAAAAGCATTCTTTTAGTTTAGGCTGCACAAACGTGCTATAGAAATACAGAATTTCTAAATTATATACTATACATGAAATATACATATCATCCATAAAACTTACGATCTTTAGACAGTTTTTTGCACAAAACTGACAACAACAGTCAATAGCTCACCTCTGTCAGTATTAGGTATGCCTAAATCTATAGTAGGAATGGAGATGTCTGCATAATCACTGTAGTATTCAATAAGGGCAGCTTCTCTTTCCCAAGTCTGCTTTACAACTGGTACTGCAAAACAACCGTTGACATTGAAACATAAGTAACTTGATTAAAATAAGCACTTGATCAAAACATTTATGCACCTTGTTAACTGACATATTCCTTCATGTGGTGATGAAAATGCTGTTTCAAATACAGGATCCGGGGAACTACAGGCTGGTCAGCCTGACCTCGGTGCCAGGGAAGATCATGGAGCGGTTCGTTTTGAGGGCGCTCACGAGCCATGTGCGGGACAACCAGGGGATCAGGCCCAGCCAGCACGGGTTCATGGAAGGCAGGTCCTCCTTGACCAACCTGATCTCCTTCTATGACCAGGTGACCCGCCTCGTGGATGAGGGAAAGGCTGTGGATGTGGTCTACCTGGACTTCAGTAAAGCCTTTGACATTGTCTCCCTCAGCATTCTCCTAGAGAAGCTGGCGGCTCACGGCCTAGACAGGTGCACTCTTCGCTGGGTAAAAAACTGGCTGGACGGCCGAGCCCAGAGAGTTGTGGTCAACGGAGTTAAATCCAGTTGGCGGCCGGTCACGAGCGGTGTTCCCCAGGGCTCAGTACTGGGACCGGTCCTGTTCAATATCTTTATCAACGACCTGGACGAGGGGATCGAGTGCTCCCTCAGTAAGTTTGCAGACGACACCAAGCTGGGTGGGAGTGTTGATCTGCTGGAGGGTAGGAAGGCTCTGCAGAGGGACCTGGACAGGCTGGATCGATGGGCCGAGGCCAACTGTATGAGGTTCAACAAGGCCAAGTGCCGGGTCCTGCACTTCGGCCACAACAACCCCAGGCAACGCTACAGGCTTGGGGAAGAGTGGCTGGAAAGCTGCCCGGAGGAAAAGGACCTGGGGGTGCTGATTGACAGCCGGCTGAACATGAGCCGGCAGTGTGCCCAGGTGGCCAAGAAGGCCAATGGCATCCTGGCCTGTATCAGAAATAGTGTGGCCAGCAGGAGCAGGGAGGTGATCGTGCCCCTGTACTCGGCACTGGTGAGGCCGCACCTCGAATACTGTGTTCAGTTTTGGGCCCCTCACTACAAGAAGGACATGGAGGTGCTGGAGCATGTCCAGAGAAGGGCAACGAAGCTGGTGAAGGGCCTGGAGCACAAGTCTTATGAGGAGCGGCTGAGGGAACTGGGGCTGTTTAGCCTGGAGAAGAGGAGGCTGAGGGGAGACCTCATCGCGCTCTACAACTACCTGAAAGGAGGTTGTAGCGAGGTGGGTGTTGGTCTCTTCTCCCAAGTAACTAGCGATAGGACAAGAGGAAATGGCCTCAAGTTGCGCCAAGGGAGGTTTAGATTGGACATTAGGAGAAATTTCTTTACTGAAAGAGTGGTCAGGCCTTGGAACAGGCTGCCCAGGGAAGCGGTGGAGTCACCATCCCTGGAATTATTTAAAAGACGTGTAGATGAGGCCCTTAGGGACATGGTTTAGTGGGCATGGTGGTGTTGGGTTGACGGTTGGACTCAATGATCTTAGAGGTCTTTTCCAACCTTAATGATTCTATGCTTCTATGATTCTATCATGGTTCAAAATATTCATTCTTTTTTCTTTCCTACAATATTTAGAGGGGAACAACTTTACATTTATATGAAAGCCAGCCAGGGCAATTTTATTTACGTAGTACTAAATTTTCTTTTAAAATGTGACTATAGTTGCATTCATATTACATTGAAAACTGTGATGTTTACATTTGTGCTAACCGAAGTATGGAATTCATTACTTTCATACTTGCTATGGTAGATTTTATAGCACACATACGCATGAACACTATCAGAGATCAATCATTCTTCCAGTATTGAAACTGTCGCATTTTAAAAACAGCACATCCAACTGTACAGCGTGTAAAATATTCTGAATCAGAAACAGACCAAATGCACCTTTTGAAATACTACGCTTGTGTTATACACATCATATTTGACAACAGTGTCATGTTAATGCTCAAAAGCACCGGTCTCTGGAGACACACTCATAGAAGGACATTTATAGATATCACACAACCAATTTTTATCCCATGGAGATTCTTTTCAAAGGAGGACTGCTTAATGCTTCTCTACAAGAGCAATCCTTTTCTTATGTTTGCCATTTGACATAAACATTTAAAATTGATCATACAAAATTCTAATAATGATGCTATAAATGTTTAAATTATATCCAGAAGTGAATAAATTATGGGTAACACAAAAAAACCCAAACAGCTGCAGGTGTTTGGAAGAAAATGATCAGATCAAAATCAATATTTTTTTTCCATTTTAAAAATTAAATGGTCAGGACTTAGATGAACAACTACTCTGAAACAATGTGCGTTCTGCTGTCATTGTTTATCTGCTTTATGCTCTCTGACACCATCCAGTAGGTCTCATTAGTAGTAGCTGGCTTTTTAAATGGAAGAAATATTTATATAACTTCCCTTTGCTGCTATATAACTCTGATGCTTGTGAACAACTCATTTAAGCCCCTTGCTGGAATCATCCATCACCTAATTTGATGTTTGCTGCCTACTTAGTTGCTCACTTTCCTCTACTCTGATCATATAGAGATTTGTAGCATTTATTATTCTTCATTGACCAATAGTCAGTTTGATAAGACTAAAATGAATTGAAAGGTGATTGTTAGGCTAGAGTAATAAGAACTCAATGCACTAATGGAAAGGCTTTAATATTCAGAAAAAATATAATTCCACTTCTGTAGCATTGTGCAACGGACGATACTGCTTTTAAAAGTTTTAGACACTTAAAACTGCTCTCAAATCTTTGCATTAAAAAATCCAAAGGGAATTATGTACAAAAAATATGTTCATACAACATGACAGTGGAGTTTTGAAATGCAAAGCCAGGAATATCACAATACATTAACTCTACATCCTATGTACTTAAAAAGTCACATTACATATAACAACTGCATAATCATGCATTAATTGACAGAGAATGCCATGTAAACTTTTTTTCCTCCCAAATAGAACAAAAAAAACAAGTAGGCAGGAAATTATTTTCTTATTTTGTGGAAATGTTCTATTTCAAAAGTGTTTCTCAGAAGAACAAAATCAGAAAGCTTTCAGAAAGGCCCCAGTACAGAAGTGTCACAGATATACAAAACGCTTCCAACCTTCACCTGGCAGAAGAGACGCACCTGTAAAGGCTGTTTCACCTTTCTCCAACCAAGGACCTCAAACTCACTAGGGTGCTTTATCATACAGAACTATTTGCTGTTACAGACTGAGCATCTCAATTTCTTCAGTGGAGTCACCCTTTTTTGTATAAATGAAAAAAGTTCACTGAAGCAAGGACCTGAGTCTCACCTCAGTTAAGTGGTCTAACAAGGGGGCTACTAGCTAAAGTGTCTTTCTCTTTTCCCGGCTTGTTTTGACCGAAGTGTCACCATCCAGACTCATGTCTATTGGAAATTGAATCCCACAATACTTCATAATTTCTAGCAACTCGTATGTTCCAAAGAAACAACAACTGTATGAAATTTCTGATTAGCTGTTGATGCAAACATTTATCAGTATGTATTAATATTTGTGATCACACAGAATTTTTAATACTGCACTAGAGAGATACTTATAGAAGGTCAGCTCTAAGCTCTTAATTATATTTTATTTGTGCTACTTCTAGAACCGTGATGCATGTTTGCAGTCTTGAAATTCTCTTATGTAACCATATACAGTATGTGTATGAAGGAGAGTTAATCTGAAGGAGAGTTCTGAAGTAAAATTTAGCAGCTTTTGCACATCGAATTTCAAGCCTTAATGTTGCACTGATGTAGTTTTTGGCATACAATAAAAAATGACTTACCAGGTAAAAGGAGCTCTCTGAAGCTGGCATCCATTAATCTTTCAAAATCTTGAGTAAGATTATCCTCTATTGTATAACACTGGAAGCTGTGAGGAAAGTTGAAGAATTTTCCTCAGTCTTCAACAGGTGTTTCTTGAAGGATGTTTACGCTATCTTGTTGAAGCCTTATGTTCTTTACCGACTTTCTAGTTTTTTTTTTTTTATTTTAATTTTGATGTAAGAAAATAAACATGGATCCAGAAAGGAGAACTCTTCAGTGAACTCCAATTACAGCATAGTCAATTTTGTTTTGTCAAAAGCTACTTCCTAAAGATAGCCTAATGATTAGGTGATTAAAATACTGGAAATGTGCCTTCATCAAGTGCAGTAATATCAAGAAAAAAATTACATAAATCTTATTTTGAAAAAAAGAGCAACAACTGGCTAATAGTCTAAATATAGAAGTGACAGAACCTACAGTTTTGGATGCATTAGCAAAGAGGGATTGGTTAAGAAAAGAGCTTTTATCTTCATCCTGTCCTCTAACAATAGGTGTGGCAAAACCCCCACAAAATTTGGTACAACTACTAGCCATTACTTAATTTTCAATTTTTTTGCCAATAATGATCACTTTAAATTAAGCTTATGAACAAAGTAAGCCTGATGGCGACAATATGACGTATCTGGAGTATTCAAGGGCACACAAAATTCAAGTAAATTCCTGGAAATAAACCCATTCCTGAATTTCCATATTAACAAAATGTGTAGAAGTAAACTATAATGGACTGGTAGATGGCATCAAGTAGCTAAAGCGTCTTCTGTTAAATCAGTAGATTTGGAATTTTTCCTTCCAAATTTCGTAAACACTGGATCTACCTCAACTTAGCTGAGCCTTACCGTCTATTAGCTGAAGCTGAGTGTCTCTCTGTGTCGTTATTTTCTGTGCTTCTGAGAAGGAAGTTAATACTCACTGGATGTATCTTGTTGGGCTGCGCTAGGTTTTTTTGTTTGTTGTTTTTACCATGGATATCATGGTCGTATTTTCATGGTGACTTTCATTACTTGTATAACACTACAATTTCCAGATGAAACATGCTATAGAGTTGCACACTTGGAGATTCCTGATCTGGGCCATGGCTTAGACAAAGTACTACAGCTGACCGGATTTCTACAAGAGACGAAACTTCCCCTTCCAAGCATTATAAAACACCTGTGCACATCCAATTGCATAGGGTGACAACAGATCAAAGCAATATGACAGCGTAAGCTGCTCGATCTTTTATTGGGTGGGAGGGCAGGACAAAAGGAAGGAGGAGAGAGCTTTCAGCTTGCTCAAATTTCTAAATACAGCTGCACAATTGTCCCTGCTAGTACAAGGAACAGAACTGAACCAATTATCTGGGGGAAACACACTGAAGGATATTAATAGATGCTATACTAATTAATATTGGAACAGCTCCAATTTACATCAATATAAGCTAACTTTATGCATATTTTTCATTTAGGTATTCAGTTTCAATACTTCTGCCAATCAATCACTAATTATGAAACAACAAACAACTACAATTTTTTGTGTTAAACATTTCACAGCACTCCTGAACAGCAAAAAAAAATTTACCTAAAGAATAAGCCATTTACAATTCTGAAGCTTTCATACTTCCTAGTGCATTTTGCAAATATTTAGTCCCAAGAGCTACAGAGACATCATATATCAGCTTGTTTTTTAAATATTAATTTCATAAACTATATTGCATAGAACTACTACCTTGACTAACCAATAACTTACTTCTGTCACCATGAAATTTCCGACATGTTTTTACAGCAACAAAAACATCTTCCTTTTTCACTGGCTCTCCCTATATGAACAGAACAAAAAATTATTTTTTTGAATTGCAGGCTCTGCCTGTAACATTTTATACGATATGTATGGCCATACATACAATAAAACAGAAAATACCTTTTCATTGTACAGCATATCAAGTAGAATAGTGTACTAGTAATACACCAGAAAGTACATTTTTGTCTCTTGAAAAGAGGTCACTAGTGGTTTAAAATTCCTGAAATAACATTATTGAAATACTTTTTCCATTGATGTAGTATTCTAACATGAACTAAACCACATATTATTAGGAAAAGAGGAAAAATTAATCACTATGAGAACATGTTGAATTGTATCATAAAGAAGCTTAAATGCAACACACTAGAAATCTTTGAATTTCCTCAACTGTAATAAAATCATTTAACTACTTGTATTTGTTTTTCTTTTTGGCACCTAGAATTTTGCTCTCCTGGAACCATGGAACACTTTTTGGCCTCTGGCAACAGTTAACCCATAATATCAAAAATGTATTCTCCCAGAAGTGAAACAGATAGGTTGTACTTTAATGCAGCAAATACTATATTACATTTTATCTTTAGCCTCCACAAGTTTTAGATTCCTATCTGTGAAAAAAGATTATCTATATCTCAGTATCTCGGAGAAATGTAAGGAGAAATACTTTATAGATTACGAGCTGCTCAAACATTGTGGTAGAAAGACCCATTAAAGCATATGCGATATTTGTTTGCCAAGAAATATCCTGTGCCGTGGAAGGCTGAAAGCATATCCAAAAATAGATAAATGCCAGAAAAAACTTTTTTGTTTTTTAACTTATTGAACAATATTTTCTTAAGGTTTGAGATTTTTAAAGTCAAGTATTACGCATTTTAGTAAGAGTTTTATCGTTACTAAGCAAGTGGTATTTAAAATATGGTACTTACACAAAGTGGCAGAAAATTACTGAATGTTGTTGCACAATGATCAACCTTATACGAGTTCACATCATCTGTGCAGAACTCAGGCACTGGAGTAAGATGTGGCCCTTCCCCTTTCTGCCAAATATACAGGGCAATCTATCAAAATAGAAAACATATATCAATAATGAAACTGGATAAAAATTCTCCAGGCATACAAAGAAATCATATTACAGGACAAACCTAACAGGAAAACTGAAAAAAATGGATGCTGTAGATTTGTCCCTTAGTTGATTAACTAGCTGCATACCTTACTTCTTGCTCACATTTCTAGAGCCAGCATGTAATTTTTTTGGTATAAAACAAATTCTACCGACAGACAAGTTTTAAATTTTTTTTCATAGAATTACAATTAGTTTCATATATTTAAGCATGTCAAAACAACCCATCTAACTTTTATAAGAAGTGGTAGAGTGAATGTTTACACCTTCCTTTAAAGTAATCAAAAATCCTTATTGTATTGCTCTTTTTAAATTATTTTGATAATTTAGAATAGCTAGGCCTGTTTCATCCTACGTAGCAATTTTCAACTTTTCAAAATAGACCCATTCTCTGGTGACAATTTAAAATGCTCGAAATCAGTAATGGAACTCTGAGAAGCTGTAAAGTACAATGAAGGATAATGTAACAGATATGCTAGTAGAATCTTGTCCATTTTAAATGCAACAACAAAAAAAAGCCAGCCAAAATCTACAGGGAAAAAGGGAGAAGCAAACCAGTGATGTCTGAAGAAGATTAAAAACAAAACAAAACAAAACAACCTTTGTATTTACATTCAATTCATAATAAAAATAATATTTCAATCTGTATTTCATGACAGATCAAGAACACCTAGTCTTGCCCAACATTTCTGTTGCAATACTTTTACGCTGCTTATAACTTTGCCAGACTAAGTATTCAGGTAGGAAAGTTCTACGCTGAGTGTAGACCCAGACCAGTTAAAAGATTAACTTCATTTTATATAAAACTGTTCATAAACTTGTAAGAACAAAATTAAGTTCTTAAAAAATCTAAAAGGCAGAAAATAATATCTCAGTAAGTATGTGGATTCAGAGCGTCCCAGCTGCACCGCCGTACACTCCCGATTCCCAATGCTTAGTCACTCTTGAGGATAGGCCAAAGATGTGAAAGCATCTTTGGACAAGAGCTGTTTGAACATATACTCAAGGTGTAGGAGACCTGGGTTCTAGGTTTGCTTCCGCTGCAGTCAGAAGTTACAGCTTCTAGTTTTCAAAAGGGTGCCCACACCAACAAACCATAGATACTCTGGGACAGAGACTCTCCATGCTACCTCATGAAACTGAGTTACTGTGCAAAAAGTAAGATTCATGGAACCAACAAGACAGTGTAGCAAAGGGGAGCCTGACTCTACTGCTCAGGGAGAATGGGACTCCTCCAAGGGAGGTTCTTGACCCTGCCTTATAGCTGGAAGACTACACAAAAGCAAAGGATGGGATTTCTAAAGAGCTTCCAGTACATTTTAAGATTGTATTAGTTCAAAATTCAGCCATTCAGAATTAATGTCTATCACATGAACCAACAAAGAAGCAATGCTCCTGCAGCACAAAGAATATTTAACAATTGTAATTTAACATGAATTATTTATGAAAGTTCATAATGTGCTAAGATTTCCCACTGAATAATGAAATCTTCAATAGAAAGCCTTAGAACGGTGTGAAGCTATCATATTTCAGAAGTGAGGCTAGAGTGCCATTCTGGGTTATAGAACAGGATGACAGACTGTTCCTAAAACAATGGAAATGGATTTACAATAAAAAGACAAAAAACATTCTTAGTCTTAGTCCTAGTTCAAATCTAATGTTGGATATACAAAAAAAAAAATCCATTATTCACTTACAGTTTTGAATAAGCATCAGGGAATATGCTATATATTGTGCAGTTAACAAAAAATCTACCAAAAAAAAAAATCTACAAATGAGCAGCAGCATGACAAGAATCCTTTACCAAGGATGGAATGTGATACAAATGTTACGGATATAAGAAACAGGAACTCGGAAGGTAGTAGGGTGTAAAAAACCTGATACAGAGTACAATAAAATACCAAGGACTAGAGGCACATGTTATTAGGACTCCGTCAAACTAAAACTTTTCTTAAAACATTTGTCATCCTTCATAAATTTAAACATTACAGACAATCATTAAAGATCAGAGATTATATACTTTGATTTGTTGTCAATCTTGATTCACACGAGAAGGACATAGAGATAAAAATGATTTAAGAAGGGGAAGATGGCGATTTATAAAATAAATGAGGGGGAATGGAACTGTCTCTAGGGAGACATGAGACTGTGCAGAAAGAATAACTACAGGGCTGAAGTAGGTTATCAATGGCAATAAATTTGAAATGAAACGTATGCAAAGAACTGCTAACAGAATAAGAAGTGGATGGAAGTAATTTTGCCAGTCGAGTGATCAATTGTTTTTCATTAAGCAATCTGTGGCACATAAAAGAAATATCTGCTAACGAATTTCTTTTTTTTTATGACACTGTGTTTAGAGGCTTTGACAGCGCTGAGGTAGACTGGAATATTGGGAAAATGCAAATGACTTTCAGGTAACTTACAAAAAGAAGATTAACAGTGTGAAGCCCAAGGTCTTGCATTTAGAAGAATTAACAAGAGGAAAGAAACAGCTTGTTGGCTTGTTTCACGTAGCAAAATGAAAGCTGAGAGGGATCCAATTGCTTTTGAGAAATACATCAGTCAAGGAGGGGAAACTATGTGAAAGAATAGTGTTGGCAGAAAACCAAATTAATTTAAATATGCTACCAATTTATAAATATACTGGAGATTTATGTTGGAAATGAGGAGGCTTATAACAATTAAAGAATAAAGATCTG
This sequence comes from Calonectris borealis, assembly GCF_964195595.1. Classification (NCBI taxonomy): domain Eukaryota; kingdom Metazoa; phylum Chordata; class Aves; order Procellariiformes; family Procellariidae; genus Calonectris; species Calonectris borealis. Next base: position 196,184,077 of record NC_134312.1, read on the forward strand.
GAACAGCAACCGTAGTTTTAAGTAAGGTGGGCTTTTTTCCTGGGCTGACTTTCAGAAGTTTTAAAATTTATAGCCGACTTTCAGAAGTTTTAAAAAAATTAAAACAATTCAACATCACTCATAATTTCAGGCCAAAATCAGCAAGCTTATTCCAGATTCATCCTCCCCTTCCACCCTGGTTCAGGAGTTCACTTTGGTGACAGTAGAAAACCCTGGGCTGTACAAACATTTTGAAGGCAGAAAAAATAAAAAAGCTTCAGAAAAGGTAGCACTGATCTTCTTTCAGATCTCCCTACTCCTTTCTTCTCACATTCCTTTCAGTCAACTCACTTATTCTCTGAAAGACCTAGTAGCTACCTTTTAAAACTGTTGCAAACCAGAGGCCAAAAAAAAAAAAAAAATTCCAGACTTCCAATTTGCCGAGTTGATTGTTTACACAACAGTTTGGTTTAAATGGCTTGAGGAAATTAAGTCCATCATATCTAGAGCTCTTAGAGTCTGATTTGGAAAGTGAGTGAGGCTGGCTAGTATCTGAGATGCTATTAATGTCAGCTTAAGCTTCATGGATTGGAAGTCTCTCTCCTTCTTTACAGAGCAAAGATAGAAGATACCTTACTGTATACAACCATGTATGTATTCATATATGAATGCAATTTTATTCATGAATTCTTCTATGCTTGAAATATAAAGTATTACAATATTCTAAAGGAAAGGAAAGAAATTAAACATGCCATTGCAGTCAAACTTTTTAGCAACGTCTAAGAAAAATCTGTTATTTCCATTATCATTTATCACCATTCAAATATACAGATTTGAGACAATTTTTTCTTTCATCACATCACTGCTTACCTCATGCTTTAAATCTATTGTAAAGTCTGACTTGAGTGGTTCACTTTTCAACTTCTTTGCAAGCCTATACAATTAAAGATGAAGAAATTTACTCAAAAAAAAATTTAAAAAAAAATCAATCAATCACTAGTGTATGCAGTAAAGTGTGGCTGGTATTATTAACCATCTTGTAAGGCGGGGCGCGGGGGGAACATTACACTTCTGTATTTATTGCCCCAAGAAGCACCTTATATTTCTTTTCCATATAAATTTATTTTTTCATCTGAGCACAGTGTGATGATGTTAATACTGGTTTTCAGCACACACATTTTGATACATTCTTCCTGCCCAAGAAGAAAGTTCTCATCTGAGTAGATGGAGAGTCTGGCATAACATTTTCAACAGATTAAAAGCAGCAGTGCGTTTGAAGCTCAATATCGATCAACATCTCAAACCACACAATATTCTCTTTTCGTGTATTCCAAAGAACAGTATTTAGGCACCTTCAATTTATGAAAACATAAATCCTTGCTACAGCAAGATGCATTCAACTTCTGAAATCTATGAACTTTTCAAATCTCATTTACAAACTAAGCATCTAATCTGAAATAAACATCTAGGTTGTCTTTATAACATGAGAAACACTTCTAGAGGGCAATGTAGTCAGTGTAAGATCCAAGAATAAAACTGCTGTCTCGGGGAGAATACATTTTTAAAATGACAAGAGATGGTATTGAATTAGTTGAATGACTAGTACTGGGCAACTATTAGCTAGCTGACATGATGTTAACTTTTAGATAGGCAGAGTGAAGCAAAATAAATCACATGCACATCAATGATACAGAAATCTGTTTCTGTACCTTAGCCTACTAAAGAATTCTCCAGTGTTTTTTTAATAATAGTTATGCTTGGAATGTGCAGAACAAGGATGAAATGAAGTTTTATCAAAGGAGTGTTTTCTGGGTAGGTTTATAGTGGCAGCACAAGTCTATGCAGGCATACCCAGAGCTAGTTGTACACTACTGTGCCTGGTTGAATGTCTTGCTACGCACCTTAGATCCTCAAACTAAAGTAGACTTACATGTATCCGCATGGATGCTGCTAATATAGGTGGCAGCAGCAAAAGCTCAGTGTAGGCTCTGAAGTCAAATCCATGAGAAGCCAGCCTGCACTGGTTGAGTACATCCCAAGCTGTCTGCCATACCTAAGCTGCAATCAGCAGCTTCAATTCAAAGACAGCTCAAAATTAAAATTTGACTTTGCATATCTATGTGATTTGCAATAAGACCTTCAACTGTACTGCAGGAACCTTCATCTTTTATAGAAAATATTAATCCATATGAAATCATAACTCATTAAGACAGTATTGATTAGCATCTAGACAAATTGTATAAATTAAACATTCTTAATTACTATCAATAAACAAGAAGTGATTAAAAATTCAATTCTTACTTGTTAACAAGTGGAATGCTAAGTGCCCAACCAGCAGCAAAATCTGGAAATTTAAAGACTGTAGGATTTTCAGCAAAGGCATAATGGTGAATTATTGTAGATTCTTCATCATATAATGCTTTACCTAAAAACCACTCCTGTAAAGGAATATAGGAAACAATTTTGTTCATCTACAGCATCCTTTTAGTGAAGATGACGACTGCATTCATGCTGAATAAAGCAAACCTGAAAACAAAAACAAGGGAAGCGTATTGTTCACAATAATCCAGACAAAAATTGTACTTGGTAAGAAATGAAACTAAAGGCAGTTCTCTGAATTCAAATACACACTGTATTTTCAAACTCCAGCATATTCCTCCCTGGATTCCACCTGTTCAAAGAGCACTGAATCCCAGATTCATAGAAGGGTTGAGGTTGGAAGGGTCCTCTTGAGATCTTATAGTCCAATCTCCCTGCTCAAGTAGGGTCAGCCAGAGCAGGTTGCCCAGGACTCTGTCCAGTCATGTTTTGAATACACTCCACAACCTCTCCGGGCAACCTGTTCCAGTGTTTGACCGCCCAAGCTGACTACTGACTAGACAAGACACTCAAAAGTGATGCATTCAAGAACTTTATATATATCCAATTTGTATTTTCCTCTGTCTAGCCTCTTTTACATTAGGGAAGTTAAAAAGCAAATACATTTTAAATCCCTTGATCTTCAAAACAGTTAAATGAAGAAGGTCCCAAGTATGCATTTGTAAAGCAAAAAATAACGCAGTAGTATTAGAGTTTTAAATAAGTGTTTAAGAATTTACTACTGCCTCTGTTGTATCTGAAAATAATTAACAGACTTAAATACTACTTCTTTAACATTACTGTCATTTATCTTAATCTTTCTGTTTAGAATGGATTTAAAACAAGTATACCCCCAAATTTTCGCAGAATAAGGACTGTAATGAAGCGAAAAAAGAATATATGTGTATATACATAATTTAAAAAAAAAAATATAAAATGCTTTTCAGGCCTACAAGTACAAACGATGAATCAGAATTCTGAATCACCTTAATGGTTATATTAAATCTTTAAAGTGTGAAGTTCTTGGCATTATGACAGTAACTCAGGCTTTTCTTTTTCCTGACAATTTATCAATTCCTGACAATTCATCACTAAAATAGATTCTAAGTTAGGGCAACTTTTTTCACAAAATATTCTCTTTCTCCATACTCCCTGCCATATTTGATTTTTTCCCTCCTTTAAAGGGGCAGCTATCAGCAACAATGAAAAATTCCTTCAAGACATTAGCACAGTTCACACACTTCACACGAGAGAAATAAATAATTCACACAAAATTCAAGACAAATGGAAAATACTCAAGCAAAGGTACTGTAGAAACATCCGGCCAAAAAAAAAAAAGGTCTAACCCCAAGAGGATCCTGTGTCTCAGTAGCCATCTTTCTAACTCCAAGCAGATGTTGCTATATAGACTGAGCTAAATTTTATAGCTCCCCAGAGTCAATGAGGAGCAATGAGTGAGATTTGGCCAGGGCGTGGCAGAGTCAGCAAACAGCCGAAGAGAGGTCTGGATGCACCAGGAGACATCTCCAGCCAAAACCAACTGGCTGAGCCTGGCAGGAGTACGCAAGCGTGGCTGCCCCAGAGGACATTCAGCCTGGCAACGCCCCGGCTCCCAGCCAGGACTCAACCTGGCTCCCCAAAAGGCAATAAAAGGGCAGCCCTCAGGAGCTACCAGGGATGCTTGTCTTGCCGCACACCCGGAGTCAAAGCTATGGGGTGCTGCCTGCTTCAAGAACCCCACCTCTGCAAGCATGGCCAAGACCCATATAAGCAACCACAAGTCAAAGATATGGGATACCACCCCTGCCAGGGACACTGACTTTACGAGGGACTGATGCAAGTGTAACATGGTATGCATGTGTATGTATATGTGTGAGGCGCTGAGTGCATTTCCCATGAATTCTACATGTTTCTCCCCTCTACTTCCATCAGCTACTCTCAATAAAACTAAATTGAATATATCTTGTACTTGATTAGTGACTTCTTCAAGTAACACAAATGCTGAAAACTTGTTTGCTCCTATAATCCCCATGTGCCTCCTGAGGCTGAGAGGTAGGTGTTCAGGAATCTGTTGAGGAAACAGCCAAAATTAAACTGACACTACCCAATATATGGAGAAGGCAAGGGTGGAGATTTTTTCCCACTCTTTTTTTAACCACCTTCATAGGAGTTCCTACCTGGTACCTACTTACTCAGCCTTTGATTTATACCTTCATTCACAACAGACCGTGTTTTCTCCTTCCTTTATTGGAAGGATTAATAGTGTTCACTGGAAGGATTAAAAACCAAACAAAATATTGGGAGGTAAAAGAAAATGGGCAAACATAACAATTTTTATGCACAAAGATGATTGCCTTGAAAGAATCAAAATAATTCTTTAGAAGCATTTGTGCACACCATTTTTTAACTCTTTTAGGGCCTCCAAGGCTTCAAAATGTTCATAACACAAGTACTATTTCTGTTTCAGAAATAGTTAATAAATAGTAACATTTTAATATGACAGTACCATCTGCAGACAATTTTTTTCTGGACTTTCACTTTGTTATGCTACAGAGTGGAAAAAAAATCTTTACTTATTCTAATTTTGCATGCTAATTTTTACACCAAAACAATCTATGGATTAAAAAAAAAACAACCTTACTTTCCTTTCTCTATGAAACATAGAAAATTAAACCCATACATATACCTTCCTCAGGCTTTCACATAATATTATTTCTGGCAATATTAAGCCACAAATCACAGTGAAGGCATTCAGGTTACAGCCAATACTCTCCAAGCTTATTTGGTCATAATATTGTTTATTTACTACCCTGATATGTAGGACAAGTCAATCTGTGCAGGCTGGCTTTACAAGATTAAATTAGTTATATGTGAAGGAACTTATAAAGTAATTTAAGGAATGATGGTAATCAAATTTCATATAGGCAAAAAAGTGGATTAAAAAAAAGAATGTGATTTATTGCATTATGGATAACTACCATCCACCAGATCAGTTAATACATTGTGCTTAAAAAATGGCAAAAATCACCTAAGAGCACTCCAAAGTCTTTATAACACTTTAAACTAATAGCTGAAGGAATGTGATGCAACAAAACTCAATACCAGACCTCAGGGAGGGCAGAGGTGACTTTACCTAACTTCCTAATCAAGTTTATTCTACCCACTCACTTTTGTATCCACTTACTCACAAATACCAAGACAAGTGCGCCCAATTCATCTGTTCAAGACTTGTGCCTGACACGGAGGACAGGAGATTTCAGCTGTCACATCCCCACTGTGTCTTACTACAACATCCTATGAGTTCTTATAATTCTCAAAGACAAACTGTTCTTTAGACAGATCTTTTATACCCTTTAGGTATCAACAGCTACTAAGTCATTGCTGCCCATCAGCTTGGTTTAATCATTCTGGATATCTTTGGGGCTGTAGTTTATCATCCTGTTAGGATGACAGGAAGAGGAGTGGCACATACAATTTGGTCTAACCTTGCTGCCATCTTCCATTATGAAAGCACAGGTTGAATCAATCTGCTGTTGAAACACAGAATCACAGAGAGGTTGAGGTTGGAAGGGACCTCTGGGGATCATCTGGTCTAGCTTTCCCTGCTCAAGTCCAGGACCACGTCCAGATGGCTTGTGAGTTATCTCCAAGGATGGAGACTCCACAACCTTTTTGGGCAATCTGTGCCAAAGCTCGGTCACCCTCACAGTAAAAAAGTGTTTCCTGATGTTCAGACATAATTCACCATCTGAGTGCTTGCCTTGAGGTCTTTATGTAAATCAGATATTCCTCACTGTTTTTTAGTTTTACTGCAGTCAATGTCCTTGGTTATCAGTGCAGGTCATTCTCTTAACATTCCTCCACAGTCCCTTATGATGCTTCCACACATCTGTTTTCACTCAATATTACATTCGTATCAGTCTCAATAGTTCTGTTACTAATCTCTGCATATCCAGACTGAAAAGCTGCAGATTCATCACCTATTCACATGCCCTTTGTAGACCTTTTATTGTGATTAATGTATACCAGCTTTTTATTATGCAGACTGCTGACATTTTAGAATGAATAATGAATGAGCTCATTCTGGTCTAACTTATCTTAAATTTTGTGACTGATGGACTACTACTGTATATAGGGAATCAGTAACAGACTGTTACACTAAGATGACGATTACTATGTACAAAAGCAAAACATTTTATTTTCCTTTTAATGCAGGTTGGAACATAATTTGTTATTGTAATAGAATTTACATGTAATGCAAAGAAGAGACTAAAACTGGTATAAGGGCAGCATCAATTTTTATGTTTCTATTCTGAGAACATCAATTAGGAGTAGGTGTTTCTGAAAAAGAAATAAATGGATATTCCAAAGGCCTGAATATATTCAGTCAGCCATTTTGAAGACAGAGTGTTTAAAAAACTGTAAGATCTCTGTATTATTATTATTACCATTATAGAAAAGAATTGTGAGAAAACACAACAAGGCCATGTGCCTGCAAAAGAAGTAAATATGCTAAAGGAGATTTTGGCTTCTTTTATTCCAGGCAAAGGACAGACATCAAGCTGAATTTTCTTCTGAATTTTTCTTTTGTTCTGCAAGTCTTTTTGCGTTGTTTCTTTTGCAGCAGGTAAAGAAAACTGTCTTATCACCAAGACAGTTCAGAAACAGAATGCAAATAAAAAACCCTACCATATTAGATCAGAGACAGTTAGTCAAACGAACATCAGTCATTCTGTCTCATGATAATCAGAACTGATGACAGACAGGAAAATGGGGAGAGGGGACCACACAGCAGACTATATTCATCTTTTTACTGATGCTACATCATTTTCAGGCTATCCACAGAAGGATTCTTTTCTCTGCTCAATTTTAACAGTTCTTCAATGGCTAGACAGGCACTCACTGCTTCATGTTAAATACCTTGCTCTCTCTCAGTCTCAGCAACAGAAATCTATCCCCCTATTTTAAGCTGTTTGGATACATCTTTTCCAATGTTTGGAGCTCTGAGCCATCCAGGCAGTGTTATAAAATTAAATTCTGGACCACAGAAACTGTTCCGTAACTAGGAATTCTAAAATTCTGTATTTATAATTTTGTACTTAAAATGATTCCACGTTTCATCTAAAAACCCATTCAAGCATATTCAAAAGAAAGTTAAATATCTAAATTTTTATTTCACCTTAGACCCGTCAAATCTTCCAAGTGTTTCTAGCAGCTTTACAACTTGTATTCTTGTATCTTCTTCACAGAAGAAAATCCAGGAGGAGTTCCTACCATACGTAATAGAGAAGCTAACAAAAGAAATTAACATTTTACTAATAAACTGGCTTATGAACAGAATAATAGATTCAACCCACATTCCCCAAATATAAGTACTTTGCAATTAATTATTCATTTACACAGAAAAACAGAAACTTTTACTACTAACTTAGAATTACATATCAAAGGACTACAGTGAATGGATAAAGATACTGCCTCTGCTGCTATCTATATATATAGCACCAGTTATTCCAGAAAGAAGGGAATAGAGATACATAAAGAATGTCCATTGAGAAATGTATAGGTACGACAGGTCTAATAGCCACCTATGAATTCAGAAATTTATAGATAGCAGTTTAAGTTACCTTCTACTCTGTACCTCAACTGTCTTCCAAGGACCCCCACTGTTGCGCATCTAACACCACCGCAACAATCATGAAAATGCCTAATGACAGGTTTTCTCACAGCTGTTTGACACTCATCATCACCAATCTAAAAACTTCATTAGCTTTTTCAGTACAGTGAAACTACACAGACTGAAGGGACTCCCCTACCTTCCTCAAAGCTAACACTATCTCAGTGCAGGATTCCTGACTCCTTCAGAAAATTCTCATTCCTTATTTCTCTTCTCCTCCCAGCTTAATTCTTCCGTTACCTAACAAAACAAAGCCTTATTAATTCATGACATCCTAATAGAAAAAACCCCCAATCTTTATTTGTCCAGTTTCCTTTGCATAGCTTTTACGTTGATTTAGTTAAACAAATCATCCGAGGAGCGGGATAAGAAAATTAGCACCCATGAACATCATGGATTTCTTCCTCTACAGCATTGTCTACTGACAAAATCAGCAATGAAAATAAACAGCAGAAATGTAAGACAGCAAAAGTAAGAAAAAAGGGTGATAGGATCATTTATGTTTTAGGGAACGGTATTTGCCTAAAAAAACAAATCCAAAAAACCAAATCCACTATCTGAGAAATACTTATGCTAGAACATGTGACACCTGCCTCTGCAGATCTTTTAGTTACATGCTAGAAGCACCAGATGGTTGCCAGGTGCTAAACTAATTCAGTCTTTTTTCATGTGGGACAAGTCATTGTGCTGGTTTTGGCTGGGGTAGAGTTAATTTTCTTCATAGTAACTAGTATGGGGCTATGTTTTGGATTTGTGCTGAGAACAGTGTTGATAACACAAGGATGTTTTAGCTGTTGCTAAGCAGTGCTTACACAGAGTCAAGGCCTTTTCTGCTCCTCACCCCATCCCACCAGCGAGTAGGCTGGGGGTGCACAAGAAGTGGGCAGGGGACACAGCTGGGACAGCTGACCCCAACTGACCAAAGGGATATTCCATACCATATGACATCATGTTCAGCATATAAAGCTGGGAAAAGAAGAAGGAAGGGGGGGGATGTTCAGAGTGATGGCGTTTGTCTTCCCAAGTAACCGCTACATGTGATGGAGCCCTGCTTTCCTGGAGATGGCTGGATACCTGCCTGCTGATGGGAAGTAGTGAATGAATTCCTTGCTTTGCTTTGCTTGCGTGCGTGGCTTTTGCTTTACCTATTAAACTGTCTTTATCTCAACCCACGAGTTTTCTCACTTTTACCCTTCTCATTCTCTCCCCCATCCCACCGGGGAGGAGTGAGCGAGCAGCTGTGAGGGGCTTAGTTGCCGGCTGGGGTTAAACCACGACAGTCATCTTCCTATAAAGCTACCCTTCCTCTGTTTCTTGCAATGGTATTTGATTATTCACTGCTTTCTGCTTATGATACTTAATCTGCTAAACTATAATAGCCAGAAGAACTCACGATTCATTCATCCTTTTAGTTCATAAAAGTATACACTTGTTGCCTGAAATCTGGGCAACTTGTTGCCATTCAGGCAAGCAAACAAGATACAATCAGCTATATCAATGCAAACAAGATACAAGACACTTCCTAGCTGTTCCTTCTAAAACTTGCCAAACAAGTACAGAAAGGGTATCAGATACCCTCATGTTTTTAAATATGTACAGTATTCAATGCCCTGTGAAGACTGAAGGCTTTTCTCTCACACTTTAGTGCTCAGCTAGAACTTTAGGAGAGAAATATCTGGATTTATACAAAAGGAGGTGGGTGAAGGGCAAGGAGAAAACACTAGAATGACCCCCACAAAATGAATTACTGCATCTTGTGAATACAGCACATACAAGTCACAAAAAGAATGATCTGTTCATTCAGCTATTGATGGACAAACAGAATGATTTTCAAGGCTAAGTATTTAAGACCTGCAGAGAGTCTTATGTAGACCTCAAAGCACACAAATTTGGAGTGGCAAGGAGCTATTGAAGATACTCAGGTAAGATCCAGTTTCAGGGTAATAATTTAAAAAAGGGATTTCTTCTCTGCTTAATGAACATGGTTACTGAGAAGAAATGTAGTGGGCCTTCTGGAGACAGTACAGGTACTGTGTCATAAGACATCCATTGATGTCTTATGATTACATCTTCTGAAATGAAGTATTTTGTCCAAGTTAACTTGTGCCCAAGAACTAAAAATTAAGAATTGTCGTAACTGTTCAGAGGCCTCCTTAAAAATGCTGACAACTACAGAACTGAGGAAAGCCATTCTTCTGAAAGCAGTTTTCAGATAAGAATGCATCTAAAATCACAATTCCGAGCATCATCAGCTGCTGCAGGATGGGCTGATCTCCCTTCCTCCTCTTCTGTCCTTTGAGAAAACTAAACAGTACGAGCCTCACAGCTACACACTTCTAAACTACTCCATGTCTTCATTCTGCCAAAAGTGGTACGTGAAACAGTAGACACAAGGAAATTCATATTCTAGAATTCTCAAGATGGAAATCCTCTACTTAAAATTCCTCTTCTGCTTTATCACACAAATGAGCATTTCTATTTTTGCTTCTGAGTTTTGCTATCTTGTAAGAGCTGTATCTGTAAACAGATATAAATAATTCAGAAGAGGAACCACTAGGTCATTGAAACAGGAGCTAAGAAGGAAGAACAAAGATGATTGATAGTTGGAACATCATCTTCCAGTTTTTCAATTTATTTTAATTCTCCTTTCGCTTCTTTTCACAGTTTACATGTATCTCAAAGATAGCTGCTATACAAGCACTATTTTGATGTTTCTACACACACAGAAAGCAATAGAAGGCAGAAGGAAAAGCATTCCATCCTGCAACCACTCTGATGCGAAAACGTCGAACCAAAACAGAAACATCCTTCTGAGTAACTCTAATAAATTATATCAACTCAATTAAACCTCAAGATGCTGCAGAGCCTCTGGCATCAATTTCAAATAAAAGTTTTAGGCAAAGGATAGCCTTCAGCACGACAGAGCTTTAGGACTTTCTGAAACAAGAATCATTGCTTCCTGACAGTTTTCAACGTACTACCATGTAAATGCAGCACGTCTTCCTTGAAGCCATCTGCATAAGCTAATAAGAAAAGATATTTGAGATTACCTGACCATGAAAACTGGCCATATAAGCTTCTAAAAAGATGTTGAAACCTACACCTTTTCACTACAGAGGCATACTACCTCTTAGAAACACTGTAAGCAACGAAAGATAGAAACCTCAAACAGGTATTGTTATCTATTTTAAAAAAATTGTTTATCTACTTCATTCAGCTAAGTAATCTGAAAGGTCAAAAGTTCTAAAATACCTCACACCTTACACTGTGAGAAGTGGGGACCAAATAGGAAAATACACATTTAAAAATGGTATTTCTTTTGACTAGTTTACTTCCCTAATAATTTTAAAACCCACAACAGTTTGAAGAAGGTAGTCGTTCAGTTACATTATATTATTGTTGTTCTTTTATTTAAAATAGCTTTCTCTGATTTAATGAAGTTTAACAGAAAATTGCTTTGGAAAAACAAAAAAAAGTAGAGTAAGAAGGTGAAAAGATAAGGTTGCGACTCTCATTCAAAAACTTTTTTTCTGAAAAAAAGAGATCGGAATAATTAATATTTATATTCTTGGTTACAAAAAATTCTTAAAATGACTGGCATTCATTACACTTACTCTCTCATTAACGGTAATATTGTCCATGCACCTTCGTGCCCATCCATCTGATGAATAAGCAGAACCGTAGGTAATTCCTTTAAGAAAAATAAAAATATTCCCATTAAACTTGAATTATATGCACTTTTTTCCCTAAACACCAATTAATCTTAAAAAAATTACTCTGGAATGACTACTTAGTTCTTCATTGTTTTTTACTGGCAAGTAGTCCTGCAGAATAGATGACTTAGAGTGGTATGAAACAAGGTGGCCTGCAATTTAGGGAAAGTGCTTATTCCAACTCATGATTTCTTAATTCTCTATTAGATATAAAGCTAATACACTTCAAGTTAAATGTTTTGTATAAGTCCCATGTAATCAATTAAGCAATATATCATACTCTTCTCTTTACCATATCATAAAATCCCATACTGTAAAGAAAGACTTATAAATAATGTAGGGTATTCTACAAAGGCTTCCATTGGACAATCACGTTACACAGAGCTCACGAGAGAATTCTAACACTCTTTACTTTGCTGAGTTCAGCTTTGACCTGTCACACTAACATCATGACAAAAACCCATGGGTTTATGCAAAAATCAAAATAAGGGGTTAGCATTTTTTCTTCCCGAAAAATCAAAGCAGCTTCTTACAAAGGAAAATCTTTTCATATATTTCTTTGCTCTTTCGTTACTTGAAATCTCTTCGGTGTGGCAGATCCTGATGTCTAGCTGACAAGCTATCATTCTGGGGTAGTGCCCAAGAAAACACCCTTTAAACATGGCCCTCTGATAAACCAAACTGCATAATTTATTCACTAGTTCGTACATGTAAGAGGTGGGAGAGATATATATCCCATAATATATAGGCAGTATCTTACTCCATTGATTTACTACATTTACAAGTACAATTCTCTACTGCAGCGTCATTAGGGTCTCAACCACCTCACAAACGTCTAAATCCTTTGATTTAGGTAATTGCATTAGTACTGAAGCAAAAAACGTCCTGCCAGAAAAGCCTAACCTACCAGTTTAGATAAACTTTCTCACCATCTAAGTACATCCCAATACAACAATTAACCTAACAAAGCACTGGTGGTGTTAATTCACTTTAACACAAATAACTTAATACTAGCAGGTAAATGATCCCACACTTCCATTATACAAACTGTTAAGTTTGTGATTGAAGGCTCAACACCATAAACACAAAGCAGCACAGAGGAACAGTAACGGGATAGAGACCCCAATAATGTAATTGGAGAAAACTGAGCACCCTGACCCAGCTCCCCCCAGGGCTGTCCCAGGGGAGCCATAAGCCTATCCAGGTGTGACACTCACCAGCTCAAGGGAAGGGAAGGGAGATGCTCCCCGCTCACCTTACAGTCTGACAGGGGGTTACTGCCTACAGGAGCATGGGACTCATTATGGGTTTCAGGGGAAGAGCACTTTGGGATGACACAAAACTTATTATGAGATGCTTAGGGAAGATGAAAGGCCAGGAAAAGAGACATCAGGGTGGTTTGAGGAGGAACAACCATTGGTAAACACAAGGAAAAAAGGGGTTGGTCACTTGAAACTTGCTGGTGAGGACACTTGTCTGGCCATGCCCTGCATTGAATTGCTGCAGTCTGTCCTGTTTTCTCCTTAAATTCCATTTCTAACTCCTGGGCAGGAGGGTCTGTGTGTCTGTATGTATTTGGAGGTCTGAGTGCCTGCAACTGGAGAGGGGACCATGAGTCATAGGGTGCACACACGTGTGCTGCCAGAAACTGGGGAGAGTGGGGTGCGTGCATGTTGTGTGGGTGTGTGTTTCAGTGTGTGTAATTGCTCGTGAGCATCACGCTGGACTAGGAGTAGGAGAAGAGGCTTGGGAGCCCAGTATCAGAGCAGCCACAAGTCTGAGGCAGACACTGGGGAGACCAAGGGGCCTGACAATTGGTTACTGGAAGAAACAGGAGGTCCCAGCTACAGGAGAGCCTCTGGGGTGCAAGGGTCAGCTACTGGTAGGGTTGTAAGTCCACCAGGTACCAGAAAGACCCATTTGCATGTGTGTCTGTGCATGAGGCAACAGGGAGGCCAAGAGTCAACTACTGGATACATTGAGTGTCTAAAGCTACCGGGAGGATCCACAGTTTGTGCACGTGTGCATGTGGGTGTGCAGGAGCAGGGCCAAGCACCAGCAACTGGAAGGGAGTTGCGAGCCACACAGTAAGTCTCACATGCCCATGTGCTGGCAACTGCAGAGACCAGGGACGCGAGACCAGCGGCTGCATAGACTGAGTGTCAAAGGACCAGCTACTGGAGGCATTCATATTGTAGATATGTGTATTTATGTATACATATGCCACAAACAGGCTTCCATCCTGACCAGGTGAAACAAGGTCGGGCCATTGGTGCAGTCTGTGTTTGTGAGAGCGCTGTGGTTTCTGTGTTGATCTCTGTGGATGACGACGTATATATGTACACATAGTGTGTGTATGCGTGCATGTGTGCCTGTTGGGAACACATGCTCAGCCTTGCTACTGGCTGGACCTGGGGACATGGAGCTGCAGCAAACTCGCCTGTCAGGTTAGCGGATCCGGCAGCTCCTAAGACAAACCATCTTGATCTCTCAAGGGCCTAATTGCTTTCCACTTACATCATGCATATGCCAAACATTTTCATTTGTTGAATGCTTCTCATGAATATAAGCCAATTCCATTAACATAAAATTCACACTTAAACACAAAAATAATTTATTCTCTAAGAAAAGCTGTAAGATAAAGTTCACACTGCTTGCTGACTCTGTCAAGTTTATTTTAAGTCCTTTTTAAGGGCAGTTAAGCATAGCACCTAGAAATACATAAAACCTCCAAACTTCATACGCTAAAGACGACATCTCTATCACTCTAAAGAATAACCATGTGTCTCAAGAGTGTGTTAACCCTATCAAAAAATAACGATCTACTGTTTCTAAAAATATTTATGCTATTGTAAATTACCCAAATTGAAAAGAAACAATGCCAAAACTCTAATTTGGAACAGGATATTCACCTGCATCTAAAATATCAGCAGTTCTGATTTGTGGTTCTAGTTCAAGCCAATCTATCAAATATGTTTCTGATTAGTTCCAATTTATTGCAAAAACCAAAGAAGTCCAGAGGTTTTTAGTGGGAGTGGCAAATCTTAGTAACAGTGTGCTCAACATCTGGTATTTCACTAAAACATAACCACTTCACAGTAAAACCATAAAAATATGTTTGCTTATGGGATTGCAGATAGGAAGATAAAAGGGCAAACCTCTGTCTTTACAAGAACATTTGTTTTTACAAGCGTATAAACCCTGCAGTTACACTAGTATTTGTATGTGGCCATGTATTTCATGTACAATAGGAGCCAGACAGAGATAAAAGTAGTTAATAATAATATATTCAGTGTCTATATCACACTAAAGGCTGACGTTGTATTCATTTTAGATACAAATGACATTTGCCCATGCAAAAGGTATGAAGTAAATTACATATATGTACCATATACTCAGGTATCTCCTCTTTAACAAAAAAAACCCCAACTCTTTCCTTTGTGCAGATCAAAGAAGTGATAATAAAGAAAAAGCCCTCTTTCTTGAGCTAATCTGATACTTTTGCAAGGTATCTTTTCGGCATTCTCATAAGCCTGCCCTCTTTCTCTATCCAACTTCCTTAAAACATGAAAATACATGTCCTGCATATACCTTTCCTTCCACTCATCTCTAACAACGCATCAATTCTGATTTCATAAAGGAGATGCTTAAAAAACACTGTACAGGTAAAATAGCCTCTTCCAAAAATACAGGAGGATCTCTGTTGCTTTTCCTTTCTCATTTTATGTATTGTCACTCTGAAACTAGTGGAACTGGGCTGACCTATTCATTTTATTTATTCTACCTTCAGTACAAGACAGAAAAAAAGCAAAAAATACCTGATGTCAGCTTTGGGGAGTGAAAGGGCATGTGCAGGCTAGCTCATCAGGGCATGGCTAGTTAGTCAAGGTAGTGATAAGTAACTTACACACTGTGTCTGTGTATCTCATAAAACTCTCCCACAAATGCATCCATACCCTGTACTGTATTCACTGGTTATTTTATCTCGAAACTATTGTTTCCACAGTTACACAGCCCATATGCTTTCACACATATTAACACTTTACATACGCCACAAGTCAAATTTAATCTAAATAAAATACTTTAACCACTTTTGAAGACCAAGAAACTACCCTCCCCACTTTCACAATTGAGCTGACTTTTAAAGGGCAAAACCAAAAAATTGAATCACTTGTGGTCTGAAATATAGTATAAGACATTTTTACCCCAAATACCACCCCAGATACCTACTGTATCAGCACAGTGAGAGCAGTAATACCAGCCACAGATTACAATTGCAAACTCTACACAAACAAAAAACCTAAGTGTGAATAAAGGGGTTAGAACCACATCTTCAAACCAATTCAGAAGACTTTTGACACAGCCTTATATGTACCCTTAAAATCATTTAATATTATTTATACAAATTAAAGTACAAAGATGCTAGTGACACTCAATTTCACAGCAAATCATCAACAGAACTGAAATCAAACTCTGGTTCTTGAATCTAAACATTAAAAGTCCTCTTCATTAACATGTGAATAGCCTTGGGGGAATAGCATATCCAATGAGGAAAAAGATCATTCAGAATAAAAGAATTTTTAAGAAATAATTTAGAGAATTGCTAACCTGAAACAAATACCTGAAATCTTTCTATACTACATGCAATTTCATATTAATCTACTAAAACCTATATGAGAAATGCACAATTTATAGAGAACAAAACAGTATGGTGTAAAACCAAAGAAAAGGCCTAAGTTTTCATAGACTACAAGGCCAAAATGGACCTCTCTAAGCACCCGGGATGGCAGAGATCATCCTCAGCTAAAATGGGACTTCCAGAGCCACAGCTAGGTCACATCCTCTAAGACCCCCTAGCAGACCTGCGCTTGCTTTGTTTTCCTGCAGAACAGAGTCCACTGAGTTTGTAACTAAACCCTGCCCTAAGTGTATGGTTTAGGGAGAACATGCTTTTTAGAACATGATTCAAACTGGATGTTGCTCACCACTATTTATTATATGCCCTATGTGACATAATATTTTAAGTACTATATATAAACAGATATGGAACTGCAGTGAAATGCAAAACATAAGTAATATATTTATTATTATATTACTGAGTCACCTGATCAAAGCAATTAGCAAACTTCTAAAACATTATAGAAAAATACAGTAGTGTATAGGAATCTGCTCCTAATGCGTCCAGTATACTGGTATCTGCAGGTGTCTTGCATATATCCCTGTGCTTTGTCAGTTTATTAAACTGCCTCATGAAACCCAGAACTGGGGGGCAGGAGGGGAGATCCTAAACCCTAGACATAGTTCCAGAATTAGAAATGTTTTCCTAGATTTTACTCTGCTCTTAACAACATCTTCCCTATTCTTTTCAGAAATTAATCCTAAGACACATTCAGAGCTAGCCTACCTACCCTCTTCTCAGCCCTCCCTTGGGAGGTTAAGTAAGCCAAGCTCTTCCAGTCATCCGTTATGACTACTTTGACAAAGTACAGCTGTGGAATACACACTGAAGTCTCCCTACAGCTTTATTTTCACAAACATGCCACTTCAGTAGACACCCCAAAGGATTTCTAAAATGACAGAAAGTAAAAGCTAATCTCCTACCTCTAAACCCAGTGGGTCAGTCAATTTGCTAGGAATTGCCATTGTTGAATACTACACTGTACACTACATCTTCTCAATATTCTAACTATTCACTTAAACATTGAAAACCACAATACACATTTCAAATATTTTTCATGTTTTAAAGACTTAAGTATCAACATTTATCAGAGCATCAAGTCCAAAAATCCAGGGCAAAACATTATTTCAATATACACCTTAAAATAAAACCCACAAATGATTTAAAGTACTATTTTACAATACAACTGTAACAAAAGTACTTTGCTTCTGTTTAACAAGTCGGTTATTTCGGAGCTTCTCCAAGATGATCATGGCCTTTTTAACCTTTGCCCTATTTCTCCCTTTAAGCTGTTTTCATAGAATCATAGCATAGTTTGGGTTGGAAGGGGCCTTTAAAGGTCATCTGGCTCACCCCCCCTGCCATGGGCAGGGACATCTTCAACCAGATCAGGTTGCTCAGAGCCCCATCCAATCCAACCTTGAATGTTTCCAGGGATGGGGCAATTACCACCTCTCTGGGCAACCTGTTCCAGTGTTTCATCACCCTCATTGTAAAAAATTTCTTCCTTCTATCTAGTCTGAATCTACCTTCTTTCAGTGTAAAACCATTCCCCCTTGTCCTGTCACAACAGGCCCTGCCAAGAAGTCTGTCCCCATCTTTCTTATAAGCCCCCTTTAAGTACTGAAAGGCCGCAATAAGATTTTAAAAGAACCCATGTTGCTTACAAAGCATAATATCCAATAAATAGACATTTTGTAGTCTTTTGCTCCTCAGGAAGCCTAAAGTAATAAAGTATAATCTATTATTTTCCATTAGAGAGAATCTCTACTTCTGTTCTACTCTCAGATGCCTGGTTATCATTTTAAAAAAGAACTGCATTTTCATAATATATTATGTGCAGTTGCAAAGGGTTCAGGGAAAGGCCATAGACGTACCCTGCTTTCATAAATCAAGAGCAAGATGCTGTGTGTAAGTCTGTCGTCAAATCATCTTACATTAAAGAAAAGATGGAAGGATTTACCCAATCATATGGAGGTAATAGCTGCAACTTAAGAAAGTGATTTGAAGTGTTCCTGACTATAACTTCAGATAAGAGGCAAAAAAAGGGAAGAGTTTTAATGAAGAGGAAGTAATTTTATTCCTTTTTCCTACTGTACATTATATTGAAATCCTCAGAACACCACTTAGCTGCCAGAAAATACACTTGAATGCATAACCAAAGCACTGACTCCTGAGTGCTTGCACACTAGATCCAACAACTCATTGCCTGGGAAAACAGCTACAACAAGTATTTGTATCTGAAGGGACTTTTTAGGCAGTTAGCTGGAATATTAATCCTTATGCAACAAATTATTTCATCATCAAAAAGAAAGCTTTCTACTACAATATATTTCTGTCTCAAAACCCTATAATTATTGATGTAACTTTTTCATGTGGGAAAGATGCTGGTAGCCACCGATTTTTTTATTTTACTGGGTTGTTCTTTAACAATAGTCAGAGTAAATTTCAGCATGCATATTACAATGTTGCCAATTGCTAACATGCTGCCTATTAGAAAATCAGTAAAAGGTCCAGTAACGTTTTTGTGATCCAGAAATAATTCACTACTCACCACTCACTTGTGGTCAGTAGTAATCAGTGTTAATTTGGTTTACATTATGTTGATGTGACACCACAACATTTTCCTCAACTACTAGTACAAGCAATTGTCCTGCAGCAAACTGAAAAACAGTCATACAAAGAATTTATAAGTGTGCCTATGTTTTCCGAGATCAGGAGTAGAAAATGTGGTGACATCAATACAAGTGCCTCCAATCCTGTAGATGAAAACCTGAATAGATCATAATTCAGGTGACCAGGATATGAGAAGACTGAAGAAACTACTAAATTTTAAAAAATAATAATTTTCAAAATATATATCTATCAACAAATGAATTATGCCCCCCCCAATTAGTCAAAAAACATAAAATACTTCTAATTTAATCTATTTTAATCTAGACTGGGCTACATGTTTCAAAGACCAAAATGAAGTCTGGAGTCTTCGATTAGTGCTTGCTCGTAGAGTTGTCAAGTCCTGACTTTTCAAACTGAAAAATATAAAAAACCTAACTAATTTCATTCTTGTAATTACTGAGATGTGAACAACATTCAGAAGTATTGATCGATTTCAAAATCATTACCATAAATCTTAATACCTAGGAAAAAAAAAGACATATTTACTAAATAAAGTTCAAACCTAATTGCAAGATTGAGACCTAGACCAAAAGCAGCTCCTACTGCTTCCTAACACTGCCTCATATATTCAGTCTAGGTTAGTCCATTTTTGTGCTTTTTTTCCTACTCACTGCACTGTCTTGCATCACAGAGTGCACAAATTGTATTCCTTTGGGATGAAACTAAACCAGAAGATGTGCTGCAACTGCTAATGAACCTCCAGTTCACAAAACCAAATCAGAACTAGTCCAAAGTAGAACTCTCTGAAACATCATGCAACACCAGTGCTAGCTCCTCAGAAACAACTGCATTGCTCTACATATTTGCTCCTATTGCACCAAACTACTTGCTAATGTATAAATAGTGCAAATATTAGTCCAGATGTGCCAAGCGAGTATGGCACATCTGCTATACTTTCAGTTAACTGGGATTTAACAAAGTAATAATAAAATAATTACATGGATTTTAAGTCAGTCTAATATATAGCTGGAGCAGCAGTCTGAATATTGAAAACTGAGACAAGTATTTGAACTTAGAATCATAGAATCATTAAGGTTGGAAAAGACCTCTAAGATCATCAAGTCCAACCATCAACCCAACACCACCATGCCCACTACACCATGTCCCTAAGCGCCTCATCTACACGTCTTTTAAATACTTCCAGGGATGGTGAC
The DNA here is from genome assembly GCF_964195595.1 of Calonectris borealis. NCBI lineage: Eukaryota > Metazoa > Chordata > Aves > Procellariiformes > Procellariidae > Calonectris > Calonectris borealis. The sequence goes on from NC_134312.1 coordinate 196,204,309, forward strand.
TCAACCACTTCCCTGGGCAGCCTGTTCCAAGGCCTGACCACCCTTTCAGTAAAGAAATTTCTCCTAATGTCCAATCTAAACCTCCCTTGGCGCAACTTGAGGCCATTTCCTCTCATCCTATCACTGGTTACTTGGCAGAAGAGACCAACACCCACATCGCTACAACCTCCTTTCAGGTAGTTGTAGAGCGCGATGAGGTCTCCCCTCAACCTCCTCTTCTCCAGACTAAACAGTCCCAGTTCCCTCAGCCGCTCCTCACAAGACTTGTGCTCCAGACCCTTCACCAGCTTCGTTCCCCTTCTCTGGACACGCTCCAGCACCTCCATGTCCTTCTTGTAGTGAGGGGCCCAAAACTGAACACAGTATTCGAGGTGCGGCCTCACCAGTGCCGAGTACAGGGGCACGATCGCCTCCCTGCTCCTGCTGGCCACACTATTTCTGATACAGGCCAGGATGCCGTTGGCCTTCTTGGCCACCTGAGCACACTGCCGGCTCATGTTCAGCCGGCTGTCAATCAGCACCCCCAGGTCCTTTTCCTCCGGGCAGCTTTCCAGCCACTCTTCCCCAAGCCTGTAGCGTTGCCTGGGGTTGTTGTGACCCAAGTGCAGGACCTGGCACTTGGCCTTGTTGAACCTCATACAGTTGGCCTCGGCCCATCGATCCAGCCTGTCCAGGTCCCTCTGCAGAGCCTTCCTACCCTCCAGCAGATCAACACTCCTGCCCAACTTGGTGTCGTCTGCAAACTTACTGAGGGAGCACTCGATCCCCTCGTCCAGATCGTTGATAAAGATATTGAACAGGACCGGCCCCAAAACTGAGTCCTGGGGAACACCGCTCGTGACCGGCCCCCAACTGGATTTAACTCCGTTGACCACAACTCTCTGGGCTCGGCCGTCCAGCCAGTTTTTTACCCAGCGAAGAGTGCACCTGTCTAGGCCGTGAGCCGCCAGCTTCTCTCGGAGAATGCCGAGGGAGACAGTGTCAAAGGCTTTACTGAAGTCCAGGTAGACCACATCCAGAGCCTTTCCCTCATCCACTAGGCGGGTCACCTGGTCATAGAAGGAGATCAGGTTGGTGAAGCAGGACCTGCCTTCCATGAACTCGTGCTGGCTGGGCCTGATCCCCTGGTTGTCCCGCACATGGATCGTGAGCGCCCTCAAAACGAACCGCTCCATGATCTTCCCTGGCACCGAGGTCAGGCTGACCGGTCTGTAGTTCCCCGGATCCTCCTTCCCGCCCTTCTTGTAGATGGGCGTCACATTGGCAAGCCTCCAGTCGTCCGGGACCTCCCCAGTTAACCAGGACTGCTGGTAAATGATGGAGAGCGGCTTTGCAAGCTCCTCCACCAGCTCCCTCAGTACCCTCGGGTGGATCCCATCCGGCCCCATAGACTTGTGAGCGTCCAGGTGGCATGGCAGGTCATGAACTTCATCCTCTTGAATTATGGGGGGTTTATCCTGCTTGCCATCCCTGTCTTCCAGCTCAGGGGGCTGAGACCCTGCGGATAACTGGTCTGACTATTAAAGACTGAGGCAAAGAAGGCGTTGAGTACCTCAGCCTTATCCTTGTCCTTGGTGGCAACGTTCCCCCCCATATCCAATAAAGGATGGAGATCCTCCTTGGCTCTCCTTTTGTCATTAATATACTTGTAAATGCATTTTTTGTTGTCTCTCATGACAGTGGCCAGGTTGAGTTCTAGCTGGGCTTTTGCCTTTCTAACTTCCACTCTGCACAACCTAACGAGATCCCTGTACTCTTCCTGAGTTGCTTGCCCCTTCTTCCAGAGGTGATAAACTCTCCTTTTTTTCCTGAGTCCCAGCCAGAGCTCCCCATTCAGCCAGGCCGGTCGTCTTCCCTGCCCGTTCTTCTTATGGCACATGGGGACAGCCTGCTCCTGCGCCTTTAAGACTTCCTTCTTGAAGAACGTCCAGCCTTCCTGGACCCCTTTGCCCTTCAGGACTGTCTCCCAAGGGACCCTCTCGACCAGTGTCCTAAGCAGGCCAAAGTCCACCCTCCGGGAGTCCATGGGAGCGGTTTTGCTGGCCCCCCTCCTTACTTCGCTAAGTATCGAGAATTCTATCATTTCATGGTTGCTAAGCCCAAGCCGGCCTCCGACCACCACATCTCCCACCAGTAACTTCCTAATTAAAATGTGCACCTTTGGAGGAAGAAACTTAACCAACATAAGAGTTCTCACTAATTCATTCTGCATTTTCTTTTTCCTCCCCTAGAATCCTCTATCCTCCCCCTGGATATCCCCTATCTTCCCTGTTTCGTCCTTTTGAGATTTAACGATCACCAACATCCCAAAGTAAGTCTTATTTTGTAACAAGACAAAAAAATTGTGGAAAAATCTGGAAAATATTTGAGTGTTTATTATAATAAATGCTACCAGAGATGTGTATAGTGAGACAGAATGATGATAATAAATTGCACTAAAGTGCCATTTGTTTGGTTATCACTTGCGTGGATAAAAAACAGTAAGGAATACCGTCTCCACAGCTCACAGTTTGCAAGAATTCTAAATAAAAACAATCACATAGAAGACAGATGTGTGATATACAGTACACAGCTATTATTCATGAAAGTAAGTATTAACAGTGAACCATAATAATTACGTTGCCAACTGATCTGAATACGATTCTTTATTTAGAATGGCTGTTTAAGATAGATTTTGCTTTTAAGTAAAAACTCACCTTACACACTAATATTATCAGCCACAATCCTAAAATCCATTCTCAATCAGAACTAACACATAAAAACACTTCAAACAATGAAATTAAGCTATTTATGGGGTTCTGTTGGTTCTTTTATTATTAGCAAATTGTCCCTTCAAAATCTATAAAGTCTATTCTAACATTGGACGGTTTGCAAATTCCACATTTCGTACACACAAATGGACGACGGTTTACTTCTGTCTTCTGCTTTTCTCTCCCTTTAGTCTATGGAAACAATATAAACTCATTAACCTTCAACTTCTTATTGCAGTATCTACTGAAATTCTTAGCCTCACAGAAAGTTTTAAGTATTTCCATCTCTTAGTAGATTTTTATATTCACAGACATAAGTCTGGAGCATCTTTCACTAACAGCAAGTTTGAGGCAGTCACCTCCCTAGCTAATTTAATGTGATACGCGGGGCAGCAGGTCCCTTCCCCTCAATAGTCTCTTACCAAGTAAACCTAAAATACATTTTCTAACTTAGGAAGAAGAAAGGAAGAAAAGAATGAACAGGAACAGGAGAACAGAAAGAAGCTTCTACAAGGCAAGAAAATTGGTAAATGTATTTCAAGTACTAGTATAGAACTCAAAAGAACTTACAAGAAACAAAGAAAACTGTTAACAACTACCGATTTTAAGGGTTAATTTTCATGATTTAGTAATTCTAGTCCCATGTATACTTCAGAGCAGCGAATATGGCACTCTATTCAAAGATGACTAAGCAAGTTCAACATAGCATACAGTAGTCACAGTGGATTTAGATCAATCTCTTATTCATTCTTTTCTAATAAAGATATACCTTAGCAAAATGGTTTCATTCAAATCCTATGATGTATGCAGAGATTGCTGCAGAAGAGGCTGAGAGGCACCTTTGCCTAAAGCACTTTAAACTTGCCAATTTCACATATAATTTTTGTCTTGACATGAGAAGTCATCTCTGTAAGGTGACAGGTCCAATTTTCTGCATACAAAATCAGCTGTTTTCCCATATTTGACTGGGAAAAGCAGCTGTATAAAAACATATATACGATCTGCAAAACAGGGCTGAGAGAAGCCCATTCATCACTGCTAAAACTGTTAAAAGATCTCACTAGTGCAGTATTATCCAACTTCTACAAATTCTTTCAAATCTACTGAATACCTATTATGGGAAAATGATCATATTCATCTTCTAGCATTACAGTGTAGGTAAGTTTTATGGTTTCAAGCACAAAATAGTTAATGGGCTAGACATCGATTTTGCTGATAATAAAGCCTAGTAATTGTCAAAAGGATTCTGGCACCTTTGCAGAATGAGAAGCAAGAGCATATCAGAAAGTCAGAGATCAAACAGTTAAAACAAAAAGCCAAGAGAACAGCTAGAGGAAAGCAGAGATAAAACAGAAGTCAGTCAAATTTGTAAGTCCTGCAAGATGACCTTGAAGAGAAAAGATGCAAGTCAACTCTGAAATACATTTTCCAAACTAAATAGTAATTTTGTACACTTTTCCTGAATGACTTTCAAAAGGTTTGATTTTCAGAACTTGGAGGCACCTCACGCTTCAACAGATCAGAGTTCAGAAGCATTTTAGAAGTTGAGCACCCAAATATTGAGGCCCCAAAATGAGCAGTTGCATTTTAAAATACAAATCCTAAAAGAAATCAAGCATTATGAAGACAAACTATGTACTCAACAGGAAAGAAAATGACCAAGAACATGCTGATATCAGATAATGTATGTAAGCAGAATAAGTAACACATCAGAAAACAAAGGCAGATGTGCCTTATATGGATAAGGAAGGGGAAAAATGAACTTCATACACTGACCACTTAAATGCACACACTTATTAGAGACAAGGTTTTTATACTGCAAGCTGTACCCACATAACAGAAGTGAAGTTTTATGGACAGATTTGGAAGATGGACACATTTGGAAATATGAAATTTTTGATTGATGTTACAAATAGAAGTCAGACAAAACAGAGGCAAAGGGGGAGAGAAAAGAGGTTGGATAAAAAATGAAGGTCCAACTAAACTTTATACAGGAATCTGAAAATGAGGGCAAGTCCAAAATACTAAATTAATCCATTAATTTGTTTTGTGTCTTTTAAACAAAAAAATCCAAAGGTGCAAGTATGCAACTTTAGGAGAAAATTCAATGAGTATGGCAAGATTTAGGTGTTCATTCTCTAAATGGAAAATATTGTCTAAGGGGAGGGGTGAGGAAGAAAAGGACAAAGAAATCTTGTTTCCAGAATTTTCTATTCATAAACCAGAGATGATCCACGGCTTTTAGTAGTTACTGGTACTATCATCTGACTCAAGCAATACAGATAGAAAAAAGCATCACAAGATCAACACATACTGGGTACTATGATACTCAAAACTTTTGGACAAATATTTGTGTGGTTTCAGGAGGCCACTGATAAAGGCTGGAACTTCTTCCTCCCTCTCTGTCGCTGCAGTACCATGTTCCCTAATTACTCTAATTTTTTTGAGTCCATGAGGGATCCCCTGCAGGTACTTCACTTCTTTGAGAAAGTAAGAGTACCAGATGCTCCAGGTACCTCATGAGTGCCTCTGCCCTCACCACAGAGAAGTGCAGGACTTGTTATCTCAGCAAGACACCTTCACACAGTCCATTGCCAGTCATGTGCCAGATTCGTCATTTTGCTGTGGAAGGAGAGTCCTGCTGATCAGTCAAAGACTAGGAAGACCTATGCCAAGTAGAGTGGTGTACAAGATTAATATCACAGGTGACATGACAGTATCTTCCCCAACAGCTCTGGTATAGAGCGGCATCTGATCTTTGTTCTACAAAGAGGGAAAAGCAATGGAAAGCTAATGGAGAAGATATGCCAAAGAGCCTTGTTTTTCATAAGTAAAGTCAACAAAAACTGTCCACTGCCTGGTAAGGTAAACTCTTACATCTTAAGGAATAATCATTTTAAGAACTAAGGTGATAAGCACATTTCATGAGGCTGCAGGATTTATTTGACATTAAGAAATCCTTGCAGAAGAAAAAAAAGCTGTTGCTAGGAAGGAAACAGATTGCACACTAACATTTTACAAAAAAAAAAAGACACTAGTTCTAATAACACTGGAAAATATAATAATTTAAAGTTATGTATAAAACAAACCTCTTCTAATTAAAAAAAATAGGGTTGATCTTGATAGTGTGGAAAACGTAGCCATAAGATGAACTACTGTGGACATGGAGATGGAGGGGCAGGACAGCATGTAGCCCAACACTTCACTTAAATATAATCAGTTAAACCTTGTTAAAACTGCAAAACCCAAAAACTAATTGTCGGATCAGTCTTAGCTGGAAGCAGCTTCCATGGCATGGGAAGCCATTATAGGAGGGAGAGGAGGAAACGGGGTTTTCAGACGAGAATCTAGAATTTGAGCAAGAAATCTGGAAGTTGAAGCAAGAGAAATATTATGGATTGCCTTCATTTATGGTATTAATTTTGAAAGGTCTCCAGCAAATTAAATCTATGAATAGCTTTTCTAAATATACAGATCAGTTTAAACAACTGTTGCAGTGAATGAGAAATCCTTCCACTAGATTTTATAACCACAGCATTATTAACATGCATGTGAGCTTTACAGTAAGGGTAAAATGCAGAACAGTTCAGACCTACTCCAAGACTCAGAGCCGTCAGGAAACTTCAGCTATATAGCTGCTTGTACATTTGGAGGAGGAATGTATGTCTGTTCATTTGTGGAATACATCTAACAAGGAATAAAATAAGGCAACTACTATTAAAGACCAAGAAAAATCCAGACACATTTTCAGAGTTGTTTCCATCATAGCCTTACAGTATTTCAAAATCTCTTTCAGGTGAGACATGGATGCCAGAATTCATCGTGGGAATAGTATCAAACAATAACAGAGGAATATTTAAGGAGGCTTTTGGACAACAGAACTTCAGCTAGCTTCACTCCAGCATCTGAAATCAGATGTGGAAGTAGCGCTAGGAAGAACTTCAGAAAACGTTAATTCACCCAGAAAAGGAATGCATGTCCCACTGGCAAATTAAGAAAAAAAAGATACAGTCTACAAATTCCCTGAAAAGTAGTCTCTCACAGATGGCCAAAACATGAGCAGGAACAATTTGGAGACAGATCATTTCAAATAGGAATATGGTGATGGCTTAACATATATACATTAAAATTCAAGCAAGCTAATTATACTTTTTTTTCCCCTTTCCAAAACTTTAATAAAGAAATCTTCCATATTATTTAAATAGTGCGATGCTGCTACCGGTACAGCCTAGGCAATTAAAAATAACAGATTTTTAAAGCACATATGCCATGCTCAACAACAATTGGCACTTTGGCAACAGATATTGTGGCCATGACTCTGACGACATACTAAAATAAAGCTGAGATAGGCACCAAGAGGTTTTTCAACCTTACAGATGCAGCAGCTACGATACTGAGTTACAGTCAACGTGTGTTGAAAGCAGAAAAACAGAACCTTCTGTAAGCATGATCCTGTAATAATAAATAATGAAGGTTTTCTATGTACAGTTCCATACTTCTGACTGTACTTGCTTCTTTTAAACTGATGTTAATAGTCACTACAGTAACAGTCCTCAAACTCACAAATGAGCAATATCCCCCTTTATATGTAGGGATAGTTTAAATCTGTGAAACTCCATTTCTACGAGATGATACAAAATCTAGGATTTTGCTCAAAACAAAGTAAGCCTAATAGTAAAAATACTGCAAATTAGAGTTACTACACTTCTATAAAACAGAGGTCATACTTCACATCATCTATTATTCATACGGAAGTATGTGATACTCGTTTTCATTTTCTAGTACTCCATGGTATCAGTCTTAAAATCTTATTCTTACATTCTTCACCGAAAGGGTTGTCAAGCATTGGAACAGGCTGCCCAGGGAAGATGAGTCACCATCCCTGGAGGTATTTAAAAGACATGTAGATGTGGCGCTTAGGGACATGGATTAGTGGTGGACTTGGTAACGTTACGTTTATTGTTGGACTTGATCTTAAGGGTCTTTTCCAACCTAAGTGATTCTATGATTGGTTTGTGGGTTTTTTTAAATTCCATAATGAATGTTATTAATTCGCTATATTTATTCTGGCTAATATCCATAGGATATCATTTAATCTCTAGGCTTTTCAGGAAAAATAAAAGTTTTTTGAACATAATTAATTGGCTGAGGGTGTCGAATATAAGAACCCTCAAGGGAGAAAGAAGGAGGGAAAAAAAAAAGGCATTTACTCTAATAGACCAGATTTCATAAAGAAATACACAGAAATACACTTTTGTCTTCAAAACAATGTCACGATACCAGGCAATTAAATAGCATTAACTGCATCTATTTCAGTATTTCAGTATTCTGCAGTATTTCAGCCAAAATCTATCATTTTTCAAAAACTGTATTTTATCTGTTTTCTAGTCTTAAACATAATAGCAAAAAAAGTAATCCTGGTTTTCAATTTTTTAAGAAGCTAGAAAGGGAACAGTCCCAAATATTATCATTTCACGCTGTGACAGCTTCCTTATTCTTATCTGGTGTTTCTTAGGAAGGCCTAACTTCTTAAATGCAGAAATCTCAGAAAATTAAGAAAATTGGTAAAATTCTTAAGGAATTTTCTTCATTGCCATGTTCTAGCCGTTGTTTAATATATTCAATAAATCGCCATGGAATATGCTTTTAAGCATGAACACGATACTGACATCTACTGGTTACCAGAATTATAGATTAGTTTCACAAGAAAAAAATGTTTTAAGTACATAGTGAAAGAAAATAAATGGACAAATTGCTTGTAACGATTAATGTAAAGTAAATATGAATGTGGTCTACACTGGAGTTGCAAGTTGACAAAAACAATCAAGACATGCCAAGTACATGCAGGCTATGCTTATTTTTTCCTGTACATTGATGGCTTTCCCCTTTTCCCAGATTTCAGGTATGAAATTTTTGGTGTGATGTATTTCTATCACTGCTTCTCTAAGATGCCATGAATGCTGTTTAACAGGTACCTCTTAATATTGGAAAAGCATCACCATTTCATCATTCCCATAAAGGAATCTCCTTAATTAGACAATAAAGTTTTTTAAAAGCCAGTTCAGTTTGCTCAAGGCAGAAGTACTCACAGGTCCAACTCTTTGATTACAAAAAAGTTTCTACCTCTCCCATAAAACATGCCTATATTCCCACCTCACTGAAACTATTTATACTTCCACTTATTGATCTTTTCATCATTCACATTCTGCAACATCGAGTTCAGAACTCAACTAAAATCCTTGTTTTTAACACTGAAGCCATAATCCTCTCTGCATGCATTGTATCTGAACACTTGCCCCAATCCCAAAGAGAACTCTGAAAGAGCAGAACTCCGCAGAACAAAGGCTGTTCACATGACTGATTTCATTAAGGGATTAAAAATTGCATTTATAATGGATTTAATTACAACAGGTTTGATAAGCTTGGATAAATGAAGCCTAAAACGTCCAGGAACCTGATTTAGGCACTCCAAGGCCAAGATACATAAGACAATTTAAATCAGACTTCTTTTTCCTTTACAACAAAGAACCTGGAATTGAAAAATAGGTCCAACAACCTCACAGCAAGCTTACTTCATATCAGGGGATGTATGCCTCTTACTTTGTTCTTATTTTTATTAAAGACAAAGAAAATAAAGCATTGTTTATGTACACTTAACTTTCAATATAAGTCTCTTAAAAACCTCTTCTCTCTAGGCTAAAGCTTTACAAGTAAAGTTTCACATTAGAGTGTTAAATCAAAACCAGACCTGTACAACATGCAGCTCCCAGGCCAGCACGGCCCACCAGCAGGTGAGAGTCTGCAGTGGGGTGGCAGAGGAACAAGGAGCAGTTAGGAAAGGTATTGCACCAGGGAGGGAGCTAATACCAACGTGGGCAACAGAGGTGTGGAAGACTATTGCTGTAGGAAATCAGGAATCCTGTGTTAGGATTTTAATGCCCACATACATTGCTGCTCTACTGCCACAATGCTACAGTTGTGCAATGAAATTCTGACAAAATCTACACTACAGCATCTTCATTGGCTCTAATAAAATAAAGTACTCACATAAAAATTATTCTAAGTATTGCTTAAATGATTATGTTTTTCACTTCATAAAGAAAGCATCTGACTTTTTCTTAAAGGCACACTACAAGTCTTTCTTATCACTTTTACATCAAATGCCATCCAAACAAAAACAGTTATTATACAAAAAGGTAGATAGTTCAAATTAAAATTATTTGGTGATACATCATGGCATACAATCAGTAAACAACCATTGAAATATTACTCTTATAAGCACATAGAAGACAATAAAATGAGTAAAATGGATCCGAAAAAGGCACAATGGAAAACTATATTTTTAGTAAAATGCAGTAAAAACATACATAACAAGGTGCAATCTATATTATCTAAACATACCTTTCCAAAATCTGCAGCCTGTTTTAAAATATCTCTTTTTAGATCTTCTGCTCTCTTGGAATGAAAAGAATTACTTTGACTCTGGATGATAAATACAATTTCTTTTAATTCTGTGAACCAGAAAATAAGAAGATTTAAAGACAAACTAAGTTATTTTCAGTTTTCCTCCAAAGCTACTGAGAACCCACATGTGGGGGGTGAATCTATTACATAGCAAGCTATTTCTTTAGTTATACAAACATTTCATGAAATAATAAAATGGCATAATTTAACAGACAAAAGAATCCAAACCAGTCCTTTTAAGAATTAACACATAAAAAGTATGACATGACTAGGAGATCTGCAGCAACAAAGAAACTTACACCCGCAGTTAACAGTAGCCACATTCATTGAGTTCTTTTTTCTCCAATACAGCAGCACTTCTTATTACCAGCGTTAAAAGGTGTTAGTCATAGACCAGAATCTCCCCTCAGCAGGCAATGGATGAACACGAAATGGAAAAGATTAAAAAAAAAAAAAAAGCTCAATACAGAGCTTAAAACCCTACCCAGAAACAAATGTCTGATGGAGAGAGATGCACATGAGAACAATGAGGTACTACTTTTACCTGATAGGACAGCATCAATACCTCAAATGTGTGCTCACAGTGTTTAAAGGCACCATAGTTAAGAACTTTCAACAGCAGAGGAGACTGTGAGAAATTTAAAAAAAAAAAATGAAGTAGTTTTGCAAACATTTATGGAAGAAAAAAAAATGCTTATTAAAAAATAAAAGTAAGTGATGAAGGCTGAAGAAGCCGAAGATAGCTGAAGATAGCCAAATTTTCTTGATGATAGTAGATAGAATAACCTCTCAGCACCTTGAAAGCTAAGAAAAACAGGCAGATATGATCCCATTCAGAAGCATAACACAGCAGAGGATGAGAAGGTGAAAGGAAGAGGAGAGCACAGATGCCCTTTCCAAAATTCTTAACAAGTTTGACCTATGCTGCATAACCCAGCTAAGACCATAGCTAAGTAGTAACGTATAAGATGAGGAGACACTATATTGCAGTTTCTGTTTGGTTTGCCAGAAAAGGCTGAACTTTATAGATATTATGCAGACAGTGTGCAGACGAGGACATTCAGGCTATAACAACTTAAGAGGTACAAATAAGTCACTGACCAATTACTGCCTAAGGAACAAAAGAGATAGTAATGAAGTTCAGGGTTCAAGAAGATAAACAGAGGTACTTATCCCCTTCCCACTTGCGGGCGGGGATTGAGAATTGCATTTAAATTCTATCACTCAAGGTGATGGTCAGATCAGGCATTAAGAGATAACAGATTCTAGATAATTCAATGAGGGGACAGCACAGAAACGGCTGCTGAGTTAATGTTTACAGGTGACATCACTCCAAGACAAGACAGTACCAAAAGGAAAGAAATCAAAGATGAAGTCCCATGGGATCTGTACAGAACGTCAAAAAATGTGGAGAAGGAAAAAAGTGCACACCAAAAAAATTATATAGGTAACAAAAAGGACGTCAGAGTCAAATTTCAGAAAACCAGAACTTCAAGACCACCATAATTAGTAACATTATGAAAGCTGACAGAGAAGTTAACGATATAAAATCTCTAGGAGAGCTTTCTAAGAACAGTTATGGTATTCCATTGAAACCAAACTTTCAATGAGATATAGGAGATGTCAAACTGAAGACAGTCCAGGATGAAAGTTCAGTAGAGAAAATCCAGAGAGTCACGGCTGACTGAAAGCTGCCAGATTTTACAACAAGCAACATCTGTGTGAAGATAAACATCCCAAGGACAGAGCACCTTAGAGGAAACATGTGAAGCTTCTTGTCAGGCAGCAGAGTATTTCAATACTTCTAATCTGCAGATTCACTGCCGTATAAATTCAAGTTTTACTTCATGCAATATTTATTTTTAAAATATATATTCTTGCATCATAGGTCAAGTCAACCTAAAAGATCCTAGTTTCACATTAAGATCTTGACCTCTAGGTTAAAAATGCTAACTTCGCAAATAGAGTAAAATGAGTGAAGAACAGCGGAAAAAAGATGAAGAATAAATGTCCAAAGAAGGAAAGTAGTAGTCTCAAGGAAAAAGAGTAAAGCTGAGCACATGAAGAAGGATCAAAAGAAAAACAGTGGCAACAAAAAGAGCATTAACCTCAAATATCTTTGCTAAGATTATGAGAAGATTGCCATTGTCCAAGACCTGACCATTGATTACATTCCTTTGTCCATTTCCTCTGAACAGTTACTTGTTAATTTAGACCTATGACAGTTCAAAGCTGCAATTAAATGTTTTTCTACTTTCCCCCAATACTCTTTTCCCTCAATTTATTAGCTTATTCACCAAGACAAACTCTGAAAATGTCAAATTGTATGAGGTTTCTGGTGATAAAGTTGCGGAGATGGCATAAGCACTGATACAGATATCAGTTTCGATTTCACATTTTTTCCCCACACAGCTTTCCTTCATGCTCTGACCCACCCAACAAACTGCTTATAAAAGCCATGCACAATAAAAATGTCTGAATAGCAGCTATTTGCTATCTAGCAAAAAAAATGCTAGATTTCCTGTGCAAAAATGAAAATTAGTGCAAAAATTAAAATTACACTTCAATGATGCTAGTGAGAGTCAAAGGGCTAAATCTACCTGCACAACACTGAAAATATCCCCAGAAATAAAAAGCAAAAATTATATTGCTTTATATAATTACTGTTTTAGTATCAGTACATTTACAGATATGCAAGCATCTGAATTACACCCAGTTTCACTTATGGTACATTTAACAATAGCTGTGATATCCCACAACAGAATACTTTTTATAAGTAATCTAATAACTACTTCGGTGTTACTGCTTTAATCCAATGGCAATAGTTCCTTCTCCTATAGACAGTTTAAAATAGTTCATTAAAAGAAAAATTCAGTGTATTAAAATGTCAACAGAAAGTATGTATAATTTTAAAGACCTAAATTGTTTCTCAAGTTGAGAAATAGTCAACCAAGCAAGACAAAGAATGGAGTCTTTTGGAAGATTAACATCCAAAAGAGCTACTGATATATTTTATTGCTCTTGTTGTCTTCTTTTCTCTTTTATTTCCCTAAGACATTTCCATATCTGGAAAATATCTTCAACAATCTCAAATGCTTATTGATTGGAAAGATACTGCAAGTTCACAGAAAAAAAAAAAAAAAAAAAAAATTGGGAAACAGGAATGCTGAAACATCCTGAGTCTCATCACAACCATGTTTCATTGCTAAACAGAATGAAGCCTTAAAAAACTTTTAACAAGCCATTAACGGTAATGTGTGTTTTAGCATGTATACAATGTCCATATACAAAATACGCCTCCTTAGGAATTATCACTAAATCAATTCAAAAGATGGTAATGAGGAAATACTGCTATTTGGAAGATAAGCATTGCAGTATAATGACCAGCACGAATGAACTACTTGCATGATTTTTTTTTTTTTTTTTTGCAAAGTTTATTCACCGCAAAAGGCTGTTTTAGTCAACTCAAAGCTACTGAAAAATTTTAAACAAACATTTCAGGGCCCCGCCCCCCCAAAAAAAAAGAGTAAAAGAGCTCCTAGAAGAACATGAGGTGATGATGTTGCCTGCAAGCCTTCCTCTGCTAGCCAGATGTTAAAGCATTCACTCAGGATGCAAGAAACACAAATTCTCATCTGTGAGGCAGTTTGGGCCTGAATGTAGGTGTTCCAAGTCAGTCTTAATTTCCAGGCTGCAAGTATATTCTGAGGTGGGTCTTCCCCATTCTCTCCTATTGTTCTAGAAATGGAGAAGAGTGAAAATGGCTCCTGAGCTAATAACCTAACTCTCCTGAAACAGTGGGCATCTAGAACCATGTCTCTGACTTGCTGACACATCAATAAAAAGGTAGAATAGGCATTAACAGAAAAGACAGAATTCCATGATGATTTATATACTTCCTGGAGTGTGTGTGATATGGTCCAAACCACTTCCGCAAAAATTACAATTGTGACTTTAAAACAACTAGGATGCAGTCTAACCACTGGCCTCTAATAGGTAGAAGAGTGCCACTGACATCTTTGCAGCTCTGTCAATGGTGCTTAAATCTAGTTCCTTTTTCTCTGGGTTTTTCTTTCCTAAGAGATGATGGAAACAAAATTAATTTGTTTAAGGCTAAATGGAGTATTTGTACAACGAAAACAGGGTTTTCCTTCCAGTGAGAAAGTACAAAATGTCTCATTATTTAGTCAGACAAAAACTAAACTGCAGAAGCAATGGTACCTTAACTCACAAGCCAGAGACTCTACTGTGTAGGTCAGAAAACTCAGCTTCCAATTTGGGTTTAAAAAAATTAGACCACTTGCATATTCTATAGGCCTTCCCCTCCTTTTATGCCAATTGTAAAATCAACCTGAAACTCCAGATCAAGATCTTTTAGTTTTTATATTTTGAGCAAATTATTGGAGCTTAGTATAAAGCTTCCACAGTTAAAAGTAGAGACAAGTCTTTTCTCACGCTAAGAACAATAATTTGTAAATGTGTTTATATAAAAGTTATTGGTATCTTTCTGGATTAAAGGCAGTGTATACATATATATAGATAGATATAGACACACAATCTCATCTGTGTGTGCATACTTAATTGTTTATCATATATGCAATAAGCATGGCAATGACTGATTATCTGTTTATGGCCTGCAGCATGAGAACTGAAAGCCATCCTAACTTCAAACACTCTCTCAACAGTTTGAGTATTTCCGATATTTCTATTTCCTGAATTTTACTAAACTACTTGCCTTAGTAACATCCAAAAAAATCCTTTAAAATTAATTCCAAATGCACATTTTTAGTACACTCGTTGAAATTAGAAATAATAGTATCCAGTTGTTCTCAAACTGCACATCCTTTCATAGTTTTGTAATACATAAAGTATGTTGCTTACCACTTCAGAACACGTGATGTGTCTTAACAGGAACTCAACCAAAAAAAAAAAAAAAGTTCATCACCTACGCATTTGCTCTGATACTAAAGAAAAAACTTCTTTAAACCTTGCATGTTGTTCTCACCTTTCCACCCAAACTTCCCTCACTAATTCCTAAAGAGGCTAGATAAAATGCAGAACTACGCCAGGCAGGATATTAAAAAGATATAACTCCAAAAAATACTTTTGATGCTTTCAGAATATTGCACGTATTTGCAGATCACAGGAAGTATCACCATATTTGTAAGAATCAAATCCAAGACAAAAAAGGCTCAAAACTACTTCATTCTTCTTCTCTCATTTAACACACACATTAAAAAAAAAAAAAAGAAAAAACCCAAACCAAATACCCTCTCACCCCGCAGCCAAAAGCTAGTAGATACTCTTGTGGTGAGAAAAATATCTCCAGAAAGAATGACCCTACCTTGGATCTCAGTCTCTGGAAGTGCCCCTCTCTTCCCACAGACTGCAGAAGGAATCTAGAGAACTCATGCTCCCAAGCTCAATGCCTCTTTGAGTTTCCAAAGAAGGTGAAATCATTGTACACTAGCCTGAAATAGCCAGTGCCTCATTTCAAGAAGAGATTTGCTTTTGTTATTCAAATATTCTAAAAGCTGAAAATACTGTTGGTAAGCAATATGGCCTACCACCTGGGTAAAAATACACCCACCAACAGAGTACCTGTACATTCACCTGAAGGGCAAGACTTTTTGCCATGGCGTGGCAATGATGACCCAACATTGGTAAGTCACATCACTGACCTTTTGGCTGGACTATAACACATCCATGCATGAAACTCTTTGCACACCAGCCAATTCAGAAAGCTACAACACATTCTGGGTAGACAAAGCGACCATGAGAACATGAAGTTCAGTCTTCTCTGTATTACACTTGTCTTCCCAGTGACTAGGATATCAAGATGTTGATACCTGTCTTCAAAGGCTTGGCTAAGGACACTTAAAAAGATCCCTTAAAACTCTAAAAGTAAAACTACAAATGGTAACTCTGCTTCCTTGTTACAAAGGTACAGGTTATTTATAAAGGAAAAAGAATTTTCTTGTATAACAGTTTGAAAAAGAAGAATGAAAAAATCACAGGAACTAAGAACCATCAAGAACTTCATTCTCTGTTTCAAGCCTTTCCTTGATTTTACCCACAGAAATGGGTTAAAAGAGACTTTAAAAAAAAAAAAAAAATCTTTCTTAAGGAGAAGCAGAATCTTGTTTAAAAAAAAAGACAGAGGACACAAGAAATGACGTATTACAACAGATCAATGGTCCATCTAGTCCAGCATATTGTCTTTAACAGTAGCAATAGGAAACACTATTTAGGGACACCACAAGACACTCACTTTCTCCAGTGCTCCTCACACTCTAACAGCATCCTCAACTATTGTATTAGGAAATGCCAGAAGACACATTGCTGCCTATTTATCTTACCATACATTTATGGACTTGTTCCCTCTTGAAACTGCTGGTATGGTCTGCTTCCACTACCTCCTGCGGCAGCAAGTTTCTAAATTTTGCTACCTGCTGCATAAAATACTTTTGTTTGTCTGCTTTAAAGTGCTTTCCTATTGAAACAAACAATAGATGACAGATGGTAGTTACATCACTAATGTACCATTGTAACGTTCCTAAATATAACTTTCCTAAGTAATGAGATTATATTAAAACTTAAGAAAACTGAGCACTGTCAAAAGCCAAAAAAAAGTCTGTCAATGCCTCCCTAGGTGTTTTATGAAGTGAGACACAGCAGGTCTGCTGGGAATGATAAACGCAGCAACCAGCATCTGGCTGTGCTATGAGATTCCACAGAAAGGGATGAAAGAACACAAAGAGGAAACGGACTTTCTTTGACACCAGATAAGGGTGGCTGAAGAGGGAAACAGAGTAATAAAGCTTCTATAGAAAGGTCCTGACCTTTCAAATGGTAAAACGGGAGATTAATGGGACAATGGACTCAATAATTTTCCACAGAAGCGGTTGTCAGTGTTAGGGACAGAGCTTGCAACTAAGTCCAAAAAAAGCCAACAAACAAACAAAAACCAGATCTTCTCAGCACCATTCAGAGTTCTGTTAGCAAATCCCTAAAAGCATGCTAGGTCTTCCCAGTGTTCAGCTTTGATGTCAGAATGAACTCACAACTACTCAGAAACTGCTGCAACAAAGACATTGTCAAGCTGGCTCTTTTTAGAACAAGCAGACCCAAGTGCTCAGGGTTTAGAAGAGTGAGATGTACCATAACAGTCCAAGCTGCTTTAAGAATTGAACTGCTATAGTATAGCAGAGGCAGCACTGCGTTACAGTGCAGAGATTGCAAGTCCTTATCTCAAGTCTGTAAACTTTCTGCTGGAAGGACATCAGACTTGTTTTCAGAAAAGGCAAAAGCTTGCAGAATTTTTATTCTCGTGATTTATCTCACATGTCCAGTAAAAATGTATTTTACCACTCAGTATCCTACTAATACTTGACATGTTTCTTAAAGACTTGTTTCCAGATATTACAAAGTTATTACAAGTTGTTACAAGTAATTTATAATAATCCTAGTTATTACAAGTTTCATGAGAGCCTAGCAGAACGGTAAAATTCAGTTTCATGTTAAATTTTTACAGGAACTGCTACTAAGTATCATGAAATTTGGTTTTAAAATACTGTGTACTACAAAAAGCAATGCATCAGTTTCATAGTGCAAGCGCACATTTTCAGAAAAACACTTAACTACAAGAATTGCAAATACAAACAAACATCGAGAAGCTTCTGTTTGATGAGACTACATGAGCAAAGGAAAAAAATACAAAGTATTTGGGAACTGGCAATTAACTAACAATGCTGTTGAGCACTTAGGCACCGTTCACACAGTCACTTCTCAAAGCATAACTGCATTTTATTTATACTAAAAAGGCAGCCACAAGTGAAAACAAATACAGACTATACAGTACTTACCTCTGCTTATCTTACTAATTGTTCCACTTTTTTCAGACTTCTAGAAGAAAGGAAGCAAAATAAGGATACAGGCAAAAACTCAAATATTTCTATAGAGGGACACAGGGAGTCAAAGCATTCATCAGATTGTAAATGCATACATAAAGGTTTTAACTCAAGAACTAAGAAAAAAACTAAAGTAAAAAGTTTTTCATCATCAAGAATTGAAAGAGATATTCTTGTTTGTATACTACTGTGTTTGTATACTATTATTTAGACAATACAGTAAAAGAATAAAAAGAAAAAAAACCAAGAGAGAATGCTTTTCCATGACTCAATTTATACCAGAGCTCTTTAAGTTAATACTAGCAATGTCTTTTTTTTTTTTTTTTTTAATATGTATCTCCTGAGCACAAAGGTTGGAATATGGAACTCTATAACACAAACACAACCTGTTCAGTGTGTAAAAAAAACCCAACACACTATTGAAAGGATCTATTGAAACACACTTCTTAAAGGAAGACTCAAAAGCAATTTATACCAAGACAAATAAATACAAAAGGTTGTTGACTTTACTGGGATTTACTCAGGTATCACATACATTTGTCATGGAATTTTAAGAGTGCTGAGGAACAGACAACAGTGACATTGCATTTGCATCGTTAACCAGGAAACATAAAAATATCTTAGGAGCATATTCAATTGCTTCTAAATGACAGAGGCTGGGTGGAAAGGTGTTGTTTAAGAACTGCTGACTGGTAGAGATAGGACTGAAGAAACAGCTCTGCGCTTCCTACAAAAATTGTAGGAAGGAAAACAGAGCCTTCATTTATTGCACAATTTCTCTCAGGTAACAGCATCTCAGTGCTTTGGTTTCTCCACATGTAAAATCAAGATCATCTTTACTGATTGCATAAGGATGTTGCAGGATTTATCTTGGTTCAAGTGTTTTAAGACCTTCAGATAGAAATGCCATACAAGGCACTCCTCAGTAATAAGCTCATATATAGTTTTCTTACCCTTGTGACTTAATTCCTATTTATACACACATTTTTCCCCCTCTCCCCCCTTTTTTTTTTTAAATATCATATCCATCTAATCCTTTTAATCCTACTTGCATCAGATGATCGCTCCCTCTGTCCAGGTCTGACCTTTACAATGAAATGCATAAGCTCCAACTTCCTTGGAAAAGGAAAAGAAAAAGCTTCCATCTGTAAAACTTTTTCAAGAATGACTGCGTTGCATCCATGCTTATGACCCTTTTTTGCTGACTGGGTCAATAAAGTTTAAAAAAATTCTTATAAGACTAAGTTATTTTGATGACTACACACAGTACTGCCATCTTACAGCGTAATATACACCACATTCTAAGTTAACCTATATCATAAACAACATGGGAAGACTAATTTTCTATGCTAACAAAAAAGTATATGTTATGGCCTGAAGAGTCATCCTAGGAGGCACCTCTGACTTCATCTGAGGGAAGGTTTTGAAACTCTAAAATAGTAGGAAAGCCTTCATAAATTATATCCTATATAAAAATGATAACATTAAACAGCTGGATTGAGACAGTAATGGAATTTGACAAACAGCAACTTATAAGTAATGAAAACGGAATGACATTACCTAGTCTCCCAGATACACTGCAGCAGATCAGCAGTTTGCAACAGGGATCTTTTTCATTTATGAAAGTTACTGTAGATATAGCAATCATTACCAAACCCAAAAATTATTTGGAAACATATATCTCTGACCATACTTCCATTGCATTTGATGCAAGATCACTAGATCTAAATGGCAGTCATAGATTCTCTCTCTTGATTCATTCCAGTACTTTTATTTGATTGTCCTCCCTTAAATCTCTTTTATATATACACAAATATCTGTTACCAATATATACATATAAAAAAATGGTAGACAGAAGTCTGTTAAAGGACATATGCATATACACCGAACACCCATTACACTATTTAACGGTAGGGCTAGCTCTGATCATAAGTTCTTCTAAGCTGTTAATTTGAAATTTCATATACAAGCTTTACTTGAGCCATGACTTGGGTAGCAATATGTAATAATGCTAATTTAGCAGAGAGGCAGCCATTTCCCTCTCAATGTATTATATATTTAACAAAACCAAGAAGAAAGGAAAACCTGTCTCTGAACTAATAAAGGTTATATACTCAAAAACTATTCTCGACAGCAATAATACTATCAACTTGTAGAAGCTATGCAAAATTGCCAAGTTTTTTTTTACTATAAGTTTCTAATGCGCTCTTCAGCTGATCCTGGAAAAAAGAAAACAAATTGTTTTCTACTTCTCTTAATACAAATGTCAATATAAGTCAGAAAATCCAGCGTAAGAACGAAATCAAAAGTGCTAAGTATAAGTTTATTCTAGTAATTCTAAGAATCCATAGGATAAAGTAAGATCCTAGTAATTCTAGTAGAGTAGTGTTACGTTCAACTTGTGTCCCATTAAAGGTCTCTTATATGCCACACAGAACAGAAAGACATCATATGACATTTAGTACCACTGAAGTCAATGACCAAAGTAATCAATGTCACAGATGTTAGGTTTTCTGCTCTGGTCTCTTCTAGATGATTTTATAATGTCTGTAAAAAGCACCTGCTCTGGCAATTAAAATTTATTACCTGCAGCACTGGTAGTTCAGTCTCATCTTCTGCATCTTCAGGAACTACACTCACAGCAAAAGCTGAAAGAAAAAGCAGGCTTTTTTCATATTATAGGAGCTCACTTTCCGCAGCAAAAGAAAAAAACCATTTAGATAGATTTTCACATTAAATGATACTATATTGGTGATAATCTTTATGAACATAAAACAGTCCGTTCTTACAGAATTTATACATTTGCTGCCTGACAATTCTATTCCTGTACATCGCTGAAAAGATCACTCTTTGATGTGAAGCCAATTTATCTTGGCTTCAAGGCAAATAAATCCCATTTAAAAAAAAAAAAAAATCAAATCTGTTCAGTCCAGTAGTTCATTTGACAATAGCATAATGTGCTATCACATGGGAAACCTGCATTCCATGCTAACTTTAGGTTCAAGTGTGGATTACCAAAGCTTCACTTGGAACCACAGAAACTGACAGCAGCGGACAGAAATTTCTATCAAACTTGAAGATGGCTGTCATACGCTTTGAATGCCATCTTTGAACAACAGTCAAACTTGTTAATGTATGAGACCCAAATAAACATTTACAAAAAGAACAGAGACCCCAAAGAGCTAATTTGCACAGACCTAGCATTATCTTAAACCTTTTATACTGACACCATCCTACGCATACACTTCTGATTTGTATTAGAAAAATAATCATAAAAAAGGGTTGTTTTTTTTTCTTGTTGATATAGTCATCTAATCAATTTGTCTCAGCTTTACCATTTGTAAAAGTAGTTCCATTTAACATAAAAAAGCTTTGCTAAGACTCTTCATAAGGAGTCTTTTTCTTAAAGGTACTAAAGAGATGCAAATGAAAGTAAATTGCTATAATTTGGAAGGAACTCAAGATACTACTCATCATAGAATCATAGAATCATAGAATCATAGAATCATACAGGTTGGAAAGGACTTCTAAGATCATTGTGTCCAACCGTCAACCCAACACCACCATGCCCACTACACCATGTCCCTAAGGGCCTCATCTACACGTCTTTTAAATACTTCCAGGGATGGTGACTCCACCACTTCCCTGGGCAGCCTGTTCCAAGGCCTGACCACTCTTTCAGTAAAGAAATTTCTCCTAATGTTCAATCTAAACCTCCCTTGGTGCAACTTGAGGCCATTTCCTCTTGTCCTATCGCTAGTTACTTGGCAGAAGAGACCAACACCCACCTCGCTACAACCTCCTTTCAGGTAGTTGTAGAGCGCGATGAGGTCTCCCCTCAGCCTCCTCTTCTCCAGGCTAAACAACCCGAGGTCCCTCAGCCGCTCCTCATAAGACTTGTGCTCCAGGCCCTTCACCAGCTTCGTTGCCCTCCTCTGGACACGCTCCAGCACCTCCATGTCCTTCTTGTAGTGAGGGGCCCAAAACTGAACACAGTATTCGAGGTGCGGCCTCACCAGTGCCGAGTACAGGGGCACGATCGCCTCCCTGCTCCTGCTGGCCACACTATTTCTGATACAGGCCAGGATGCCGTTGGCCTTCTTGGCCACCTGAGCACACTGCCGGCTCATGTTCAGCCGGCTGTCGACCAGCACCCCCAGGTCCTTTTCCTCCGGGCAGCTTTCCAGCCACTCTTCCCCAAGCCTGTAGCGTTGCATGGGGTTGTTGTGGCCGAAGTGCAGGACCCGGCACTTGGCCTTGTTGAACCTCATACAGTTGGCCTCGGCCCATCGATCCAGCCTGTCCAGGTCCCTCTGCAGAGCCTTCCTACCCTCCAGCAGATCAACACTCCCACCCAACTTGGTGTCGTCTCCAAACTTACCGAGGGAGCACTCGATCCCCTCGTCCAGATCGTTGATAAAGATATTGAACAGGACCGGTCCCAGTACTGAGCCCTGGGGAACACCGCTCGTGACCGGCCGCCAACTGGATTTAACTCCGTTGACCACAACTCTCTGGGCTCGGCCGTCCAGCCAGTTTTTTACCCAGTGAAGAGTGTACCTGTCTAGGCCGTGAGCCGCCAGCTTCTCTAGGAGAATGCTGTGGGAGACAGTGTCAAAGGCCTTACTGAAGTCCAAGTAGATCACATCCACTGCCTTTCCCTCATCCACTAGGCGGGTCACCTGGTCATAGAAGGAGATCAGGTTGGTCAAGCAGGACCTGCCTTCCATGAACCCGTGCTGGCTGGGCCTGATCCCCTGGTTGTCCCGCACATGGCTCGTGAGCACCCTCAAAACGAACCGCTCCATGATCTTCCCCGGCACCGAGGTCAGGCTGACCGGCCTGTAGTTCCCCGGATCCTCCCTCTGGCCCTTCTTGTAGATGGGCGTCACATTGGCAAGCCTCCAGTCGTCCGGGACCTCCCCAGTTAACCAGGACTGCTGGTAAATGATGGAGAGCGGCTCGGCAAGCTCCTCCGCCAGCTCCCTCAGTACCCTCGGTGGATCCCATCCGGCCCCATAGACTTGTGAACGTCCAGGTGGCATAGCAGGTCATTAACTTCATCCTCTTGAATAATGGGGGGTTTATCCTGCTCGTCGTCCATGTCTTCCAGCTCAGGGGGAAATCATGGTCAAATAGATGGTTTTCTTAAAAACTGGGGTGGAAAAAAAAACCCTCAACAGATTCAAGTGGAGTGTCTCACTGCAAGTTTAAGTTATTTATTGCTTGAAATTGATTTCAAATTGCTAGCACCTGTCAATTCCTTTGACACGCTAGAAACCTGGAATGTAGGATAGCAAGAAGACAAGGTTGTCCAAAGCCTGTGGTGCTCCATCTCTGATTACCTATATCCCTATGCTCTTTCAACTGGAGACCAAATTTCATCAATTATATTATATCCCTTGCTGACAGCATGTTCTGATTATTTTCCTCCTTCTCTTTCAACATAACAGTACTTAAAGCTCCAGATAAGGAATATCTTCCCCTACAAAAAACAGATCCACATCTTCTACTTGACATGATCCTAATTACAAGATCAACACAAAACACCTTTATTCCACAAAATGTATTAATTATATACTATTAACCTGAAGAAGTATCACCTCATAAATTCGGCTTATTCGCAAAACTGAATGCAAGCAGAATTTTCTTGACTTTCAGTTTTTAATGTGCAGCTGAGGAATGGCGCACGTGAGACCTGAAACAACTGTGATTGACAAGAGATGCTGCCCCTCTCACCATAACATTCAATAACCCATGCTTCTAAGATTTATAAAATATTAATGCACGTAATCCTTGAAACAAATCAAACAATACTCAGATAACCTGTAAAAAAAAAAAAGACCTATTTCATACTATGCCTTTGAGAGCACAGATAAAGCTCTTCAGGGAACTATTTTAACAACTTACTTCACCTTCGTATTACAGAATGAAAGAATTGTTGAGGTTGGAAAGGACCCCTGAAAATCATCTAGTCCAACCCCCCCCGTCCCGAGCAGGACACTGAGCACCTTGTCTAGTCAGGTTTTGAGCGTTTCCTAGGACAGAGACTCCACAAACTCTCCGAGCAACCTCTTCCAGCATTCAACCACTCTTAGAGTAAAAAAAAAAAAAAAAAAAAAAAAAAAAAAAAAAGTATTTCTTACATTTAAACGGAATTTCCTGTATTTCAGTTTGTGCCCACTACCTCATGTTCTGTTAGGCACCAGAGAGTCTGGCCCTATCTTCTTTATTGCCCCCCATCAGGTATTTACACATGTTGGCAAGATCCTCCCTGAACCTTCTCTTCTCCAGGCTGAACAGCCCCAGCTCCTTCAGCCTCTCCTCATATGTCAGGTACTCTGATCTATTAATAATCTTCATGGTCCTTTTCTGGGCTCACTCCAGTATGTCCCTGTCTCTCTTGTACTGGGGAGCCCAGACCTGGGACACAGCATCCCAGGTGTGTCTCACCAGTGCTAAGCAGATCACCTCCCTTGACCTGCTGGAAACACTTCCTAATGCAGCCCAGGAGGCTGCTGGCCATCTTTGCCACAATGGCACACTGCTGGCTCATGGTCAGTTTGTTGCCCACCAGGACCCTGCAAAGCTGCTTTCCAGAGAGTGTGCCCCCAGTGTTCACTGGTGCATGGGGGGTGACTCCTCGCCAGGGACAGCACTTGGCATTTCCCTTCGTTGAACTTGGTTTTCCAAGTTTCCCATTTGCCCATTTCTCCAGCCCGCTAAGGTCCCTCTGAATGGCAGCACAACCAGCTGGTGCATCAACCCCTCCTGCCCATTTTGTACCCTCTGCATACTTGCTGAGGGTGCACTTTGTCCCATTGTCCAGGTCATTAATGAAAAGGCTAAACACCTCTGGAGCCATTATCAACCCCTGGAGTGCACCATGCCACTGATCAGAGCCCCTGAGCCCAGCAAGTCAGGCAGTTTTCTATCCACCTCACTGTCCACATATCTAGCCCATACTTCAACAGTTTGTTTATGACATTATAGGAGACAGTACTGAACTCCTTGCTAAAGTTGAGATAAACAACATCCACTGTTTTCCCCACACTCATGAAGGCAGTCATCTCATCACAGTCGTCTTTTGGGTTGGTCAAGCATGATTGCCCCTTCATAAAAACATGCTGACTTCTCCCAGTTACCTTCTTGTCCTTTGTATGTTTGTCTTGTCCTGCCTTGTTTGGTAATGGTATCCAGGATTATTTGTTCCACCACCTTCCCAGGGATTGAGGTGACACTGGCCAACCTATAGTTTCCCCAGATTCTCTTCCTTTCCCTCTTGAAGACAGGGGTGACATTTGCTCTCTTCTAGTCTTCAGGAATCTCCCCCAATCACCATGACCTTTCAAAGATTATCAAGAGTGGCCTTGCATTGACATCGTAAAGCTCCATCAACACTTGTGGGTGCCTCCCATCAGGTCCTATGGACTCCTGTATGTCCAGTTTGTTTAAATGTTCCCTAAACTGGTCCTCCTCCAGTGAGAGTAACTCTTCCTTGCTCCAGACTTTCCCATGAGTTTCAGGAGCCTGGGATTGCTGAAGGTGGGTTTTACCAGTACAGACCACAGCAAAGAAGGTTTTGAGTTCCTCACCCTCTTCCACACCCTTCTTTTAACCAAGTCGCCCTCCCCATTCAGAGGCAGGCCCACATTTTCCCTTTTGCTGCTGACACACCTGTAGAAGCCGTTTTTCTTGCCTTCCACAAGTGAATCCCTCACCAGATTCAACTCCAGGTGGGTTCTGGCTTTCCTAACAGCATACCTGCACTCTCAGGCAGTGTCTCCATATTACTCTTGGGGTGACCTGACCCTATTTCCATCTCTTGTGTGCTTCCTTTTTATGTCCAAGTTTTGTCAGGAGCTCCTTGTTCATGCATGTGGGCCTCCTGCCATCTTTGCTTGCCTTCCTGCATGTGGGGATGGACCATTCTTGAGCTTGTAGGAGGTGAACCCTGAAAATCAAACAGCTCTCCTGGACCATCTCCCATATCAATCTTTCTGTATTGTTGAGGACAGTGGTAGACTGAATATGCCTGGCTAAAAATGACTTCTGCTGCAGCTCCCCAACATACAGTGCAACTTCAACACTCACACATATCATTTATTAAACAAACCAGTATCTGTGATGAACATTAAAGTCTCTCTATGTACCATTATTTTTATTCCCGGTGACTTCAGACATGAAGCCTCCCCTTCTTTTCAAAAAAATAAACATATTAAAATGACTCAGTATCTTTTACATTAAATATTTCAGGTAGACTTTTTCCAGCTAATACATTTTAATGATGACAAGAACTGTTCAGACTATTTTTAAACTACCGAAGAACCATTAACTAAACAGACTAGCAGACCCCTTAAGACACCCCAAAAAAGCCTCAAGAGTCTTCACCCAACAGTAACCAAGTTTTTCACTCAGGCAGACTGTATGAATTCATTTTAGCAACAAATATGCCATGGCCCCTCTACTACCTTATTAGAAAATCTGCTATGCACACATAATTTGATATAAGTAAAGCAGTCTTCAGAAGTAAACTGGGATGCACTTGTGGGGTAAATTCAAGTCTTACTAACATATGCCAAGACTGTTCTGGCTAAGCAACCTGATCTCTCAACCTGGAAATAAATATCTTCTTCTAAGGATTTACTAGGAAGAGGGTGGCATGAGAAGAACGTGGTAAATCTAGCTAGCATATGACTTATCAACAAAGGGGCCACAGGATAGGTAGGAAATACAGTGCCTGTGTGCAAGTGGACATCTCTAAGATTAATTCATCCACCCGCAATTCACTCCCAAAAGGTTTCTGAAAAAGGTGTGCCCAGGAGTGGACCACAGATAAAAAAATTCTAACTACACATGCAGCTCATGACCAGATCAGTTGTATAACATAGGCAGAAACTGTAAACTCTCTGCGGCAAGGACATCTTTTTGTTGTGTGTAAAGTACACACGCACAAAGAAGGATGACCTATGTCTGGGAGCTATCAGATGCTACTATAACAAAACAGTAACTTTTCATGTCCAAACATCATTATTAATTCAGACAACTGCAACAGATTTCTTTCAGTCTAGAACTTCCTAAGACACATCAGTCTCTGGAGCTAGAGGTACCTTCGCTAAATCCAGAATTTCCTCTAGTCCCTTTTGAGTTTTTTGATGCAATGCAAGCATACCTCAGGTGGACCACTGATTTACCACAAAGAAAATATATTGCAAGAAGAAACTGATTAGCTGGTAAAAGTTCGAACCGTGTAGGCACCACAGTAACCAAAAAGGCTAGGGTGATTAACTGTACAATTTCTCACAAACAAAGCTATCTAAAGCAGAAAAAAATACAGCAAGGCACTGTCTTCAATACAACCCATAATTTTGTATTTGTCACTTCATTATTTAATGCATGTTTGTTAACACACATAGCTATTCACATCATTTGGCACAAGCAGACAGAAGATGAACGTTGTCAATTGCCAGTCCTCCCCTCCTTTTGCTAAATGCTCAAGAACTGAGTAAGATAAGTAAGAAAAGGAAAGAAATTTTAGAGAGACTTTAAAGCTCTTTATTTTTATCAATCTTATCTTTATTTCTTTTGAAAGCAGAACTAGAATCCACTGAAAAAGCTAGACAACATTTTTGGATCCATTCAAAACCTGGAAATTTAATCAGAGAATGTAATATAAGCAGCTTCAATTCCTATTTATTTTTCTCAAGTGAGAAATTAAAATTTTGGTGAGTAAATAGACTTGCTTATAACACTAGAAAGTAAAACTCAATCATTTATTTTCACCGTTCAGCACCTAAACTGCAGGAATATGTGTCAACAGACTATTAGGGAAATAGATGTAAATACTGTAGTATTAAAATACAATATACTGTATAAATATATATAATGATATAATACCACATTATAAATGTAGAAGTAATCCTTTATTCAGTACTACCCTTTGGAGTGTAAATAACTTCCAAACGTTTACAATTATATGTCCTTTAAGTGCAAAGCATGTTAAAATCTGAGGAGTTAATTCTTTTGCTTTCACAGACAAAATTCATTTGAGGCAGAAAGGCAACGCTTCTGTTATCTTCCTCTTTTACCATCTGATTCAAGGCTGACTGACCCCAGAGTCATTCCAATCACCTCACTGGGCTGTGGGTCAGTTTAAATGAGCTACAAAAATGTTATGATTCTATGACTTACGTATGGCAAAACCATGACTAATAATAACCACTTCAAATAACAAAAGCCACTGGTTATGTTCTACACAGTAGATAAAACATTTAAAATAGGATTTCTTTATACTTCTAATTATAATGTAGTGAAAGGCCCATTTTTGTTTTGGTTGGGTGTTGGTTGGGTATCCTCCCCTTCCAAGTTTTCAAAGAACATAAGATTCTATGGATTGACATGATTCCAGAGAAAATCTGCACTGATACTGTCAGTCAAAGAGACAGGATCTTCCATAATGAGACAGCCTGGGAGCGCTAGCAAGCAAAATAAATTAGTTTCATGTATTTATATGCCAGCTTTTATAACATTTCTTCATTGTTGCTACCCTATCAGCATCAAAGACCCCAGTCTAGCCAGCTAAGAATGAAGACTTACAGATTTATCAACCCAAAATGGGGATAGAGCAGAGGGGAGGAGGAAGAGGAAGGGGTGATGTAAGCTAATTTCCATCATCTGAAGCTTTTCATAAAATAAAAGCAACTTGTTTTATTTCTTTACTATATTTCTTTAAGCTAATGGCATATATGGGAAGAAGGCAGCTGAAATCACCACTGTGAACCACTGAAATGTCTAAATGAGTGCTGTGTACACCACTATCTTTATAAAAGGCAAGCAAAGAAAAACAGTAGAAGAAGCAGCAGCACCATTATCCCTTCTGATTGTCTAGAAGTTAGATCAAACAAAATCATCTGAATATGTTTTCCCATTCTGCAAGCTGTCACCTGCAAGCTGAAATTTATGAAATGACTTAACTACCAAGACAAGCTGTTTTCTTCTGTGAAATGCAATCCAAATCATTTCTGTTTTCCAAGAGCAAAGCTGATTGTTTTGCAAACTTACTATCCTGGCCATCTCAAAAGCATGGGGTATTTACGAAAGAAAGGACTTTAATATAAAAGGGTATTTAAAAAACTACAAGAAAGTCATGATACTGCAATAAGCTTCAGAACAAATTCTATACAAGCATTAATCGAGACCTACTAAACAAGAGGTAAATGCACAAGAACTGAAGTTTTTCCATTTCTGCCTTCTACCTGCATCTATGTATGTATGCATGTACAATAAATATACATACACACACAGGGAAAATTGAAGCTGCTATTCTCTGACTGTGATTACAATCTGTTCGAGGTTACAAGTGCTATAGTACCTTGCTGAAGCACTGGAGCAAAACTACTCATCCTGGAAAGAATGAAATACAGCTTTAGGAAGAGCAGTAGTGTATTAAGACTCCTCCAAAAACCAAGCTGCATAGGTGAAAAGTGTTTTACCAGAGAAAAATCAAAATATCACAGTTTTACTTTGCTGAAAACAGGATTTATTTGTACCAGGTTTCCCCTGCAGGATTTTGATCCACAAGCCATAGTAGTGGAAGAGAATCAAATCCAAAGGCTCAGAACAAACTGACAAGCCTATGCTGACGGAGATGGAAACATTTAGGAACAGGTGTAAACATTTATTTCTGTCTCTAACACTCACAGCAACAACTCCTAATTCCAAGAGCCTGTAGCAATCCAACTGCTGACATACTACTAACCCTTCTCTTTTAATCTTCTCCCATCTGCCTAGACCCATTAAAAACGTCTCTAAAATATAGTATTAAGATTTTTTTTTTCTCTCTATGCTGACAAAGGCAGTATTACCTTTCCACCTCCCCTCAGCAACACCCAGACAGTAAGGCATATTTCAAACACGAGCACGAGTAGCTTCGCAGTGGGTTTTAGCTAGTTGTTTAATGACGATTTTCTTGACCAGAGCGGCTGGCCCCGTGAGGACCGGTTTCCACGGCGAGGGCCTTCCCCTGCCCCGCACTCGACCGGGGGAGAGGGCCGCCCTCCCGTCCCCACACACCGCTGCGGGGCCCGGAGGGCGGGAAACGGTCCCGGCGCCGGCCGTCATCAGCACCTCAGAGCCGGGGCCGCTGAGGGGAGCCCGCGCTGCCCCGTCCGCGCTCCAGCCCAGCTCACGAACAAACTTCGGGGAAGGGGCACCTCCTGTCTCCCCGCCCGCTTCCCCTCGCGGGGCGGGACAGAGGGGTGAGGAAGTGGCAGCGGCGGCTGCGGCGCCCCCACAAGCTCTCCAGCTCTGTCCCGTGCCCTCCGCCCCCTCACCACCTCCGCGGAGGGGCTGACCGTCCCAGGTCTCCTCCCTTCACCTCGCCATGGCGTCCCGGCCCGGCCCCCGGCCACTCACCCCGGGTGCGGAGCGGCGGGAGAAGGAAGAAGAGGTGGGCGCACGCAGCGAAAAGGAGCCAGCGGTTGCAGCCGGGCTCCCGAGACATCTTGGCAAGGGCCGCCGAGCCGCACAGCAGGGGGAGGAGGAGAGGGGCACGGTGCGCCCGGCTGCCCGCTTCTGCCGCAGGAGCGCGGGCGAGCGGCCTCCGGCTGGTGGCGGTGCCGCCGCCAGCCCGCCCTCTTCCCCTCCCTCCCCCGGCAGGGCCCGGCAAGACCGGGCGCCAGCGCCGGGAGAAGGGGGAGGCGGAGCGGGGGCCGCGGCGCCCTCTGGCGGGCGGCAGCGGGACAGGCGGCGCCCTGCGGCCCCGTGCCTCCCCGCCGCTCCGGTCTCCCGACGGCGCCGGCCTCCCGCCGCCCGCGGCCGCCGCGTCCCGAAGCCGGCGGCAGGCAGCCGCTCTGCGGGCCCCCAGCCCTCCTGGGCCGTCAGCTCCCCGGGGGCACCCGGAGCTCCTACAGCCCTATATATGGTTAAATATCCAACCCAAAATAATCCTAATAAGCATAGCTCTCCATAACCATCATTGATCATCCAGCACCTGTTACCAAAACCAATTAATAATGTCTTTAATTCTTAATGCTAAATTATTAGCTCCACTGAAAGTCCTCCAATGAGGTTTCTAGGTTGTCCAATTTAGACAAAAGCTATTAGACCTATTAGCTTCATCCTTCTCCTCTCACAAACAAATTTAAATATTGTCAGTCAAATGATATCCAGCACTCTGACAGGAACCTGGTAGACAATTACAAGCGGCCTAGTTCATCTCTAAAACAAGCCTCACAAACCGTTACCCCAAAAGAGCACGTTACACCTCCAGACAGCCATTTCATAACTACCCGCGTAACCAGGAGTGGAGACAGAGTACAGGCGTGCGACACGAGCAGGGTACAGCCTTAGCTCGGGAGACTCCACAGCTACAAACAACTCACCCATAGTCAAAGAAATGCAGACCTGGAGCCGCACAAAACTGGTTTTAGAGATAACATAGAGAACAAACAAGTAGTATCTAACATGCATAAATGTCACGATATAGACAGTAAATTTGGATGTAACAGAGCTGCAGACCAATGAAGAAAGATCAAGAGTGTAAAACCTTGTTAGCAAACCTTGTTAGCACGTGGATCCTGGAGCAAGGAAGAAGAAACCGTCTACACGAACGTCAGGTTTGTCCCAGTGAAGCTCTCCACATGCTGACAACTTGCTGTGACGCCCCTCATACACCCCAGAATGAAACTGCCCATCTTCAGACCCAGGGAAGCCACACAAGTGAGCAGGAAAAGGAGTAGAAAGCCAGCAGTGTGTATAAAATTTTCACTGCACTGTCATTCTTTCTTTTTCTGTAGCAATTACATCTGTATTAATAATTATTAGATTCTTGACATTTCAACTATAGTAACAAGAAATTCTTGTCTTTACTTACATACAAGGCATGCTTCCCCTTTGCCCTTAAACATGATTTTGAGTGTAACACCTGGTGCCCCTAGGTAACGATTCCTTACACACTGGGTAGACATGAATTCCAGCCAGGTCTATATGTACACATTTTCCCATCAAATACTTTCCACACAGACCCCTCCTACCAACCCAACCATTCAGTATGCACTGATATCACTGGAGGCAAAGGGTACAACATCAAGGTCAGCCATAAACTTCCCGTATTTTTAATCCAGTAAGGCCAACAGCATGGGACCCAGCTTGGACCTTTCCTCAAAACTCTGCAGATTTTAGATCTACTGCATTCTTTTCCTGACAGATCAAGCGGTTACAATAGGGTACCTTAAGTATGCCAGAGAGGAGATTTTGAAGATGAATGGAAATCTTTTCATAGTGATAAATGCTCACTCTCACTGCAAGTTCAGGCAAGCACATCTATATCAGTGTAACCTGGTAGCAGACTTCACACTTTCCTTTAAAACCATCTCAATAGAAATGTATCAGTCAGAATTCCCCGGGGTATTAGGCTTGCTTTATGTATTTGCTACTCCCCGTTATATGGCAGGGGGTTGAAGAGAGAGGGAAAATGGGGCACAAGTGCAAGCAACTACAGCTTGTTATTTGCCTTACAGAACAACTGCTTATTGCTGACATTCTGATTCACTAAATAAGTTACTGGCCTCAAGAATAATAATTCTGATGCAAATTAAATAGAAACTTTCATACCACATTTCCCTCTCGGATTCTATGTGCGTGCTCATTACCAGGAGAAGAAAGAAGTGTTGTTATCCTTCCATTTCTATACCTATAACGATATAAAAGGCGTGAATCCTTCTGCTTAACATCTATATCTGCATTTACTTGTTTTTCCTTATAAGTTTCAGCAGCGTTTCCTGCCCTTTCTCCCATTTCTTTGTTCTCTGCTGATTTCCATAAGCATTCACGTCACAAAGATCACGCCCACAACAGCTGGGATAAACATAAGACTTTTCACTTTCAAAATGGTTAAGATACACCCATGTTCAAATGTTTCCCCATGCAGCAAGTCAGTAAGCGCAAAAAAACCCCAACCTTTTGCTGAGATGTAATCAATGTTTTGGTTTCTCACAAATATAAGAAAATTTCATTGTAACAACCTCCCTAGAAATATGGAACTCTACCATGAAACCTAATGTTCTCCAACTACACTTCAAGCACTTAAGTGTTTTAAATCTTATGTTTGGGGCTGGGAGGAGGAAGGAGGAAATAAAACTTTTTCTTGATTTCTACTCTACCATACAAACCCAGATTGTGTTTGTTTGTTGTTCTAACTACCCCCACTACCACTGAGAACTTCCATCTGAGGAAGGATGAAAATAATGAGGTTCAGAACACCACCAAGCTTCCTTTCCTTATAGTATTACATATATCTTACATTCATAAGTAATACAAAGGTAGCACTGTTGCTGTCCCACTTCTCAGATTAACAAGGAGGGCTGCAAAAACAAAGAAATCCCGTCATATATATACATAAAGTTATGCATATCAAATTGGTAGGAAATCTTTTACAGATATTAAATAGAACTAAACATTTTAAATTAATTATTCATCACAGGTGAGATTTTTAGATGGAAAAAAAGCAAAAACCCAGCATTTTTTCTAGAATGAAAAGTAAACCTGGACTTTCTGGAAAAAGAGTAATTAAAATAATGAAGTAAATTACTATGTCCTTTGAAATATTTATAATAGCATGTATGTTACAGCAATTTTGCATCCAAGTTACTACATTTTAGTTAATAGCATTTAGTATTGTATCATAAATTGTGGGATTATAAGGCCTGTAGAATTTCTGAGGTGGTTTTTTCTTATGGATTTGTGGAAGCTTTGCTGATTTACTTCAGCTTGACAATTTGATGCGAGAAACAAAGCAATGTTTCATCAACTGAAAATTGTCAGTGATTGGAATGGGGACAACTTTTCACCTATGACTTTGGTCCTGAAAACACTTTATGTGCATAAGCAGTTAAGAGATCAACAGGACTATTCACATGGTAAATTTAAGTCCTTACACCTTTTCATAGACCCAGTGACACTATTTTAACCTTTTTCATGAATCAAATGGCTACAAGAAATCTGGAGAAATAAGCTTGAAGTTATGGCAAGTGTTTATATTTTACCAAGCATAAAGATAAACTTCCACAATATATATTGTGGAATATTACATAAATATAATATATATAATATAAAAATATGTATTGTGGAATATATTGTGGCTATACAAACCCTACTTGTATTCCAACTGTGCCATTTGGGCTAATGTGTTATTCATCCATCCCTTTACATAAACCAAGGGACAGCCAACCTTTCTAGCTCAGAAGTAAATGCTCAGACTGCCATGTTAGAGGAAAAGGGAACAGTGGGAGAAGTTCAGAGACAGATGACAACAGCAACCACTTGAGGCTGGCCAGGCTGGCGTGTGGTTCAAGGGTGGTTTGCCCTTGTGCACAGGCAACCCAGCAGTGATTCAGGATACTCTGATGGCTCCGTCATCTGTTCCTATAGAAGGACTACAATATGGGAGAAGACGAAATTATGAACCAGACACAATGGCAATTACTGAGTTAGAGAACTTGACTGGAACTACTTTGTTGTATTAGCCATTTGAAAAATGTTTAACTAATCCAGGAATGACAGTGTACTCATACGGTTTCTTGCAGTGGATGGGGGGGGAAGGCCTTTTCGGCAGAGACAGGCCTATTAATCACACGAGTTGCGTTCTGTTCCAGCTCTTCCTCAGGCTGCTGCAGTTTGACCTCTCTGTCCTACTCAGCAAGTTACTTAAGCAGGGGCATAACTTTAAGCTATGACTAATCCTGCGGAAATCAGCAAAACCAATCCAAATGAGTTCAGAACCACACAATTACTTTTTGAATCACAGGATGCATCTGAAAACAGAGTTTCTCAGCTTTCAGCTACTCAAGACAGTAATTCAATGATAGTTCCATTCCATTAACATCACAATGTCCAGCTAATACCCTGCAAGTACATCTACATTTGTCAAATGCTAGGCAGCGAGCTTGAGCGTGGGAGCTCTGATAGTCTGCATTGCTCAGCTCTTAACTACACTCCCTTGTCCCATTTGTGCCACACTAAAGAGCTCTCCCCAGGAGAAATCTGCAGTAGCAGGGAAAGCCCTGAGCGCTGTAGACATGACTTGGTCAGTGACACTTGGCCTGGGACTTACCCCATCTTGTTCAGAAGAATTGATAAAGTTGCAGTATCAGAGCGCACGCATGCTGTAAGCCTGACAACCAAACCACTGAGGGAGATCAGTGTTCCAGTCAACCCCTGGGGTAGCCCACAGTGTAGTCTAAGTTTAGTCTCTCTCCTTTCTGGGTCAATCTGGGAAGCGCTTGCTCTTAATTAAAATTTGAGGACTCCATCTTGAGGCAAGTCTTAGAGCATTCAATCAAAGCTTCATAGAGAACTGGTCTGGGCCTGTAGCAGGGAGTCCTGCAGACAGAGTTCAACCAAGCAATTTCTCACAATAGAGACTGCTGTTATTAGATTACACACTCTTTAGAAAGGACCTGGAAAAACAATGGGCATGAAGTGATCAGTCACAGATTCTTAGAAGACTGTAAAGATGGATCAAAGACAATTCCTCTCCTATGGGGCAAATAACGCCTGCTTAACAGCTCCTCTCTGTCATCTGGCACAGAAACACTGAAAATACCTTATGTAGCGTATTATCTGGAGCTCATGATAGGATTGTCCAAGAGGTAGAGTATATACACTCAGGGGAGGACACAGGTATTTCACATCTTTGAACCATTACAGACTAAGCCACGGATGAGAAACAGGAGATCTATCAAACCGTGGAACTTGACACAGATCCCCAGAGTGCCTTAAAACTGCTGCTTACTCGTTAGTTTTTCAATCTCCCTTATAGACCACACCTTGGAATTTCTGATCGGATCATTCTCGTAGGCATCATGGAAAATCTGTTGCCTCCTGCCAGAGGCAGGTGTGGCTTCTGAAATGCATAATATCAAAGAAACAGCATGAAGGAAACCCAAAATGGTTATGCTTATTATTCAGGTAGCATGAAGAATATAACCTATAGCTGCATGTCAAGTTCATATTTCTTAAATTTGTGGTTTAAAACACACAATAGCAGTAAATCAAAAGGTCTGTAGGAGAGATGCAAGCTTGGAATCCAGAATCCTTTGGAAGATGAACCTAGGAACTAAATTCCCTCCTTCCCTCCCCCCTACGCTGCTTGAAACCTTTCCCACTTCTTTTCCTCCATTTCAGTCAATAATTCGGCTATCCCTCCTTCCCACAGCATCGTAGTTTAGTTGCAGAATCTGATTCTTCTTCTTTCTTGCCATATTGGTTCAGACATTAAATTGCACTGACTAGATCTTAGAACATCATATGTTCTCTACAGCTTTTTATTCTCCCTGCAAAGTTACCACGTTGGCTTTAGTCATTCTGCACTCCTAAGCCTCTACCTCCTCTTTGGCTTTGTTCTAACTACAGTATATCTGATCTGTTAAAAAAACCTACTACAAGATTATCCAGTCTACCTGAAAATTACTATGCTAACCTATCATATCAGAGAAGGAATTCCGACTGTCAGAGTCCTGTGGAAAGGACCTTATTATCCCTAAGTTAGTATTAATATTTTGTAACATTCAACTATGTGCAAATATAAAGTTTTCCTTTTCTACTTTTGGAAGCTCAGTGTTGTCTCCAGTTTTGCTCTATGATATTACTTTTAAAATTAAATAATTTGATTAGAAATTTATCTAACTGACTGAAATTTGTCAGAACTGACTGAAATTATTTAATCCCATATGATATTGACAGGAAGATTCAGTTATGAATTATTTTTAGTACAACATTCCCAAAAAGCTATAGAATAAGCTCTTTTCAGAATCAATATCTGCAGACAAATAGCTGTCAGGTTAAAACTAGGGGGAAAATGCATTATTTTGATTTCTTGCAACTGTTGGGTGATGAGAGGAAGATGATTTACGCTCCTGTCTTTGTACTGCACACAGTCAAGGAGAAACAAGGGTAATACTTCTACAGGCAGATGTAGAGGCCTGAAGCTTTTCAGTCTCGATTACAAGCCCAGGGCATATTGCCCACTCCTTTGGTCAAATGAACAGCTTGCCTGAAAGAACTGTCAGACTTGAAACTCTCCTCTTTTGTCTCCTGCTGCTTCCATCTGACACCGAACTGCCTCTACCAAGCATATCCAAGCTCCTTATATTTTCCCTGCTGAAGTGCAGCTATTTGAAAATACAAAACATTAGCCCTAAACTACCTGATAGTGTCTTTTTATCAATATATGAAAATATTACCTTGTCAACTGAGAGTCAAAGTATAGATGAACAGCAAGGGATTTAATTGACCAAAACCATGTAGGAACAGCATGCTCCCATATATTTTAAAGAGCTTAGTGGCCGTATTGACTACTTTCCCCTGCTTCTATTCCTACAAGAAAAGAAATTGTGGTATAAAGAACCACTGAGTACTAAGTCATAGTGGCAGGGAAAAAACCAAGGTGAACTGCCCAAGGAACACTGGAGGTGATGGTCAAATAATGTCCTATGAATTTGTCTTTAACTTTTCTGCTGTTTTGATGGGCTGTAAATAATGTGATCATTCAAGCATTGACTAACCTGCATCAGCTGTTGGGATTTCTGCCTCAGGATGTCCCACATCTCACAAATGGCTTCCACATATTTTGTTTTACCTTATTACAGCTGCACGGTAAACTATGACAGTTCAGGAACCAACTCAAAAGTTGTTATGACATCCCAATTCAGCAGAAAAAAAAAAAAATTTTAAAAAAATTTAAAAAATCCTTGGGAGTAGAAGAGACAAGTAGTCACAATAACATCCAGAGACGTTCAAACAGCATGCAACATCTGAACTAGGTTTTAGACCCTGAGAAAATCTATCCCATAAGATGGTGACACCACAGACTTTGGGGTATGTCTGTCCTACAGCTTTTAATACCAGTAACCCCAAGAAGTGCAGGGGGTTTATACTTAGATAAGAACACCATAAGCAATGGCAGGAACATAACAGCTAGTTTCTTTAGCTGAAGTAGCTCTCTTGTGAACCAAATCGGGTGTGCACAATAATCATGCCCCTGAACAAGAAGGGTTGGAAAATCCCCACTAGCTGGTAGGTCTCTGCATTTTATTTTAATATAACTAGATTAGGCATAGTTTTCTCATTTTGTCATCTGTGTCTCCATAAACCTTTGTAGCTATGTTATGTATCATAAATATTTTGTTCTTATCTTAATGACACTTGAGAGAAATCTCATCTCTAGTTGAAATATTAGAAGTGCCAATGCCATTGCTATAGGAGTAGCTTTCAAACATGGATACTCTCACAGCACCCCAGCACATCGGATGTCAAAAAGCTAGTAAGTTGCATGGACTGATTAACAGAGGGCCAGTATGCTGATGAATCACGGTCATCATCAGCCAGGAACATTTTCTTGTGTAGAGTAGGAAAACAGGAAGGAGTCCAAACCCAAAAAAACCTTCTGACAATCATGTCATAGTGTTACATTCTGCCCCGATATCTGAAGCTACCTGATACAGAGTGATAAAATACACCAGGTGCCTTCACACCAACAACTCTGGACTATACAGGCAGCTGCTGGCCTTTTTTATCACTGTCCTGAACAATTCCGGGGGGGCACACTTTCAGCATGTTTGCAGATGACACCAAGCTATTCGGGAACAGTCAAAACCCTGGAGGGGAGGGCTGCCCTTCAAAAGGCCCCTGAGAAGCTTTAAAAATGGGCTGATAGAAACTTTATGTTGTTCACAAAAACAAATGTAAAATTCTGCACCTGGGTCAGAATAATCTCATATAATACCAACAGGCTGGGGACTGACTGTCTAGGAAGCAGTTTTGCTGGAAGAGGCCTAGGAGTCCTGGTGGTCAAGCTGAGCGTGAGAAAGCAGTGCCCTTTTGTGATAATGAAGGCCAACTATACAACAGGCTGCATTAGTAATAGCACAGTCAGCAGGACAAAAGAAGCGATTAATACCCTCTACTTCTTATTTGGAGGCGGCACCTGGAGTATTCTGCACAGTTTTGGGCCCAACAGCACAAGAGAGACTGTCAAACTGGAGCAAATCCACTGGACAGCCACTAAGTTGGTTAAGGGCTGGGAACATGTGGTGTACCAGGCAGGTCTGAGGTAACGAATTGTTCAGGGTAGATGTAAAAAAAGACTAAAGTGCAATCTAATTGCTGCCAGCAATCACCTAGAGAGGGAAAGCTAGAGATTCTTCTCAGTAAGTGCACAGCAAGAGAATAAGCATTCACAAGCTGCAGTAAGGGAAATTCTAAATGAATATAACAAAAAAGTCACAGAGGTTAGACACTGAGACAGCCTCAGAGAGGCTGAAGAATCTCCATCCTTGGAGACATTTAGAACTTACTGGACAGGAGCCTGAGCAACTTCAGAGGTATACTTGCTTTGAGCTGAGCGTTGTACCAGATGACCTCAAGAGGTCCTTCCCAGCCTAAATTATTCTCTTATTCTGAGATGGTAGGGAGAATAATAGAAAATGACATGACATCTATCTGGCACGTATCTACAGACAAAATCAATCTATAATTTTGGGTCTGTAAACTCTCTCCAAACATACAAGTTGGTATTTGCTGCCTGTTGAGGCCCCCCACTTCGGCAAAACAGCGGTTTAAAATAATTATTTGGCAGAAAGGTCAGTCATTATTAAAGGTAAAATGATTCAATTCTAAGCTTGCCAACCATCCTTGCTCATGAATAAAGTCACCTAACAGCAATCCCTTGACATGAACAAAACCACAAAACCATCCTCTGTCCAATAAAAATAGTTTTAATTGTGTCTGAAAAGGACTTCTGCATCCTAATCTTTTTCACTCAAAGGTGGGCATCTGCCTTGTCCTGCTGACTGGGGTAAGGGGAAACAAGGGCTGGAATAGTTAACCAGATGAGGAGCTCATTGAGCCAAACTGACAGTAGGAACCAGAGCAGCACCCCTCATTCCAGAAATTTTCAGTTATGCAATGGCCCTTAGGAGCCATTACAGCCTGATGTCATTTCAGAGCAACTGCACTCATCACAGCCTGTATTAGCCTCAAAGTAGTTTTAGATTATGTCCACCAGCAATTGCTCCCTTAGGACTATTTCATTCTGCTTTTGATACAGAAAGTCAAACAGAACTGGATCACAAAAACCACAGAATGTCACATATGGTACAGAACTATTCAAGTACAGCAACATCAAATGAACATGACACAGAGGAAATACAAAAGTCAAAAGATATTTAGGAGATTGATGTCAAAATGATAAAAAAAAATATTGCCAAAAATCCCAAAATATACAGTTCTAAACCAAAACCACTCAGTTAAGACTCTGGAAAAACTGCTTTGTGGACATGGCCTGTATGCTATGCTACTTAACAGCAATAACAAATCTTCACATAGCTCTACAGAAACCACCACCAATCCTGAGAAAATGCCTGTGAGATACACAGTAAACCTCAATAACTGAAGCTTTGTATAGATGGCGTGGAAAACAACTGATTTGTTGAATTTTACCTAAAAAGCTGTAAAGATTCAGTGTGTACTGAGTCTGGCCAGGATGGAGTTAACTTTCTTCATAGCAGCCCAGATGGTGGTATCCTTCCCCCCAGTTGAACAAGAAGTGGGGAGGGGACACAGCTAGGACCCAAACTGGCCAAAGGCATATTCCATACCATATAAAGTTATGCTCAGCAATAAAAGTTGGGTTTGAAGAAGGTGGGGGGTTTTGACTTCCTAGGTGGCTGTTGCTTGGAGACTGGCTGGACATTGCTCTGCTTTGAGAGGTGGTGAGCGATTGCCTTGGCGTCACTTGGGTCTTTCCCCTTCTCTTTCCTTCACTTACTAAACTGTCTTTATCTCAACCCACAGGTTTTCTTGCTTTGCTCTTCCTCTATGCAGTGTCCTGCTTGGGGAGGGGAGGGAGTGAGCCAGCAGCTGTGTGGGTGCTCAGCTGTTGGCCAGGGTCAACCCACAACAGTTGGTAATGATCTTCTCTAAATCAGTAATAATTTTGTCCTTTCATCACCATTATTTGGCAGTGAATTTACTGTAACAGATCAGGGATCTTGGTCTGAAAAATAAGTTTAAAAGACAAATTATTGTTTCCAGCAGATTAGTCTACCACAAAATGTACAATATTATAATCATGGGGTGGGATCAGATAGGACTTAGAAGAAACCTCAAGAGGTCATTTCATTCATATCTGCTCACAGTAGGACCCATGCTGCCTCTCAAAGCACGGAGACACCAGAAATCAAAAGCATCTTTCAGTGTTGCACGGCATTGACTCCCAGTCCCTGGCTAACACTGAGCTCCAAACCCTGTGGGAGCCAAAAGGTACAGTATCAGCTAAGTAGTCCCTACGGAAAGAAAAGAAAAATACAATCCAGCACATCGCTTCTTCAACCACAGTCCCTAGTCCTCCTCTATCTCCTCCCTCCCAGCTCCAGCCAGAAGGCACAATGAACTAGGTCTAAACCATTTTGACCATTGTTTGAAATCCCCGTCCTTAGAAGCTGCTATGCAAAAGTCTACCTCTGTATTTACTTCTCTTGATTAGAATGCTTCTTTCTGATGCCCGACTTAAATCTTCCTTGTTTTAATTTTAGGACATTACTTCTCATCATATCCTTTATGGGCCTAGAGAAAGTCCTTACCTAGTTTTTCAGTACTTGAGAAATAGTATAATGTTTCTTTTCAATTTTTTTTCCCACTAAAAAGAATGAAAAAGTAGGATTCTTCTAATGTTAAATCACTGATCCTCACTGGTTCTTGTAGTGCGTATTTAAAGCTTCTGTCCCATTTTTCAGCTCTGAAACTGGATTATCTGTTACTCCAAGTTTACTTATGAGGCTCTAAATGTTTGAAGAATGAAAGGTCTCGAACTTGCAGAGCTGCACTGCGATCAGTTCTAGAGCAGTATAAACAGATTGAGCTGGTCAGATTATGCATTACAAACAGATAATCCAAGAAATTTATTTTAATAATCTGTTATTGAATTTTGTAGTTGGTTCAGAGTCTAGTGAGCATATTCCTTACAAGGCTTAACAGTGCAAACTTCTGCAGTTAGCAGGTTCATAAGCGGTTTATAGCAGATACTACTGATACATGATTTGTTACTGTTTCTGATAACTCAACTGGATGGCAACATTTTCAAAGAATAAAAAATACTTCTATGCAGATTTCTATTTATGCTAAAATTGTGGTATCTTTAGGTTGAACAGCCAACATACACGCAAACTGGTTTTTTTTTAATTAAAAAAAAAAAAAATCACTGTTATTCTTTCAGCTTTCATCAGAATGTTTTCTCTCAGGTAAGTCAGTCCTAACACTGATCTACATAACTCCGACATTGCTCTGCTATGAGACTTTCCGAAACAACTGCAAAACTTAGTTCTGCACTTTTGCCTCAAATACAGCCGTAAACTAAAAATTAACCGCAATGCTGTATTCCTTTTTACTGGCTCATTCAGTTCCACAGTAGTAAATACTGTGTAACTGGTCAGCCAATTGTCAAAATGCAGTCTCTGACAGATTACTTTAATTAATCTAATGGCAAACTGCTATTAGTTATCTACTATTATCTATTATTTGAGTCTTTTGCTCTGTAATAAATAAAAATAAAAAAATAAATTTAATGAACCCCCCCAAAACCAAAAAATTTATACCAGTAGCTAAAAGAGGTATTTGTCATATGCTTTTATACCAGTAATACACTGAATTTGAAAGTGGCATACATAGAAATGTCTCCTGATCTGGAACAAACTTTGTACCTGCTAGCAAGGAGATGAAGATCCAATTAAAAAGACCTAAATACATCTTAAAAGTAAACTTAGAAGAGATCTTGCACTTACAGAAACATACAATGGTATCTGATACGTCAGCCATGACACCGACGGAAATCAGCTCTTAATTAAAAAATAATTTTACACTGAAGCTTTATTAGAGACAATAAAACACACAGGTGCTGTTCCTGCTTTTTACATTAGTGCACAGCTTCACTACAGGCTGGCTGGGGCACACGCATATGAAAGCAGATTGGCTGTAAAGAGTATCTTTCTATTTCAGTCAAGAACTTCACAGAAGATCTGTAGATCGGCACTTGAAATCAAACAATAGTTCCTTAAACTAAGCAACATCACTTCTTGGTCAAAAATCCATTACCATTTAAAGCAAGATGATTACTTAAAATCAAGCTAAAAAAAGAAAAGAAAGAAGGGTACTAGTTCTGCTTTTTGACTTGCCTTATATAGTTATGTTAAAGGAGAAAAGGGAGCTGAGCCAACACTGTAAAACTGAACTGTAAAGCAACTGATAACTGGAAAACAAGCTAGATGGCATTTATATGGTGGCTTACGTGAGGCAATGGTGCCACCCAACGTCCAGAAGTTATACATAAGCTTGTTATGTAAAAAAAAAAAAATCAACAAACCATATGTAATGCTTATTAGTAATCATACCTGCATGCCAAGGCTTGGCTCAGACATAAGGTTAACAGATGAGGTAAATTTCAAAACAAGCAAATATTTCATATTTATTTTGTTTCAGCTTGAATTCTCTTATAAAATGGGTATTAGCATAGCCCAGGTAAATCCAGACAAGCTGTCAAAACACATTTACTAGCATTTTCCTAAGGTCCTCAATATTTTAGTTTCTCACTTTTTGGGCCCACCCAGTTGTCTAAAATAAAAAATGCTCTGATAAGAATATACCTCTTTCTTGTATTAGTAATTTTAAATCTATAAGTAAATCTAAACAATGGATTATTTATACTACTTTGCAGAACATGCTTTCTACACTATAAAGCATGCTGCCAGCTCTTTGAGCTATCTTCAACTCTTCCAAATCATCTATAAATGTAAATACAAGAAGCTACACACAAGTCACACTTATGTTTACACAAGCATCCACATCACAAAAAGTAGCCTTAAGATCTATATCCCTGTAGTAGAATGTTCTGATAGTTTTTCAAATATTACTTCTTTCTTCCCACTTGCTAGTCCTTTATACAACTGTGGGTTTGTGCTGCCTTATTTTCACCATATTCATAACTGAATGTTATGGTCACCTAACAAATAAACAAGCTCCCTTCATAGGCCCTTAATTTCCAGAATAAACATCATATTTCTTAGTCAAGCATATTCAATTCTTTTTTTCTTCAAAAGAATCATTTTCATAGTTTTGTACGTACCGCCTTTGAGACATTTCTTGAGAAGAGAGCAATTTGACCTGTTAATTATTCAGCCTGTTGATTTTTAACTTTCAATATTTGATATTCTATTCAGCAGATTTTTGTAGCTTTCATATGAAGACAGTTTGAAGTTTTAAATTCTCAAAATACATTTTACTAACAGATTTCTGTGGCAGCATGTTTAAGACAGTCATATATTTATAATAGCTAATTTATTCTAAGTATAGCTATAGACATGCTATAAACACTCAAAGGAAACTTTTATAGTACTCCATTTGTGGCAATTGTTGACTTTGTGACAATGCAAGCAGAGAAATAACATACCTATGTTTCTTTTTAGAAAAAAATATACAAGTGTTGGATTTGTGTATGCATAGGCACAGTACCATGCACACACGCTTTTAAAAGATGTTTTGTTACATGCTCTTTCAAAGTGTGCTTACTGTAAGCTGTAGTGTATGTATACATCTATCTAGTTAGTTATCTTTTCATACTGTTGAGGCCTAACTGCTTAGTCAGTATATTTTCAGTA
This sequence comes from Calonectris borealis, assembly GCF_964195595.1. Classification (NCBI taxonomy): domain Eukaryota; kingdom Metazoa; phylum Chordata; class Aves; order Procellariiformes; family Procellariidae; genus Calonectris; species Calonectris borealis. The sequence continues at coordinate 196,249,138 of NC_134312.1, forward strand.
AGTTAGTGAAAAAGAGAAAGAGATTAATTTCTTAGTGTCTGTAGAGAAGATACTGATATTATATTGGGTTTTGGGTTTGTTGTTGTTGGTTTTTTGTTTTTGTTTTGTTTTGGTTTTTTTTACATAAGTCAAAATTTGAATAGTCTTTGAAGTGCTTGGGATATTTTCTAGTGAAAAAATGGCTTGGATTACTGTCAGAAATTCATAACAAGTACATGTCATACTAATATTGCAAGTGTTATTTTTAAAACATTTTACCAATGTTGAAAGCACAAGGAGCTGCATAATCTGTGCACATCTAATTAGCACTGAGTCATATAAATGATACATAATGATTTGGCAGCATATTGCCAGATGGTTTGCTATCAGATCAAGTAGTAATAGCTTATTTTCTTCCATTCCCCCCCTCTCCGATTTTCATTTATATTCATTTTCATTTCTCTACTTAAAAATAACATTCAGTTCCTTTGATTTTATACACACAAACCAGTCAAAAACCCTCTGATTTATTTTTTTTTAAATCCAGACTGCCTCCTTGCTTTGCAATCTTTTTGCTTTTACAGTGCATTATTTCATTAATTGCACTTAGGCATCAGAGAGTTTATGCAATCTAATTCCATATTTACTTAAAAACTGTTCAACTCTTCACTACGTCCAATTAGTGATGTGCAGCTGGTCACCTACATTAAGTTTGTTTTGCACCATAATCCTATTGTCTGGTTTTCTCATTCAAAACACTTCCTGTGTCTAAGCAACAGGGGAAAAAAAAAGGTTATGAGGGAATTATAAACACATAATCACTCAAGGTAAGGTATTTGAGATTCATGAACACTTAAGGTTTAGTATTATTTGAATGTTCCTGAACTCTATAATTTTGTGTCTTAAAGCATTTATGGTACACTTACCTTGCTGTACCAAGTTTATTAAATACAAAGTAAATAAAGTGTAAGTGTTCTTTTCGCTAAAATCTTCACATTTTCCAGTAGGACAATCCAGTTGTTTAAGTGAAAGGATGAAAACATCTGTACTTCTAAGTGAATAGAACTAAGAAGTTTACAATAACCTTGGTACTATAACTTTTAAGTTACCTTCTCCATCTTTGCATTATTTAGTTTAAGTCTTAGTTTTGTGTTTTTCTAAATCCAAAGGCGGCTTCATCAACATCAGACAGGAATGGTAGTTTCCAGCAAACAAAGCAAACATTCACAATTACAATTTTTCAGGAATTCACCTTAACCTCAAAAGTAAAGCCTGCTCCATTTTAATTCATGTTTTATAAGCACACAGATCTATTAATAGGTGTGAAAATTAAAAAAAAAAAAAATCATAGGAAAAGGACATTCCTGTATTCAGATTAAAAAGTTACTTTTAGGTTAAGAGTCTTATTCAGAGTGTCAGGAAGATAAAGCATCACCCCCGTGGTTACTCTGGGATTTGGATCCATGTGTGTTAAAATATGCTGATACATGGGCAGAGCCATGAAGAATCACATTAGAATTTGCCAAGTGCTGAGGCTTGTAACAGGAAGCATGCAAAAATCTATCAAGTGAAGTTTATTTGCCTTACCCGAGAGGCTGTGCATTTTGTTTAAAGTGTATATTCCCCACAGTGGGGATGCTTTGAACAATACAGCTCAGATGGCAAACCTTTAGAAAGCAGTGCCCATTGGTTGCTATGGCTTCAGACTGCTTACACTACTGCATTGGTGACATATCCTCTTCTTTCTTTCTCCAGGATAAGTATGTGGATTGAGGTATTAACAAAGATAATATTGTAGAATATTATCATTAACACTTCCTATACAGAAGAGACAAAAAAAAGCCAAATGAAAATACTTAGCTATTTTACAAGCATAATGTGTTACCTATTGCTTCATATAGTTGAATAAACATTTGGCATTTCACATAATTTTCTTTATTACTATAATCTTTTTCACTTGATTTACAAAATGTTTATATACATGAAAATAAATATCATATAGTGGTAACATAGTGGTATGAAAATCAGTGTAAAAAAGGAGCTACAGTACAACATTGTACAGCAAGGGTGAGACTACTGGAGCTACCTAGTGAATTGATTAATATTTCCAGAGAACCATAACTTGATAAGAACATCAGCCTTTCTTTGGAATAAGCAATGATCTCAAATGCCCTTTACCCTTTAAAACTTAGCCTGGAACCCAAGAACAAACAAACCCTAATCTCATCAGGTTTGCATTAAAGACCTTCTCAAATGATGAGAGACAGAAATGGTACAGAAGCTTAGATTGACTAGCATGTCGATCATGCACTATCATGAAAGCCAGCTGCTCATGGTTACAGAATGACAGCTGCTGTAAAGCTGGCATAGGCAACCTCCAAATAGATTAGAATGAAAGCATGGGCTGGAATGCAGCTCAACCCACAAATGGAAAGTGAGAACATATATAAAGTCCCCAGAGAAATGATACAGAGATGTATTTACCTGTAATGCAATGTTTAGATGTTGCCTGCCTATGCTGGGATGGGCTTTCCTGTTTTAAATAAAATATGAAGATTATGTACACAGAACACTGCCTCTACTGTCCCAGCAGAGCTCCTGTACATCTCTGTTTGGGCCCCTGGCAACACAGCAGAAATCCTAAGTACTCAATAGTTTCCTATGCTATGTTCTGTGGTGCCTGGCCTTCCACAGGGACATCAGCCAGTCCTCTTTAGTTCACTTAGGTCATGTTTTATATCGGTAATATTCCCTTTATAGACACTAATGTCATTCTACCTCCACATCCCATGACAGTTTACCAACATTAGAATTGGTTTAACAGATGAGATAACTCCTGTTGCCATGTCAAATTCAATTTAACACCCTTATTAATGCTCTGGTAGAGGCCACAACATAGAACATCCAGTACCAAATATGAAATCTTTAAAGGCCTGACCAGCTACCATTTTAAAGCATTGCTTGCACTGATGAAGGTCAGATTGCTCTTTTCTCCGAGTCAGAATGTGGACGTGTTTAAAGAAGCCCTTAACTGTCACAGACAATAAGAGCACCTACATAGCTGAAGTCCCTGCGCATGCTGAGGAATAAAGGAAAATCCAAAACAGATACTTTTTTGTCACCAAACCATCTCCTTATGTACCATAAGCTAAACACCTAAGTAGATAGAATATTTGGGTAGACTGAGCAACACTCATTCTAACTGCGCAAGGCAACCTTAAGAAGTTGAAAAATGTGGGTCAATCATTATATTCTCGTAACAAACTGCAGTAGTTGGTGCATTGCGAAAACACAAAGGTTGAAATAAAGCATTCATGCGTAAGAATCCAATATCCCACTGAACAATGAGAAAGCAGGAATAGCAGAACCTTCCTTTTCCCCTCCCAGCAGCATTAAGATCCCAGACTACGTGACAGGTACCAAGAAGAACGTTAACAGAAATTTTGCAGCGTGTCTATCCACACGGCCTTTCAGTAAAGGCTGATGTGACAATCAAGGGGAAGGGCAGCACACTAGTTGCTCTCAGTTTCTAAACTCACAAGCTTTCCAACACAAGTAAACCCCAGCAGAAGTTAGTTACAGTGTTTCCCCACCCTCCCCATAGGAGACAGTTAATTGTCCCGATGTAACCCATACTATCTCTAGCTGAGAAAGGACTGACACCCAGACTCTCCACATCATTGGAAGAAAGAACCAAGAGTCTTAAGAGTTTTTTTTCTAGACTTTTTGAAGAAAGTTTATCATCTCATCTCTACAGTCCTTAGTAAATCACAGTTTTAATGATTCCAATCTTGCTCGCTCTATCCAGAGCATCAGTCTAGTCAGACAGATGCAAATCTCGCTGTCAAGCCTAACCAGTGTGTTAACCTTAGCCAATCAATGTCGTATCATTTCTTGATGGCTCTTTAATCTTTTATTTGTTGGCTTTCATCAGTGACTGTTGGCATAACAGTCAAACTTGTTCCTCCACAGAAATCTTCAGGGTGGTACGTGGGCTGCATCCACAGCCACAGGGTTTCCAGCCTACAGAATGCTGGTAACGTGCAGCACCAGCTACCCTTTCAGAATGGCCCTTACCGCTGTTTCAGCTGCCCCAGGCCCAGCCTTAGGGACCATCTTGAGCAAGCATCTTATCACTATTACCGACCTCAGCAGTTCTTATCTCCCCTCTTCTCCTCCCCCATCTTCGACACCACTTACAGTTCCACACTGGGAATTCACCTCACAGATGATGCAAGTCACTATCAATATGTGCTTCTGCTCTAGGCCAAGAGAAACTTTATTCCTACACTGGGATCCCAGTTCACTGAAGCTATAGCTCAACCACTGCACCACACAACACCATACCGCACCATCAGGCAGATGGTGCCAGCAGAGTAACTTCCAAATTCACTGCTGAGCTTAACATTTTTCTCCCTTTACAGACCAGCTGCAAATCTGGGCAAACAGTCAAGTTTTTCTTATTTCTATTCAAGGATAAACAATTTACAGCAAAGGAGAAGAAGCAAAAGGAATGTTTGGTATCTACTTTTATAATCTGTGGTGACACTTAAACTAGCGGGTGTGCTGTATATTTATCATTTGCCACAACAGGATTTTCTAAACAATCACTGTAAATACTAGGCACCCAGCTTCTTGTCAGATAGGGCGAAGGCTGACGTACAGACGAACTGGTAATGAAGGGACTGGATTTTCACCTTCAAGCTCTAGAGGAGTACTATTCAGGATGCAAAGACTTTAGACACTCACGAAGGTGGCGGAAGTATTTTGAGCATTTCTGTATTACCCAAGAAAAAGCAGGATATTTAAGCACCTAAATACTTTGAAGAAGTCTACCTCCTCATTTAAAATTGGAAGTGCATTATCAGGAATATTTACCATGTCAAGTAGGGACAGGAAACCTCATCAACGTACACCTTGGTGTTTGGCCAACCTGTTAGTTTATTCTGAAGTTGTAAGTTACATCCTCAGCTATGGTCACACAACAGTCTCGATGGATTTTTCAGCTATGTGGCTCCTCTGAAACAGGCAAGCATTATTTTAGGGGACCGATTCCTCCCCCTATATACTCAGGGCGGGTCAGGATCCAACACAGAGCTCAATGTTACTTAGCTCTGAAGTGAAGATTTAGCAGAGTAGATTGCTACAGCACAGTAGGTAAAAAGGGAGTAGGGGCAGAATACTTACATTTTGCCTCTTCCACAGAGGGACACTCAGGTCTCTGAATGCAACCATCTCTCCCTGCCCTTCATAACAGCCAGGACCAGAAGGGCAGCATGTAACAGATGTACCATTGACAAGCAAAATCACGATCTGTGTACCTGCCGTGCCTCCATATGGAATGCAGGAGGTTAAGGCCTGCCTGTAGCAGGGGATGGGGTCCTGAACAAACAGCTAGAGCTAGACAGCTAGCAGGCAATGGGACATTTGTATTATAGAGGATTGTGGCACTGGACACAGAGAGGAGGGCAAGTGATCTGTAGCATTAATATATTTAACCTGTTCTGTTACTTTTTACTAGCCCTAAAAGCACCCCAACAGGACGGTGTGGAGATACCTGTAACAATGTGATAGTCGACTCTATAGAGAGGTTTCCCAGTGTATTAGGAGGGAGGATGTTGTCACAGCTAGCTGCCTATCTTCCATTCTCCCACACATATAGGCTCAGCAAAATACAAGTTCCTTGAACAGTAGAGCTGAGTAACACATTCGGACAGCAGAGCAGCGCTGCACTTCACCTGTGCCCCAGCAGTTTCCTCACACAGCCCCAGCCACCGCGCTCCCTCCGAGATTGGCAGGCCCTGCGGCTTCCGGGCCGCTCCACCCTGGCTGCCATGGCTGGAGCCCTTCCTCCCGCCACCCCCGGCTAGACCCAGTTCCACTCCGCCGCCGGCAACGCAGACGCCACCGACGCGTACCGCCATTTGCAGCACTTCAACGAGGCCTCAGCACCCACAGAGTCATCCCCCCCGACACTTCTTCGGTCAGAGAGCAGCAGCAGAGCTCTCCGCACGGCCCCGGCTCCCCCGCTCCCTGGCAGCCCGCGCCGCCCGGCCCCGCGACCACTGCCGGGCAACCCCAGAGTGGGGAAAAACCCAACCGCGCCTCAGGAGCGCCAAACCGAAGAACAAAGGGGAGGCTGCGAGCAGAAGAGCTGAGAAAAGGAGACGAGAGCACCAAGGGAGCGCACCGATGAGGCAGCTCCAGGGCCCACTGCCCGCCGCGCGGTGAAGCCGTTTAACGACTACCACCAGGCCGGCGCGAGACACCGCCTCCGCGCGCTTCCCGCCCCCACCACCTTTCCTGCTCAGCCCTGCCTCTTCCCGCCTGGCCCCGCCCCGGCCCCGCCGGCTCTGACAGCGGGCGGCACCTCCCCGCCCCGCCTCCTCCCCTCGAGGAGCCGGCGGCGTCCGCGGTCGCCATGAGAACGGCCCGCGTCACCGGGCCTCGGCGCCGCTGATTGGCAGGAATTGTTCGAGAACGCCGCCGAAGGCGGAAGCGGAAGCCGCACGTGGAGCCGGTGAGTGGTTGCCGCAGTTTCTGGAAACTTCGTCTCATTGTCATATTTAAAGCGGCGGTGCCGGCTCCCCTCCCCTCCCGCCTGCGCACGGAGCCGCCGCGCGCGCGGTACGGGGGCCGGCGGCCGTAACGCCGGGAGCGAGCCGGGGCAGGGTGGGGGCCTCCCCCGGCGGCGGGGCCATGGCCGTGGTGGGCTTTGACCTGGGCTTCCAGAGCTGCTACATCGCCGTGGCGCGGGCCGGCGGCATCGAGACCGTCGCCAACGAGTTCAGCGACCGGTGCACGCCGTGAGTGAGGGGCGCGGAGGCGGGAGACGGCGTAGCGGGGTCCCTCACGGGCGGGGGGCAGGCAGGGGCCCGTCAATGGCCGGCGGAGGGCCCGGGCTGGAAAGTGCTGGAAGCTTCCAGGCGGGGGGGGAGGGTGTCCGCTGTGTGGGCGCAGCGCGGTCCCTGGCACTCGCTGCCTCCTCACGGGCCCCCGAGAGGGCTGCTGGAGAGCCCGGGGCGGGCGCGGGGGGCAGGTGCAGGGCGGCGGGGAGGCGCAGGGCCGGGCGGCGTTCCGCTGCCTGCCCCTGTGTGTCCCCCGAGACGGGGCCGGAGCGTGTCGCGTGGGCATTGACTTGGAAATGGAGACCAGCCCGCGGTGGGGAGGCTTCTCGGCTAAAGGTGCGGCAGGCTGGGAAAGCCGGCGGTTGCGAGGGGAATCCCCGTCGGGGCAGCCTGGTTCAAATGGGACACGGCGGGGGGACACGCACACACACACATTCCTGCTCTGCGGTCGGGTGGACTATTACAACTGCCCCAGAGCAGTTCTCCGTTGGTCTGAGGTCAGGTATAGAAAGCCTCAGGCTCAAAGCAGGAGCTAGTTGTGAAGTTATGAGCAGCCAAACACAGATGGGTAGGAGTTAGGCTGGATGTGAGCTCTTAATTGTCATCATCGTGTTTAACTGTTTGGATAAACCATTGTGAAAAGTCCTGGGTTCAAGCCAAAAGCTTAAGATGGATAGGCGTCTTGTAGTGTTTTACGACAAGCTGGAAGGATGGCACTTCAACAGAAAGACTTTGGCGTTTTATTTGCAATTGTAGAAAATGTATCCATGATAGTCCTCAGTCGCGTTTATTGTCAGCATTGAGTTAATTAGCCTGTTGTTCTTTTCAGATCGGTGGTTTCGTTTGGATCCAAAAACAGAGCTATTGGTGTGTCGGCTAAAAATCAGGTAGGTCGTTTCCTGGCATTTGTGCATAACAGCAAATCGGCCAGTGCAAACTGCTCAAGTACCAGTGGGTGTGAAGAGAGTTGGCTTGCTGTAGTTAAAACCAAACAAATTCATTTCCCTTGTCAAACCTTTTATTTTAGAAATGCTGCACTATGCTGCCATGCTTCCTTCAGAGAAATGCAGAATGTTTTTGCTAGAACGTTACTGCTCTCACTTTCATTAATGGTAATATTTTCCAGTTGAGCACATTCCTTTTCTGACAACTTAAAGTCATTGTGTTTCTTTTCCTAATGGTTGTATGTAGGACTTTCCTTGCCCTTGAACAAAAACATTTTAAATACTGTGTATAATTTCTTAAAATTAGATGCAAAGGGAAGGTCTTAGCTCAGTTTCTCAAAGCTATTTAGGTACCTTACTACCTTTGGTTTCACTGAAAGGTAAATGTTTTTGAAGGTGGAAGTCCTTAGGTTTGTTTTTTTTTGATTGAGGTGCTCTGAAATACTGAATGTTTTCTTCATTAAAGTAGTATTTTAAAAGGAGAGCTTAATTCTGACAAATCTTAGAATAACTAGATTGTAATGGTTAAATAAATCCTCAGGTATTGTATTGTAGGTTGTTACATAACTGCCACTGGTGGAGACCAAGCGTGCAGCCTCCGCTGGCCTGTGCAGATCCCTCATGTGGTAAAAGGACTGCAGTGGGTTTCCATGGAGAGAGCACTAAAGGAGACTTCCCCCCCCACACTGTAATAGCTCCCCTCTTAATTTTGAACAGCCAAGGAAATATGAATAGGTTACATGTGCACACATACACTTTCAGTTACAGGTTAACATTTGGAGTAATAAAGTAAATACATATACTTGTGTTTTTTTCCTTAAATTTCATTTTAGCATTGCTTTTGTTTATTTGACTGCTTCCACTGTTTCAGGTCAGAAACTAGTATGATTCATCAGTGTGCAGAAATGAGTTGTTACTCAAAACGCCAAGTGATCTGAATCCTATGTACTTTCCAGTGTGTTTCGGTGTTGTTAGATTATTCCAGTAAATGCTGTTGAAAATGTGAAGTAAGCTGAAAGTGAAGTAGATTCTGTCTCTCAAATTGCATTTAAAAGCATGTATTTGCAGTGATGAACACCTATGACTTCAGTTGCCTTCAGACTAACTTTTATAAGATGTTACTACATCGAGTCTTTCATGCTTGGTTGTCGTAGCAGTTGAAACTAAATATTTTTGCCAGAAGAAAAGAATGTGATACTTAAATGCTCTGAAATCTTCTATCATTTTATTTCTCTTGCTGTAATTGGTCCAGTTTGGCTGACCATCTGAGATGTAAATCGTGTTTCTTCTGTCAATGTAGAAGTTTCTTGAGGTGGACAACTGAGAGTTATATTTTCAGTATCCTCAGGTGTAGTAGCTACTTAAGTCAAGGAGTAAAATGGTCCCTTTCATTTGAATGAGTTTCTTAGTTTAAAAAAAAAAAACAACCACCAAACAAAAAAAACCCCACAAAACAAAAGAAAAAAACCCAACAGTTTTTGACTGGTGACTTCAGCAATGTGATTATATGCGAGAGCGCTCATAATACTCAGAGGTGCCCTCTTTCTTTAACACTTGAGGAGCTGCTGTTGGAGCGAATTCTCAGAGAATTTCTGTTTCCTTTAGATAAGTCTGGTAGCATTGGAGATGAGAGCAGTATGTTAACAGACCATAATTCTCAGCTTGCTTAATTGTGACTAAGCAGGAAGGTATTAAAACATGCTACAGACCTAATGGCATACAATTACTCTAAAAATATCTTAAGATTGTTCTCTTAGAAAAGGCTCTGAGCTTAATTCTAAATTAGGCTATAAAAGCTATCAGAATGTTTGTGCTTCTCTGCCCACTGCATGGTAATTATTTTTGCTTCTACATTCTTCAGCAATACAGCTGTCAATTACGTAGCATTCAAGTACTCTGAAGTTATGGCTATACAAAAAAATGAAACCATGCTGGGAAATGATCTTGGACACAGGAACCTAAATACTCTATTGCATTAAAGTAGTGGAATTGTTCCTGGCATGTTTTTTGGCCTGTACTAGCTTGTGCTTTTACTAATAATTGCTGAGCACTGTTTGGTGATTAGAATAAACCAGGGATGATTCCCAGTAGGGAATTTGGGTCTGACATCTCTCTCTCCACACACACAGCTTTCTGAAAGTTACTGTTTAATAGTATGGGTATGGCCTATGGCCCACTTCTTTGTCAGCGAGCTTTTCTGTTGGAGAACTGTCATAGTTGCATAGCTTTCTAATACAAAATGTAGCACAAATTCTTCAATTCTATGACAGAAAATTTTGCATGCTATCAGAAACTGATACTTTCCTTTTAGGATAGTGAATACTAGAAATCTTCGTTGGTATGCTCGTCATTTGGGTTATTATCATGCAATCTCTTGGTGCCTGCCTAAATCTATTCTGGAGAGAACAACATGCTTTTGTAGTTTCTCTCCAATAGAATAGGATTCATTCTACTCTGAGATACTTGCAGTATCTCTTTTAGGCTGGTTTAGTCTAATTTCTGTTCTGCATTGCATTCCTAATAAAAAATTCTTCTGTAGGTCAGTTGGTTCTGCGGGGAGCTTGCACTATAGTTTAGCATATACTTTAAACTGATATTGTTACCAAAAAAGTGTCTCCTGTTTCTTGCTGTTGTCTATGCATTGTATCCTCTTTTGATCTGGTACAAGAATTTGAGTGACTGCTAGGTGAACATGAACAGGGAAATGATGTGGTTTAAAAGTAACTCAGGGGGAAAAAAGTAAGTATTGAATTGTATGGGGAGACTTACCAGCTTGAAACTTAGTAACTGTGAAAACAGTTGTTCGCACTTAATGTAATGGGGTTTAAAGTGAACAGTTGGAGGTGAGGTGGCTGGGATTGGAGTACCAGTTTACCTTTATTGCAAGTACTTGTGAAGCTGGCTCTTATCTTTAATTGTTTGAATTCTGTCTAAATTAGGTGATTAAAGTAGTAGGCACTATAGATCCTGTTATTGGTCATCTGATTGCTTCGAGGTTTTAGAGATACTTGTATAATCTTTATAATACTTAATACATAATGATCTGTAAGTATCTATGTCTCTGACTCATATAATCTTCTGTAGTAATAAGCTGATATAAAGTACCAGATAGCAATTACAGGTGTTATAGAAATAGATGTGACAAGTGAGTGACAAGTGTCTTAAAACTTGACTGATGCTTGGGGGCCTACAGAGCAGCACTGAACATTGCAGGTTGATTAAAAGTGGATTTCTAAATATCCTGTATTTCTTTACAGCAAATTACTCATGCCCACAACACAGTATCTAACTTCAAGAGATTCCATGGCCGTGCATTTAATGATCCTTTTGTTCAGAAGGAAAAAGAAAATTTGAGCTATGATTTGGTTCTTATGAAGAATGGTGGAGTTGGAGTAAAGGTAAATTTGCAGTGTATCTTTTGGGGTTTTATAGCTAAATTTAAAAGCTTACATTTCAGCACCTAGTCATGAAATACAGGTTTCATTTAATTACCCTAAAGGTTTTCTTTAACCTTTCTCTTAAAGAGGAGCTCTTGTATGAATAGACAGCTTCATCTTTAAATAGTGGATGTTAACTATCAAATTAAGGTTCATTTGAGAGAAATTGCTGAAATGTGAGCTTGCCTGTTGGCAAATTGCACATCCAGCTAAAACATGCTGGCGGAAAAACTGGTAAGATAATTACGAGATCATATGGTTTTACTTCAAAGTATTAACCTTTCTGTCACTCTTGTGTGGAATCTACGTAGTTACAAATTCCTTATAAAGTAGTAGGAACTCTTCCTTAGAATAATTGCTATAAATAAGTGACATGTTTGTCTTTAGTGGACTGCCTGGTATAAGTTACTTGCAACAGATGTTCAAAACCAGTTTGTACCACGTTGCAGGTTTGACTCTTGCTTACATTTAAGAGTTTGCTGATACAATGTCAGTTTTTCCTAGAATAGGTGCAGTTAATAACATCGTATTCATTTACAGAAGTATATAAAAATATTGATAATGAAGCCTTGCTGGCATAACAGATGCTGCTGTTTCACTAATGAAGACTCTAGCTTACGGCTGTGCATTTAAGACTAGGATGTTTAGAGAACAATTTTTCTATAAAAACTGAAATGCTTAATTTTTCCCCAAATTGGACTGATGTGAATAAAAGGCAAGTGCTATTTTCAAGAATCAATTGTAACATGTTCCTTCACTTCATCATTGCCATTTATTCTATTACACAGAAAAATGGTGATTCAAGAGTAATTTCTTGATAAGGGAGCAACAAATAAACTTTTTCTGAGCTTCATCTTAAGCTTTTAGTTGCTTTATGTGCATAGGTGAACCGTTGTTGCGCAGTTCTTTGTTTCAGAGACTCTTCACATATTTGAGCAGAAGTATAAAAATGTCAGGGGAAAATAGTCAGCAAGTAATTCTGGACTTTTTTGCAGTTGGCAGCAGTTTGAAAATTGATGGCTATTTTTACTTTTTTGACATAACGCTGTGTGACCATGTCTAGCTGTAGTCACATTTTAGACTTCTGTCACTTCTAAAATCACTTCCTAGCCATTTACTTCATCTATAGAGTTGATACAGTTCTTGATGTTTTAAGTCTGTGAAAATGGAATTATTGTTCTCTAGACACTCAACTGGGAAATAAATTGTAAAGTGAAGTTCTGTAGTGAAATAATTAAGCATGTCATGATTGATAGAGTATTAGTCAGTAGTGTATCAAAAAACATTAAACGTAAGTAATTTTTCCTCTAGGTGAAATAATGGAATTATTTTACTTATTTCTTCTATCCAGGTCATGTACATGGATGAGGAGCATATTTTCAGTGTGGAACAGATTTCAGCTATGTTATTGACTAAATTAAAGGAGACTGCAGAGAGTAACCTGAAAAAGCCAGTAACAGACTGTGTTATTTCTGTAAGTAATTGTAGTGCACAGGAACATTATGTCTTTTAACTTCAGCTATTGAGGGCATTTTGTTTTTATTCGTGTAGTGTGAAAAAGGACACTGCGTAAGCACTTACAAAGGGATTAATCCTAACTAACTTTAGAGCTTTTGACTTAAAGGAATCCCAGGGCTGCTTCCATATGCCAGACCCTGACCCACTTCATGAACTCATTCTCGTGGCGATGTCTGAACTTTTGGATCCAGAACATTTCTGGGATCCAGGTATATACCCTTCTGCTGCAGCTTGTTTCCGAGACTAAGCTCACTAATTACTTATTAAAGACACCTTTGTTTATCAAAGTTTGCCCTCTGGCAGCCAAAAACCTTATTTTCTGTCCTGTTTATGTTCATCCTCTCAGTAAGTTAATTTTTTTTTTAATTTATGACTGCACAGAAAATGACCTCAGATAAAGAACAGTCATTCCGTTCCAAAGCCTGAGTATAAAATAACATCTGTCTCAGTGTTCTCAATGACTCTTTGAACAAGTCTGTCTCATCTTGCATCTAGGAATATTTAGTTCTGTTATTAGAAGAGTTTGTTCTCCAGTCGATACCTGGAAAGCTAGTGCCTTCTAATGATGTAGTTTCTGTCACTGAGGACATCAGATGTCACTGTCCAATGCCAATACTAGAGATCTGTAGCAAATTTTCAACAACATATTCCTTCAGAATCTCTTACCAGTTCTTGCCCAAAGTAATTTTGGCCAAAACAAATTCTCTTTATTCGTTATCCCTTACTTCTTTGCATCTCTCACATCTGTAATATTGCTGTACTTTTTTTCCCCCCCTTACTTTCTTGGACAGGAATACATCTACTAATTCTGATTAAGGTTATTCTATGTCTCTGTCTCCATAATACCTACTTCATATTTTGTACCAGTAGTTAAGGTTCCTAGCATTTGTATACAAATAACTCATTTGTTTCTTGCTAGTGTGTGCTCATGTAAATGAGCTGATGCTAGTTTAATTCCATCTCAGCTTGACTGAATAGAATACTTGAAGTCTTTATTCAGTACATATTCAGTTGCATATTAAAACATTTGCAGTGAGCAAGTGTATTCCTCAAAGAGGAGGAATAGATACCATTTTAAAATGAATACTTTCAAATAAAGAGTGTGATATCTCATTTTCTGGAAATAACTTCCCATTCTCCCCTGCTTTCTTCAGGTTCCATCATTTTTCACAGATGCTGAAAGGAGGTCCCTTCTGGATGCAGCTCAGATTGTTGGATTAAATTGTCTTAGATTAATGAATGACATGACAGCAGGTAAGTAGGGTAAAATAGCAGTTTCTGCAAATGAAAGGTGTGATAGAGGGTGCATTTAGTTACTCTAAGAAACAGGGCTGACTTGAAAAATCAGCCGTGAGACATAAATGTTCTAAAAACTTGTTGCTCTTCTCTTGATTTACTATCTTTCTTTTTAATGTCTTCTGCGTGAAGGGGTAGAGGAGATGAAGTTTTAGTGATAGTTATCTCCTTGAGTCACCACATGTGCCAGGACTACTTGTCTGCTTAGTTTACTGTCCAGATTTCATGGAAGAAACCTTATGATGCACAGTTGCGGGATTTAAGCACTCTTAAAGGAAGTTCCTTGAATAAGTGTCAACACTTAGTAATTTCCAAGGCTTTTGTCAGTATAATTGTGGTTTTAAAACACACACACAAAGGCAATTAATCTCCTTTACTAATCTGTTAAGAACTCTAAAAACACATTGGCAGAACCAAGAGTTTATTTGGTCTTTCTTAAAACAAGCATTCTTACCCTGTCTTCGTGCATTTTTCTGTTTGTTTTTGGTGAGAGAGCATTTGTTCCATGTTTTTAAATGGCATAATAACTAGCACTTGTTTTCTGGGCGAAGGGTTGGGAAGTAGAGACCTGTAGCAGAAGACAATTACTTTTCTGCTCCCACTGCCCACATTAGTTAGATAAGTAGGGAAGAGTTTACTTTAGGAGAATGTTCCTTGCAAGCTTTTTTGGTGCACAGCAGATGGATTCATGCTTTTGAATTTTATATTTTATTTTTTTTAAGGAGTAAAGCAATCTTAAATATGCATTGATGGAGTGGTATCTTAAAATGTTTTTCCAGAATCAGTTTCAGATGGTAATGTATAGGATTTCTAGTAAACATAGTTGTTTCATCAGTATTATGATCTTCACATTGAATGCTATGTATTTGCACCTAATGAAGAGCAAATCTGACCATACTGTTGCAAAAGGCACAGGTGCATGTTTGTGTCATCTAGCTTAAGCTTAATTCTTTGTTTATATAGCAAAGAGTGCTATAGAGAACATGTGGTAGTGTGAATTCTTGAGCTGGGTGAGTGTGGACCCCACAGTAGGTACACTTTGTCCCATGTGCCTGGATTCTTTTGAGTTATAGGGCTTGCAAATCTCTAGGGTGACTGTGGAGAGAGGAGGAGGAAAGACAAATATCCAGTCCTCTATTTTTAATCTCAAATTCCATTTCCAAAATGTTTATGAAGAAACTTTGTATCCATAAAGAAAAAAGTTAGTTTAGCACTCAAAAAAAAAAGAGATGTTTTCCAACTTTAGCAGCCAAAAAAAAAAGTACCTTTCCAAAACTCCTGAAGTAATCCTCCACGCCTGATTCAGAGATGACCTTTCATGATGGGATGATATAAGCCAGCTAAAGGCCTTGCCAAAAAAGGATTGTCACTTCCTTTTTGTTTGTTTGTCACAACACATTAGCCCAGTCTTTGGGCATGCAAGAACCTTGAAGCTTTAGCAAGGATCTTTAGAAGCTTTGCCATTGGGATGAACAGTCCACAGAAAAGCAGATAGCTCTTTCATCCCCTTAGCAGCACCAGCAGCCTTTCTTTACTGTGTAGCACATAGCATTTCTAATTTTCTTTTCTTTGCCTTGCAAGGCTAATGAGTACTATCCAAATTTTTCTAATATTTTAAATGTAAGAATCTTTGATTACATCTTTGGGGAAGGGGTCCTGAGGTATAGTAGGGCAGAAAAGAAAAATAGTTTGGTTTCTTTTTTAACAAAAGGCAAATTCTGCTGTGATTTATTGAGTTTTGTTCATAAATTTATTTTTAGCTTGGAAACAAGGGCAATGTGTTCAGTCTGCTCAGAAATACAAACGGTATGTGAATGAACAGACCAATGCACAATTTCAATCAAATCTAGATCTCAAGGATATAACAGATACATTTCATGAAATAGAGTTCCTGTTTTTAATTAACCACCTCTTGATGACTGCTTGTGGGAGGGATTAATGAGTGCTGGTATTGGGTTTTTATAGACGCCAAAGAATCCACACAGATGAGAATGAGTGCACCAACTGCAGGGGAACTTTATTAGACACCAGAATCCATAAATCTCAAGCCTCTGATCAGTGGGAAACTTGGGCTGTCCTTGTTCCAGATGATCTGGAACTGCTGCTTTTGATGTGAGAGAGGGAGTTAGTGTCCCTTTCTCCTCAAGTGAGAGGATGTCAGTGTGACTATAAAACATTGCTCTTCAGAGCACGTATTCCTGGCCTTCCTTACCACCTTCTCAAATGCTCTAATTCTCTTGCCTGATAATCTGTCTAGTATCCTGGCCATCATCTTAATCTCAGGATTTTTTCATCATACGCAAATGGACATTCTTGCACATTCTATCTCATGTCAAAATCTCAGCCTTTCCTACATAACCATGTAGCCAAGACTCTCTAGGGTTTTATTTATCTTCAATTACTGCATCAGCCTCCTGCCTAGCTTTGACCCTCCTATCTATCCAGAATGAATACTGCTGCAAAACTGTGTTCTATCCTTTAACTTCATTATCCTGTGTTTACATGCCTCACTGGCTTCTGTTTTACACTTTTGATGTACTTCACAAACTGTCCCTGCCTGATAGTCTGTATAGACTGAGATTCTTCCCTTTTGCAGCCTCTGCTGACCATTTATACCATTCTCAGACAAAACCTTCATGCCTAGGAGATACTCCTTGTAAACACAAAACTGGGTTTGGGTTTTGTTGTAAAGATGCTCTGTGATTTTGATTACTAAGCAAAGCAAAGAAATTATTTGTTAATAAACAGATCAAAGTAGAAAACCTCTGAACAGAGTTGTTGCTTCTTAGTTTTGCATGCTTAAACACTTAGAGAGCATATACATGACTGAGGAAGGATCTTCTGCTTCTCGGATCCTATAAATAACATATATTAATTTAATAAAGCTTCCATGTAGGTAAGACCTTGCATAGGTGTATGTCTGGATTCATCTTGCTGCTCTTGATCCTATAGCTTAATATTCAAAGGGAGGTGATGGCATGCAATTGGAGACTCACTAGAGATTGCATGGATAATATCTGACACTTGTTTTGCAGTGGCTCTGAATTACGGAATTTATAAACAAGACCTTCCAGCTCCTGAAGAGAAGCCACGGATAGTTGTGTTTGTTGATATGGGACATTCTGCATTTCAAGTATCAGCCTGTGCATTCAACAAGAGTAAACTAAAGGTAGTAAGATTAAACGAAAGTAAAAGGGTTTGAGACGTTAGAAACAACTAGCCTGTAAACCTGCCTATTTTTTTAAATTCTGGAATAATTTAATGCTTGGGAAGTGGCAATGAGTCAAAAGGTGACGATTTTTATCAGTCTCCTTCATTTCATTAGGATGGTGTCAAATAGAGGCTGTAAATTCCTTGCAATATACACCAATGTAAGATATACAATACAACTGCTATCATTTAGTTTGTTTTCTCTAAGTGGATGTGCGTATGGATTAAAATTGTGAATGCTTAGGATTGTCACCTAATTACTTACTTCTACTTCTGCTGTAAAAATGAAGAGCAATTTTTGGCTGATATGGTTGATTGAAGTACTTAAGCCTGCGCATTGGAAGATAGGCTGACTTGTCCCCAACCTTTTTGAAGCAAAGGCTTGCTAATATTGGAAGACTGCTATTCCATTTGATTTTTTTACTGAGTGTAGGACTAAATAGTTGTGTTCTTTCAAACCAGGTACTTGGCACAGCATTTGACCCTTTCCTAGGTGGAAGAAACTTTGATGGAAAGCTAGTAGATTACTTCTGTGCAGAAATAAAAGCAAAGTACAAACTGGATCCAAAAGCAAAAGTTCGAGCTCTTCTTCGTCTGTATCAGGAATGTGAGAAGCTGAAGAAATTAATGAGTTCAAATAGCACAGACATTCCCCTAAATATTGAGTGTTTCATGAATGATACTGATGTATCTGGAAAAATGAACAGGTGAGTTCTATACAAGACAGGCAGTTGCTTTGGTGGCCGTATTTCTCAAACAAGTGTTTCTCTCCATGTTTGAAAGAAACTTACTGTGCTAAAATTAAGTGCAAGTGCTGAATAGCTGTGGCATTTTTGTGATGCAAGAATAACTAAGGCTGTGAAATGTAATGTTCAGCTATCTGAGCAATGTTTCAGTGTGATAATGCATGCATAAGAAGCTTGGATTCTTTTTTGTAGAATGACACATTCTTAAAACCATGGATTGATGCATGCAAACCAGACCCAGGGGGGTTGGCTGCATATTTGGGCCTCCTGTGTATTTTCGGTAACCTAAATCCCATATTGCTCTCAAGATAGCAACAATTGAAGCTTTGTTCCTTTTTTTCTGTTCTTATAGTACTGTGGATATTGGCAGAGAAATGGAGGACAGAAATGGTGCTAATGGGGGATGACTTGATTATGGCCTGAGTGTAAATGAAGTCTGTGTGTGTGTGTCTGTCTCTCTCTTTCTCTTGCACACACGCACAGGCACAACTTAATTTGTAGTCACTGTTAGTCCTGTAACTACTGCTGAGAGAGTGGTGGGTTTTTTTTTCTTCCTTCTAGTATTTTGGCATCAGTACTTTCTGTATTCTTATCTGTAACTTCTGCTGGGAGGCAAATATATAACACCTGCCCAGACAATAACTTTTACCTTATTTAACTACATTGTTAGCAGCATAGGAGAATCTGTAAGCAGCTGTTCATGTACCGCCTTGTCTGCGATTGTCACTTCAGCCTACTCACAGGGTTTAGCTTTAAGTCCCTTTGCAGTGTAGTTAACAGACCTGGTCACCATCAGTTTGGAAACAAGAATACCAGGAAAACTTAGTGGTGGGACAACCATTCTTTGGTTAATTCCATTTCTTTCCTTAGGTCACAATTTGAAGAATTGTGTGCTGACTTGCTGCAAAGGATAGAGATACCTCTGGTTTCATTAATGGAACAAACACAACTGAAAGTGGAAGATGTAACTTCTGTAGAGATTGTGGGAGGAGCAACGCGTATTCCTGCTGTCAAAGAGAGGATTGCTAAATTCTTTGGCAAAGATGTCAGTACAACACTGAATGCAGATGAAGCCATAGCTAGGGGCTGTGCTCTACAGGTATAGTACTGGCAACACTTGATAAACTTAAAACACTTCTTGAGATCACTTTTTTTAAGAATTAGCCACGCAGTTATGAGAAATGGCAGAAGTGGTCCATTTTAAAGCACACAAGGGAACGTACATGTTCACTGGGTCTTTTTATGGGAGTATGCCGTTTAAAAAGTCCGGAGTACTCCTCTGTGGTGCAGTACTTCACTGAAAGTGCTGATGCTGGGTATATTCTTTAAGCAGTCCACTCTTTGCTTCAAAATCAGATACCTGCCAGATCAATACCTGGCTCTGAGCCTGGTGTCACCAGCAGAATTTTGGGTTTTTTGATCATGGGTTGGTCTGCATGACACTAGGCCTGCTGGCAACAGATGGGTACACCTGCCTCGAAGGGGGGAAAAGGATCTTTGTACAGGAGTTAGCAGGGCTCATTGAAAGACCTTTAAACTAGATTTGAAGGGGGAAACAGATGAAACCAGGCTCACGAGAGAGAAGCCTGGGGGCAGCACGCCAATGTTTGAGGGACGGTGTGCTAGCGAGGTCCTTTGGTCTGCCATCTCAGTGGAGGTAGGGGACGGAGATCCATGCAGCAGCAAAGATGCAAGGATTATAGATGTGTTAGAAACCATGGAAGTGCCTGAGAATGGTCATGTAGGAATTAGGGTGTCTTCTCCCAAAAAGGTGGTGGAATCAATAGCCCAACTGGAGTGCATCTACACCAGTGCACACAGCATGGGCAGCAAACAGGAGGAGCTGGAAGCCATTGTGCAGCAGGAAAACTATGATATAGTTTCCATCATGGAAACATGGTGGGATGACTCATAACTGGAGTGCTGCAATGGATGGCTATAAACTCTTCAGAAGGGATAGGCAAGGAAGGAGAGGTGGTGGGGTAGCCCTGTACGTTAGGGAGTGTCTTGATTGTCTAGAGCTTAATGATGGTGATAATAGGGTTGAGTGTTTATGGGTAAGAATCAGGGGAAGGCTAACAAGGCAGATATCATGGTGGGAGTCTGTTATAGACCACCCAACCAGGATGAAGAGACAGATGAAATATTCTACAAGCAGCTGGGAGAAGTCTGAGTCGCTAGCCCTTGTTCTCATGGAGGACTTCAACTTACCAGATGTCTGCTGGAAATACAATACAGCAGAGAGGAAACAGTCTAGAAGGTTCCTGGAGTGTGTGGAAGATAACTTCCTGACACCTTGCTCCTGGTGAGCGAGCCAACTAGGGAAGGCGCCCTGCTGTACCTTTTTGTTTGTGAACAGAGAAGGATTTGTGGGTGATGTGACGGTTGGAGGGCTGTCTTGGGCACAGTGATGACAGAATGACAGTTTTTAATTCTTGGAGAGGTAGGGAGGGGGGTCAGCAGAACTGCTACCTTGGACTTCCGGAGGGCAGCGTTTGGCCTGTTCAGGAGCCTGGTTGACAGAGTCCCTTGGGAGGCAGTCCTGAAGTGCAAAGGAATCCAGGAAGGCTGGACATTCTTCAAGAAGGAAATCTTAAAAGGTGCAGGAGCAGGCTGTCCCCATGTGTGGAAAGTCGAGCCAGTGGGGAAGGTCGGCCTAGCTGAACCAAAGAGCTTTGGCTGGAACTCGGGGGGGAAAAAAGGAGAGTTTTTGACCTTTGGAAGAAGGGGCAGGCAACTCAGGAGGACTACAAGGATGTCATGAGGTTATGCAGGGAGAAAATTAGAAGGGCCAAAGCCCAACTAGAACTTAATCTGGCTACTGCTGTAAAAGACAATTAAAAACATTTCTATAAATACATTAGCAACAAAAGGAGGGCTAAGGAGAATCTCCATCCTTTATTGGATGTGGTGGAAAACACAGTGACAAAGGATGAAGAAAAGGGTGAGGTACTTAATGCCTTCTTTGCCTCAGTCTTTAGTAGGAAGACCAATTGTTCTCTGGGTACCCAGCCCCCTGAGCTGGAAGACAGGGATGGGGAGCAGAATGAAGCCCCCATAATCCAAGGGGAAATGGTCAGTGACCTGCTACACCACTTAGACACAGACAAGTCTATGGCGCCAGATGGGATCCACGCGAGGGTACTGAGGGAGCTGGTGGAAGTGCTCACCAAGCTGCTTTCCATCATTTATCAACAGTCTTGGCTAACCGGGGAGGTCCCAGTTCCACATTTGGAAGTTAGCAAATGTGACGCCCATCTACAACAAGGGCCGGAAGGAGGATCTGGAGAACTACAGGCCTGTCAGTCTGACCTCAGTGCTGGGGAAGGTTATGGAGCAGATCATCTTGAGTGCCATCATGCGGCACCTACAGGACAACCAGGTGATCAGGCCCATGGTTTATGAAAGGCAGGTCCTGCTTGACCAACCTGATCTTCTTCTATGACAAGATGACCCACTTGTGGATGAGGGAAAGGCTGTGGATGTGGTCTACCTAGACTTCAGTAAAGCCTTTGACACTGTTTCCCACAGCATTCTCCTGGAGAAACTGGCTGCTCATGGCTTGGATGGGCATACTCTTTGCTGGGTAAAAAACTGGCTGGACGGCTGGGCCCAAAGGGTTGTGGTGAATGGAGTTAAATCCAGTTGGGGGCCAGTCACAAGTGGTGTTCCCCAGGACTCAGTTTTGGGGCCGGTCCTGTTCAATATCTTTATCAACGATCTGGACGAGGGGATCGAGTGCTCCCTCAGTAAGTTTGCAGACGACACCAAGTTGGGCAGGAGTGTTGATCTGCTGGAGGGTAGGAAGGCTCTGCAGAGGGACCTGGACAGGCTGGATCGATGGGCTGAGGCCAACTGTATGAGGTTCAACAAGGCCAAGTGCCGGGTCCTGCACTTGGGTCACAACAACCCCAGGCAACGCTACAGGCTTGGGGAAGAGTGGCTGGAAAGCTGCCCGGTGGAAAAGGACCTGGGGGTGCTGGTCGACAGCCGGCTGAACATGAGCCGGCAGTGTGCCCAGGTGGCCAAGAAGGCCAATGGCGTCCTGGCCTGTATCAGAAATAGTGTGGCCAGCAGGAGCAGGGAGGTGATCATGCCCCTGTACTCGGCACTGGTGAGGCCGCACCTCGAATACTGTGTTCAGTTTTGGGCCTCTCACTACAAGAAGGACACTGAGGTGCTGGAGCGTGTCCAGAGGAGGGCAACGAAGCTGGTGAAGGGTCTGGAGCACAAGTCTTATGAGGAGCGGCTGAGGGACCTGGGGTTGTTTAGCCTGGAGAAGAGGAGGCTGAGGGGAGACCTCATCGCGCTCTACAACTACCTGAAAGGAGGTTGTTTTGAAGCGGGTGTTGGTCTCTTCTCCCAATTAACTTGCAATAGGACTAGAGGAAATGGCCTCAAGTTGTGCCAGGGGAGGTTTAGATTGAATATTAGGAAAAATTTCTTCCCTGAAAGGGTTGTCAAGCACTGGAACAGGCTGCCCAGGGAAGTGGTTGAGTCATCATCCCTGGAGGTTTTTAAAAAATGTGTAGATGTGGTGCTTAGGGACATGGTTTAGTGGTAGTGGTTTGGCAGTGTTAGATTAATGGTTGGACTCTATCTTAAAGGTCTTTTCCAACCTAAATGATTCTACGATTCTATGAAAAGAACAGGATGTAGGGGTCTTTAATGAGAAAAATTTAAGTCACTGTCAAGCTGAGGGAAGAGATATTTTTAATCGACAAAGTATGAGAAGTATCTATGGAGAGCCTAAAACATTGCAAGTTTGCATTTTCTGGTATCCAATTTTCCATCAATGTGAAACAGACACTTATTCTATCTTCCCCCCTGCCATTTTTACAGTTTCCTACTAGTGAACTATATTTTACAAGCAAACCACTCATTCTGCATTCTTCCTTTTCTGCTTTACTTATTGTCTTACTTCACCGTCTCTTCTTTGACTTGTTTCTTTACCCCATCTTACTAATCACTTTCCGTCACTAACAGTCAGTTGTCTCCAGAGAAAGAAACAGGACCTGTAAGATAAACACCACTTCTTTTAGGACTAAGTAATGCAGCACTTCCATCCTTTACAGTCCTGGTATTCGTTTAGACTGTTACCTTTTTTCACAAGCTATGGTAAGAATAAGGCCAAAACTCCTGCTAACCCAAAGGGCGAAAACACTTCTGTATGAGATTCCTGTTTTCTTATCATACCCCATTGAAATCAAGCAATTTGCCTAGTTTTGTTTTAATAAAGTCAACACAGTTCTCTTTTTTTTCTTGTTTAAAGATGTTTAGCCGTCTCGGGCGGGTGGAGTAGAGCAGTTAACCAACTTTAATGCATGTCTGTTTTTTGTTTAGTGTGCAATTCTTTCTCCAGCTTTTAAAGTGAGAGAATTCTCTGTGACAGATGCTACACCATTCCCAATATCTCTGTTGTGGAACACGGAAGCAGAGGACACTGAAGGGTAGGTAGCTCAAACTACAGTTCAGTGAGGCTTTTGGCCTTCGTAATTCAAGGATAATGTTCTTGATTGCATTTAAATTAGGGTCTTGGCACTCTGATGCAGAAAACCCATGTAGGCCATGTACCAGAGATGGTTGACAGTGGAGATTGTGTAAAGGCATGCGTTGAGATTTTAACCATAACTCCTATGTTAAAAAATAAAGATTAAAAAAAATCGTGATTGAATGAGCTACTAACCAATATCTTGTCTTGCATTGCCCTTAACCGGTTGTCAGGTTTTGGAATACAAAATGAACTAGAACAACTGCTGGATCCTGATCCCACTTTCCTTTCTGGCTTTTTTTACTCAAGATGTTCCTAACACCTGTCTGGATTCTTGTTTTAGTGGGAACATTATGCACTATGTAAATATTGTGAGCTTACATGGATGCTATTTGTCTGGCTGAAAACAGAAGCAAGGATTTAACTCTTAGAGTTTTGTAAGAGAAATTTCTTGCAATTGCAGTGTCTTAAGACTCTGACCTCTCTGCTATTAACTATGCCATGCCTGTGGGAAATGCAGTTGCTGTCTAGAATGTAAAGAGGTCTGAGTTTAACTTGTGGAAAGTTTAGAGTTCTGCCTTTCTCATATTCTTTGTAATTCAGCCTTTTCTTTTATGTCTGTCTTCTGTGGAGATGCAGAACCTAATTGTTCTGTCACATGCTTCCGAGAGTAACCTGTGGGTTCATATTCTAGGTGAAGCTCTTATTTCTCACATTTAGGTTATTAGATGAGATCCTTCCATAGTTAGAGACAAAACTCAGTTGGAAATTAGAATCAGAGTGGCATAATAGCGGACAGACCCTACAGGAAGAACATAAAATAAAGCTGATTGTCTTTCTGTCATATCAAGTAATGAATAATAATCTGGTGTCAGGGTTCTCAACTAAACCACAGAAAGTAAATGAGTAAGGAATTAACAGGGCTATAATTAGCCTTTTGAGACTAACTGAGGAAGGGTGCAAATTATGATTTACATTATGCTATTCCAAGCTCAGAATAATGTCTTTGCAAGAAATAGATTTTGAAGGTCTGCTGATAGTCTGTCACTGAATTGCCGCCTACATCTAAACTTATTTGCTTCTGAGACTCAAAATTAGTGGAATAGGACAATTTCCCATTACAGTACACAACAGTATTTTTTTTTCCTTACAGTACAGTGGTGAAGTGTCTTTCTTGGAATTGTTCAGAAGGGTAAATGTGTCAAAACATGGTGATGTTTCTTTGAAAAGTTCTGACCCTAGATCAAAGCCTTTCAGCTCAAATACTCTGCTAAAAGTGATATTTTTCTCTTAATTACAGGGTTCATGAGGTGTTCAGCAGAAATCATGCAGCACCTTTCTCCAAGGTTCTTACGTTCTATAGGAAAGGTCCATTTGAGTTAGAAGCTTTTTATTCTGATCCTAATGGAGTCCCATATCCTGAGTCAAAAATTGGTAAGTAATTGTCCTGGAAATTGTGTTGTCTCGCATTGTTTGGTCTTAAATCAATTCTGTAACTGTGTTGTGTTACAGTATGATTATATGACATAAATTTAGTTTTTTATGTCTGGAGGACTCAATTTTCAATTATCCCATTCTATAGGTAACTGAATTTGGATTTTTTTTTTATTTTCCTAGTTTCTAAAGTTGCTTCAGTCCAATGAAGAAATGAGGGGAAACTAGCTGAATGCCAAGGACTAGAATGGGGCTATCACTGCAAAAGATAACTTTTTAACTTTTTTAATCTTTTCTGCTTTTTGCTAAAGCAAGCTGGAAATACTTGAAAAATATCTCCTGCATATAAAAATCTTAAATGCATCTTGAGAAACTAGTTGTCTTTTCCTATACTTTCTGGGTTTGACATAATGCTGAATAAGTTTTAATCAGGGCAGCCTGAAATAGTGTCAGCTACAAGACTACAGTATTGATTTGAATTGTCTAGATAACATTTATAAGCAGCTCTTTCATCCTTTTTGACAAATCACAACACTGACAGTGTTGATACTTACAAAGAGTTTACAATGTGATTAGTTAGAAAAAGATTGTGATGGTAAAGACGGGCCAATTAAATAACGGCTCTTGAGTTCTAAGTATGCAATTAAATGTTGTATGTTTGCATGTAAAATTAAGATAAAGCTATTACTAGTTGTCAAGTAATTGCTTGGTTTTGTTAGAAAGCTCAACAGTTAAAGCTCAACTTTTTTTTTTCAGAGTGGTAGAAGAAAGGACAAATCTTGGTTAAGTATTTGACAATACAGCTGTCCTGTTAGTTAACAATGCACTTAAAATACAATATCACCAGAACTGTAGTGTTAGAGATAAGCTTTATAAATATTCTTAAAATGGGTGGGAAAATATATAGGGCAAAAACATCTCCATCTGGTTTACCAGTATTTCAGCTAATACCTAATGCACTACAAAGTTACCAAAAACTATTATCCTAACAGAAAACATGAGTTATTTTCTCTACTTCAAAGCAAATTATGCGGTTGTTTCACTGAGAATCACAAAGTTCAAATACCATATGTCTTAGAAACCAGCACAATATTTTGTAGTTACAGAAACAGCAGACTTCCTTTCATGTTAACTCTTGCCGTAAAGACTGGTAGTAGGATTTGAGTGTTCAATTTATATGGCTTTAACAAACGAGAAGATATTTAACTGCTATTCCGCAAACTGGTGAGAACAGAACTGAAAATCAGACTGGTTTCAGCTCACTCACCGATTAACTCTTTGCTTAGAACAGAATTGTTAGTAGTCCTAATGGGCGAGTCAGTAGTTCTGATGAGACTACCGAAAGGGGGGACAGGTCACAACACCAATATTATTGGATTTACAAGAGAGAGGGGGGATTACGTTCTTTAGCCTGTAAAGTAAGCAGGTAAAAGCTTGTATGCATGTGGTTTAGATCTATTGATGAAGGAATGGTGTGTGCGAGCATGTGTATATCCAGCCTGTGATGAAATCAGTGAACTTGTACTTCGCAGCTATACAAGCTGCAGGTCACTGTTCTGGTGATACAGACAGAACCATGTAATAGGCAGGAAAAATGTCTGCTCTTAATGTCAATGAGATCTGATTCTTTATATACTGTTAAACTAGTTATCTGTCTGTTTCTTAGTTTCACAAGGCTTGTTTCAAGTATCACAGGAGTTACAAAACAATTACGTTCTGCCCTAGAGTAAAAGGTAATGGCAGACTTGCATGGATGTTAGAAACTGAAGAGAACACTTCTAGAAATACTGTTTCTATGTTGGGCAGTAACTTGTATTAAAAAGACATACCACTTAACATTGGCATTAGACTAAATCTTTGTGTAGTTTTCTTTCGTCCCACTATAGCATCACAGATAGCACGAGTAAAAGGGAGTGAGCTTTTGCTTTTTGTATTTACTCTGTATTAATAGTGGCAGGAGAACCTACCCTAGATGATGAAAATAAACATTCTCCCTTTTGATTCGTAAGGTAAAGTTGGCTGAAAAGCAGGATACATTTTGGTTTTTGTAGTATTCATTTCATTTGGGGGACCATGAGATTAGCACAGAGGCTTCATCAAATATTTAGAAAATGTGTTCTCTATGAAAGAGGGAGGTGTTTTCCTGGCTCTGTAATATTACCTATTTAATTCCACTGTGTGAGTATTGATTCTTTGGTTTTTAGGTAGGTATGTTATCCAGAATGTGGCAGCCCAGAAAGATGGAGAGAAGTCTAAAGTCAAAGTCAAAGTCCGTGTCAATACTCATGGCATTTTTAGTGTGTCCACTGCATCCATGGTAGAACCAGTTAAAAGTGAAGAGAGTGAAGATGTTGGTGTTGAGACTGAAGTGGAATCTCAGGACCAGAGGCCTACTGAAAACACAAGTGATGTAAGTTCACCTTTCTTGTGTGTGAATGTCCTTAATGAAAGCGTGTTCTGCTGTTACATACTCTGGAAGGAAAATACCTTGTTCTAAGGAAGCAAAATGAGGTTAATTTTGAGATGTGCATAGCTATCAGGAAATATAGTGTCTTTATAAGAACAGGAGAAAATTAGTGCTATCTTGAAAGTGTGTGGACTTCAAAATTGATTATTGGGCAAAGTGCCAAATAGCAGCAGGTGGGTTGCTTGAGGGTGGGGTTGCTTGCAGCTGCCATTGTTATCAGTGTTCCAAATAGGAAAACTTGGTTTGGATTATTAGTCATCCATGCTCTCTGTGTTAAAAGGCTTTGTGTGTAATCCTTTGTATTAGTAAAGTTTTGAAACTTTTTGTGGAAGGGGAAGCTGGATTGTTTTCTACAGCACTGAAGGGGAGGGGAACACTGGGGAATAATGCAGCATTGTTATGGTGTACTTAATGTTTTAACAGTTTTCTGGGGGAGGGGGGAAGCTTAAAAGCTATGACTCAATAAATTAAAAGCCACCTTTTGTAAGAGAAAGTGGTAGCATGTGCACACACACGAGTATTATGCTGCAAGCCTGGCACTAGTGGCATTTTCACTAAGTCCTTCTCAACGTGCACCTAGTCCGTATCTCCGTTAGTTAAAGCGTGTGTGTTTCTGCATGTGCACAGAATGCTTTGTAGGGCACTTTGTACAGTATGTGCATCAGAAGTGAAGTGCCCTATAACTTACTAAATACAAGTGCACATGCCTTCTACATCCTTTGTGCCTGGGCTTTCATTTCAGAAAAATATCCAGCAAGAGAACAGTGAGGCTGGAACACAGTCCCAGGTACAAACTGATGGTCAGCAAACGTCACAGTCTCCCCCTTCATCAGAACCTCCCTCTGAAGAAAACAAAATCCCAGATGTCAAAGTGAGTCACCCTTTAACTCTGTTGAAAATGTTATGCTGTATAATGGGGACTTTTAAAATGGTAACACATTCCAGGAAAAAGTAAGGAACCTGGTGCTCGGAACCTTTTTCATTTTTATACCTTTCCTATTGTGAAAAATAATGTATATATCTCGTGATGATTTTCGTACAGAGTTTGCAAAAGAATTCCCGCAAGAAGTCTCGCTCTACCACTTCCCTGTCTTCATGCAGTGTTGTACAGCTAATTTGTTTGGCTTGCAGACATTTCAATTCGTTTAACAGCTGTTAGAGGCCGAGCTTATTAGGCCTGCTGAGAGAAGTTGGGGTCAGGAATTCATAAATCTAAGAGGAAATAATCTATGTGAAAAACATATGCCTGCATGATATTGCTAGTAGTTTGCTCTTTCATCTGTATAAGATGAAAAATGTTTTGGGTTAAAATCTTGCCACTGTCAGCATCACCAGTGAAGTGCTAAGCTGCAGATGGGCACTTCTGGAAAACCTGCAAATACACCGTATATCTGAGAAACGTCCTTCCTGTAGCTCAGTATTTACTGTCCATGAAATAGACTGTAAGCAGACTAGGATGGGAGGTGGAATCCCTGAAGGGAAAGTGCCTCACAAATATATTTTTGAAAATTCTGAAAGAACACAGAAAATATCTGCATGTTCTTCCTGTGAATGTTTCTTTCATCATAGTGCTACTTCATCAGAAGGAAGTCAGGAAAATTATCTTATTTTTCTTCTCTCCAACTCAGACAAATGAGAAGAAAGGTGATCAGCCCCCAGAAGCTAAAAAACCCAAGATAAAAGTGAAGAATGTGGAACTACCTATTGAAGCTAACTTGGTTTGGCAGTTAGGAAAAGATCTCCTCAATATGTATATCGAAACAGAGGTGAGTTAGAGTATGGTGTAGACTACTTTCTTGATTGCAGTTATTAACCATTCATCTGCTTTTTAAGGCAACCTCTGATCTTTTACTGTAACCCTGGAGTGTGGACTCAAATAATTTACAGTAAGCTAGTATACGCTCCAACTTTAACACATAACTGACAAATGTTAATCAGAAAGATTGAAGTGTTGTTTATAGCAATAGTATCAGAGCACTGATCCATGGAATGACATCATAGATTGGTTCAAGCTGTTGTAATCTGGAGAAGTGCATCCATTTCTTCAGATTAGTCCACTGCGTAGCAGTGAGAATTCCAGCAGTTACATGAGCCAAGGCTTCTGGGAGATTACTGTGTTTTATAGGAGCTGTTCTTTGTAGAATGCTGTTTGAACATGGGTATTTTTAATTAAAATATTTTCTGTGATTATACAGGGTAAGATGATTATGCAAGACAAACTGGAAAAAGAAAGAAATGAGGCAAAGAATGCAGTGGAGGAATATGTGTATGAGTTCAGGGACAAGTTGTCTGGACCATATGAAAAGTTTGTTTGTGAAAAGGTAGGTTATGGTTTCAGGAGCTTCTCTGAAAATACTGATACCAAATATCTATTTGGTATTCCTTGGTCAAGCTTTCTCATAGCCATCCTGGAAATAGCTGAAAACTGTAACTCATTTGAATGATGGCTGGAACTGATCCAGAATTAGGTTCAGATTTAGCAAATAGTACATATCCCTGAAAATAAACTTTGTCACAAATGGAATAAAGTTTTGTTTCCAAATAAAGTTGGTGACTAGAAGGGGAAGCTGTGTTGCTGTATCTATAACCAAAAACATTGAAGCCGCACCCCAAGCATTGGCCTAATCAAGGAGAAAAGGCTATAAATGCTACCGATGTTGTAGATGCATGTGTGTTTCCCAGTTCAGAAAATGATATGGTTTAATTGATTTAATTAGGCAAAAGTAGAAAATGTAATTTTTATGTAGGAGGCCAAGAATTATTGTTTATTTTTATCAGTGTGAGACACACAGTCAGTTGGTGCATATTTCAGTGTTT
Organism: Calonectris borealis; assembly: GCF_964195595.1. Taxonomy (NCBI): domain Eukaryota; kingdom Metazoa; phylum Chordata; class Aves; order Procellariiformes; family Procellariidae; genus Calonectris; species Calonectris borealis. The sequence continues at coordinate 196,279,325 of NC_134312.1, forward strand.
GACATGTTGAATTATATTGATGCATAGGATCTGCAGGGATTCTCTGCACTCCTAACAGAGACAGAAGGCTGGCTGTATGAAGAGGGTGAGGATGAAGCTAAGCAGGTGTATGTAGACAAATTAGAGGATTTAAAGGTAGGTCTGTTAGTATTCCCAAACTATAATTTCCAAAATATCACACAAAACAATGTTAATGAATCACATAACGCATAGGAATTGCTTTTTCTAGAAATTAGGTACTCCAATTGAAATGCGCTATCAAGAAGCAGAAGAACGACCAAAGCTGTTAGAAGAACTGGGACACAGGCTCCAGTATTATGCTACAATAGCTGGGGAATTCAGGAATAAAGTAAGTGGCCTCAAAGTACCTTTCTTTTACCACATAGTGTTTCACTGAGGCTTACCAGCTGGCAGAGGTTTCAAATTCACTTTCAGATGAGCTGCACTCTACTGCTATATAGGTCACAAATTTAACACTGCAAATGTTTCCCAGTACTCAAAAAATCTCGCATAGTGCGTCATATCATCAATTGCTTGATACTTCTGGATGTTTTCAGGCCAAAAAGGACATTCTTATAAAGAGCGAGGGTTAGACTGTGGTCTGATTCTTGACCTTTTAAAAGCTAATCTGACATTTTTAGAAGTGTTCTCTTCTTCCAGTTCTTTTGGGAACAAGAATTGTGCCACAGTGTAAAAGCTACTCAGGATAAACTAAAACATCTAGCTTTTTTATTACATATGGGTGTTTGGGGTTTTTTTGCCATTGATATTTGAAGATTACTTTCTTGATAAGCATTCCTGCCTTTTGAAAATTTACTCCTTGGGTTTCAACTTAATGAGTTTTAATAGGGCAGCTCACAACACTCAAGCTAATTCAGTTTGAGATTGAGACTTGCATCAGAAACAATTAAGTCCTCACAGCTATAGATTACAAAATTGTCATTATAAAGTGAAGTCCTTCAGTAGTATTACACAGTCTTGAAATAACTAGCATCATTGAAAATAGTACATTTAAGACTTGAATCCATATTTAGAATTCTTAGCTAAAATCATAGGTTGTGTTGCTGGGTAGGTCCTTCTCCTGATATCAGTTAATTCTGTAACTATGGCATTGTGGGGAATGCTCCTCAAGTTGGACAACTGATCCTCTCCCTTTCTGTGTACAGCAGAATCGCACTGTCTAAACTAACTTGGGCCCATGTAAGACACTCCAGGAGGGAGGGGATGTTTGGTGATGTTTTTTTTATCAACCCTGTTAAGAATGTTATATTTTATTGTGTGACCTGCTTGTGCAGCCTCTATCTCTCTCTGTGAACTAGGTTTCTTGTTTGATTATTGGGCAGAGGAAGCTTTATTTTGATATCTGTATTTCTTGTTGTCTCTTACTGTAACAGATCTGGCTTGTTGCCAACTTCTATTTGTTTTGAAAATCAGTAAAGATTATAAATTGAAAACAATTGGGATAGTCTTGTTGGCATAACTTGACGTTATAAACTTGACATTATTAACTAATACAAAACATTTGTATTTGGGCAGGATGAGAAATACATCCATATTGATGAAATGGAAATGATGAAAGTAGAGAAGTGTGTTAGTGAAGTGGTAGAGTGGATGAATAATGCTGTGAGTGCACAGGCTAAGAAGAGTTTAGATCAGGATCCGGCTGTGCATTCAAGTGAAATTAAGGCAAAGCTACAGGTAAGTAACATCAGAAACTAATTTTAGAGGCTAATGCTAAAGCTAGACTGCTATGTCCCCCTCCCTCTCTCCCAGTTTCATCTTACTGCTCCAGTGTTCTTAAAGGGTAGTTAGAAAGTATGGACAGAAGGAGATTCAGTAGAAAGTAGAGGAGCTGTACTATACTGTATACAATTCTGTGGAGCTTATTGCCATTTTGTGTCTTTCAGTCATCTTAAAAACTCAGGTTGTTCTTCAGTGTTACTGGTAGGCACAAAATAGTCTTGAAAAAACCTCCTGTGAAATCCAAAATACTAAGTTGAAGAACTTTGCCCACAGAACTTCAGAAAGTAGACCAGTTAATTTATTTCAGGGTATAATAATTACTTGTCAATTTGGACTTGGGAAACAAATACAGAAGCAAGTTTCAAACAGTCTTTTGGGTACAGGACTCTTCACATTAGTGAAGCTGGTGGGTCCTTAATATATATTCTGACCACATCTTTTCCCTTTTTTTAGGAGTTAAACAATGTCTGTGAGCCTGTTGTGACACAACCAAAACCAAAAGTTGACTCTCCTAAGGAAGAAAACCCATTAAATGAACGGAGTGATTATAAAACTGAAGACATGGGAGAAGATGACAAAAATTCTGAAATGCCTCAACAAAATGGCGAATGTCATCCGAGTGATCAAAACACCATTAGCATGGACTTGGACTAAACCACTGCACTTGCAGCAAGTTACTTCATCCCATGACAGAAGATATTTTTGCTGTCGTATGTGATGGGGGGGTGGGAATGCATTGTTTTGGGAACTATTTATATTTTTTTCTTAAGACTTGTCTGGGATATGTTGTGTTATGGGAGGAAGAATAGTAATAGTGGTGGTCATGACTATCCTAAAAGGAAAATTGCCTTGGTAACTTTCAGATTCCTGTGGAATTGTGAGTTCATACTAAGCTTCTGTGCAGTATTTAACCATTTGCATCACTAAAGATGAAAAGAAGCCCTTGCTCCGAAATATACTGCTCCTTCAAAAGGTTGTAATCGAAACCTTCGTAGGCATTTGTAGATGCCAAGGTAGTTTTCTTTTGTCTGGACATCTAACTGGGTATGTCAATAAAAAATCAGTGTCTGTCCCGTTCATAAGGACTTTCCAGAATAAATCCTTCTGTTCTAAGGTTTTTGATTTTTGCAGTCCAAAGCACTTATCAGATAATAAGATGGTGAAATGTGTTAGTAGCATGCAGAAACGCTTACGTTTCATCTCTTGCTAAACAATACATTTTTCATGTGGGGTACATAAAATGAAGGAAATGCTAATTCTGTTAGTGTTATTGTGAAGCTTTTTAATGAGCTTTAAAATAAAGTTCATTTTACTGGTATCTCCTGACTTGTTGGGTTTAGCTGTTTTCAGTACTTCTGGTGTAAGTGTTGCCCTTCTCACAGTTTGTGACAGGCCATTGTTTTGTGTTCCTGTGCATGAGAGTTGTAAAAAGGCTTAAAACTTTCACACTTACCACAGAACTGTTGTGCAGTGAGTTGAAAGTAACTCAGCTGCTTAATGAGTTATGCCTCTTTCTTTGCCCCAAGCATTGTACACACCTGAAAGAACCTGAAAACTTCACAGATTTTAAGGCATAGGACAAAATTTGTAACACACAGAACCCTATAGCTTAGAGACAATAATCTGCGGTTCAGAATAAGATGTTAAAACCTGGTTGAATACTTAGGCCAGGCTCTGCTGCTTTTTGTTACAGACTAAAGTGAAATGGTAAAAATCAGATTTCAGCCCATTCTGCTGAGCAAGTGGCTCTGGTTAGACCTTGGTAAAGGTTTTAAAAATTAAGAATTCCTCTCATGTAAATCTCTGTAGTCTATTGAAGAAGCTTACTTTTAGGTACTTGGAGCAGGGGAGGATGCTGAAAGAGATTGTTTCCTCTGCTTTAGACATCAAATTACACTAGGGAATCCGGCACCTGAAGTACTGAGGGAAGGATTTTTCTTGGAAGCATATTCCAAAGGGTGTTATCTCTCCTGATGCATTGAAGCATAGACCCCATATAAGCATGTGACACCAGATGCTGAAGGATCAGTGTCACTAAATGCAAAGTTGTTTTTAAAACAGTTAGTGTGGCTCCAGCAGTATTTTGTCTGCAACAACAAAACAAAAAGAGAAAAGAAATGAGTCCTACTGGAGCTACTGAAGAGGGAGTACAGGTGAGGTGCTTTCTAGGGCCAACTAATCCTACTCATGGCAAGTGTTTTTTCTTCTGGTTGGTGCTTTTAGCAGTGCCCTAAGTCTTCTCACAGTGAGGGGCAGGAGCAATACTGCAGTGTGTGGAGCTTCCCACAGTAGTGGCCAATTTTCTGCATTGACGATAAGCAACTGGATTATCAAAATGCAGATCCCTGTTACTGGCTGCTTTGAGCTGCCTGTTCCTTACCTCTGCTGATCCATTAGGCAGTTGTGTACTGTAGGCAATATTATGAATACTTTGATTGTTCCCAGCTAAAGAGTTGGAAGTCAGGCCAGACTTCAAAACCATGTTTGGAGTGTGAAAGAGAACCTTACTTGTTAGTACTGGTGCAGTGGTAGCATGAAGGGTTAAGTATTTGTAACAGACTACTGCTTGCTTAGATTATTGCTGAAATGGAAATTATGGTTCTAACACTGTAAAAGATATGAACTTACATTGCAAATCAGTAAGATGCCGTAGCAGGAAGCTTAGCCTGATCAGAGGAAAACTTTTAGAGATGTTTAAAGTAGAATTCTGTCAGAACATCTAGTCCTGGATCTACAAAACGAAGCTTTGCTGGCCCTGGAGTGATGGGTTGTCATATATTCAGTTACCTCTATAGAAGGTACTGCTCTAATTTTCCTCTAAAAGAAGTCTGCAACTGAGAACAGACAAACCTGTGGGTTTTTTTTTTTCAGATTTCTGGAATATTAACTATTTCATAACAGCTAATGGTGTGGTAAGTGATTGATCCTTTATGATTAAGTGGCTTATTTAAGTTCTTACAGTGCTTGTGCTTTAACCTGGGGGGTGGGGGGCGGGAATGAAAGCAGAAATCAGTAAATCAGTGATTCAACTTTCCTCCTCTCTCCTCCCCCTAATTTAATGAATTTCTTACTTTGTAATTTACCTTTTACCAGACACGTGTGAAAATCGTGTGTTTCCACTTTGATCTCAGCATCAGTCATAGGGAGGTGAGGATGTTCAGGATGGCAGTTTCCTTCATGCTGCAACATACCAGAAGAACGCTCAGCAGTGCAAGGCATAGATTGCTGGCCAGGTTAATCCTGCTGGCACCGGGGTGTAGTGGCCTTCCTGTGTTACTGACTAAATATTGCATGAAGGTTTGAATTATCTTTCTTTTTTTTTCTTCCAAAAGAAGAGAACTTGATTACTCTAAAACAAGCTTTTGAAATTCTTCTGATGGAGTATTTTGGATAGTCTGTGTTAAGTAGTTACATTTATTTACAATGTGCTTCTCTAAGTTCCCAGTTTTATCTAAGTCTTTACAACTGTTTTGCTATAGTGGCATTACTAATAGGGAGAATTTACGTCAGTATTCAATGTATTTTTATTTTTGAGGTATTGTATTTTATTTTTTATATTCTCAAGCTGTTCTGAGATTCTTTGGACTCCACTTCTTTCAAAGATCCTAGAAAAGTGTCTAATAAATACAAACATTTATTTCTTATCTAGAAATCTACGTGAAGTATACAAGCAGGTCAAATCCCCACTAAAATGTTTCAGAATGTGAGTGGAAAATGCTCAAAAAGCACTTACCCAGACTGCCTTATTGGGTCATTATTAACCTTAGTTACATATATAAATATTGCTTAACTGCCATTATCTTCCCAACATAACAGACTTGTGAATTAGCTCTGTCCTTAAAATAAAGTTTATAAGCTCACAACACACATCAAATTGCTTGAAATTCAATCTTTCTGTAATTCTGAATCTTAGATGATTCAAACTTACGTAAAATACATGAGACCATTGTATTTTACTTTGCCATTATGTATTTTTCAGAAGGTTTAGTGGAACTAAAAATTGTGAGATGATGCACAGTCCGAGAAATTATTTTTTTAAATCAAATGTTTAAGTATTTTTAGCCACTAAGAGTTTAGAACCACAAAAGGATAAGGGAAAAATAAATAATAAAAAAGGTAAAATCTTAAATTTACTTTTATCCACTGTATAACCTCTCTCATATAGGTTTGATCTAGAATGTTTTGATGGACTAACTGCATAGACTGACTACTATTGAAGTTCAAATGATGCATTTTAACACTTGGTCAGGTATCTTGCCCCTCAGTGAAATGTTCCTTTTATTATTTACTGCTTCTCCCATTTTTGCGATAGGTTTTACTTTCTTCGTGGATGTACATGAGGAAAATGATGGAGCCAAAATAAGATAATCTCTCTGGAATACCACATACACTTGCTGCATATATAACGAAGTTTTCATTTATCAGATGGTAGTCTAATACATCTCATGCTGAATTTCATCCTTTTGTCCTTAGCCTGTTGTAGGAAATGCAAAGACGTGCCCTAAGTGCACCTTCTTGTTTCCATCGCTTGTTTCACTGGAGGAGGCAAAGTGCAGGCACTGGAGACCTTGCCTGTTGCACAAAGAAAAGCTGCTGCCTGTGCACAAGCCTCAGGCACAGGCTTCCCCCAAGCTTTGGATGGCTGGTCTGAGTTGAGGACTTGCAGGGCAGAAGATCCTCCTTCTAGCACTAGGTGAATGGGCAGGCTTTGTGTTTCATAGGGAACCCAGGGGTGTTTCCAGGAGGCACGAGGGGAAACCTCCCAACGCTCAGCCAGGCCAAAGGTCCTGGGGCAGGGGGGAGAGAGAGGGAAGGTAACCATGTGAAGAGGTGTACAAGGAGGACTCATCTCAAAGCTCTGGGTAATACCAGCTGTAAAGCTGGTAGGAAGTGCTCAGTTAACTTCTGGGGAGAGGAGGAGCAGAAAGCAGGATCACAACACACACATAACAGAAAGCTCAAAGAGAAACAAGTGTCACTGTTTTAAACAAGCTATAAAGGAAGGAGGGACTTTAGAAGCATTGCTATGACAGAACTTCAGCTCCTGGCTCTTTATTCATGTGAATTGGGGCTACTGGATCTCTTAACTCTGTAGATGAGGATACTGGACTGCCAGGTGAGTTACTAAATTTGAGTGGAGATTTTAACTTCTCTGTTACAGCTGAGCACCTAATTACCAGGGTATCTACTGCTCTTGTTCAGATAATGTTTGTGTTCTATGCACGTATTTCTGTATTTTGTATCTCCCCGTGATTAAGCCACAGCACAGCTCTTTGAAAAATATTCCAAAAATACATATATGTTTACATAATCTTCCGAGTCAGATGTTATTTATTCCATGGACCTTGATCAATCCCCCAAACTGCTATTGATTTCAGTGGATGTTAATTCAGATAGTTTTCAGCTGACTTTCAAAAGTGGTGAAGGAGACAAAACTGCATAGAAGAAAATAGGATTTAAGCATAAAATTTCCACAGTTGGTGGGTTTTTTTGTTAAAAAAGCATAACAGGCATAATAAAACCTCTTCCGCATTTTCAGATTTTGAAGTGTCTTAAAAGCTGGCCTCTAGTTCTTCTGGCTGAAGGAAGTCAATTTTAAATATTGTTTGACCATGTTCTTCCTCCTCAGAATGTAGGACACATATGGGAAAATAGAAAAAGCCCAAAGGCATTCCCTGTGAAATGAAGAAACCCCATCCTGTCACTCAAATATAGCCCCTAATGATTTAAAATACAGATGAAAACTAAAACAGAAGATGCAAGACAGAAAAGTGTAGGTCTAAACACTAAATGCAGTCCATGAATCTATGCCGTAGGGGCTCACCCACCCGTGGCTCCAGCAGTAGGGTGATTAGGAAAGGCCACGCTGGCTTCCTGCAGGTATTTCTTCCCTGTGCATCTGCTGTGTGCCAATTGTGTGCTTAGCCGTTCGCGTTACTTACCCTGTGTTCTCCAGCCGGACTCCAGAGAGGAGCTGTGCCATCTGTAGATGAGGACAGCAGGACTCTGTCTTCATCTATCACCTCTGATCTGTCAAAGCAGAGGCAGAACACCCACCAGGAAACCCGTGACAGTGTTGCTAACTTACACTGCCTGTTGTTAACCCCTACCGCCAGCAACAGCAGGTGGCTTTACAGATCAACTTCAACATAGGGGTGCTCATCCCTCTTGGGATCGTGCTCCAGAGAATGGGGAGGAGAGATTTAGAAAGGGAAGAGAGGGGTCGGACTACAGAGGGGCCGGGGGCACCAGCCTTCTCTGACCGAGGAGTCTGACTGCGCGTACGGTACCTGTGCCCAGCGCTAATGCCGTAACCCAGCCGCTTGTTTTAAGGAACTGAGGCTCCAAGGAGGATCAGACACACCCAAATGATGCTGAAGTAGAAGTGGCACCATGAAACGGCACTTCACGTGATTTGAGAAGTGATCACTGCCAGCGACCTCTGGACTATGCAGAGGGCAGGGCTGAGGTTTCCTGTGCTGCCAGGTGGGATGGTAATTAAGCAACCTAATCATGTTGCCATTGAAAAGCAGCTGGTTATAGGCCTGTGTAGTTTGCGGATATTTCCACAGCCCGAACTGAGCTACGCAAGACTGAACTTACAATACAACTGTGTTTATTTGCGCTCACCAATGATACATATCTACAGCAAAATAAAGAATAAATCTGTAATATCCCATACGATTTGCAGTAATATACAGATATAGGTCAATAGAGAAGAACGTGTCACTGAATAATGTTGCAAAAAGGCCATGCTTTATGCAGGGCCAAACACAAAGCCGAACAAACAAAAACTAGATAAGTGCCTTAATAATGCTGTTTCAATGCAACAAAATGTTAAAATAGTTTTCATGCAGAGCGTGAAACAGACACACGTGGGTAAATAGCTCCCACTAAACTGCAAGGATGTGAGTGTCGCAGGATGCTATGCCAAAGTCCTTGCTGAGATTTTGCTCAGTCCTTACCTCCTACTGAATTCAAAGTAGGTTCGTCAGTGTTTAGCCAATGGGCCATTAAATTGTTTTAGTTGAAATGCTACACAGGGGCAAAGCTAGCCGTGCTGAAAACAAGCCACTGCAATACCAAGGACAGATTTATGAGAATGTACAAGAGGAGAAAAGAGATTAACGTGAGGGAGGAGAGGGGATTTTGATTTGTTTGGTTTGGGTTTTTTTTTTATATAGCCACAAATCGTAGGCAGGACTTTGCTCATTTAAATCCTTATTTTCTCTTATCGTGTTTGCTCAGATGCACACATATACATACAAACCCTCAAACAGTTTATCTGGGTAGGAAGCAATCCATATGACATACATTATGGTGGCTCCCGCTCTGGATTCCCAAGAGCGTAATCCTTGGTGCTGTCGGCGTGCACGCACCCATCGCCCCACAGAGAACCTGCTCGTGGGGAGTGACAGCTATGCTGCAGAGCTGCCGCTGCGCTCCAGACCGAGATGGGCATCCAGGCCAGTTGTGTGATTAACCAGTAATTTACAGTCTGTAATTTACAGCACAGGCTGTTTTAATGGACATACACCGCATCGTGTGGGGGCTGGCCTGTAGCAAACCCAAAGAGGGGCTGCATGTCTGCAGCAGCTCGTGAGAGAGAACATGCTTTTCCTCCCTCCTCTTCACGCACGGTTTGTCCGGAGCTGCACGAATGGTGCCGAGCGTGGCTCTGCGTGGTATGCACGTGCCGGCGGGCAAGCTTACAGGTGCGAAGCCGAGCAGGCTCCAGGAGTAGAAGGAACCCACGGAAAAACAAATGATGATGGCAAAAACATTTCTCAGTAATGGTGGAATGTAAGTCTGTTGGGAGAGGAACACACAGGGGATGAAATTAGAGTTAGACGCAGCGATCCCAAATCTTCCTCCGCTGATCATCATGCCTACAAGGTGGTTATTTACCAGTGCTCTGTAACACGCTGGCTTTGTCATTTTTATTATTCACGTCAAGTATTCCCTGGGTATTTGTCTTCTAAGCAAATGGTTACTTTCATTCAAAACTTTAACATAGAGAAAGGGAGGGATCAATAAAATATCCACATTTAATGAAAAAAAAACCCAACCCCAAACAGTTAAGAAAGATTAAAGCAAGTCCTGTTGTCAGGGAGAATCAGCGCTCTCCCACAGGATGGATCACTGCGTCGTGCCAGGGCCAGAGGTCCTGCAGATTTTGCTGCGCAGGAGAGGCATGTTGTGCCATCACCAATTCAAGGATTTGTTTTAAGATGCTGAAAATCAATAATCTGCATATACATGCTCAGGGATTAAAAGCAGAGGGAGAGGAAAGATTAGTTATGACTGCAAACTGAGCTAATTCCCAGTTTTCTAAAAAAACCACAAGCATAGTCTTTTTTTTTTTTTTTAAAAAAAAAAAATCACTGCACAGATCATTTACAAAACCACCCCATACAGCACAGAGCTGTGACATGTGCTGGGACGTGCACCACATCCCAGTGTTAACTCCTGCCTTGCGGCCCATTGGAAATGAGTCGCTGCTCCGGACCCCAGCCCAGCCATGCGAGCCTGTAGAAATACCGCTTGGGTACCACTTCTGGCTGCAGCTTGGAAAGCAAAAGGAAGAAAAAAATGTGTACGTTCACTGTAAGCCTGCTTAAATGCGAAAGAATTACTTAAATTGCAGAATTCATAATTACTTTTCAAACTTTTCATTACTATAACAAATGATGTTAAATGGATAAAATACATCATGTTGACACAGCAAGATACCCCCGTTGCTGTGTTGAAATTGTAGTAACAACCCCTCCACCTTTGCCTTTTTCTGAAGCAATTGTAATGGATTTATCAGAGCTGCCCCTTCACAGCCTCACAAGGCCGCTATTGGTATCAGATATCACCAATGATGGCTTTCAGTAGAGCTGGTCAAAGAACGGTGGAAACATTTTACACTGGAAAAATTGAGTCTACTGAAAAGGAAAGCAGTCTGCTGAATGATGGCTTTTACTAAGGTTTCACTTTGGGGAGAAACCTTAGTAAAGTCCAGCAAGTCTCTAAAAGAGGCCGTTTTAGCATTTTCAGAACAAAACCAGTTGTGTTTTCCTTTAGAAAAACACTTCAAATTACGTTTATAATCTGTAAGATAAGTATATGGCAGAAGTAACCCCATAAAAGTCAAAGCCAACCATTTCAATCTATCTTAAATACTTTTCTGATGTTCCTTTTGTGAAGATTTTTGAAAGCTGGGGTATATTCATTGCTTTCCCAAGCAGCACTTGCCTTTTCCACCAGCGCCATCGGTGGGAAGCGGCATGTGAAGTTTGCAGCAGACACAGCCGGAGGGCATGATCCACACTATAGCGTCACCTCTGTAACCAGCTGAGCTGAGGAGAGTCAGTGGACAGTGGCCATCACACAGGGTATCTTCTTTGTGGCCATGGGGCTGGATGGAAGCAGAGAGAAGCCACAAAAGAAACAGTGTTCATCCTTCCCTTTCATTCAGCAGGTTCTTCGGCTTGGTCAGACCATACGCATAAGCCTGACCCTGCCGCAAGCTTGGTGGCACCTGATTTCCACCTCCCATCTCAGTTCACAACCATGCAGTTTTAACCGCCTAGCTCTCTCCAAGTTCAGATTATTTCTGTCTCTGACTTCTCTTCCTAGACCTTATGAAATCTAGTGACTGAGGACTATGCAATGCTAAGATTAAATTAACAGCTTAACATGAAAATCTCATTTGCCTGAATTAAATCAAGGCCAAGTATTTATCTGTTGTGCTATGCTGACTTACCCTATGCCGTAACTTACTGCTCTTATTAATGTATTTGAAATACAGACTCAAGGTGGATCCTTACTCTGTCATCCTGCCAAAGGGCTGAGGTTTCTGAGCACGATGGAGCTCATCTGCCGAGTTCTGGACCAAAGAGACCTACAAGGGAGAGGCTGGTTTGGCCACCGCCAGAAGAGGTTTGTCCTTCTTGGCCCCAGACACGTGCTCCCTGCTCTGGGGAGGGGAAGGTCAGCGCTACACAGGCTACGCGGCCCTACTGGCAGAAGGAGCTGGCCAGAAAATGGGAAATCCACGTCACAGATGGTAAAGAACTTTCTGACTTTTTTCCCCCAATTTTGGATAAAATGAACTACTTTTTCTTTTAAAGAGAAAACAAGCAAGAGGAGTGTCCCAGACCAGCCAGCAGCTAATTACAAGTGTTTTCTTTCCCATTGAGTCCCATGCCCAATATTGCCCAGTTTGTTGAAGCCATTTGGTTCCAACAAATGACCATTTTGTGATGAAAACCTCTTTTGTGGGAAGATGCCTGCTGGTGCCTCCCAGGGGTTCCAAAGGGAATCCTGGACCTTATAAGGAAAGAACAGACCCCTCAGGTCAGCAGAAGTAACAAACATGCTTCCTCTCTGCATTTTAAATCCAACCTTGGCCATTGCCACCACAATTTGGCTACCCAACAAAAGGTAGCTGGCTACTTCTCTGATCACTGGCAAATGCAGCTTTACACAGATTTTTTTCCTGATGAATGGTCCAAGATTCTGCATTCAGAGGAAATAAAACCTCGTGGCGCTTCTGTAAAGATGTACAGACATACATCTGGGCTGATCAGTCAAGCTGAACTCAGCGAAATTTCTCCCAGCTCCCAAAGTCAGCCCTCAGCCGAGCGACTGGGTGTTTTCCCCGGGGGGCAGGGGGGCAGGCAGGTAGTGTAACACCACTTCCCCTCTGGAAAGATCCCCAAGGATTTGTGTATCTTGGGCACAGTTTTGTTTTCAAGCCCAAACAGCAGGTTCTAGTGCTGGTAAACTGATTTTTGCTCTGTTTTATTTTTTACCAAGATCTAAACACCGAGTTCATGTTTTCTTTTAAAACAATTTCATACTATTTTATGCTAATAGATCACCTCTTTTAGATGCAGTCTTTCTTCTTACAAAGCACACATTTATTCTTCTGTCCCACGCAACAGTCACAATATACCTAGACGAACATTCAGGACACACTTTGATTTATCAACGTACTTTTCCAAAATTAGAAAGAGATGTGATATTTACACATGGTTAGTTCAAATATTCAAACAAGGGCAAATTTACCTGCTGGTCTCCAAAAGGATGGAATAGTAATAATTTTCTGCTCTGGAATTAGTCTTCCTCTTGGAAGCTACAGAACCTTTCATCAACGTATGCTTAGCGCAATAGGCTGTGACTTGCATGCGATGCTGTATTACAAATAGCACCGATGTGTTGTCTATGGTGTAGCAGAGCAAGGGCACAGATAACTTATTTTTTTAGAGTACCATCTGACTTGCACACACTCTGCGGGTGTGCAGACCCAGCCACAGGCAGCCTGGGCAGCTCCATCTGCTTGCACTACAGATCTGCTCAGGTTTATTTTTGTTCTTTTCTTTCCAGAAGCTGTAGCACACATTTCTTTCGGAGGCATACGAATCTGACTAATCCCTCAGGAATGTCTCGAGGAGAAACTTCCCACAGAAAAGCACGGTGACTTGCAGCATAAACTCCCACACAATGCATCTGGCCATGGGACAAGGCTCACACAACACCGGGGAAGACCTTGCTCCTGTTCACCTCCGCATAGGTGCAGTTGCAGATCTGATCACGCTTTCCTTCTGCAGGGAAAAAAAAAGCCCAATCCTCTCTCATTTACGTCCTTTAAATGTTTTCCAGTCTTCCAGAAATTTGCAAACCGCTTACCCCTCTTTAGAGCATGCAGACAACACCCGTTGTTGTAACTCCCTATCTTCAGGCACCCACCTCTGCCTCCTGTAACCAGCCTAGCACAGGACTCAAATGCAGCGCTCCTTGCTGCAGGCACTGGCAATAATGCCTACAGAGATGTAACCAATACAAAAAGAAATGTAGCTTCTTCCACTGCTATCAAAAGTCAAACAGGCGATTGCTGCCTGATGAGCATTGGTGAATTCAAATAACTGCTTTCCTGTTTCAAAATCCCACATTTTAGCTGTCTTTAAAGGAAAAGAAAAAAAAGACAAAGGAATTTTGAACTCTGAAAAGTGGCTCAAACTTCCCACTTAAATTCCCACCCCTCATCCCCACCTTCATGCCCCAGCTTTCTTTTCTGTTGAACAGCAAGGAAAAGGCATGGCCTTCGCTCACCTCTACCGAGATCTGAGACATCTCACAAATACTACAGTGGAGGCCAGTGGACAAGTTTGAGTGGGCTTTAGTACTTAAAGTCCCTTTGAACGCACTTGGCTCTGGAATGTCTAGCACCCGCGTTTACGCAGCCACTGCTGGGTGGGCACACGGCTGCCCAGGTCCAGGCTGCGTCACCCTACACACTGGTGGGAGTCACGGGAGAGGACAACCACCACCTGTTTCGCAGGACCTGCCCCATGACTGTGCTCAGAGCACATCCCACCCTCTTCAAATGAGGGATGGAGACAGTCGTGTTGCCAGCCATATTTTAATCCAATATCCAGTGATTACCTACAGTCCCTCCTACAGAAGCTGCTCCTGTTTGTGTGGGAGATGCTCAGATGCTTCAGGGCTGGAAGTCAAGTGGTTTCAGGGTGAAGAACTGAGGCCACCCCACAGGGGCATGAGAGCCCAGTGAGCGGCTACCAGTCCGCCTTACCGGCTGTCCCACTGGATTAACCCTGAAGGAAACTGCTGGGGCAGTATCCAGCACAGCTGCTGGGACTTATTGCCACTTGGGTCATTCCCCCAAGGGAAAACCCACCGCAGGCTCTGGGCAGGCACAGTGCGACGGGCACGGGGAGCAGGAGAGGGAGCAGCACAAATAACAAAGTCACATCCCTGGGGGCAGCCGCTGAGAAGATGACTGGGATGTGCAGCTACATACTGTGTAGAGAGTGGGGTGTTAAATATGCACAGCCCGTGCCCCCCCAGGCTCCGAGAGAGGGAGGGAAGGACCGCCGGCCACGCTGTGCAAGCCCCAGGGAAGGCAGGAACACATGGAGCTGCTCTGCATCGGTTCCTTGACACATCAGCCACACAGGGCAAAGAAAGACCCGGGGCTTAAGCAGCTCTGAAAATTGAGATAAGGAGAATGAGGTTTCTAGTCCTTGCAAGCAACGTGCTCCTATCCGCTGCCTCGCACCTGCCCCACCACAGGCTTCAGGAAGAAAACCGCAGTGCAAAATGCCCTCCCTCACCCTTTCTCCCCAGCTGTCCCTTTCCTCAATTTTAGGTAGAGAAGAGCAAGTGTATCCGCAGTAACATAAAGGGGTTGCACGCCAGGTACATAGAGGCAAGCAGAGAGCTCATCCCTGATTGTCCTTGAGCAAGCTGAAAACCAGCAGCTCTGGTCCTCAGCATCCCAAATTCGTGTGGAAAAGAGAAGATCTGGTCCTCAGCATCCCAAATCTGTGTGGAAAAGAGAAGAAAGCTCAGCCTGCTGGGGAGGGTGGTGGGAAGTCGAGCAAGAAGTGCTCTGCTACTTCAGAACGTTTCACTGAATGGACCCGAGGTAAAACTGCACAGATTATATATGAGTTACATATTCAGAAACTAGACAATTTCAGCAAATTTGCGTAGAAAGAATCAGAGTATTATATCAGTATCTTCTACAGACCTCAACAGTAGACATAGAAAATATTTTAGCATCTTCTTCAGATACGTGAAGGTAAAAGATCGGTGCTGTATGGCTTCTGAGCATGCCTGCACATTGGCTGAAATTTAGATAAGAACAGCTCCACATTAAGCAGTTTCCGTCTGTGAGTTTCTTATTATGCCAAGTCAAATGTGACGGGCCCAAATCTGTTAACGCTTGTGTTTTGGATAGCAAAGTTGTGCAAGTTTTCTCAGGAAGATTTACTCAGCAACAGCAACTCTTCACTGAAAGAAAGGCAGAGGTACTGCAAGCATTTGCCTGAAAAAAGCTGCTTTTTCTGCTAGTTAGTATTGCTCTGTGGCTTCCCTGTGCCCCGTCTCTGCCTGCTGCCATCTCCCCTGCAGACCCTGTCAGCTGGGCTCCTGGCATCCCCTCTCTGAGCAGTACCCAGCAGGTTTGTAACCAGGTTTGCAAGAGCCTTGGTAGCACACAGCGACGCAGCAGGACCCTGCAGAGCCGAAAGCCCTGCTCATCCTGCGGGCATCTCTTTGGGCAGAAACTGCTGCGGGATTGGGAGGTTAAGGATGAGGAATGGCTCCAGCCAAGCTCCTGTTGAAAACAGTTTGTGTTTCTGCAAAGCATTTATTTATAAAAGTGATTTTTCTCTGGGGTTTGTATGAGGAAAGGGTTTGCAGGACTAAGAGCAATGAGCTGCAGTGCTGCGCTCTGGGGTGTCTGGCCGTACCCGAAGCAATGCAACGGAGCCGTGGTCCTGAGCTCACGGTCGGCAAAGACACCAGCGACTCGCTTCCCGGCAGCAGGGATGTGGTTAGCTGGTGGGAGCTGCCTGCCCTCCGCACCGGCACACCATGGCGAGGGATCCCACAGCCCCTTCCCCGGGCGGGTCGGGGATCCACAGCCGGACCGCCCGGTCCCCTCCACCTGTCACAAGCAGGTCGTGCTTCTTATTGAACGCAAACGCTTCTACTCCCCTGTCGGGTCTGAACACCATCTGGTGCCCTCTGGCTCTCCTTGTAGGAGCTCCCGTGGTCAGCCACCCTCTCCTTCCCCTCGAGTCTTCCCCCTGCCCCTTTCTCTCCTTCACCTGCGGCTCAGTGTGAGGAGTGCCCGTGGTGCGCCCTGGAAAAACGCTGAAACCTCCCTCACCACAGCCGCGCAGCTGGGGGGGCCCAAGCCCCTCCGGTACCGACCACCTTCCATGAATTCGGCATTATGATCCTGAGTCACTACATTTTCCTCTTTTTTAATTTTAGAAGTAGTTAACTCCTGTCCTTTTTATCATCTTGATGTATTCCTCCTCCCATACCCATAAGATTTCCTAATCCTTGATGACAGTTAATGAGTTTCCCATTAACCTACACAGAGCTCTTTTGCTCTTCCCTAACAGGTGAACACAACCCCAGCCCCCTGGCTATTTTTTCACCTTTCCTTCAACTTCTTCCAGTTTGTTAGCAACCCTTTTCCTCAGGAACAAGGTGGACTGACTGCAGCTTTGCCAGTGTCCCTGCCCGTGCTGCTCGTCCCATCGCACAGGCACAAACGCGCCCTGTGCCAGCACCCGGCCAGCGCTGGGCAGGGGAGGGCAAACGAAAACATCAGAGGGACCAAGTGACAGTTTCTAAGAAAAGTTAGAAATTAGGAGAAAAGGCAACAATTCTGTCATCTTGCTCCAAACCCAAAATTGTTTTCCTAATACGGGGGAAGAGGAGAAATAAAAGCCCGGGACAGCTAGAAACCAGCACCGCAGAGGG
Organism: Calonectris borealis; assembly: GCF_964195595.1. Taxonomy (NCBI): domain Eukaryota; kingdom Metazoa; phylum Chordata; class Aves; order Procellariiformes; family Procellariidae; genus Calonectris; species Calonectris borealis. The sequence goes on from NC_134312.1 coordinate 196,296,362, forward strand.
AGTTGAGGCCCACCTACCTTTCCATGCGGCCTGGAAGCTGCACAGGGGTAGATCTGGTGTGGCTGCGATCTGCTGCTACCGAGAGGATCCCAGAAAATGCTGCCACAGAATTTCAGAGCAGAATAAGTGTCTAATACTAACTTTATAACCTTGAATTAAGCACATTCTCCACTTATGATCTAGGCAGGAAAAATGAACTTTGAGATTGAAAAGCCTTGCGTGATATAGTCAGATCATGAAGTAAGAGCGCAGTTGTGGTTGTGCCAGTGTCAGCTCTTTTAGATAACTTTAGTCTGCCTGCTCTCTGGTGAAAGCAAACCATAGACAATGTGGTAGCAGCCTTGTCTGCAGTTACCACATTTAGGCTGAAAAAAAAACTTCTTGACATTTATTGGATCTGCAGAGTAGATGGGCCATTAACCTTGTGCACATCCTTCTTACTATGCTGATAATAATATTTGACTAACAGTGTTGCTGTTAAGTAACGACTGTACTTTGCGTCGAGGTTACTGGAGGGAAGGTGCTATTCTTGCATATTATTACAAGAAGTGATTTGGGGTAACAAAACAGCACCATTTTTTCTTCTAAGTGCCTGGGGACAGAATGACATAGGGACTGAACTGGGAAGGGAAAGACTGAACTCCAGGGCTTTTAGGTTTTCAATGTTCCTCATGAAAATGATGATTTTAAAGAGGCATTGCTCATGTGGTTAGGCAGCAAAGAGGATTTCTAAGTAACTGAAACAAAAGGACAGTAGCCTCATCATAACTGTTGTTCTGGATGACAATAAGGGACAGCTTAAGAAAAAAAAAAAAACAAAAGAAATATTGCACCAGCAGTTAATTTGCACGATTTCCAACAATTCAGCTAAGCCTAGAGAAAACAAATATATGGGTTTAAAGATGGTTGCTATAGAAACAAGAAGAGGTTTTATAGTTGCTTATGAGAGTAAAGGAGGTTCTGATTGATAAGACAATCGCATTCAAATAGTCACTATGGAAACCCAAGGTGACCTGGAGGAGATGTGACTCCTCTCGCTCTGCTCCTGTGGGCAGATGAAGACAGCCTGGGTGGGGGGAGGTCTGGGCTGGGTGATAAAGCACGCTGTAGCAAGGCAGCACAGCGCTCACCATGATGCTAGAGATGCTCAGTGTTTCACATTTCAGAGCTGTGTGAGCGCTGATCTCTATATCAGTGAAATACATTTATTTACTTACCCTTCAAAAAGGATTTTTCTCTCTCATTGAAATTGATAGGAGCTCTGCAATTGACTTCTCTGGAAGCAAAGCAGATTTTAGAGCCCTTCCTATGTCTTCACTCCATCAAAGCGAGGAAGCACATTTGCACGTCTCCCGTGGAGCTCAGGGTTTGGCAGCTGCCTGTGCTTTGCTGAAATGGGGCCACGGAGTTGCTGAGCGCTTTTCGCCTTCAGTAACAAGATCTGTGCTTGCACCATGGTCATAGAAATAGGACAGAAAGTGAACTGAATATGCAAGTCTCTTTCTTGTAGATTGGTTATTTAAGGGCCAAAGTTAGTCAGCCTGCACATGACATAACCCAAAAATTAAGTAGCTTGATAGTACCTCAGTAACCAGTTAAAATTTGTTTTCAATATCCACTTTTTAAGTTATTGATAGAAAGTTAGATTAAAGGGCAGGTGCTCAGCACTCCTGGACAGAGTTGAAAACTAAAAAGTTATTCCATATGTCTACTTTTATCTTATTATCTTGATTAATGCAAAGTGTTAATGCCCTGTTAATGCTCTAGCTATTTGAAATACACTAATTCCCCAGTAAGGGTGCAAAGTGGGCCAGACCCCCCAGGGCCAGACTCCCCCAGTTCCTCTGCCAAGCCTAGACACACTCTTCTCCTATATCATTTACAAAATCTTTGATTCATACTACCCACATACGATCAAATCATAGAGATATTAATCATCAGAGATTTTTATCTTGCATTATTTCCAGTGAGGTAAAAAGAACTAGTTGGCAGCCTCAGGAAAACATCGGTATTTCTGAGATTTCACCAAGTTTCCAATGTAAACATGCAGATAGGAGGAAACAATGTCGTCCGGAGAAAACCTGAGGATGCAAGTCCGGACTGCAGGAGTAGAGTACCGAGCAGCACGTGTTCCTTGCAACTCTCGCTCCCCTGGGTTAACTGCCAACGCCGGTAAGAGTGGCCAGGAAATTAGTCCAGCCCAGCTGCAAGGCTGCTGCCTTTTCTAACCAGCCCTGATGGGTTTAGAAATTGCCCTCCCATGTGGAAAACCTAGCCGTGCTTGTACAACAGGTAATCTATAAAAAAAAAACCCAAACAAAAAAAGAACCCAAAAAGAGGATACTGCTTCTGCTTCCATCGTGAAAGGAAAAGTTCAAACCTCAGGCTACTCCTAGAAACGCAGGTAGCACTGGCACTGTGGTGGGGCTGGAAGCAGGGAGAGCTGGTCGGACACGCATTACCTTGAAATAAATTCCTACTGGTTTTAAAGATAAGCAAAGTTGATACCTATTACTAAAGCTGTCGACTCGTGGCTGGAGGTAGAAATCACTGCTTTAATAGAGTCATAATAATTCAGCTACAAAGAACGAGAGAAAGAGAATAATATTGAATAAAAGATGTGCTCACAGGAAGGTGCAGTCTGCCAGGCGAGTTTCTGTTCTGGTTTTGTGTCTGCAGAAAGGAAATACATAGTTAAATAAATAAGAGCAAGTTAAGCTCTTTGCATGGGAGTGAATGGTGTAAATGTGTAGCTGAGCCTTTTCTCCTCAGCACACTGCTGCTCACACTCTCCATCACCAAATGACAGAGCAGCTCTGATACAGTTTTAATTTTTTTTTTTTTTAGTCCATGTAACCCAGTCTCTCTGCACCTTCCAGCAGATGTAAGTCACACTGGGAGAGAGAACAGTTGTAGTTGTTCTGGGAAAATATTCAAGGTGTAAAGGTCTCCCAAAGCACACATGGGAACCCGACAGCTTTCTCCCCTCAGCAGTGAGGATGGATAGCACTTCTTTACCAGTGCTGGGAATGGATTGGGAAGATGCTTTTCTGAGAGCTTATAATCCTTTTCCTCTGGGCTGAAGGGGCCTCAGAGCATCCCTCCTGGAAACACATGCTGCTCAGTATTCCCTGCAAATCATCCCGACTTGAACAGGCTCCCCCGGGCCTCAGCAACCCCGTGCCAGAGGCACAAGCTGTCTCTTACAGACTGCTTCTGCAAGCTCCACTTTGAAACCTGTCCAAGGAGATGGTACAACTCGCTCTCCTCCTTGCACCTTCCAATTTTAAACCCCCCCCCAAATGATTATGATGGCAGCAAAGCAACATTTTGAGAAAACAGTCCATGAAAACAACCAAACTCGTAGGGGTTTGAAATCCTAAAGCTCTCAACACTGTAGGATGTGTTTTGCTTCAGCGTCCAATCCTTCAGCTCTCTGAAAAGTGACAAGTAGCTGTGAGCCTTATAGCTGTTCCCTGGTAAATACCATAAATAAACCAGCGGATAGTGTAGGGTTTCGCCGAGAAGCGTGTAAAGGCAGTAAGCACCATCTGCTGGCTTCAGCATGAAAAAGGAAACCGGGAATTTTTCATCTGGTTGCACGTCTCTTCAGCTGTTCTGCCTCCAGTTTTAGGGCAAACACAAAGAAACTGGTGCAAAACCATCGAAGTGGAGCAACCTGACTGGGGAATACTAACCAGAGCTAGACTGCCTGGGGAACGTCAGTTATCCTGCAGACAGGCCAAGATAATATAGGACAAAAAGAAGAAAGTTAAATGCAGTGAAAATTCACAATAATTTTGTCATTGTTCAAGCTGAGCATCATCAAAGACCTTCGCTTCTCACCTGGTTTTGTATTAAGTTTGAAACATGAATGCTTATCTCCGCAGAGGACATGAGCCAAATATTGACACAGCCTTAAAAAAACAAACAGCCAAGAAATGTTTTACAAGAAAATTGTACGCACAGACTCGTTTTCCCCCCTCAGTTCCTGATCTCAAATAAGGATGTGGGGATTTGGCACAAATATAGCAGGATAGCATTTCGCAGATGGCTAATTCATGTTGTAGATATTGATTACCAAAGGACCAGCGATTAAGCCAGCGAGAGCTGAAGGCACACATCCACTTTGCACTTTGCAAAGCTGCTCAGCAATTTGCAAAAATTGAACCCAGAGCACCAATAAAAGTAACAAATACGTGAGAATTGCCAGTTTTCAAATAACCAGCAGAGCCAGCCCCAGCCTTTTTCTTTCGGAGTAAGACAGAAAATGCCACATTCACAGTTAATTCACAGGAAGGTCTAATCCTGCAGCGCAGGGGCCCAAGATTTGGGCACATCCCCGGTGGAGGGCGTGCGGAGCCCCCGGCCCTTCCTTGGCTTGACCCATGCAGCAGCGGTGCCTCCTCCATCCAAGGCACCTTGTCCCCCTGCCACGGGGTCCACATGGACCAGCCAGGCCAGCACGCAACGGCTCGGGGGAGACGAAGGGCATCTGTGTGCATCAGAGGGGAATTTCCCACTCCATCCCTCCCCAGGGAGGATTGGGGTTTGTGCCAGGGAGAGCTGAGGGAGGGAGGCTTGCTCAGGTGCACCAGACTAGTCTTCCTCCTCCCTTGCTCAACCTGAGCGCGGTACACCCTGCTTGTTCTGCCAGGCAGGGATAAAAGAGGCAAGACACCCGTTTGCTAGCTCTAACCAAGGGATAATTCTTCCTGAGAAGACGCTTCAATAAGCATTGGGAACTACCTCCTCAGACTATGTCTGGAATATGAAAATGTTGAGGTTTAGTTGTTTTAAGCCTACTCTTGCTTTTGACTGCAAGACGAAGCCCAGTGAGTAACCTCTTTCTGACTAGGTTTGTCCTGCCAGACATCCATGGGAAATGGTGGTAGTGGCTGTTCTACGCTTGCACAGCCGAAACAAATAGGAGATGGCTTAAGCAGTCTGCATTGCTGTGATCAAGTCAATGAACTAAGAACGCAACGTCTCTGCTTTCTGGTTAGATTACAACGAATCTTTAACAGTTCCTTATCTCTACAACCTCCGGCTTGTTGAGAACAAGATGAATAGCAGAACTTCAGCACAAACCCCTTAAACGTCCTTGTTTGGTCTCTATTCTACAAATTAGACAACTTATTGGTAATTGCTAGATATGTTCATGTAGCCATAACCCACTGAGAATGCCTTACGCAGATCATGAACCATTATTTCAATGCTAATGCAGCACTCAGGTCATCTAATGCATCATCAAGTGCAGCTTGACCCTACCAGTACCTTTAAACATTATCTGTCAACAAAACCCAGCTTCACTAAAGTCTCTGCTAAAACAACCTCATTCTCCACCACCGTAGCTCCACAGTAACATGTTCGTGCATTGCAAGGTTCATTGCTTTATCATCCCACTAACCCAACCTTTGGTTTGGCAAAAGTCCTACCCTTATACTTGTTTACAAACAAATAATACTAAGCTTCCCAGGAGCTTAATTGCTTTTGTTTGCAATACTACAGCTTAATATGGGCAGTTGTTTGTAGGTACTTATTATGTATCCTTATAATACCTGGTAATAAACTGTGAAACATCATGTGCAAAATTAACTGGAGCGTGGCCTGTTAATTATAAAAGGTGCCCTAAAGTACATGTTTCATTTAACAAAATGATTAGTTATAAATATTTTATTGCAACAGCAGGCTGTTTGGTACGCTACACAGTAGTTAACGGGGACATTTTGTCACACTGAGTCCAACCCTGCTTTTTGTCACTTGAAAGGGAGCAAGATTAAACCTGTTCACCCAGCACTTTCCTTAGGCGAAAGGCCCCTAACTCCTGCAGCAGAAGGCAAAATGCCTTTCCTGGGGAGATGTAATACATTTTCCCCCATCCCTAGTGTAGAGCAGGGAATGGCTAGGCATGAGGAAACTTTGGGGTCACTGGCTAAGCCGGTCACTTCATGGCATTGTCAATCAGTGTCATCTCCCATTTGTACTGAACATTTCTAAGTGCCAAATATTTTGGAGGTAGGTCCTCAACAGGCATTATCTACGTTTCGTGTTCACTTACCATCAAGGGCAGGACGCTCCCATACACTACCATTTATATCTGACTTCAAGCCGAATAAACACCCAAGCACATAATGTGGGTAGAGGAATAAAATTAAGATTATAACGAAGAGAGATGAAGCGACCTATTTAACAATATAGTTTTGTACATCCAACGGAACATTGTGGAGAAACATCACGTGAGACTCTAATTGCTGTCAAGGCCAGAGGGATCCAACGAGGCAAGCAGGAACCACTCATGCTGTTCCCAGGAGGAGTTTGTTGTACTGTGTCATGACAGTGAAATTCAACACTCACTTAGGCTTCTTCTTGACAGTCGTCTTCTAAGAAACAAGCGAGGACGTTGCCATCCCCATGCTCTATGCTTGCTGTCGAGTCTGGGCTCGGTGTGTGGCTGCCCTCTGACACCTCCAAGGACCTCAGACGCCTTGCAGAGATTGAAGGTGAATATTATGTGACCCTCACCAGATTGAGCACAGTGTAGATTGCATCCTCTTAAATATAATGGAGAATGAAGAGCCATCAAGTTCCACCCAGGATGGGCCCCTTGCTTGTCACCTGTAACACTGGCATATCAATTATTCTACAATACCCTTTTGTGTTGGTGGGGCTGACCCTTGCCTCATGTCCTTACAACGTATGGCCGCATTTGGGAGTGGCATGGTGAGGCTTGGGTGGTTTTTGGAAGAGTGTCTAGCACGTGCTTATCACTGTGCAGGGAGAGGAGCAGAGACACCTGTGTGGAGCATACATTTGGGTCAGTTTGAGCAGGATTAAGATATTAGGATTTTTTTCCTAACTTCTTGCTTAATTTGTACAAAACCCAGAAGGAAGCTTGGATCCTGTAGCAAGCAAACTGTTGTCTAAAACAGAACAAAAAAGTCCATTTTACAGAAGAATTTTAATGTGAAAATTTGAATCTCATTTAATACTTCCTCTCTTCAATATACTGTAAACCATGACTTACACCCTATTGATGAATTTCTGAGGTTGTAGTTCTTATTCCTGTTTTTGGCTAAAAGACTTGTTCTTCAAGTGAGAAAAGACAAATTAAAAGACCCTGCAGCTGTCCCCCATGCACACTCACCCACTGAATTCTTCCTGTTGCAGCAGAGTCTATTTTCCTGAAAAGTTTTTCAACTTGCTCATGACTGTGTGTATGACACGACTTTGAGACAAAAATGTTATGTGAAGAGTAACTGAGTTAGTGTGCTTTATTTTCATAACATTTAAACTCAGCTGGAAATAACAGGGTTTTGCAGTCTTGGTTTTCATATTGGTTTCTAGATAAGTATCAGAATTTTGGGAATAACTCTTTTTCCAAACATGGATCAGATTAATCCAATTATGCGTTCATTTTACATAAAAATGCCAAATCCGTCATGTTTGAGCAAAAATGAATGCGGCCCAAATATTGTTCAGTTCTGTTTGCAGAGTTATCCTACAGTCCTACAGTTTTTACTGAAGGCAAACAACCTTCCCTCCCTCTCTCCATAACCGTAAACAAGTAGCCACTCTTGTAAGAGGTTACGACACAAGTAAGATGCAAGGAGAAACTATATATTTAAAATACAGCTTTTCCATATCACCTATTTTTGAATGCCTAATATTCTGGATTTCTGGGGAAATTCAGTGGCTTCAACAGCACAGAGGCTGTTGAATGATCTCCTGTCTGCAGGATTAGGTCCATAGAGCAGAGCTACACTTTAACAAAACGTGATTTTGCTTTTCAGGCTTTTTAAAATTGTGGTTCACTTACTATGCAATGTGGACTCATGCGCTTCTTCATTATCTGCTTGAACTTCTCTACATGCATTGATTTATAGCCTTCCTTTTCTACCTCCTGGAAGTGGAAGAAACAACACATCATAGCTGAAAAAGATTATATTTGGTTTGCTCTTTCATTACTGAGTGCGTTAGTGTGAGCCTACACTTCTGGACAATTTTCTCTAGAAATACAATAATTTTCTTAAATCCAGCAAGAGTTCATTATTCCAGCAGTTGAGAAAATCTAGCTTTGCATTAACATCTTGGGCTGGATCCTGTCACCTGACCCCAGCAAATCATGACAACTAGGCTTAAATCTCACGCTTTTTGCAGCCTGGCTATACTATTTAATAAAATACCTGTTTGGCTACTTTTTAGTCATCTGGATATAGTGGTATAATTATTGATAAATAATGAAGGAAAACAAAAGCCAGGAAATAACCCCAGGGCTTTCTCTGCACTGCAAAACAAATTATGGTAATTTCAGTCTCCTTAGAAATGTATTGTTGAAAAAAGCATAGTTTGCAGATGTGAAAAGTCTATGTAAGTATGGAAAAGTGCTTTAAAAATGCTATGCATCAGGTTAAATTATGGATCTTGTGTGTACCAAGTACAACTGTAGGACACTTTTTCTTGGATACCCAAAAGTGGTCCTCTTGCCACCTCCAGAATGGAGATCTCCATCACTCCTTTCTGATAGGCCAGAGTGGATCTATCTGAAAGGCTCTCAGGCCTGGAACAAGATTTTTGCTGTAGAGTTGGATTAAGACATCCTGATCATCTATTCCCTGGTCTTGAGAAAGGTATAATGTGTTTGGGTCGCCTGTCTGAACAGCAGACGATGGCAAGGGGGCTGGGATGGAGAAGGCTGGTGATGTTTGCCATCTGCCTGGGCGCTGGATGGGGCAGCAAGACAGCGTTTCCCCTGAAGCCTCTGCAGAGATGGATGTCCCCTTTGCCCTCCCAGGGCTTGCCAGGTGAAGGTGGAGAGCAGCTTTCAGACAGTGGCTGGTGGGTAAGCCACATCCCCGGCCGTCTGGGAGTGCAGCCCCGTGCCCCCACTGCAGCCTCGGCTCCACTGCAACTACCTGCCTTTGAAAATGTGAAAATGTGCTTGCCAGGAGACTCTAACCTGAATGGCCAACATGTTCATGTTTTTCCTCTTTCCTGCCACCTCTAAAGCTTGTCTGATTTGGGCTAATTTTCCTCCTCCTTGCACATCTTCCGCGGCCTCTGACACTTCCTCCTCCCTGGCGGCTTGGGCTTGCTCATTTCCCTGATCCCTCCGGTCCACTTTTTTCTCATGCAGGTCCTCATTTCCTCTCTCTTCTCCTTCCTGAGGCTCAGCCTGTTGCAGAGCCCAGCCCACAGAGCAATTCCCATGGAAAAAGTGGAGAAGTCAGCGAGCGCTGTCTCACCTTCTTGCAGCCTTGCCCTCTGCCCGACCCATGCCACCTCCTCACACAGCCCTTGTCTCCTCCTTTCTTTACTGTCCCTCGTGGCCATCAGGGCAGTCTGAGCCATGACTCAGTGAGACAGTTTCAGGAGGTGTGATCACGTCAGGTCTAGAAAACAGGGCTGTCTATTTATTATTTAAAGGATCACAGCACTATTCCCAGGACTTGAACCCAGCCAGGCGGGAAGTTTTGCCGCTCCGCCAGCTCCGATAGCTGCACCGCTCAGCTCAGCAGCCTCCTGCCCACAACTCGCCGTGTCTGCAGAGCAGTCGGGGCACTGCTGGCAAGGTGCTGCCTCTGCAGAGCCCCCCTCCTGCAGCTGGACCCCTGACTCGATGGCAAGCAATTTGCCAACCTAAAAAACCCTGCTCTTTTCATTACTGCCAACATTCCCATGCTGGAGCAGCATCACATCCCAAGCCGGAGAGCAGCCAGGAGCACGGGCAGAGACCTCAATCACCCCTGCTCCCCACCACCCACGGCCATGCCAAGCACCTCCCGGCACGACTCCAGCCTCTCATCTATGAACCGCAACAGGAGAAGGGATGTATTTAGCTGCTTCATTACAAATATTTCGGAGGGCGAGCAAAGGAATAGAGCTGCCTCTTTCACTGTGCCACAGCCCCCTTTGTGTAGGCTGCCCAGCCTACAGCTGCCTTTCTAAGCGGGTGCCAGTTTTCCTCCTCCAGCAGAAAAGATCTTTTCCTTCTGACAGCTCTTGGCTCCTTCCCTGTTGCAAGCTCCCAAAAGCAGCTGGAGACTAATCCCAGAGCACAGGTCCCTTTTCCCTTCCTCTTCCTAAGCTGCTTCCTCCTCCAGAGCCAGAGAGCAGGCGTCATGCTGAAGGAGAGTAAATTTATCACCAGCAAAGCGCTCATGCCACCAGCAACCACAGGCTGGGCAACTGCTCTGTGCTGGGGAGGCTTCCCTCTCTCCACCTAAACCTCGTGCTGGTTAAGGAGACCCCTCCAGCCGAGGGGCTGCGTCTCCCACAACCATTCGGCGCAGTCCTACTGGCCTTAGTGGATCCAGCTCCTGGGAATGTTGCTCTTGGCCCACTTGGGGCATTTGTTCCCATGCTCATGTAGAGATAATAATTTCACTGGCAAACCCATACCTGAAATGCAGAATTCAGCCTCTGAATTTCTTCGAGAGTCATTTGTTGTAAAGTAACAAAAGAGAGCAGGTATTAAAGAAAAAAGTCACCCACAGTGGTATTAGTCACACTTGCAGTAATGCTGTGCAGTAAATTGTCTGGGTGCCTGGAGTGCATGCTTCTGGAAGGGGCAGGTTAATTAATTAATTCTGAATTAATTTGCAGACACATTTCTTCTTTTCCTCTCAGATTATTTTCTTAAATATATTTACTGTATTCATGCAAACAAGATCCTGTTTATACATATTCCCTAAACAAAAATCTTTCCTGTGCCTACCGAAGACAATGAGGATTCAACACTACCTTTTAAGGGAGCATCCTATTTTTAATCCACCAGTGTCTCCTCATTGCAAGCTAAATATCTTCTCATGATAGCTGCTGGGAGCTCACTACAGTCCTTAATTTGTATATAGTTCCTAGTAAAATCAATTATGATTATGGAGAAGCAAAATATTTTCTGTACCTTTGTAGTCATCCAAGGAAAGTGCATTTGTCTATTTTTCCCCTCCCTTTCTTCGGATCAGGGAGACACAGTGTTTGCTGCTCCACGTACTATTATTCATTCAGCAGAATGGCAGACAACAGTTTCAAATTTTCACAGAGCTGCGTTCATCAATAATTTACTGCATAAATAATGCTCCTTGAGCAACAGTAATCAACAAGATCCTGAGATGGTAAGCAATGGGACAGAGCAGCACTTCGCTTCGTTATCAGTATACATACTCCTGATGGCATCAGCCTCGGATTGATCCAGAGCCGTGCTGTCATACTATTGGCACTGTACAAACAGCCTAGAGAACCGGCAAACTGGACACTGGGAGATCCTACAAGAAAGGCAGTAGTGTGAGAGCAGCAAATGGATCAACCACAGCGGACGTGTTTGTATTAAGCACAGGAAAACTTTGGGAAGGGAGTTGAGGAGAGCAGGAGGTGAGAGGGCCAGTTCTGCTACCAGCTCTCCCCCTTCCAGAGGCAGTGCCAGCAGGCTTGTACAGACATCTCCGAGTGACCGGAGAGCCCAAGCCGGGCAGCTCCAGCCGCTGCTCCTGTTAGGGGGGATCTCTAGCTAGCTCCCCCAGCAGCTCGTCCTTTCTGTCCTCACTGCCGCATGGGAGGGTAGAGGAAAGGGCTGAGCCCCGGGTTCCCACTTCCCAGAGCATGGGGAGGGAGAGGAGTCTCCCCTGCATTGGGAGATCTCAGCCAGACTTGACTTTAACTCTATTTTAACCCCATGTTATAGCCATCCTGGCCTTGGCTCCTGCTCTTGCTGACGCCCTCAGGTGGAGTCACTGACTGGCTTCCTTACCGCTCTTTCCTGCATGCCCAGGCTGTGGCAAAGCTGAAGGACGGTCAGACGGACTCGCCGCACCAGCAGCGACCATGCATATTCATGCAGCCATCATAATAAGAGCATGCAGTACTTAGCATTTATATTGAGATTTTTGCCTCCCGAGCAGCAGACAGAGATTAAAATTCTAAGTCTGCTCTTGAATACCAATATCTGCTGCTAGTCTCTCTCTTCCCCCATCCTGCCTTTCTGAAAGTGAATAAATAACTGGCTGATGAGCGAGAAGGCGTTTCTTTATTCAGAGTGATTGGGCTTGTGGTCTGTTATTCACGCCATGCACACTCAGTCCTGCACACAGACTCAGTATTGTCATTGCCTGAGAAGCAGTTCATGTCGCTGTGTCCTCCCAGAGACCCAGCTCTACTCAGAAGACAAATCAGACAAATTTCATAGACAGAAATTTCCTCTGGTTAATTGAATCCTGTGTTTATCCTATGCCTGTCTATCTGCATCTGCTGCCAGAGGTTTCGCAACCCATTAGCTTTTCTTTTCTTCAGGCAATCCTGTAGGCTCCAGCAGCCCAACTTGTCTTTCTCAAAGTGTTACTTCCCACCCACACATTCTTGTATTTTCTCCTCCATCACTTGGAGGCTGAGCTCAGTCAGGAAAAACAGTTTTCCTTCAGCTCCACACTTGGTGGGGTTCACTGTTGGCCTGTGGCTCGGCTGATGCAGGCAGGTGACTGGGAATGACTTGCCTGAGCAGCAAACTTCGGTTTGGGCAGCTCATGCTATGAAGATGAAAGGTTTGATTTCTCAGCTGCCTGTTGCAGAGCCAGTAGCTAGGACTATTAGAAGTTTGAATTGCATAGCCACTTGGATTTGGTTTTGGCTGGCTTATACTCTACCTTCCACCTGAACAGCTACCCATGTAATTCAGTATGCCATAAACAGGGTTTTTTTCCTCATTACTGGGTAATTATGTTCTCCCAAACTGCCAGTGACAGCTCTGTGACTGGCTGCCCGGCTCCTCTTCGTCAAATCCTATTCGCAGCAGAGACATTTAAAAGTTGAGGGGTCCACACGGCAGTGTTCATCATACCTTTCCTTTCCAGAGGCTCTTTGCAGGGTTGAAGTGATGCTGAGCACTTGCACTCTCGGATACGTTTACTGTGAGACCAAGGAAGTTACCCCTCTGCTGCCCTTTCCGTGTCTCCTTCACCAGCCATTTGGGGAGCGGAGAGCCGTCCTCCTGGGCTGCTTCTCTGATGCTGTTGGCAGGAGATGCAGCCTGCAGCCTGAGGACGCCTAGAAAAGTCAGAAAAACTCGAGGTGCGGGGTGTCCCGTGGCCAGTGACCCGTGGAGCTCGGTCAGCACCCTGCCAGAGCCAGCCTCAGGAAAGCGTGATGGGCAGTGGGTGGCGAAGGTGGCTTGCTCCCTACACTTCACTTATTTAGCAGTAGAGAGATAATCTGAGAAAAGAGACAGAAAACCTAAACCTTTAGGAAGGGGATGAGAAGGAGATCACACCCTACATCAGCAGGAGGTGCTGCTATGCACTGGTCATGTTTTGCCAGCAAAGTTATTTTGAAGCTCTGGGTGCAAGCAGAGCATGGCTGTCGTTACAGAGATGTTGGCTGGAAGGGACCTCTGGAGGTCTCCAGTCCAATCTCCTGCTCAAAGCAGGACTACTACCAAAGCTAGATCAGGCCAGCCTTGCATTGTCTAGCCAAGTCTTGAAAAACTCCAAGGATGGGGATTCCCCTCTCTGGGTAACTGCTCCGGTAAAAAATTTACTCTTCTGGTAAACCTTTTATGTCCTGCCTAAAACTCCCAGGCCACAACTCGTGGCTGTTGTCCCTGCTTTTACTGTCTGGCATTACTAGGAAGAGTTTGACTCCAGGTTCTTTGCAGTAGCCCTTTGGGCAGTTGGAGACAGTATTAGGCAGCTGTTAAATCAGCCCTTAGCCTCTCCTTCTCTAGAGTAAACCGGCTCAGGTCCTTCAAACTCTCCTCCTGGGTTGTGTGCTCTAGGTCCTGACCACCTTGGTAACCTGCTGGACCTTCTCCGGTTGCTCCATAGCTCTTTTGAACTGGGAGGCCCCCAAACTGGACCTTTTCCGGTTGCTCCATAGCTCTTTTGAACTGGGAGGCCCCAAATAATATTGAATATTATCCTGCAGCCGTTACTCAGATACCAGCTTTCTTCATTCAACTACCTCCTCTTTGCTGCCCTTCCCACGGGAGGAAAGCTCCAGGTTACCACCCGCGGAGCTACTTCTGTGCTCTTCTTTCCACTTGTTAGCAACTGTGTCTACACAGCACAGGCACAAAAAAAGGTCAGTATGTCCAAAGAGCTCACATCTTTTTGCACAGCTTTACAAACCAATATTACCCTCCCACTACCACCTTGCCCCACTTAAAAAAGCTTGACCAAAAATATTAGGCTGCTCATGTGCCGAGAACACTCTCTGCCATGTTCACTAAGATCATCTTATTTGTATTTCCTCCTTTACCGTATTACATAGACTTCCTTGTGCTCACGTACTTTATACATACCTATTATATATACTTCAGCTGTAAGCTCCCATGGTGTAACTTCTCACTTTCTGGGTTTGTGCAGTCACTAGCTCAGTGCAAACCTGCTCCAGAGTCAGGGCTCCTGCATGCCACAGAAGCTCATGTTAATGGGAACATGCTTAATACTGAAAGCAACTGAATGATGCCCTGGTTGGTGCTTTCTAGCACGTGCTCTAGCTGTATCTGTGAAAAACACAGATGAAAGCTAATTTAAAGGAAGAAGATAGCTGTGATATAAAACACAATCCTGGAAAAGTAATTTTCAGGTGACAACAATGCTCATGCTGTGAGATTACAGAAAAGAATCGGTTTTGCCAGAAGAAGAGTCTGCGATTTCCAGAATGTTAGTAATCAAACAGACTGCATAACTGAGAATAATATGCATGTAGCTCAGATCCCTATAATCAGAAAACAGCTTGTTTCTTCCAGGCTCCAGCATGCAAAAAAAGAAAAAAACATCACTGATACACACTTGAGCAGAGATTACAACTGGCAGAACACTAACGATCCCTGCCTCCTGTAAATCATGCCTGTGAGCATCCTTATGAAATTGTGCGACAGAGCAGTGGTCCGTATGGCAGGTGGTGTTCCAGGTCACCTGTGAGACTATTCTGCAGCACAATGTCATGGCTTGTCAGCGTAGCTGAGCTTGAAATGCTGAGGGGGTGCCTCGTTCATGCATTACTGAGATTTTTTTGTTATCTTTTGCAGCCACAGAGTGAGAATTATTTCTCCTAACACACCAGCAGCGGGGGAGGAGGTGGGGGAAGGCTGTACGTGACTGCCACATTGAGCTGTTAGCATGAAATGCATGCAGAAAGCTACAAGCAAGCCAAAAATTCTTGAGTCCTAAGCTCTTTTCACATCAGGCTGGAATTTGTGTCACGTCTGCACAGAAGCCAGTTACCAGAGACTGAGTGGTACCAGGTGTCTGTATTTTATCTTTAATTGTCTGTATTACTCCACTGCCTTAAGTGTTACAAAGAGCTTACAAGATAAAAACAAGGCAAGAGAGTAGGGACGAGTGCCCTGCTCTGGATGGGAAAGATAAAAACAAAAAGAAGAGGGGAAATGTCTGCTGGCAGCAACTGAGGACGCTCTGGCTACACAATCTGGCCACCGTGGCTTGGTAAGTCAGTCACGCCACAGAGACAGTCAGAAAGGGCCAAATTCAGCTCCAAATTTGGTCATCTTGGTTTTGGGGGTGTACAATATGAGCTAGGTGTCTGACCTCCTCCTGCAGCCTGGTCGATACAGCCATGCCCTGCACCCGGTGCACCACTCCACTGCCTCTTGGGTTTATCGTGTGCCCATTTACAGGTTCCTAAAGTCACCTGAGATCCCCTGGGGTATCCCAGACGTTTGTTTGGAAAGGTAGGTATAACAGCAGACCTGAATTAAGCCCCCGTCAACACAGGCAGTGAAGCCAAGGAACGATTCAGCTCTCCCCAACGTGGGCGTCCCTGCTGACCAGCTGAGCCCCCTCCGGACAGGGCTGGACAGACCAAGTGGGTCTCCAGTTGCTGTAAAGGGAGCTTCAACACCCAGCTCATATGGAGACACCCACACTCAACTATCCGAGCCTGACTCCATTTGTGGGACTGTTTACACTCTCTTAGCGCTCCCCAATTGCTAGACAAGGTAACTTGGCTTAGACCACTCTCAGTGAGACATCTGAACACACATGGAATAGGCTAAGAGAGTGAAAAAGCACAGTTACGGCACATTAGTTAACGGCTTGTAATTTGTTAAATTGCCATTACTTGATCCATCTGATCTACAAAGGAGAGGACCTGTTCTTGTGATGTTGATTTCTTCGTCCCAGTTCTTCATCTCTAGTTTTGAACTCCTCATTAAAAGGTCAATATTTAATTAAATAAAGACATAAATAAATATGTCCACTATAAAAAACTACTTCAGCAACCATGCATGTTCATAACTGGGTTTGCTCTCCCTAGTTTAAGGGAAGAGCGGACTTCTCCAGGCATGTCAAAACCCTGGTTTTGTGACACCTCGATTGTCCTTGAAGTCCTGTCCCTCCCTGCCACAGAGCTGCATTCCTGGGCAATCACAATGCTGTTCAGATAAACAACTGGCTTGTGATGGAGAGTAAAATGACAAAACATTTCTGTATGTCCTGTTCCATATGACATTACTGACACCCAACAAGCCAGAGATTAAGTAACTTCTGGGACAAAATAATACTTGTGCCACCACCGTATCACTTTCAACAATTTTATCTTACTAACTAGCTACTAACTTACGCTGTTACTAGGGTGCTTTTGTTTCTATACTCTTCCTTATGTCCCTGAGCCACTCAACCACGGATCTTTCTTTTTACTGTATTTATCAATTCCTTTCACTTGACAGCTTCTAACTTATATCAGTTTACATTTTTTATGTTTTTAAACCTGTCTAATCTCTGCCCCTTTAGGACACACAAACACAGCCACACTATCTATTCCTACTTCAGTCCAAAGCTTTCAGTTTCTCTTCCCATCTTCCTTGCTCAGAGTTCAGACATTTCTTTCGTTTTGACTCTGTCCGCTTCCCTGGAAAAAATTGCCGCAGTGTGGCTATCCAGGAAGTCTTCCCTCTTCCAAATATCATGTAGTGAAGAACTTCATCCCTTAGGAGCTGCAGGTACTGTCCTGCTTGACAGGCTATTATGGATTTATAAAGACTCACTTATCTTCTTCAATCCCTCATGAAGAGATGGACTTCTCAGTCAGAGATTTCTCAAGACAGCTGCATGATAAAGGTCCAAAACCCAACCCCTAGCCCTGAGACTAGGTGACACTGGGTTTTGGCCACTCTGGCTTAAGGCTAGCTCTATCTACAGATTCTTCTTGGAAAGGGGTAGCTGGAGTAGTCCCAAAGAGAGCCAGGGTATAAGCTATCACTGCTGTAGATAGGTAGATGCTCTAACCGTCTCTCATTTTGCAACATGGATGCAGCCAGAGGTTGCAGAATCAGAAGGCAGGCAGCCCTTGCTGCATCTCCAGCAGATATGTCTCACTAAGCCTGTTCAGCCACATGGAGAACAAACAAATCAACAACAATAAAACACATTTAAAATGTTAGTCATTGGTTTCTTCTGCTTCCAAAGAAGTTGTGCAATTTTGGCCTCTAAAACTCCTTTCTTGGCTGTTTCTGTTGCCCGGTGAAAAACGGCATGTTTGGGAGGAAGAAACAATGGCTTACCAGTCATAACTTTTCCAGCAGAAATGTCTTTCCTGAGCGTCCCGAACCATGCTGTGTCACAACTTGTCTAGGACAGCCCAGTGTTCACAGGAACACATCTTGCTGAGTGACCCAAGATCAGTTACAGGCAGTTGAAACCCGCTTCATTTCCAGCCCTGCCAGGAAGGAATGGCCATGGTATGGAAGAAGGACATTATGCACAAATACATGTTGGCCTCTGTGTAACCCATCACCTCTGGTGAGTGTCACAGTGTCGTGGTTTAACCCCAGCTGGCAACTAAGCCCCACACAGCCGCTCGCTCACTCCCCCGCCGTGGGATGGGGGGGGAGAATCAGAAGGGTAAAAGTGAGAAAACTCGTGGGTTAAGATAAAGACAGTTTAACAGGGAAAGCAGAAGCCGCACACGCAAGCAAAGCAAAACAAGGCATTCATTCACTGCTTCCCATCGGCAGGCAGGTGTTCAGCCATCTCCAGGAAAGCAGGGCTCCATCACGCGTAACGGTTACTTGGGAAGACAAACACCATCACTCCGAACATCCCTCCTCTTTCTTCTTCCCCCAGCTTTATATGCTGAGCATGACGTCATATGGTATGGAATATCCCTTTGGTCAGTTGGGGTCAGCTGTCCCGGCTGTGTCCCCTCCCCACTTCTTGTGCACCCCCAGCCTGCTCGCTGGTGGGGTGGGGTGAGGAGCAGAAAAGGCCTTGACTCTGTGTAAGCACTGCTCAGCAGTGACAAAAACATCCCTGTGTGATCAACACTGTTTCCAGCACAAATCCAAAACATAGCCCCATACCAGCTACTATGAAGAAAATTAACTCTATGCCAGCCAAAACCAGCACACAGTCAGAGGAACGTGGCACTTGGGTGACACAGGATACTTGTGTCTGTGGCATGGAGCCTGTCACAGCTCGATTTCTCGGTCAGGCTCTGTTGAACACAAAGGCACTGGGGACACACAGCAGCACATTGTTCATGGATGAGATTTTGGATGAGGACACTGGTCTCCAAGTGCTTCTAATTACTGGGGGTGACTGGAGTTTATAAGTATTGCCAGTCAAGCGCTATTCCCTTATTTGAACATTGCTAGCATAAGTTACTCTACATTTAGTCATTTTTCTGAATTTGTAGAATTGGACAAGCCTTCTACAATGAACTGGTGCCACAGATGAGGAATGGGTCACAAGAACCACTTCAAGCTCTGTAAGCTACTTGCCACCGCTTATCATTGCCAAGTGTTTATTTCTTCCTTTAAAATTTCCTCCCTGGGTCATGAGCAGCGTACAGCTTTTCAGTACTTTTTCTTAGAAACCAGAACAAACTTTCATGTGGCAACCAATGCTCCAGGGAGAAACTAAGTGCAAGAATACGAGATCTAAAGAAACAGCTGGTCTAACAAAAACAATCCAAAAATGTCTTTTGCTACAGAATCTGCATTTTTGTGCAAAAATGCACATGCTGAGAGGTGAATATGCAAGGTCTCACTTTCTTCCTTAGAGACATGGTGTCCTGAAAAGTCCTTGAGCAACTTTAAGACCTGAGCTGCCAGTCTCTGGAAATCAGAAGCAGCAGTCGCTGCCCGCAGGACCCTCTGCTCTGGCAGGTGGAGGCAAGCGCGTGGGGCAGGACTCTGCCACAGCTCTGACCGCGCGCCTCCCCACACCTCCCTCCTCTCTCACATCGCGCAGCAAGGGGGGGATGCACGGGGCACGCAAGGCGCAGGCGCAGGGCAGCACCCCCCACGCCACGGCCATCTCTCTGCCCCCGGCATGGCACCCAAATCCTGCCGTGGGGCTGAGCATTTCTGATCCTGGGCTTGGGCAACATGGTGTGAAGGAATACAAGGCTTTTCTTGTAGCCCTGACCCCCTCAGCATAACAAAATGAAATCCACGCCAGGGAAGACAAATTGCAAAAGAAACTGAGTACAACTTGCTCCCATGGGAATCAATGGATTTTGTTGTGTTAAATTCACTGGGGGAGCTGTAAGAGAGAGATCGTGTTAAAAGGATATTCCGTAGCTGCTTATCCATGTGTCAGGTGTACATGGAGAAGCAGTGCTAGTGCTCTAGAGAGTTGCCTGGGGTTTTCTATCAATATATATCTCTCTATATATAAATATGTGTTTATTTCCTTGAATTCTCCAACTTTTAATATAATCATTCTGAATTCAGAGAGTTTTTGTGCCTTGATAAATTACCAGTCTGAGTTTGCAAGTGTGTTGACTGTCTATGGTTAAACTATTTTCTTTGTTAAAAAAAAAACTACAAAAATCTTCAAAACAGATTCACTACCTTTTACTTAACATTTATCCTACTATATACTGTCATCAGTCATTTGCTGATGGTTATCAAACATTTCCGTATTTTAATGTGTGACTTAGTCTGGTGCAGGAGCTTTTATACTGTTAATGAGCAACTGCTTTTTTTTGCTGCAAAATACTTCTTGAACTATTTTAGATATGTGGAAAAATATTTCACCCTGAAGGTGGCCAAACACTGGTACAGGTTGCCCAAAAAAGCTGTAGAATTGCCGCCCTTGAAGATATTCAACACTCAATGGGATGCATCCCTGAGCAACTTGCTGTAGCTGGACCTGCTCTGAGCAGGGATCAAACTGGATGACCTCCAGAGGTCCCTTCCAACCTGCATAATTAAATGATTTTATTTTATTTTAAAAACATAACCTGGGGGAGATTATTTATTTTAACTGAATAATTTAGCAAAAGAAAAATAGAAAAGACACAAGTTGTGAGAGTTGCTAGTTTAGGGAATCGAGAGCTCCTGGCGCTGCTGTATGCAGGAGAAGACAGTACGTTTAGTCAAGGTGATTTCTGTCAATTAAGGAAGAGCAGATATGTAAATTTTTCTTTCCATGAAAGAAAAAAGTAAACCAAAATGCATTGTAGCAGTTTCTGGATCAGGAAGAGGGCTCTGCTCTGCGTAAACTGAATGACAGCTCCTCTTTCTGGTGACAACATAGAGGATGCAGTTTCATGACCTCTGCCTCTAGCACATAAATTCAAGTGATGGAACAGGGGTTTTCGTTTTTCAGTAACTGCATATACCTTGAGGGGAGTTTTCCTTCTCTCACCAACAGTATTGCTTTGTTTTCAAAATTCTTCCTTAAAGCTATCAACCGTAAATTCAAGCCTGGCCTAGATCCTAATGTCGTCTCTGGAGGCTTAGGGCACCAGAATAAGACCAGGCTTTCCAGGGTGAAATCCTTTTTCATTTTTGCCTTTATAATGCAGGTAACACCCATTTAACTGCTCTTTGGCTGTTACAATGTTGTAACTATGACTAAGAACAATCTCCATCACACAAACCTAAGCCTTCCTCTGGCTTGTAGGAGAGCATTCAGCTTCCTTAGTCAGATCATCCCATCCATGTGAGACCCAAGTACAGTGCAGATAATTTCCTTATAATCCTTAATGATAATAGCTTGTTTAATGTTCCACCAAACCAAGCAAGTATACTCTCCCTTGCCAGATGTCTCAGCAAAAAATAGAAATTATGAGAGACAAACTTTGATGAGCTTCCAAAAAATCAAGTTACCTTGGTGCAGCTAATGAACAAACCCACTTCCTAAATTCTTATGGTCTTTATAGGGAGCTTTCTCCTTAGGAGCCAGCCTGGGGCATGGTGCACATTATCTCTAAATACCCATTCACTGAAGTCTTTGCAGGATCAGGCCCGGGCTTCATGTTTCACCTGGAAGAAATCTGACTACTGACAGAAAAAACGTTACTGGAAAAAGAGCTGGAAATGAGCTCCAAGAGTGATAACCATTTAGGCAGTACTTGTGAAGAGGCCAGCCTCAAACTGTCTGGAACTGGTTTTTACAAGAAATCACCAAATATCCCAGCCTTTGCTAAAATTCAGATTATAATAAAATCACATTAATTACTATAGCAGCAAGTGGAGGAAGAAAAAGATTTCAGTACAATAAGACATTGCTTTGTATAATAAAATAACCGCATGTCCTTATATTTACCGTGAAAATTGACGGGAGAAAATTACACAGCCAAATACTAAAATATGTGTCTGAGGCAGCGTACCTGGCAGGCACGTCACCCGCCGCCCCAAAAACTTCCACAACACTGCTCTGTCCCCCAGGTCCAGTGAGCCGCCCCGAGGCAGCCCCGCAGCGGGGGACGGGGCTGAGCACTGCCACGGGGCAGGGGGAGCCTCCGAGCACTGCACTCCCAGTCAGCAATGGAAGCTGTAAAAATAGGTCTTTGCACATTTCTCAGTTCCTCATAAAGAAACTCTTTCCCCTTTTCTGAAATTGCACTGTTGGTCTGAAGGAAATGAGTGGAAACTTGCTTTACAAAATGGTAGGCAATAGAAAGATATTACAGCAAGTGATAACAATAACATTTTTTCTTGTCGTTTATTCTTTGCTTTGTAGACCGACATTTGAAGTGTCACAATTTGGAACAGCATTCTGACTTTTAATTTATGTTGCAAAGCGTGTAATAGGATCTGCTATTTACCAGTGACTACATGTGCTGAGGAACATACCTGATTCCAGCTGGACACAGCATCTGATTTCTGCAAAGCTGATGCTTCTTCAACGTAAATATTCTCCTTATAAAGTAATGGTCAAGTATTATATTTCTGCTTACAGTTTTGGACAAGAAGAAGAAGCCTTATCACAAAACTTTATCTGCAGATCTGGAAGTTCACATATCTTGCTAAAAAACAGTATACCTGCTAGCTGAATTTCAGCACTAAACTGTAATCCCTGCTTCAGAATAGATGGATTACGTTCAAAGGCAAGAGGTGCAGAAAATATGAGCATTTGTTATTGGCAGGTTAAAAAAATATGTAACTCTGACCTTGGCACTGAAGTATCATCTCAGTTACTAGATTTAAATATCTGTATTTATACAAAAGCACACATGGAATCACTTCAAACTAATATCAAAGTAAGAGCTTGTCCAATATTAAACTTCTCAGTGTTGTGCAGCTAACCAAATAGCATAAAACCCCAGAAGCATCTGCTATAAACTGTATTTGTCTGTTGCTACGATGCTTCAGGGAAAGTAATGGCATGGCAGGGTGAGGAGAGTGCTCCCTTTCAAGTAAAGCACCCAAAAGCAATTTCTTGTCTTGTCGACATCAGCAGCCCTTGCAGATTTGGGATTTTGGTGAATAGAGAAGGCTACTTACAAAGTCTCTTTTACACCCTTTCCTTCATTCCCTGTGCACCACTCTTCATTTCACAGCGCTTCAGTGTGATCGTATGCAGCATAATGTTTCCATCTGAATAATTTACAAGCTAAAAGCACTCAAGAAGGGTATGACAACATTTGCAAAGATACAGATGCAAAGATGGTTTTCACTAGGCCATTGCAAGGCACTTTTTTGTTGAAGCTTATTTCCGTAGGAAAGACATCCTCCAATAAATAGCTACTTCAAACATAAATCGGTTTAGTGAAATATGAAGTGTATTTTTATGCTTTATTTGGATCTCCAAATCTGAGTTACTATTTGCTAAAATCTTACGAACATGGGACAAATAGCTGGCAAAATGTGTATAAAATAACTTCAGGTCAAGCAGTCAGCATTCACGACAACTACCAGCAAATGGCAATAGCAATCGAGGGGAATGCATTACCGCAGCCCAAATGATCAACACAACACACTCTTACTGGGACAGTTAACACCAAATGAGCTCTTTATTTTAATCGAAAGAGTTTTAAATACAAGGAGAAAAAAGTCAGAATAGAAAATACATACTGTTTAAGGAGACATTTTTTATTTTGCCATTTGTAAAGGATACTAATGGTCTGCTTAAGATGAGTTCTCTGCAGACTTCATACTCACCACGGGTGGTGAGTATTAAAGCCCTATGAAACAAAACATCATTAGTACTGCTATCAGCTATTATTTTGGAACAGAATATTTTTTCTGGTTTTGAGTGTGTTTTTTTAAACAAGGGGAGCATATTTTATGAAAAGGAAAACGATATATAATTGAGTTTCTGTTACCCAAGTCATCCCTCGGCTAAAGTCACACAGAAATGGAGAGGCTTAAGAAATCATTTAAGGACACAGCACGATTCTTTCCAATTATCATTACAGGTAGCTGAATAAAAGGCATTTGATGAACCTGTAGTCCAGCTTTATTCACCAGCCTTTGAAAATCTTGACAATACTGTTAACTTGTGTTCGCGACTCTCAGGATCTTATTGAGATGTAACGGAGTAGGTATTTATCCTCTAGAGTTAAAGGAAAATGGAAAAAAAACACTTCTTCCGTCAGAGAGCAAGTTCCTTGTCCTTGTAGATACAAGGAAAAACCTGAAAGTATGATCCAGATTACTTAAGAAGGAAATAGATTTTCAGATTGAGTGATTTGGAAGAAATTAATTTTGATCCAATATTATGATATTTTGAAGGTAATTTATGTTGTGGCACAGCTGACACTGTCAATATCAGATTTATTTTTAGCTAATCCTATCATTCTTTGCAAAAAAGAAAATCAGCCGAAATGAGTAAAGCGTAAGAAAACTTTCTCCCAACAAA
Source organism: Calonectris borealis (assembly GCF_964195595.1). Classification (NCBI taxonomy): domain Eukaryota; kingdom Metazoa; phylum Chordata; class Aves; order Procellariiformes; family Procellariidae; genus Calonectris; species Calonectris borealis. Next base: position 196,320,409 of record NC_134312.1, read on the forward strand.
CAAGATGTAAAAATTAGTCAAGTAAGCAATGCTGTTGCCATAAAAGATAATAGGGAGAAGAAAATGCTTGATGACTGAGGCAATTTAATATAATCCTATCTGTTGCATTTTACTTGCAGCTTATAGTCTACACTGAAAAAAATCGTTTAACAATTTCTCTCTATTGCTCCTGCACAGACTGGTATTAAAACCAAACTGAACAAAACACAGAGAAAGCTTGTAAAAAATGCAGATTCTAAAATAACCTTCTGTATGCTCTCACTTTGAAATAAACACTACTGATAATTTAACGCCCTGTATCATTTGTTCTACAAATGACTGTTTTTCCAGCCATGTACAAACTTTTCATGATAAGCAATGATTATTATAATGGCATAGTTTTTATGAAAGAAGAAAAATAAAAATTCTTGCCCATAAAATGCAGACGTGGTTCTACATCTACACCTTTCATTGACAAACCTGTAAAAATGCAACTGAAAAAATACACATTTCCTGTGCAACACTTTCAGACAGTCTCATTTTCAGTAGTTCCTCATCATTCCTCTGTAAGACTTGTTTTTCAATGCAAGAAAAGTTTTCAAGGACAAGACTAAACCCCAAATAACCTTGATTCTTGGAAAAATCAGCTTCGTCTATTGATCTCATCTAAGGAATGATAACCCTCTTAACAAGACACAATTCTTTTTTTAAAAAAATGGCTTTTGAATGCTTGTAGAATATTGACTCCTTTAAGAAGAAGAGCATGTGAGTGGGCATGGGGCTACTCAACAGGGAAACTGAACCTGTAAAAACTCCGCTAATTATAACCCACACTTCTTGGCTACTTTGCTGTGAGTCTGTGGTTTTCCAGAATTAAAATATCAATTTAAGCTGTTGCATTTGTATGTGCAGATAATGGGTTGCATGTTTAGGTCTATCGAAGGGATGCTCTCAGCTGCAGGATCCAGGAGTGCCTTTCAAGCCCAGGTGCCCATCGCAGTCGCATCCTGGCTCCGTGCTGGCGCGAGTCCCATTGCCTCCCAACAAGTCCTGGCCAAAGGCACTACGGCACCTCACGGCAAGTCCCTGACTCTGATGATGGGAGACCCAGACCTCAGAGCACTCTTCTTCCCCATGGCATGACTTCAGGAAATGAAGTTTTTTTAAAAAGTTACTTACAACTTGTTGTTGCAGGTTACAAACGCGGGCCTGGTATCACTCCGTACATCTGCTGGACTAATAATGGCAGATTTAAAACACAGCCTGCCAGCTTCCCTCCTTTACAACTCCTAACAGAAGTCATTTTTTGGAACACAAAGACGCTGCTGCAGGACATGGGGCAGAGACGAGAAAGCTGGGACGGATGGTGAAGCGCAGGTTGCACACACATTTGCATGAGCAGAAAAATCTCTCTGACCACGCTATTGCTCTCCAGCTGCCGAAGATAGGATTCATCCCAGGGAAAGCAAGGAATTCTTTTTCCTTTGAAAGTTTATGAACTTACTGCTTTCAAGGAACTGCTGCTGTATTTGTACCATGCAAGATATAGATATACTGTCTTTTTATCTAAACTTCTATACCACAGTCACATCTATGAAAAAGGCAGAGACGCTGAAAAGCAAGCAAACCCACCAATTACAGGTTGCATATAAAAGTGTTATTTCTTAACAGACTGAGAAAAACAAATCAACACCGCCCCCAACAACTCCGTCTCTCTACCCAGGATCCTAATGCCAAAGATGAGTACAGAAGTACATCTTTAGGGGCCTGATGTTCAGAAGTGCTAAGAAGCCACAAATTCCACTAAGTCAGAGGTATGTAACAGCTTGGAAGATTAAGCTACTTGTATGTAAACGCTTTAATGGAGATTTAGCAATCTAACTTTAAGAAACCAACTTTGAAGGTTTCATTTATATACCAAGGGCAAACACTATCTCATTTTCGGGAATAGACAAGCCCGGACAGCAAGATGTTGAAGTCATTGCTCATCCTCTGAGCTGAGCAGATGCAGTGGCTCGTGCAGGGCCCTTGCCTGCTCCCGGGCATGGGGCTGCCAGCACGCAAGTGTAAGGCTGTGGGAAGCAAGGAGTCAACCCAGCGCTCACCAGAAGAGACAGGAGAACAGCTCATCACCAAGGAAAAGGGACACTCAAGATGCCAGTGACAGCCCTGCATCTCTGAGCAGGTCACAGCCAAGGTGCTCTGTTTCCCTCTACTGGTAAAATTTCAAGTGATTTTTAAAAAATGTTCATTTTCTGCTGGAGGTTTTCTGCTGGAGGTGTCCCACAGCCAACGTGTGCTGCTTTGCTTGGGAGCCCTACCGGGGCCTCCGTCTTTCCTCCCAAATCTCCCCCTCGGCTGAGTCCTCCTTTGCTGAGCTCTGTCATACAACCACACCTGTTTAATGCTGTTGACTTCAGCAGAGTTGGGCAGGAATTTAAATTATTAAGAAATATTTCAAGGCAATTTACGGGTATTTGGAAAGGTTTCATTGATTTCACAGTGTGAAAGCAATACCACAACACTGAAGCTATTCTAATGAACTTAACAAGTCTTTTAATGAATTGCTGCTATTTGGCTGTGTTCAAAAGCCAGAACAGAGGTTCTGTTGTTGGAAAGTCTCAAGATTACGAGCTGGTAAGAAGACGCAGTAATTGTACAGATGCACTGAGTGCACTATCTAGGTATTTTAATTGCTTAGCTAGACCACATGGCCCACAGCCAGCTCCAGTAAGACTTCATTCATGATCCTCTATTTGCAGTTGCCAGAGAAAACATCAGTGTTCACATCCATTAGTGGGCTCTAGAAGTATGCAAAATTAATTTGAGAAGGAGCTTTCTGAGCTTTCACAGAGAGCATCTTAAAGAGACATGGGTTTCCCAGCTTACAAACTTCTGCCATCCTGGAGCCTTTCAGGTTTTTTTCTTCCCTTCCACACACCCTGATACCAGAGGTTTCCCATGTACTATCTTGGTGAGTGCAATTTTGATCTGTGGTAGCAGTAGCAGGGGTGGTGTTTTAAACTCAGAATACATTTAAGTTTTTCCATGTGTAATAAAAACAAATGGAGAATTTTAACTCCAGGAAAACTGAGTTATGGTTATATTTACTCCAGTGCTGCCAATGCTTTCTTGAAATGTTCAATAGCTCATGCTCAGATACTTCAATTTAATATGGCTAATAGATTATTGAGCTATTGAACATGTCTTGGCACAAAGTATGTTGTAACCAACTTCAGAAGAGCCTTTGGCAAACTGGCAGGTGCCTTGAATACAATTATAGCTAATGCCGTGTGGGTCTTACAGTGAGTAGGAATTGAAACGAAATTACAGTTAAAGAAAATTGAGAAGGAGAGGAAATTGAGTGCTCTGGGGGCAAATTAGTCTGCAAATGCCTAAATACCCAATTACAACTTTCTTGATCGTTTATGAACATATTTCTGTTACAGCAGCTGTTGGAGTTTTTTAGGGATATCTTTATAACTTTTGTGTGCATGCTGAAATGTTAAAAATGTATCATAGGTTTTAGGTTCCGCTGATCTTTTTGTTTTCACATAAATTAGTAGTTACTTTATTTTTCCTTTTTAATTTCATTGGAATCTGTATTTTAGGAGTGCAAATTACCAGCCCAGATGAAACAGCAGTTTAATCAAAACAGAAGAGTATTTAGCTGTGAGGAGCGTACGCTTCCCTGCGGCAGCTCTAACGCTGTCCCAGGAGCCCTGCGGCCAGGGGCTGGTGGGGTGGGAAGCCTGCAGTCTCCATGCCTGCGCAGGCACCTTCCGTACCTGGAGTCACCTCCAGAGACTGTCTGTTGACGGGCAGGTGGAGCACGCTGCTCTTGCAGCCCTCACGAAGGACCAGGGTTACTCTCAATTCACTCAATTCATTCAGTTTGGGCTACTCTCAATTTCACACCTAATATTTCTGGAAGAAAACTGTTCCAGGACCTCATCGTTCTGATGGCTAGACCTCCAGTTTGTGGCCTTGTTAATGATCAGTTTTAATCAGATTGATGATGGCTTATATATACCATCTTTAAACGGAATAGTTCTGCACTGCTGAAGTCAGATGTGGATGAATTTTGTCTGCTTGCATTGCTCTCAACACCCCACTTTTTGAATGCACATGTACACTGTAAAAGTAGTCAAGAAAACGTGCGCTTCGTTGAAGCACTAAATCCAGACTGTGTTGGAAAGTTGTTAATACTATATATTAGCCCTGCAAATTCAGTAAATGGTGGAGGAGGAACTTGGTGGAAAATAGCTGCTTAATTCAGCCTAATCTCTACTGCTGAAGATAATGGGATTCCACTGACATTACTCTGAGATTAGCTGGAAGACCATGACTGCCTGCAATAACTGTGGGCATAATTTAGCTTTCTTCTGCACTGTTGTTAATGTGCAAGAAAGCGTGAGCTCAGATGGATGAGCCAATCTCTGTTTGATTTGCAGGATAAGCCATTAGAAGAAAAAACAATCATTTCATAGTAAACTGAGCACAATTAACAGGCATTTGGGGACAATAGACATTTTTCCAGAAACACTTCTGAAAGCAGAACAGGATCACAATGGCAAAATCACACGATTTAGAAATTCTCTAGGGAGCACAATGTGAGAGAGAATGGATCTTTTTGTTAATCCTCAGTAAATGACGTGAAAGTGGGCAATTTCAGATCTCATTGCAATTTGGAAATGAGAAAGCTGAGTGATGCTGGATCATACACCTCATTACTCACAATTTCTCAATATTCTACAATGTATTTTGCTTGGCTGGAAGCCTCCATTTTTGTACTTATGCCCCACCGTGATCTTAATGAACATGAATGCTTTAAGCATGGCAGAAGGACTGCTCTCTTCTTGCCTGATTCTGCTCCACTTGGGGGTCAAATATTCACACAACGCGATCAAACCTCATGTAATGAAAGAGGGAAGGGAGACACCAACGCTTTTCCATTTAACATGATGTGATCCCAAACATACGTGAGTGAAGAGTCCAGAGCCGGAATCCTTGATTATTAGTGCAAGACAGCAATGATACTTTGAATACATATGCAGTAGGTTAAAACCTCTCCTCTTTCTGCATCTTTTTTTCTTTATTGCTCCTGGGTTTTGGTGCACGGAAATTTAATGCAGTTTTCTATTAGATCAGCAAACTGTTCAATTTGCAATTAAAATTTTTCACAGGTCAGCAAGACTTAGTGGGTGGATGTGCTGAAAATCATGTGGTCTTGTTCTCAATTTTGCACTGATCTTCCATGAATCTGGGAGGAAGTCTTGGTGCGCTATTTCTGTGTCTGGAGAAAGGCAGGATTACCCATCCCTCTCTGTAAAGTTCTTGGTGATAATGGGGAGAAAATGATTAATAGCAGCTAATATTTTCCATTTGTCAATAACAGTAGAACCATAAAACGAACCCAATGAAGGAATCTTGTGCCCAAGACTTGAAAGCCTTTCCCATCTATGAAGGGTAGGGCAAAACTCTTATTCTTTTTAATAGTTTGGTATTGGACCTATACTACTGAATGTCCAACAAAACTTCTATAAAAAGTAGTTGAAATATGACTCAGCTCTTGACTAAGAAAAAATGTAGGGGTCTATATGCGAGACAGGAATCTCAGCTATTACAGTCAATGGAGATTAATTGGTACCATCAGCACAGTCTAAAGAGGGACTCAGATGATCAAATGGAGGTGCCTGCTAGGCTCCACTGGATGTGTTACCTCAAGATTGGCATCCAGCGCTGTTTGAGATGCCCTGGGCACCCCAGTTAGTGTCTAGCTGCTCCTTCAGAAGGATTTGAGTGCTGTGTAACCTCTGCCAACCCCACACATCTCACACGCCCTATGAACCCTGTGTTTAGACCACTGAACTGAGCCCACTAGCAATGGTGACAGGAGCAGTGCACCATCGCTCCCCTTGAAGTCAGTGACAGCTTCAGTGCTGACCGATGCTAAATTCTTACCACCGCTGCTGAGAGCAAAGAAGAACAGACACAGCCAGTGCTCGCTGCTGGGAGCAGAAGCTTTGGGAAAGAACCATTAACAAAGAGGTGAGCTACCGTAGTTGCCCAAGAGCAGGCCGAGCTCATCCCCCCACCGCAGGGATGGCAGGGTCAGCGGTACCAATGCCAGATTGGACAGGCATCAAGCAACTGCAGCCTGCATTTTGTCCCGGGCAGGTTTCCTGCCTGCGTGCTCGGTGCTGCTGCCGGGTTACTAACAAAAGCGCACGATGGGCTTGAGTTCAGGACAGGCGGCGGATGTACTCCAGTCAATATATCCTCTCATGTGATGAGCTAATCTTTGATAATTGCAGTCTGGTACTTTTGCACCTTGTAGTCACAGTTTCGTTTTGTCCGTGTTTCCCTGTTCTGCCAATGAAAACGTCACTTAAGACAGAGGAAAGCTTGCTGAATTCTAGATGCGTAATTCTGTTTCTTTTCCCTTACTCACAAGACCTATCACCCAGAAGAGATGTGGATTAATTTGACAGATTGTCCTTGACAAATGCATTTTATCTGTTACTCATTTTCACGCTTACAAATTGTTCATTTGTTCCAGAATTTTTTTTCCAGAAATCAAAGTTAAAAAACCTTATCCTATAATTCACTGGCCCTTCTTTTTTTTTTTTTCTTTCAGTAACAAACCAGTATAAATCAGGAGCTACCCTACTGAATAAATATAAATATTCTGTTATAAAACCTGTGTAAGATTAGGAAAGCTAAGGCCATTTTCTTAGGGAACTGGTTGTGCAACCTTATCATAATTACAGATATTGAAGAAAACTTCACGTGAAAAGCAATTTACTGAGAAAAGTATGATCTGGCATATTCACAAGAAGCAGTAATATAAATGAGTTTGCTGTTTAACATGTTGGGAGCAATAAGAAAATGTATAAGTTCAGCTGGGTCCTGTCCTCTGGGGGCTTTGAAAATCCTGGTGTGTTTTTAACAGGATCAGTGTGAGTACAGAGCACTGGAAGAGCAAAACACAATTGGACTTTCTTTGCCAGCCATTTTGCACCATAAACCTCCAGTTAAAAACCCAAATAGTTTTATTCACACAGATTGTACGATGTACCAACAACAAGGCAACTGCTAGAATTACTTTGCGTATATAATGTGAGTTGAGTCTGTGCAAAAATCACAGTTGCATCCCATGGTATTTTTGAGACGGACCTGTTCCAAGCTGGTGCGAAGTACAAGAGCCTGTTTTTTTTCCCTAACTTGGATGGATGTTCTGTCTTCTACAATTTCCAGTGATTTGGGGAAAACGGCTCAAAATTCATCAATAGGAACGTGAGGCCTTTGGGAAAAACGGTCCGTTTCCTCCGGTGGCTTGGACAGACCTTTGCACAGCGGGTCCTCGGTGCGAGAGGGGCCTCTGAGCGTTGCTGGCATCATAGCGGGGCGCAAAGCCCTGGCCCCCTTCGAGCGGCTTCCCAATACTCCGCTTGCACAGAGCAGCCTTACAGCCATCGCTCACTAGGGTATATAAACACGTAAAATGCTACAGTCTCCATCTTGGTAGGATCTATGAGAGAGATATTTCTGTGTTAATTTTTCATAAGGGAAGGCTAAGGAAATAACATTCTTCAGCTCGGGTAGCTCTCGTGTGGGTGAGTCTGCAGCAGTTTGTGTTAACGTATCCCTCCTGGAGAGTTTTCACGACATAGGAGCATGCTGATAACTTTTTTCAGGTGTACATAAGAGAGGACAGTTTCTTTGCACATTCAGGAAGATTTTGTTTATACTGAATATTAAAAACCATGCTCTTATGTCTTTATCATTGTAAACGCAGCTTTGGGGGGAAAAAAAATCACAAAATAAAAATGTTTTAGGATATGGAGAAAATGTTGTCGCATTTCTTCCAGACCACAGGAGTTTGTCACCATGGAGACCCTCCTGTTTTCTTCGAGAATGACTCAAATCTTACGGATGGAGCATATGTGATAGAAGCAAAACAATATCACCAAGAATTCACATTAAACATTTCAGAAAGAGGTTTTTGAGCACCAACCAATGTCCACAGACTGTTCATGCAGCAAAAATATGCTTCCACTTTTTTCCTTAAGCTTTTTTCTTTCTAATGTAAAATAACTGAAGGTTTTATTTCTAAAGCTAGCTGGATTTTAAGGAACTTGTGATACATGAGACTGAAGGCTGGAGGACTTCACTATTGTGTTGTGATTTTATACAATGAAGTACTCTTTCTAAGAGCTAAAGTTACCTAAGTTTTAAGGACGTAATGAAGCTAAAACTCCCTGAAAACCTTGTTTTACTATTAATTATGTAAGCACAGTTTTTAAGTGAAGACAACTAAATAGTGCATGAGACGGAGCCAAGAGCAGGACAAGGTGGTTTGTCAGCAAGCCCCCGGCTGCCCACGCAGCGGCTGGAGGCACCAAGCACAGGGAAGCTGGACTGTGCTCAGTTCGGAAGCGCCAGCACCTCTGGAGTCGTGTCCTGACGGCCAACGGCAAAACTGCGACTTCAGGAGCACCTCTGGGAAAGAAGAAAGCCTGGGCATGCTGCTATTGTCGTACCTCATATGGCATGTCAGACTGCCCCGCTCCACTTTAGTCACTGCTCAGCCTGCATAAATGTATTTTTAAATGAGCGTGGAAGACATTGCAATCACAACCAGGAGACCAAACCAAATCAGTCTGAAAAAGCATGACAGAGTTTCTCCCAAGCCTGCCTTTCTGCTATGCCGCCCACCTGAGCTTCTGGTCTGCGGCCGTGGTAGAGCTGAGCCCTCTCCTTCGTTATTTCCCCCACCAGTACTCCTGCGATGCCAACCTGGGGCTCGGCTCTGTTACTGCCAGTAATACCACAGGGCAATGAGGTGAGTGCAGGGAAAGGGCTGCACAGTTCAGGACAGAAAAGGGCCTGCTGTGCCTTCCAGGTCAGACCTGTTATTCTTTAGTCAGGGTCCTGAGAGGGAGGAACATCCCTCCCGTCAAACACCATTGTGTGTTGGTGGAGAGGGAGGGAAAATGTGTCCCCACGCTGCGCTAACTAGAGCAGCAGTGCAGCTCTAAGGGATGTACGTCTGGTTTTAGACGGCCCAGTAATGAATCAAAACTCCTGCGGCCATATGATACAAGGTATAGAAGCAGTGCCCACCCACCCTTTCGAACGTACACGCTTCACACCCGATGGGGTTTGCTGTCAGCCATTGTATTTGCATGCCAGAAGAGGCATCGCTTGTCCTTCCACAACACGTCAGAAGATCAGATGAAGCATACAGTCAGAATTAATATCCTGATGTGCTCAGACTAATTTAATAGAAGGGAAATTGGGTATTTACTCTTAATCAGGATCAGATTTGTCCTGCTGGACCATGTGGTATTAATCAGTGTGGGGCCATTTGGCAAGGATGGCAGTGAGAGCTACTGTCCCAAGCCCAGGAGAAGCCTGGGCAAGTCCATGGTCCATGGAGCTAGGCAGCCTCGTGGAGAACAGGAAAGTGTAGGGCACCATTCAAGTAGGACTGGCTTTCCTGCAATGCCTTTATCCTAGGAATATCCAGGACGCAGCCTAGGTGCTGAGATGGGTCACTGCTGCTGTTTTTTCCTTCTTCCTTCCTCAGTTATCCTGATAATAAGTTACGCAAAGGAAAGGTCCAAGGTATTTCCATTATCAGTGAACAAAATAACTATTTTGAGAAACGAAAAGACTTCAACTTCACAGTGTTGCAAATACTCTATTGAGGACAATGCAGGAAATGAGCTGAAAACTTAGCAACATTTGTACTTAGCATACGTGGGTCTTGGAAAAATATGAACTAAAAAATCACTGCAATTAAGAGTTGCGCTATGAAATTCATCAAACCAAAGCAATGCTTTCTGTAGTTTCAAGAGGTCATCTTTATGATAGTCAGTAATCAGGTTGTACTGGGCATGGTGAGTGATACCACTTACATTTCTTTCATGAGTCCAGGAATTTTGTGTTCTACCCCCTGGGTTGAAACACTTGAATAAAAAAATTATCAACATGATAGTTCTATTTGACATGTAGTGAAAAAGTTTAAGAGAGAATATCATGTTTCTTTTATTGGAGCTGAACCTTCTTACAATTTGTTTGTTTGTGTAAGTTTATTTGCATTGATGATAACATCTAGTCTGTTGCAGCCAGTGCTCTGCACTTTCAGGCATCAGAAATATGCTGTCACCTTCAGGAGTACTTTGAAAAGATTTGTAGAAGCCAGACTCGAACTTAACCTACTTGTTCTTACTGCCTTTCCTGAAAAACTGTTACAGAACCCCTCTCCTCTATGAGCTGGAAGTTGTTCTCTGATTTCCAGCCAGGACTCATCCGCATCCAGTTTCCCATTTAGAAGAGCTCTTCTCTCTCTTTCGTATTTACACTCTGTACTTGTTCCACTTCAGATGTTCCCTGAAGTTGATCTATGGGAATTGTACGCTGTATTCCAGAAAATTTCTCAGCACGGGCCTATAAAAGGGTGTTAGTTTTGTGGGCTATACCTGGGTAATGTCTAATCTTCACCCTGTACTGACTGCAAGCAGCCCCCTTTGCTCTAAGAGCCTTCTGCCATTTTTTCTTATTTTGTTGTTCAGTTTCTAACTCAGCTTGGTATTTGGCAATGTTTACCTTCTTCCCAGTACTTCTGCACCAGCGAGAAATTACCTGCTTTGTTGCTCATGTTTTCCTTTCACTCTCAGTAGTCTCTTTCCTTGTTCCCAATATTTTTTTTAAATGATAATTGTTCATCCAGTTGACCATGGAGACCTTCCCCTTTTGGTTAGAACACAAACTTAGCAGAGTTAATGTATATAGTTTTTATATCTTTACAGTAAAGATACTCTCAGCCTTTTTCACAGTCAAGTCCTTTAGTTATTAAAAACTTTAAGTAACTCTCCTCATTTTATCAAAACTTATCCTTTTGGAATCAGCAAAACTTTTATTCCATAAACCTACTTGTGTTCATATGTCCCCAAAAATTCAGATTAATTAGTTCAAAGTTATTTTCTCTGCCCAGCTACTCTGAAAGGTCCCTCCTACTTTCCAAAACATCTGTCTGGTAGAAAAAAAATCAGTTGACTAGCACACCTTGGAACATATATACCTAAGCATTGTTAGCATTTTTGCTCCAGACTATCACTAAGAACTTAGAGTTGTAGGAGACAGTGATTTCAGCTGTCCTGTTGTGGCTTGGAGTAGAATAACAGCACTCTGTAACATCAAAAATTAATTAACTGCAATATCCTATTCCCTTCTAAACCCTGGTGTTATTGCTTGTGTGAATATTTAAATTCTTTCTCAGAAACCCTAAGCAGTTTGGGATCTTTGCTTAGCATCTTTCAGAGGGTGCTGGGATTTCAGAGGGATACGTACATAAAATGACTTTGTTGTCATGCTGCCGCTCTTCCAGTTGAGATCGAAGGCATTGCAATGACATCTGTTGACTTGTTTGCATGGATCCCCATCTCAGGACAGTCAGAAATGACCCTACAAAGTGAGGGTCTGTTCTGAGGCTGTGGTGTGCCCTCTCCATGGCCTTCAGACACATGGGCTCTGCCAGGTCTTCGCAGTCTGTAGCTCATCGGTTTTGTATTCTGCCCAGTGTTGTCTGCCTGTGTTACCGGGGCTGCCAGCACCCCACACCATGGCTGTCAATGCTGTTGTGTCTGCCCGATCATGGCAGTCCCCCAGCTCCCTCCACCCTTTCTGCAGAGATTAGTTTGGTACCTTTGTTTCCATAACAGCAAGCTTTCTTCACCAGCTCTCTAAGCAACCATAACCGTCCTTCTCCGGCTAATCCATGCTGGCATTCCTGGCCTTTTCTGGTAAACCATACTGCCCTCTTGGAAACATCCTAATGGTGTCTGGGAGCTGTTTCTAACTCTCCTTAGTAAGGGGAGTGTTTCTCCTGCTGGGTTTTCCCTATCCCGCCTTCCTGCTCATAGGGTGCTACAATTCCTAGCACTTTTCTTGTGCTGCAGCCATGCCATTTCCCAATTTCCCACCTCTGGCTGGGGCTTACCAATACAAGGGCACAACCTGGTGATCAATCTTGATTGATGAACCTGATGTTAGGGATAAGAACAGTGTACACGCATTTAATTAATTTCTGAAATATTTCGTTTCTGCAGAGTTCCTTAGGGCCTGAAGAGTTAGAAGATCCTTCAATCTCTTCTGCTGGCTAATTTCTATTAAAATTCCTGATGCAGATGATGTTCATTTGCAAGCTAGAGCACGTGAACCACAGGAGCTGGAGCAGGAGCTTGGTGTACGAGTAGGGGTGAGTGATCAGAGCACAGGCAGGAGGGGAACGGGCTTGGGGTCAGAAGCAGTGAGGTCCACACGTGGGCAGGCTGGGTGGAAACTTTAGCTGCTGGGGTAGAGGCAGCAGGGGTGAGAAATGCAGATCAGCAGTAGAGGAAGGCTGATTTCTGTGGACTGAGGCTGCTGGATCGCAGTTCCCCCTAAAACTTTCCAAGCAAGAAGAGTGTCCATGGGATTTAGACAGCCTTAGGATGGGGAAATGCAGGCACAGACACATCAGGGTTTGTCTTCCTTTTCTCACACCATGCCCTCAGAGGCTCCAAAGGAGCACTCAGCTCCCACAGCTCAGCTGCATCCAGCTGACTTGAAAGACAGACTAACAGTTTGGGTTTTCTTTCTATTACTAGACAGGCAAATGGGGCTGAGGGAGGGGGAGCAGAAGTCCCCTCAGCCTGTGGGTTGCTTTAGGCTGGATAAGTGCCAGGGAGGCCAGGGCATTGACATTTAGGAGACCCCTGCCTGTTTGCAGGACCTGAGCTGGTAGGTGGGTCTGGGGTGACAGGAAGGTGTAGGGCCCTCAGTTTCTGCCCTTCAGCTGCTGGGGGGCCTGAGCTGGGTGTTTCCCAGCAGGGCATCAGAGCAGGACAGCACTGGCTTGGGAAATGCCTGCCTGGTTCCCTTTCTTTTCCAGATGCCATCTCTGTGTCCAGCATCTCAACCCAGCAACAACCAGGCTGCCCCAAGGGTAGTGTCACTTACGGCTGAGGCTCATGCGCGGCCAGTCTCCCGAGGAGCCCACGGCGGTGGCATGTCACAGGCACGACCACCCACTCCCTGTGAGCACTGCTTTTAGGACAAGCTGCAGGCTCGCTTTCCCTTACCACGGCTCTCCATTCCTTGGGTAGGCGGCAGTGACAGCTGTGCCCGCGTGAGTCATTCTCTGTGGGCATTAACCAGACTCTGTGGGCCTGGTGGCACTTGCTAGCCCTGGCAGAGCAGCAGTCCTGGTGAAGAAGACCCCAAGGATGGGGTTTCCAGACAAGAAGTAAAGATGTCTGCAGAGCCTGCTGCTATCCTGAGAAGGGGCTGGCGGGGGCATCCTGCAAGCAGAGCTGCCGGAGAGCCGGCGGCGAGGCTGGGTGCGTGGTCAGCGTGGTTGCTCTCGGGTAGGATGGATGTAGCTCAACAGGGACTGAGAAGTGGCTATGTGCTAGGTGATGGGCAAGGCATAAAATACGGACCGTCTTCACCACGCAGACCGCTTACAGCCAGGATTAGAGAGTCTTAAGGATCTGCTGATAATCAAACCAAATGCTCAGGGGTAGCTGTCAAAGAAAAAATACAAGGTACCAATAGGAGAAAGCGGTGAGCTAGTTCACCAGTGTAGGGGGAGTCTCTCCCAGTGACTTATTTTCATACCATGCAGAGACTTTAAAAAAAGCAGTAGAATTAAACCAGCATTTGAAGCTGCCCTCTTGAGACTTTATTTGAATGTAATATATTTCAGTTATGTGTATTCAAAATTCCCATGCTAATATACAATCTGCAGAGACTTATAACGTGTGTTGGATGAAATCTGAGCTAAATTAATATAATCGGTTCATTTTTTTAAAAAAAGAGAAATAATCTACTTGGCTGCAAATGCCTCAAGGAATGTTGAGCAGAAAAGAGACAGAATAACCAGGGAGTGATTTCGAAAGCAGCTTTTACAGGCCAATTGCTCAGAGCCAGTGCCAGAAAATAAGGGAAACCTTCTTTTATTAAACATGATTGCTCTGACCTTCTCTGGTTAACCTACGGAAGGAAAAACGAGCTATGCACTGTGTATGATTTGTTGTTATTACAGTTGGGCTGTTTTTCAGTGAACCTGTAGAAGCTGGAATGTTTAGTTTGATTTATTTTTGCTTTGTTTTTGCTCAAAAGAACAAAACCAAATGAAACATCTTCTAGGGCTGCACATGTGTACCCATTTCTCTCTGAGTACTGCTCTCACCTCCTTTCTCTCTGTGAACATCCCAGCCATGCATGTCCCTATCTCCCTCCTTCCATGCGCAGAGAGGCTCTGCAATGGGTATTGAGCGTTGTCCTGCTCCGAGTGCAGAGATCGCAGCTGTGCCTGATCCTTGAGTGAGGGCTGATAAGATAAGCTTTCTCTTATCCGCCTTCTTCTGAGGCAAGCACCACTAACGCTCCCCTGGGGATGGCATAAATGAGATGGAGAGCAGCAATTTGATGTATTGATGACAGCAGAGTCAAGAGGGCCCCATTGTGCCTGGGATACACACAAGCAGAGCTCCAGACAGCTCCCGCTGCGAGGGCACCACAGTGGCAAAACACAGACCGGTGGTAAGACCAGAGGGACAAGGACACTGCAGGCATGTGTGTGCTTGAGAATTCTTGTCAGCCTCAGAGGTGTTTTGCAGAGGTGCACACTAATGTATGCAGCATAATCGAGAGCGTAAGAAAATCCCCACAGAATCCAGACTCGGTGAGCTAATTCTGGATTAGGTAATTTTCTACGTGCCTTCCAAGATGACTGCATATACCTAATTAAGATGCCTAATGTATTTTCTTTAGCCCAAATGGTGATGGAGGAGGAAGGTTATTGGTCTGGTGCCTGGGGTATTGCCAGGGCTAAGTTTTATGTGGATTGGAATTCAGCAGGCTTTCAGTTTCCAAGGAATAAAGTTACCAACAAGGCTTAACCAAACAATTACTTTAAGGAACAGTCAAATCACTAAAGACATTTTCTAAAATCATAAGATTCCACTGATTCATCTTTCTGTGTCATTTCTTGGCCTCAGCTCTCACTTTAGGAAAAATATGTATTTGGCTTATCTTGAAAACAGGGTTATTTAAAGAATACAATCACAGAATGGTTGAGGTTGGAAGGCACCTGGAGATTACTTAGTCCAAACCCCTGCTCAAGCAAGGCCACCTAAAGCTGGTTGCCCAGGACCATGTCCAGCTGGGTTTCAAATATCTCCAGGGATGGAGACTCCACAACCACTCTGAGCAACCTGTTCCAGTGTTCGATCACTCGTAGAGTAAAACAAATGTAATTCTTATGTTTAAATGGAATTTCCATTTGTGCCCATTGCCTCCTAACCTTTCACTGGGCACCAATAAGAAGAGTCTGGCTCTGTCTTCTTTACTTTCTCCCAACATCAGGTATTTATATACATTGATAAGATCCCCCTGAGCCTTCCCTTCTCTGGGCTGAACAGTCTCAGCTCCCTCAGCCTTTCCTCATACATCAGGTGTTCCAATCCCTTAATTGTCCTCATGGTCCTTCAAGGGACTCTCTCCAGTATGTCCATGTCTCTCTTATACTGGGGATCCCAGACCTGGACACAGCACCCCAGGTGTGTCTCACCAGGGCTGAGCAGAGAGGAAGGATCACCTCTCTTGACCTGCTGACAACACTCTTCCTAATGCAGCCCAGCAGGTGGCTCGCCATCTTTACTGCAAGGGTACATTGCTGGCTTATGGTCAGTTTGGTGTCCCCCAGAACCCCCAAGCCCTTCTCTGCAAAGCTCTTTCCAGCTGGTTGGTCCCCAGTGTGTACTGGTGCATATGGTTATTCCTCCCAAGGGGCAAAGCTTGGCACTTCTCTTTGTTGAACTTGATGAGATCCCTGTCATCGTATTTCTTCAGCTGTTGAGGTCCCCTTGAATAGCAGCACAACCAGCTGGTGCATCAAGCCCTCCTGCAAACTTGCTGAGAATGCACTCTGTCCCATCAACAAGTTCATTTATGAAGTTGTTAAACAGTATTGGACACAGCATGAACCCTGGGGTTCTCCACTAGTGCCTGGGCTCCAGCAGGGCTTTGTGCCACTGATCACAAGCTGAGTCCTCTGAAGTCAGCAGTTCAGTTAGTTCTCAGGCCGCCTTACCATTCACATATCTAGTCTGTACTTAATCAGTTTGTCTGTGAAAATAGACTTGACTAAAATCACGGTAAACAAAGGCCACAGCTCTCTCCTCATCCACTAGTCATCTCATCTTAAAAGGCTATTGGGCTGACCAAACATGGTTTCACCTTCATAGCCCCCATAAATCCATGCTGACTTCTTCCAGTCACCTTGTTCTTCTTCATATATTTGGAAATGGCTTCCAGGATTACTTGCTCCATCATCTTCCCAGGGATTAAGGTGAGGCTGACCAGTCTGTAGTTCCCAAGATCTTTCTTCTTGCTCTTCTTGAAGATAGGAGCGATATTTGCTTTCTCCCTGTTCTTAGGAACTTCCCCTGATCACCACAACCTTTCAAAGATATTTGAGAGTGGTCTTGTAACTACACTGGCCAGCTCCCTTAGCACTCGTGGGTGCCTCCCATGGAGTCCCATGGACTTCTATATGTCTAGTTGGTTTAAATGTTCCCTAAACTGGTCCTCCTCCAGTCAGAGTGAGTCTTCCTTGCTCCAGATGTTCCCATTAGTCTCAGGGGCCTGGGATTGCTGAAGGCAGGCCTTACTGGAATGCCCAAGACAAAGGTGGCATTGAGCCTCTTCCATGTCCTTTGTCACCAGATCCCCTCCCCACTTCAGCAGCAGGCCCACAGTTTCCCTTTTGCTGCTGATATATCCATAGAAGTCCTTCTTGTTGTCCAGTACTCCAGTAACAGCCGGATTCAGCACTGCCCAGTTGTGTGCCCACTGGCAAGCCACTGTCCTTATTTTGTACAGGCTTTTCTTGCAGCACCCTTCACATTAAGGAGGCCTATACCGTATGGGTGATGGATGCAGAGCTTAGGACACGGCCAGCAAACCTGCTGTCTCTCTCAAGGTTTTCCCTTTCTCTGCTTGCTGAAATCGCTGCTCATTTGCTTGAGGCCTTGGTTCAAATTAGGAGCACACCAATGAGTGGGGAGGTAACTCCAGCCTAACGATGCCTGTTCCTGCCCCCGCTCTCCCATGTATCCTGTCTTCTCCTCCTCAGTACCTCCCAGCTACATTTGTCCTATTCATGCCCATGCTTCCCCTTGCACCATGAGATGTGCAGCACCCGCTAAGCAGCGACCAATGCTCAGGAGAGGCAGATGACCACCACGGTGGCACTGGGAAGAAGAAAGCGAATTCAGCAAGGCAGGGCCGGCCCTGCAGCACCCAACTCCCTCCTGCTTCTCAAATGCACCAAATCCCTTCTCCAGCACGGTGTGGTAGGCCAAGGAAATTTTTTGGCAAGCCGTCTAGCCCTGGGCTATACGTTGCACATACAGCAAAATGTGTACGAGAGACGTGGGGAGTCTGTTGGATGTCCACACAAAAATGAATTTTATACCATTGATGTGCATGGCCAACTTAACTGTACATTTAAAATAAAGAGCCCATGTAAAATGTAAACGCTGGCTGAGAAAGAAAACTTTTATGTGAGGAGATTGAGTTTCAAGTGGTTTGTTGGAGGGAAAAGCCTGTGGCTGTCTGTGAATGGCCAAATGCCTTTACAGGAGAAGTGGCAAAGAGCCAGGAGAAGTGAGAAGTGCCTGCGGTGTTTGGCCAAAAGGACCACCTACACGTGCTTTGTGCCCAGGGCTGTTTCACAAACAGGGTGGAGGCAGTGCGTAAATAAATGAGTTACATAAAACACGCCGAGTTCATGTATGAAAAAACGGTGATGCTGAATGTCAGCTGCCACGCAGCCGGGGGGGCTGCAATGTCCGATGTCTCCGGTAGGACTCAGCTGTGCTTTCTGGGGCATCTGTAGTCTCATTTAAGCCATCCTGTCCCCAAGAACGCAATGGAGAGTGCAGCCAGTGACGACTCTCTGTGTTTCACAGCCGCTTGCTCTGTTACAGGGACATTTCTGGTGCTCTTCTGACCATAAGCTGATCAGTGAGGTCCGAAGCATCCCAGGGAGTCTGGCAACCATGTGCCTTGATGAGAACAAAAATCGTAGCGGTAGTGCCATTAGGAATAGGGTTGCTGCCATCTGTTGGTTGAAATCTCATGGGGAGCTGGAAGAATCGTTGAATTGATGATGTCATCTAAGATGTAGATCTACTGAGAAAGGATATTTTGTTTTCAATAACAAGTGTGATGTGATCATGTTTTAGAAATCGGAAGGTGGAGACAAAATGATTTGTCTGCATTATTACATTACATTGCTGCCCTGTATATCAGTTTGAGTTCTTTGCTGAAGTACTGGGCAAAGTTTTAACTTTTCAGGCTGTGGGTCTACAAAGATTTCTCTTTGCAGCAGTGCCAGCTTCAGCAGCTTGTGTTGCTAACTGCTCACGGCCGCTCCACAGCTGAACATTTACTAACTATCATTTCTGGGACAGCACCATAGGCCAAACAAGCAAACCGACAGGGACTAGGAATAACCCCTCCCCTCTTTTTTTTCAAGATTATTCAAAAGCTGCATAAGTTTCTAGGACACATCTGTATGTCCTCCCACAAACACAGTACAGCTGAGGGAGGAGGGCACCCATAGGAGCTGCTCAAAGCTGCCCTGCTGCTGTGAGAAATTCCTGCCTGTGTCATCAGGGCTTTCAGCAGAACAGAAATCTGTAGCCACTACTCAAATTTGTAAAAGTTTGGGCCCAGCCTATAAAATGGCTGTTCCATAGGTCTCTCCAAAGGCTGTAACTATCCAGATTTCTGCCTCTCTTCCTCCCAAGCCCAGAGCAGCTCAGAATTCACATTCACTGCCCAAAGCTCTGCCCTATTCTCTGGCTGAGAGTCACAGATAGACACTAACTGTTAAAAGTATATCCTATAGATTGAGCAGCCCTGAGAGATGATAAATGTTCACCCTTCAGCTTTCTCCGCAGGTCTGCTAAACAAATCTACGTGCACCAAACATTTCCAGAGTTAAGGGTTTCCATAGTAAGTAAAATTGAACCTGCAGTCTCCTGTGTCCCAAATGATCTGCATATTAGGTGTTAACACTCGCATTAAACATCCCCAGCTGTACAGCCATACCTTGTTGTGTCCACTGCGCTCTCTCCATGCTCACCTTCTCCTCTCTGCACTCTGCCAGGCTCCGCTTCCAGCTACGTGCAACCTGCCTGGTAGCTCACCCCCAATAAAATTTCTTACAAGGTTCAGAAATAGCTACTGAGCATATTGAAAAGGCATGATTGATACATAGTTTGGGATGTTTCCGGGCCCTTTCATTGGAAATGTGTATGGGCACAAGCACCAAAATTTTTAGCTAAAAAACATATCTCCTATAGGGTTGCCAAAGTTTTGGTTTGACCTAGAGATTGGGGGGGGAGGGAGGATTGGCAGCTTCCAGGTTTCTTTCCATATGGGTTGAATGGAAAGTGAAGTCCCCAAACCTTTCCTCGTGGCTCCCACTGACTTGGGTGGATGAGGAATTCTGCCTCATACATGATCTAGCAGTTGTTGCTCCTCACACTACTCCAGTCACACTGCAGCCAGAGGTCATGGTTCTACAGTGCGACCTTGCCGGTAGGTTATCGCACTAGTGTTTCCCACTAACTTCCAATGGCTGCAGCATATTTTGATATTTTAGGACGTTCATTTCAATTTTTGTGTGATCTTTGCAGAACTGGTGGAAACCAAATAGAGAAGAGCCAATTTTCCCCAGTAATTTAGAACTCCAGCTGAACTCTTGTTCAAATTGTAGGAAATACTGAAGAAAGACTCACATGCTGCAAGCCTGCCTGTGGCTTTCAGCAGACATTTAAAGGAGAATTAGCTGGCTAGGTTAAACACCGCCTTACTCATTCTTATAAATCACAGCTTTTAATACTTAATTCTTATTTTGCTTTTTGTGCAAGAATTACAGGCTGAGGATGTGTTCCTGTAATAAGCCAAATAGGTGAGTACCTACAAGGCTTGTCTCAAAATTGTTGATGAATATAGGCTAGAGACATGTACACAATGGTTATGATGACAGTGATAAATAAAAGAGGAGATACTGGACCCTGATCATCCTTGACCAATCCAGTGCTCGGTTTCTGGCTCATTCCTTCATTCAGTTTTGCATGTGGTCCATCTAGCTCTTTCCAAGATGAAGCCCAGATAGGGCTCTGAGGTGGGCTCACTACCCATTACGTGAAGAAGCGCTTTTATTATCTTAAACTAATCTAATAGTAGTTTGATCATGCTCCCTCTAGTTCTAGTGTGTGGGATATGGTGAATAACCTCCTGAACCTGCATTCACCTCATCCACTGCCTTCATGATTTTGCATATGTCAGTCATAATCCCCAGACTCCTCCTCTCTGAAGCCTTTTTAGTCTCTCCTTACAAGTTGTTTCATTACCTTGATCGTTTTAGTTGTCCCTCTCTGCCCTTTCTCTAACTCCATCACATCCTGGAGAGGACATAGCTTAGCATCAGTGGGAACGCCTTGTGTGTGGGTTATGCAGTGCAGTTCCCTGACTCCAGACACAATAGCCCCATATGAAGTGGGCTCCAGCCTCTCAGTCCCACAGGTCACCTCATCAGACAAGAGCTTGGCTGTTCTCACCACGCTGCCCTGACTACATTTTACTGCACAGGTCTCCAGGTCAGCATGGACCCTGGACAGAAAGTCCTTCTAATTATGTGAAAATTTATGATAAACATAGGTGAGTTGATCCCCCTCATTCCCTTCTATGTACAGAATGAAGTGACCCACAAAGGCACCTAATGGTGTAAAGAATAGATTGACTTTTTTACGATGCCACTGTGCTTCTAAGAGGACAGATGAGGGCAGGGCAGTGGCTGCGGTGTCTGGGTGCTCTTTGAGGGATGCTGCCCAGGCGGCTTCACTAAGGGCTGTGCAACAGCGGAGCAGCCGTGCTGCGGCCCCTGGGCGGTGGGGACGGCCGCCTGGTTCATGAGGCAGAGGACAGGTTTGGCTGCTAAGGGCAGAGGTTCTCCGGGATGTTTCACAAGGTAATAGCAAAAATAAAACCCAACAGGCCGAAGAAATGAAAAAAAAAAAACCAATCTCCTAGGGCCAGGAGAGCACTTGGTGTTTACTGAAGACTTTTCTGGTAAATAGCATGATTAATGTCTTTCCTGAAACTCCTGGCCCCCTTCCAGCAGCTGGCCACCTACCGTCACCGCTTGACAGCCCTGCCGTGGCTGTGGGGGAGCAGCTGCTCCCCAACGCCCCTCAGCAAAAGCCAGGGGCAAGTGAACCTCCTGCCAGGCAGCAAAATCAAAGCCTTAAATTTGCAGAGTCCTCGGGGCTCCGCTCAGACCAACCCCTCCTCGGGGCATGAGCAAAACACCCGCAGGAAGCGGCTGGCCTGGACCCCGGCAAACGTGCCCGTGCGAGCCCACGCCCAGGAGGTCTCCGAGGTCTGGAGATAAAGCACAGTGCGTGCTTGCAGCGCTGGGAAGGGGGAGGCGTGTGGCCAGGGCCGGCTTGCTGGCTCCACAGCCCCTCCGCTTTGGGTGGAATTCCAGCAGAATCGCATCCTGTGTGTAGAAGTGTTCCTATGGCCCTTGCTGCAAGAAAAGAAAAACGTGGTTATGAGGAAATATTAATGAGTTCTTAGAGATTGTTTTTGTTTGACTCAACCCATTAGAATTTGGGTTTTACAAGTGATTGATGCGAAATATGTCCATCCTTAGAATAAACATAGAAAAAGCAATGTTTACCTACCTGCTTTACTATTGGTACTTGCTGGTGTTGTGGCAAAGGTCTTCAGGTGGATAAAAAGAAATTAGTGTCACTAAGAAATATCTCTTGCACGTAATCTGTCACTCTTGCCCAGGGTCAGAGATGAGGCACAAGACATTGGGCCCAAAGCCTGTGTCTTTACTTGCTCTTGTGTCCCGACGCAACCATGAAATCAAGTTGATTGACACAAAAGTGAGCCCAGTTTTCACTAACGAGGTCAAGTGGACTCAGGTGCATGCTGGCTATACTCAGTCTTTGCCCTGGGATTCAGTAACGGTCGCAGGTCTTCCCTGCCCGGCTTGCTGCAGCTCCATCGGCTTTAGCTCACAACAGCACCCAGCTGGCATAAAATGGGAAGAGAATCAAGTGCAGAGAAAACACAGGCTTTTGGATCTTCTGGGTCTTCTGAGTTTACATTTCTGTTTACGTAAGAGTCGGTCTGCTCCTGGACAGCTTTTGCCTTGCTTGCCCCCCCCAGCACATCCCCCTGCTAATGGGAGGTGTGCTAATGGAGACGCTAATTCCTGTGGGCTGCAAACTGCATTCCCTAAATTGGAAGAGAGATTTCATCTAACTCAGGAGAAGAGTGAAGACAGGGAGAGGAGACAAAGCTGCACGAGGGACTGACAGTGGGGGAAATTAAAACGGGGCCAGATAGGGCTGTGGTAGTGATGAGGGGCAGCAGAGCCCCGCTGACGTGATGCACAGCATGTGCCACACCAGGCTCCAGTAACGGGGTGGGGGAGAGCAACAGCCCCGTTAGCCTCCCACATCCTCCCTCCCATAAATCTGCTTCCAGTTGACGAACGGCGATGTGCTCATCCATTCCCAGTGCTGAGGGTGCCTGTCCTTTTATAAATCTAACCTGATATCTATTTTCCTGTCCTTGACTCTAAGTAGTTGTGCAACTTCTGGGCACACCAAGAATGAAACGGGAACAGTGTACATTTCCGAGAGGCGAATATATTGCTAATGCTGCTCTTTCTGTTTTCTTTATCCCTCACTTTCTTAGATGCTTAATACATACCTGCTAACACCGGGTCCCATGAGATCTCAGCGCTGCAATAGCTCTCTCTGCCTTCTTAATCCTCCCCTTCCTAGAAGGACCTTCTGAAGATTTTTCTAGACATTAAACAACAGTTCCTCTGCAGGGTTCGAGTTTGCTGTTGGGAATCACTGCTCTTCCTTCAGAGTGCTCCTTCAGTGGGACAACATGGTCTGCTATAGCTCTGCCATAGCTCTGCTGTATCTCAGCGTTCACTCAGGGCAATCAGATGCAATTTAGGACGGCTCCATCATTTCGTGATGGGTTTCTGCCTTGTGCTGACCCGCTTCCCTGTAACCCTTTGGCACGTGTGTTTGTGTACCTGAATCATCTCCAATAGAGTGATATACACCTATACACATAGAATAGATGTATTTCTGATGAAAGACAGGTCTGAT
Organism: Calonectris borealis; assembly: GCF_964195595.1. NCBI lineage: Eukaryota > Metazoa > Chordata > Aves > Procellariiformes > Procellariidae > Calonectris > Calonectris borealis. Next base: position 196,343,673 of record NC_134312.1, read on the forward strand.
AATTGCATAAATAAAAGAGTACAGATAATGGAAATAAAATCAATGTACCCGGGCAGGAAATAAGCGAGTCACCGATATGAAATGCACATTACACTACTGACAGGTGTTTTAATATAGCTTGTGAATAAGGGATTTATTTATAAGAAAAAAGCTAAGACAAAACCTCAGAGTATAATTATTTATCCAGCTATGCAATTATTAGTTATAAATCTCTAAAATGTCTGAGAAAGTGTTTGGGGAAATGCCAAGTCTGGCTCTGTGTGAAATGCTATTGCTAGGAACTGTGTTATTCCTACTGATATATTATGGCCAAAGACACCAGAGACTTTTCATTTTCTGGGAGCTCTGCCTTTTTGCAGCAAGAAATGTGCTTTCAGTGATGGCTTTAATATCATGTTACAGGCTCCGGCCACACAGGGGAGGAGGAATGGAAGTAGTTGGGCCTTTCTGGATTAAATGTCTATTATATGGTTGCCAGGGACAACAGGGGACTGGGTTTAATGACCCAGGTGGTCCCTTCGTATTCTGTACTCATATCTTCCGCTATTCAAATGGTTCCTTGGGGATCTGCCTCATCAAATATGAACTGCACTAAATCCTGAGACCTGTTGGAAGAGCATCGGCCTAAGTGATATAATATGTGCTGAGGCAGAAGAGGAGCATGTGAGTTAACCAGGCTCAACTTATTCTATCCCGGCCCCAAGGCTACAGTGTTTGAGGCACAGGACGGTGACAGGTCCTCAGGAGCAGGGGACACAGCTCTGCTGCCCTCCCAGCCCCTGCGCAAAGGGGTCCTTTGCTAGAAGCTGGCACTGGCTCTGTTTCAGGTCTCACTGCACCTTCCATCCAGGGCACACCTCATCCTGGAAGGCTCCTGTACCCAAAATCTCCATGTCACTAGACATTTGCCAATGGTAAAGTAATAAACTCCATAATGTAATCAGTAGGGTCTCCTGGCATAACAAGCAGGGTACCAGTGCAAGAACTTTGGATATATGCCATAATTTTAGCTTTACCCACATCGATGGTGAATATAAAGAATAAGTTATGTACTCTTATATAGTTTCCACAGGGCTATACCACAATTGTACACTTATGGTAGGGATATCTTAAGCATACCTCCCACAAATTTCTACTGCGGTTTATAATGAAAGACCAAGAAACTGGACCAGTAATGAACTTTAGATCCCTTGTTAGTGTA